>NC_048558.1:2313972-3031662 GCF_902806685.2 Maniola hyperantus
TGAAAGCCTTGGTTACAATCCGGTATTTGGCAACTAGTCAAATCAGTACCTATCTTTTTATCAAACGTCAAAACGCGCCCTTAGTATGCGAGTTTCTATGAAGTACGTCACAATGATTTCAAGTGTTTTTTTTTAATTTAGTCGTTAATTTAAAATGGTTATTACGTTAACACTAATATAATAATAATTTTAAATTAACAATAATATAATAATAATTTAATAATAATTTTTAAATTATTAACAAAGGACGTGGATTTTACGTATTTTGGAAGACCCTCTATTTAATAATCACTGAGAAAGAATTTATTTTTGACAATGGCTAATACCGTAGGTATTAATTTTAACTGGTAAAAACCAGAACTAATTAAGTAGCCCATAACGATATCTGATCAGCCTTGTCTGTCCTACTTCTACAGTGTTTTTGTAAAGCGTAAAGCCAGATAGATTTTGCCTATTAAGTAAACCCTAGCGAATAGCGATACATTAAGTATTTATTTTTAGTCAGTGTGAACGTAGCCGGCCGGCGGGAGGACCAATGATAGAATTTTTTGCAGTTGTACTTAGATAAAGCGCGCGACAAAGCTTTTAAGCGGGTTGAGACGCTAAATTAGTGCTCAAAGCTTGTAGTAGGAAATTCCGAACACGTTCAAACGAAGTTATAAAAATATTTGAGTTATAATAATAATATCATAACATGAGATTTTGACGACCTCCCTGGCGCAGTGGTAAGCGCTGTGGTCTTATTAGTGCGAGGTCTCTAGTTCGATTCCCGGCAGGGGTTTGGAATTTTATAATTTCTAAATTTCTGGTCTGGTGTGGCGAGAGGCCGTGGCTAGTTACCACCCTACCGGCAAAGCCGTGCCGCCAAGCGATTTAGCGTTCCGTTACGATGCCGTGTAGAAACCAAAGGGGAATGGGTTTATTAAAAACTGCCATACCCCTTCCAGGACCCAGGTTAGCCCGCTCCCATCAGCTGGGACGAAGCCGAAACCATGAGCTAGTCACACATACCTTATTTAAGGTTATGTTTATGTATGTGTGTATTTAAGTAATTAAAATATCACTTGCTTTAACGGTGAAGGAAAACATCGTGAGGAAACCTGCATGCCTAAGAGTTCTTCATAATGTTCTCAAAGGTGTGTGAAGTCTGCTAATCCGCACTTGGCCAGCGTGGTAGACTATGGCCAAAACCCATGATCAACCCATCACCGGCTCACTACAGAGCGCGGGTCTCCTCTCAGAGTGAGAAGGGTTTTGGCCATAGTCTACCACGCTGGCCATGTGTGGATTGGTAGACTTCACACACCTTTGAGAAAATTATGGAGAACTCTCAGGCATGCAGGTTTCCTCACGATGTTTTCCTTCACCGTTACAGCAAGTGATATTTAATTAGGGAATTTAAACGCACATAATTCCGAAAAGTTGAAAGTTCCGAAGAGGTGCGTGCCCGGGATCGAACCCCCGACCTCCGATTAGAAGGCGGACGTCCTAACCACTAGCCTATCACTGCTATACTAGGCAATCTATATTTCTACTATACCCACCTATCTAAGTATCCCATAGGTACAGACAAAATACGACCTTTATAAAAAGTTGAGTATAGGTAAACCGCATCAAGCTTCTTTTTTTTGCACCTATAGGTTAATATCGTATCGTTAAATGTCAGATAAGCATCGAAAATACTATCTAAACCACAATCGATATGCCTTCACACTTACATTAATTCATTACCGTATCGATAATCGATAATTACCTTCACAAACAAAAACAAACAACACTAGCACGCACATCACTCAAAAAGCCACAGTCAAAAAAACATAAGACACACACGCGTCACTATTAGTGTTGGGAAAAAACCGGGGTAAGAAAGGGGGGAACTTTTTTCAGTATTTTTTGCCCTTTTTGCGGGGTTTTTTGCCCCCGGCGGTTTTCTAGACGACGGACTCGCGCGATGTCTTTGCGACAACTAAAAACGCTTGGCTGAAAACGCGTAGGCGTTATGCATCTGTACGAGAGGGGAATAGGGAAATGCTTGTGGGGGAAAGAGATGGGGGATTTCACGTGGGCGTGTTAGGGGGGGAGTGGCCTAAGTTTGCATAAGGCTTCATTCGCTACGTGAGGCGATATTTTATGCGGTTTTTTGTACGGGTGCATTGTCTTTGCGTTTTTTTAAAGGGTTCGTATGGATCGGTGGATGAATTAGGTTTTGTTGAAGTGTTGATTTTTGTTGGGATGTAAAGAGTATACGATTGTTTTTATTTTTTTCATTTTACAACTAGTAAATATAACTATTATTACGAATGCCAACGCTTCTATTCTATGCCAATGTACCTACCTATACTTACCTTAGGGCAGAATTTTCAGTAGGTAGAGCTAGGCTATGTTAGTTTTTGAGTAAACTGAGATAGCTTTACTCAGAGCTGAAACTCAAATTTTATAGGAGACAAGCTTATGCTCGCGACTACGTCCGCCTGGACTACATAAATTTCTACCCCCTATTTTACTCCCTTAGGGATTGATTTTCAAAAATAACTTCTTAGCGGATGCCTACGTCATAATAGCTATCTGCATGCCAAACTTCAGCCCAATCAATCAGTTAATCAGTCAAGTGCATTGATAGATCAGTCAGTCAGTTAGTCAGTCATCTTTTCCTTTTATATACCTATTAAGAATTTTAAGGAATATTATTAGCCACGCTTAAATATTGTACCTACCGTTTTCCACTTTTTTCTTTAACTAAGGAAAGCTTCATCACTCCGAAGCTTAGACCCTATACCATGTACTTTGGTAGGAACCTACACAATTATTATTATGCAATAAATAAATGAATATAATATGTACTAATATTACTTACCTACATGTTAAAAAAATTAAAATATTTCATATTAATTCATTTCAGTCCAGCCCCGCATTGAATTATTGAGTCATTAACGGCAATGGACAACTGAATCTATTACCAACATAAAGTATTTTTTTAATTTATTTTTTAATAAGTATCTACCTAATAATAGTTCTAATTATTTCGTAATACAGAATAACTAAAATAAATTGAAAATATTTTTGTCGATATCGATAGGTAATAATAATAGCGCTACACTAAAAATGTATCAAAGGCATTTGCTAAATGCTTCTTAAAAATATTTTGATTTTTCAGGTAAGTAGGTAGGTACCTACTGTATCTTTTATTTTATTAAAAAAATACTTTGTATGATTTATTCAAAATCAGTACCCTTATTATAAATGCGAAAGTGTGTTTGTTGGTTTATTGGTTTATTGGTTTGTTGGTTTGTCCTTCAATCACGTCGCAACGTTGCAACGGATTGACGTGATTTTTTGCATGGGTATAGATAAAGACCTGCAGAGTGACATAGGCATACTTTTTATCTCGGAAAATAAAAGAGTTCCCACGGGATTTTTAAAAAACCTAATTCCACGCAGACGAAGTCGCGGGCATCAGCTAGTAGGTAATAAATTACCTACTCTTTTCGATTGTCAGTTGTTGGATTTGTGAGATATAGTGGTGATAATTATTTCGCAAACTTAAAACTAAACCTACGAGGGTTCCAAACGCGCCCACGTCTGAGAAGAGCCCACAACAAACTCAGCCGAGTATTCTTTTATTGTCACCACTTTACAAAATCATAAAATAAACTTATTAGAACTACCTACCTATCACAAAGCCGTTATAAGCAACTCATTCCCAAGCTTGCTTATCATTTAAACTAGCTTATGCTCGCGACTTCGTCCGCGTGGACTACACAAATTTCAAAACCCTATATCACCCCCTTAGGGGTTGAATTTTCAAAAATCCTTTCTTAGCGGATCGGTCCAGTAGTTTGAGCTGTGCGTTGATAGATCAGTCAGTCAGTCAGTCACCTCTTCCTTTTATATATTTAGATGTATGGTAGGCGGGGGCAAGTCCTAAGTAAATCCTTAGTAGGTACTTACCTATAGTTGGCTTAGTTTCTAATACCTCATTATGTTTATGACCTTATCCTTTCTTAGCGGATGCCTACGTCATACTTAATAGCTATCTGCATGCCAAATTTCAGCCCGATCCGTCCAGTACTTTGGGCTGAGCGTTGATAAGTAGATCAGTCAGTCAAGTCAGTCAGTCAGTCAGTCACCTTTTCTTTTTATATATTTAGACTAGCTGATGCCCGCGACTTCGTACGCGTGGATTTAGATTTTTAAAAATCCTGTGGGAACTCTTAAATTTTCCGGAATAAAAAGTAGCCTATGTCCTTTCCCGGGTTGCAAGCTACCTCTATACCAAATTTCGTCAAAATCGGTTGAACGGTTGAGCCGTGAAAAGCTAGCAGACAGACAGACAGACACACTTTCGCATTTATAATATTAGTATGGATAATCCTTTCCTTTGAAGTAAGTATCTTACAAATAAAATAAAATAAACCGGTCTAGTGCTGCCAGTGACGTCGAAGCCTCAACGTTTTATTAGAAGGTCCCTAACTGTCGTGAACAGTGCTATTGTTGTAAACTAATGTGAAAATGTTAATCCTAGCTCCTTTATTTCTACAAAATTAAATTAACAAACAATCAAATCGTCTCCGAATTCTTGAAGACAGGAATTTTATGCTAAATTTGAAATTTCAAATATATCGAACGCTTCGAGTTCCAATTTTCAAATTTGAACTTGGAACGTCCAGTCCGGATGACGCGCAAAAACTGACCACGCAATGTCGGCCGTCATCTGCGCCCGACATAGGCGTGTGTGAAGTAGACCTTTATTTATTTTATTAAAAGATTTTTTATGCGTAATCATACCTGTTCTCTAAGATATTGTAACCCATGCTAATATTATAAATTCGAAAGTGTGTCTGTCTGTCTGCTAGCCTTTCACGGCCCATCCGTTCAACCGATTTTGACGAACTTTAGTACAGCGATAGCTTGCATCCCGGGGAAGGATATAGGCTACTTTTTATCTTGGAAAATCGAAGATTTCCCACGGGATTTCTAAAAATCTAAATCCACGCGGACGAATTTGCGGGCATCATCTAGTACTCTATATAGAACATACTCACATAGATACAATTATTGTATTTTAAAATGTGAAGACCAATTTTTACGCTTGTGTGTGTAACACATACGCGTAGTGACACAGACTACATAGATATCTACAGACTAGTTCCGTGTTAAAAAAGTGTTTGTTGACATTGCATAACACTTCATTTAATTTCACTTTATAACCATGTTTTATTTTAAGGATGTTTTTTTTACATAATTCATTGTGGAAATTAGTAAAAACTGCGAAGGCGACTCCATTCCACGTACTGTTTTTCAGAAATATGCCGCCTAGCCGCGCAGACTATGCGCAAAAAGGGCGTCCTCACCATTTTATCACATACGTTCCAAGAGGGAAAGAGACGACCTACAACCACCACTCGAGAAAGACCCCCCGACCCCCGCGCGCCTACGGAAAATCGATGAACCAGAGGAAATCGAAACCACCTTCCCGGCTCAATTTATATTGGTTTCAGTTTAAGAAAGGATTACAAAACGCTTTTTGTCTTTGTTTATTATTATCGCGGGCGAAAGGGATAGCTGCATACGCGGCTAATGACAGTTCATATTTATGCACAGACTTGAATAATTTCTGGACGAACGTGATTGTCGATATATTATCTGTACTGTATGTAATAAATAACTTATTTTCGGACGTAGGAATGGAGCGTTTAAAATTAAAAAGCAAACGTTATTTTTATAAAATAACAAGTAGATAGGTAATTTAAAAAGTTTTCCAAAAACTCTGGTTGTGCACATTACTGAGGTAGTATTATTATGATCAATGATTGTGCACTACTTACTTACCTACATCTCTTTTTTTTTCAGCCTGCACAGATAATCCGCCGTTTTCTTTTTAGGGTTCCGTACCTCAAAAGGAAAAACGGAACCCTTATAGGATCACTTTGTTGTCTGTCTGTCAAGAAACCTACAGGTTACCTAAGTACTTCCCGTTGACCTAGAATCATGAAATTTGGCAGGTAGGTAGGTCCTATAGCTGACATTTGGGGAAAAATCTGAAAACCGTGAATTTAGGGTTAGATCACACAAAAAAAAATTAAATTGTGGTCATAAACTAATAATTAGTATTTTCCATTTTCGAAGTAAGATAACTATATCAAGTGGGGTATCATATGAAAGGTCTTTACCTGTACATTCTAAAACAGATTTTTATTTATTTTTATGCGTTATAGTTTTTGAATTATCGTGCAAAATGTCGAAAAAATACGACTGTACTACGGAACCCTCGTTGCGCGAGCCTGACTCGCACTTGGCCGGTTTATTATGTAGGTAAATAGGTACCTACACAGGGACACTCGCGCCATCAAGATAAATCCAAGGCACTATCATTTATCAAAATCGGTTGAGCCGTTGAGAACATAGCAACGGACAAACATACTTACATAGGATGGGAAGGATTTGTCGATGATGGACACGGGGCGGTTCGTCGCTGCAGTGGTCCTCGGGTTGGTTGACTTGGCGTGCTGTGGTTCCGGCATATGCCCCTAACGCGGTGTTCGGGGGCACGTAGTGTCCCAGTGGTGGGTATAGGAGTCTGACATAACCACTGTGTTCCCCCGTGGTCGTGGTGATCCATGATGGATTTTCCTCATGAGAAAAAAAAGGAGTAGGTACTGTACGACAATATTGCAACGGGTAGGGTTTGAACCGCCGACCTTGCGAATTTCAGTCCGTCGCGTTCCTTAAACCGTTGGGCTATTGAGGCTATTTACTTAGTACTAGCTGATGCCCGCGACTTCGTCCGCGTGAATTTAGGTTTTTTTTTAATCCCGTGGGAACTCTTTGATTTTCCGGGATAAAAAGTAGCCTATATCACTCTCTAAGTCTTTATCTATAACCATGCAAAAAATCACGTCAATCCGTCTCACCGTTACGACGTGATTGAAGGATGAACCAACAAACAAACAAACACACTTTCGTATTTATAATAAGAGTACTGAGGTACTGATTTACCATCTATACCTAACCACCAATCAGTACATTTGCGTAGATTTGTTGTTTGCCAGGAAAATGATACAAAACGGGATATCCTTCTTCTATATTCCTACCTACGAGACTCATAAAACTGTTTGAAGTAAGCAATGCATTGATGTATGTATGAAGTGCACACAACCACATACCTTAGCTGGCGCCGTATATGCCATCTGCTTCTCCCATAAGGAATTAATTAGTAGGCATTTACTGATGACATGCAAAATATCTCAAATTGTTTCACCAACTTGTTCGAGCGATTTTTCCTATGACAGGTTTTGATGATCTACATTGGTATTCAAGACAGCTCTCGCAACTTGCAAAAAGTAAATCTAGATTTTTTTTGTGGTTTGGCTAATTTCCAAACTGATATACTTACTTTGTTTGTGAAAGTGTGTCTATCTGCCTGTCTGCTAGCCTTTCATGAACAGAGGAGTGTCTGATCAGAAACCAATAATTCCATGTTCAAAAAATACTTTTGATCTGATCGTGACGAAAATATTGATAAATAAATACTTCATACGGTTTGTTTCAAAAATCTATATTTCTATAGATATCTACCTAGTAAAAAGCCCCTTTATAAATCTAATTCTGTTCAGAAACCAATGCTTTCATTTGAAATACTTACTGTCCAATAATAAAACGTGTACATAAAAATGGTCTTTTCTGTAAAACTACTTAGAGTGGAAATATTAGTTTTTGATCACTCTCAACTGATTTTGACAAAATTAGGTACAGAGATAGCTTATATCCCGGAGAAAGTCATACTTTTTAGTTTTTTAGTATAAAAAAATATGGCAGCTCCGAAATAGTAATTTCGTGTGTCGGCCATGTCGATGCCCAAGGGTGGTAAAAGTTTACTTTATAGGTAGTTTTAATAGCGGTGAAATAAGAGCTAGGAGGAGGAGGAGTAACCGACATAGCTCAACGGGTTGCGAAGCTGAAGTGGCAATGGGCAGGGTACATAGTTCGTAAAAGCGATAGACGTTGGGGTCCCAAGGTACTGGATTGGCGACCTCGTACCGGAAGACGCAATGTTGGAAGACCCCCCACTAGGTGGACAGACGACATCAGACGAGTCGCAGGGAGCCGCTGGATTCCGGTGGTGCAAGACCGTGGCGTGTGGAAGTCCCTACAAAAGACCTATGTCCAGCTGTGGACGTCTATCGTGTGATGATGATGAATGACCCTTACAATGTCTAGGTAGGTAGTATAGGTAAGTACCTAACTACTAATATGACAATTATTTGTCTGTAGGCACTTAGTTTCTACGAGACAATAGAGTCACCTGTTATATAAACAGTTTTATTGATAGTATCGGTGAAAGTCGCCTCCTGTGAGAACTGATGGTTTTTCTGCCGCCATTGTAGCGCTGTGAAACGTGTTCGCCTGGTGAACTGTAGTGTAATAGTGCATTCAACATAAGCTGGCGTGTTTCCACTTGAACGTAAACAATAGGGGTAATAAACCAATCGGTACTCATAGAGCCCATTCATTTTTAAAGGAGCTATTTTGTTGCAAACTAACAGGAATGTCAAGCGGGAAGTTTCTTTCAGAGCACCTTTCTCACTCGCAACCGCAATTAAATGAAAATACATACTAATATTATAAATGCGAAAGTGTGTATGTCTGTCTGTCTGTCTGTCTGCTAGCCTTTCACGGCACGAAATTTGGTACAGATAAAGCTTGCATCCCGGGGAAGGACATAGACTGCTTTTTATCCCGGAAAATCAAAGAGTTCCCACGGGATTTTTAAAAACCTAAATCCACGCGGACGAAGTCGCGGGCATCAGCTAGTAATTAATAAAATACGTTTAAGAGAATTATTTGTGCATGCGTCTTTATTATTTGCACATGGCACTGTGGAAGGTGATTTCACCCAAGGACTTAACATATCGGAAAACGAATTTCCACTGAACTAACTAACTGAACTCTTCAACGTTTAAAAAAACGAAGTGGTATTTCTATTTGCTTATATTATTAAAAAGAAGATAACATAGGGAAAGTATAAAAATCATTTGAAACGTGACAGTGTTTATAAAGAATTCACCTGCCACGACTTAATCTTATTGTTATTGCTAATAAGGTCTCAAGTCACGCCAGCTTATTTTGAATGCACTAGTGACTAGTACAATAAATTGTTTGTTTTCTTTATAAAATGTTGACATATGTATTTACTTGTTCGTCTACTTATCTTTGCACTAGGTACTTACCTAGTCTTGCAAAGATAAAGCTGACGGATATTATGAGCATACGCGGATCCATACATGGTTCATACATATGTAGACACTGAGCATTATATAAGGCAGCCATTAGAATTCCAAAACACAACTTTCGTAAATAAAATGTCGACTAAATACTTTTAACTGATTAATTTATTATTTATTAAAAAGTTTGCCGCGCCAAAGGGATATACCTATGGGTTTAATGCAAACTGCCATACCCCTTCCAGGTTACCCAGCTTCCATATTAGACTGCATCATCACTTACCACCAGGTGAGATTGCAGTCGAGGGCTAACCTGTATCTAAATTTTAAAAAAGTTAGCTAGCGTAAACGGTGATAGCCTATACCTACTTAGTGGTTAACTCGTCGGCCTCCTATTGGGAGGGTCCAGGGTTCGATCCCGGGCACGCACTCTTGCTTTTCGAAGTTATGTGCGTTTTAAGCAATTAAAATATGACTTGCAATGATGAAAACATCGTGAGGAAACCTTCCTGTCTGAGAGTTCTGCATAATGTTCCCCAAAAAGATGTGTGAAATCTGCTAGTCCACACATAGCCAGGCGTAAAGCACTAAGGCCAAATCCTTTCTCTAGTTCTCAGTAGTGAACCGGCAATAGGTTGATGATGATGATGAATTTCTAGTCGAATGTTAGAAAGCTAGTTCAGTTAGAAGAACATATCAAGCCTAGATTTCCGTTATTTCTTACTAGATGATACCCGCGACTTCGTCCGCGTGGATTTAGGTTTTTGAAAATCCCGTGGGTGCTCTTTAATTTTCCGGGATACAAACTATCTCTGTACCAAATTTCGTCAAAATCGATTGAACGGTTGAGCCGTGAAAAGCTAGCAGACAGACAGACAGACAGACACACTTTTGCACTTATAATATTAGTATGGATGTACCTACTTAGATATACATATATATATATATATATATATATATATATATATAGCATTGGTTATGTAATCAGTATGTAGTCTGTCTGTCCGTTACGAGCTGCGCGCGCGCCGCTGCCCGCGCTGACCTTTATCAAACACCTGTTTTTGCCCAAGAAACGGAATAAACTGTTTTATGCACAAATGTCAACATTTCCGTTTTGCCCGCTGATAAAAAAACTACGGAGACGGTGTGTTATCTAAGATTTATCTATCCTGGGAGTTAAAGTTTGTAAGTTTGTTAGTATGAAGTAATCTCTGGAACTACTGAACCGGTTTTAGAAATTCTTTCACCAGTAGCAGGTTACATTAATTTATTCCTGAGTGACATGGGCTATATTTTATTAAAGATCCCTACGAAAATTGTATTAAGACACCCGTGCAAAGCCGAAGCGAGTTGCTAGTATTACATAAATATTTTTTTTTTTTTAAAGAATATTAGCCATGTTAAATGACTAATATTCCCCTTTCCTCTCCAATTAAGCGTCAGGCTTGTGCTAGGAGTAGGTACGACAATAGTGCAACGGGCGGGGTTTGAACCGTCGACCTTTCGGTTTTCAGTCCACTCCTATACCGGTTGAGCTATTGAGGCTTGAATTGTTTTATATGTGTTATGTACCTACGATCTACGATTGTAATTCTTACGTGCCATTTGAACGTTAGGTGTCAAATGTCATGTCAAAAGTACGATTTTAGTCCTTATTTTAAAGGTGAACCGTACTTTTGACGTGACAGTTGACACCTAGAGTTAAAATGGCGCGTGTTAACTCATTTTGTACGCTTATACTTAATAGTAATTAGACACTAGGCGATGATGTTGGGGTCCCAACACAGACCACCTATGAACGCCTACTTAATAAGGATTATGATGAATCCTTCAAATAAAGATTTTTCTTCCTTTATTTTTAAACGTTAACGCCAACTACTACTGAGGGTTGCTACTGAGGACTTCTTGAGTAGGTAAATATAAAAGTTATAGCACTAAGCCGCTCCACGCCTCTGTTCCGCCACGCTTCATAAAGCGTTACGTTAGAGTGGAGCACGCCATTCGAGAATTATTGCCGCCTTATACATATACTAGTATATCTAGTTAAACATATACCTACTTGATATGTGACGGAGCCCAGCTTTATATCTAATTATAAAATAAAAATAAAATAAAAACCGGCCAAGTGCGAGTCAGGCTTGCGTAACGAGGGTTCCATACTACAGTCGTATTTTTTCGACATTTTGCACGATAATTCAAAAACTATGATGCATAAAAATAAATAAAATATGTTTTAGAATGCACAGGTGAAGCCCTTTCATAATATGGTACCCCACTTGATATACTTAGCTATCTTACTTCGAAAATTGAAAATACTAATTATTAGTTCGAGACCACAATTTAATTTTTTTTGTGTGATGTAACCACAAATACACGGTTTTCAGATTTTTCCCCTAATGTCTGCTATAAGACCTACCTACCTGCCAAATTTCATGATTCTAGGTCAACGGGAAGTACCCTGTCTGTCAAGAAACCTACGAGTACTGCCTGTCTAGACTCTAGAGTCTGAGAGAATACCTAGAGATTTTTAAAATCCCGTGGGAACTCTTTGATTTTCCGGGATAAAAAGTAGCCTATATGTCCTTCCGCGAAATATAAGCTAACTCTGTACCTACCAAATTTCATCAAAAATGATTATTGTTGGGCCATGAAAAGCTAGAAGACAGACTGACAGACACACTTTCGCATTTATCCTATTGTATGGAAGTATGGACTAGAGAGCTGTGTAGCCTAGTGGTTAGGACGTTCGCCGTCTAATCGAAGGTCGGGGGTTCGATCCTGGGCACGCACCTTTAACTTTTCGGAGTTATTTGCTTTAACGGTGAAGGAAAACATCGTGAGGAAACCTGCATGCCTGAGAGTCTGAGAGTTCTCCATAATGTTCTCAAAGGTGTGTGAAGTCTACCAATCTACACATGGCCAGCGTGTTAGACTATGGCCAAAACCCTTCTCACTCTGAGAGGAGACCCTTGCTCTGTAGTGAGCCGGCGATGGGTTGATCATAGATCAAAACAAACCTTTGCATGATAGGTACTAACAACCATCCAACGCAAAGCTCTGATGTAGATATGTAATATTGTTAATTGATAACTAGCTAGCCGCTTCCCCCGGTCGCGCCTGGGTAATTTCTTGATAAAAAATAGGTTATCTCAGGTCATACAGTAATCATTTTATTGTGTACATTTTTATGCCTTGCTAGTTTAATGTTATTGTAGCGTCATTAAAGGAAAGATACGAACTTAAATAATTCAGAGTTTTCAAGCACTTAAACTTTAAATGAGATACAAACTGACCCGGCGAACTTCATACCGCCTAACAGTCGATTCTTTATTTTTTTATTTTTTTTTTTTTTTTTTTTTTTTTTTTTTTTTTTTTTTTTTTTTTAATACAATAAAACTTAAAGCTAGCCTTTTTTTAATACTTATGTACAATTTTTTAAATTTTTCTCTCCGTAAGAACCACCCTCGTACTTCAACGAGTATCTTAAAAAAACAATTAGCGAAATCGGTTTAGCTGTTCTCGAGATTTGCGATCAGCAACACATAATTAGCGATTCATTTTTATATATTGAGAAGATGAAAATGATGATGAAAAACTTTTTCTAACTACGTAAATGTCGATTTAATACAATCTTTTTTAAAGTTGCTGAAGGAAAAGCATTCATCCTCATCATCATCATCATCATTATTTCCTTCACCATTAAAGCATGATATTTGCTCGTAGCTTTAGTTTTAAGTTTGCGTAATAATTATCACCACTATATCTTACAAATGCAACATCTGACTATCAAGAAGAGTAATTTATTACCTATTTTGAATAAATCATTTGAATTTGACTTTAACTTTAACTTTGACTTTGACTTTGACTTTGACTTTGACTTTGTATGCTTAAAACGCAGATTATCTACCTACTCCGAAAAGTTACAGGTGCGTGCCCGGCATCGAACCTCAGACCCCCCGAATAGGAGACTGACGTCTTAACTCTTAACCATCTATCACCTAAGGAAAGGCATTAAGGTACTTCTTCTTCCGTACCTTATCCCACGCTACGTGGGGTCGGCACAACATGTATTTTTCTTCCACTTACTTCTGTCATCCGTCAACGCATTATCCACCCCTTTTACACACATATCCTCTTTCACGCAATCTATCCACCTTTTCTTTGGTCGTCCTCTCCTCTTTTTTCCCTCCACTTGCATATTTAACATTCTTCTAGTGACATGGCTTTCTTCCTTTATATGCCCATACCATGCCAGCGTATTTATCTCTCAACTTTTCTACCACTGGCGCTCATAGCACAAATAATACTAACAATTTTTTTTCTATCTCTACCTTTGCAATAATTAATCAGATTTGTCGGTCGCGTCTCGTTGTCGGTAATAATGCCATCATGGGCGCGTCCGAATACAGTTAAAAGTATTTAAAAGTCATTCGCCAAATTATATTGCAATGTGAAAAATTTTACAACATAATTTCAGTTTTTTTTAGAACATGAAGGTGGTTAGAAATTACTTTTTGTCTGGTGAAAGACGGGCTGGTAATTACCTAAATGTAATAATTAAGTACATTAAATAGCTGTAAATACATAAAAATATGTTTTATGTATTTACAGCTATATCTATAGCTACATCTATATTATTTTTAGGGTTCCGTACCTCAAAAGGAAAAACGGAACCCTTATAGGATCACTTTGTTGTCTGTCTGTCTGTCTGTTTGTCTGTCTGTCTGTCTGTCTGTCGGTCTGTCAAGAAACCTACAGGGGAATTTCCCGTTGACCTAGAATCATGAAATTTGGCAGGTAAATAGATCTTATAGCTGACATTTGGGGAAAAATCTGAAAACCGTGAATTTGTGGTTACATCACACAAAAAAATTAAATAGGCTACTTGACTCATATCTAATTTCATCCAATAAATGATTATTTATTATAGTATTTTGCTTAAGACAACGAAATATATCAATAACAATTATTAAAAACGCAGGATGGATATATAAATCCAATTTAAAAAATACAGTTTTTATTTTTATTTGAAACGCAGAAAACGCTGTCAGCCATGATGTGACGTCATTAAATATGTAAACAAAGAAATGTCATCTCTATGTCACGCGGGGACTAACGTAGTATCCATATATATAAAATTTAAAGTCCTGACTAACTTATATATCAACGCACAGCCTAAACATCTAAACAGCTGGTCCTAGATACATGAAATTTAGTGGGTGTGTTCTTTGTAGGTAAAGAGAAGGTATCCACTAGGAAAAGATTTTTTGAAATTCCACCCCTGAGTGGGTTAATGGGGGTTTGAAATTTATGTCCACGCGGGCGAAGTCACGAGCATAAGCTAGTTTTTATATATTTCTAAAAACTCATAGTAAACGTAAAAAAATATCGTTTTCTCTTTATAAATTGAATAAGTTATTAAGTAAGACTTACAACAAAGTGATCTTTGCAAAAATAAATTTGGGTTGAAGTCGTTAGTCATATAGGATCCCTTTAAGCAAGTCTTCGCGTGTTACGTATATTTATTTCACTGGGCACTCTAATCCACAACTTTCCTGTGGTCTTTATCGATGCGTTTTTACATTCTCGGATGATACTTACAATAACGATATTTACTATATTTTTCATGTAAACTAGTATAGAAGTCATGTTTATTAAACTTTGGGAGGTTATGCTGTTGTTTACAAATGCATGACGTCAGAGCACAGATAATCTTTCGGTCAAACATGGCCGACAGTGTTTTCAGCTGTCTAAGAAAAATATATTTTAAATTAAAGTTTTACGGTTTTTAGGGCGCAAAAAAATATAGTGTTAATTTTTTTGATCTAATAGGACAAATATTAACCATTTAAGACCAACTTAAAAAAAGTGTCAACTAGCCTATTGTGGTCATGTACTAATAATTAGTATTTTGAATTTTCTAAGTAAGATAACTATATCAAGTGGGGTATCATATGAAAGGTCTTCACCTGTGCATTCTAAAACAGATTTTTATTTATTTTTATGTATCAGTTTTTGAATTATCCTGCAAAAATATGTCGAAAAAATACGACTGTAGTACGGATAACCCTCATTGCGTGAGTCTGACTCGCACTTGGCCGGTTTTTTTAAATGTAGTACCTACCTACATAATACTTACCTATTACGTGGTATAGACTAAACTCAAATTCTGGAATTGAAAGTTTAGTGAAGTAAATCCGTACCTAATGTGTACCTAAGTACCTACCTATTATAAAATCATAATGGTTTTCTAATGGTTGCGAATACGGTATCTAATTTCAATCAACTTAATTTAATTATAGTACCTATACAGTCATTGTTTACGTTGTTATTATTTACGTAGCCAGAACTGCGTGTAAAAACTAGCCAATTATTAATTCGTTTATTCCAATGTAACAGCGAATTTATTGCATTCAGTGCCCTTTAAAAATTTAAATGGACCATAAATACTAGTTTTTATTTCTAGAAAATTATCCATAAACCATAGACGTCACGCTCGCTCGGGTATGGGAACCACCGTAGAATAGAAACTTCAATTAAGTTTATCAAGTAATTTCTAGAAGTTTTTTTCATGGTTAGTCGGACTTTATGTCTAGTCTTTAATTCAGTATTTTTGTTACTTTAGAGGTCTATGTTTTATATTATTTTTTCAGTGTTTATCCATGGGCAAGTTTTCTTGCAGCAGTTATTGTCATCGTCATGCCATGTATTGTTAGAGTGAACTAGAGTGACGGAACTCCCGGTTTGATCCTGAATCGACGAAATGTTAATTAATATTAGGCTATGGGCCTAGTGAAATCAAAGAAAAATTCAAAGCCTGTCGTGTACTGTGGTCTTGTTCTGCTAATTTTTAGTAGGTAGGTATGATAGTCTAATATCTATTAATCCGTACTAATATTATAATTTAATGCGAAAGTCTGTCTGTTTTTACGATGTAACTTTTCGTTTTTACGATGAAAAATAAAATAAGTAGGTAAGTGCGTCAAAATAGGAAAAACTAGACCGTATCAAAATAAAACTACACTTATGTTGTTAACATTTTACTAAAAAATCCTACAACACAGCACCTACATGAGTCGAATAAGAATCATAACAAAATGAAAGCTCTAAAGTCTAAACAAGCGTTTGAGTGCAAATTAGCATCACAATCGCACTAAGTGTCCGTGCTGTTATCGTTTTGATCAAACTCTTGCAGTTTATACATTGTTACTCACGCTTCACACGTCATAATTTTTTTAATAGCGTAATTTTCCAGTGTGTAATTTATGCAATAAAAGATTGTTAAGGTTAGTAAATTTATAAGTCTATCATACATACAGCGGTTTTTTTTAAATTTTTTTATTCAGACACAGGTTAGCCCTTGACTGCAATCTCACCTGGTGGTAAGTGACGATGCAGTCTAAGAGGAAAGCGGGCTGACCTGGAAGGGGTATGTCAGTTTTTAATAAACCCATGCCCTTTTGGTTTCTACACGGCATCGTACCGGAACGCTAAATCGCTTGGCGGCACGGTTTTGCCAATAGGGTGGTAACTAGCCACGGTCGAAGCTTCCCACCAGACCAGACCAGAAATTTAGAAATTATAAAATTCCAAATCCCTGCCAGGAATTGAACCCGGGACCTCCCACTAATAAGACCACAGCGCTTTATTACCAGTGCACCAGGGAGGTCGTCGGGAGCCGGTGCACCCCTTGGAAGACACTCGCGTAGTTCTTATCTGATCTGACATCTGAGAGTTTCTGAGATAAGAGGTAAGAGTTACGAAATAGAAAGAGAATTGTACCTATTAGTGTCGCTGTTTATTTAAACGTTTTTAGGGTTCCGTACCTCAAAAGGAAAAACGGAACCCTTATACGATCACTTTGTTGTCTGTCTGTCGGTCTGTCAAGAAACCTACAGGTTACTTCCCGTTGACTTAAAATCATGAAATTTGGCAGGTAGGTAGGTCTTGATTATTTTGTTGTTGAGTTGATTATTTTGATCAATTTTCCAAATACGAAAGTGTCACAAAAATATGAGAATAAGTTGTTGATAACTTTGTATTGTAATTTAAATATAAGATGTAATTTATTCTTTTGAGTTATAATCTAAAAAAAACCGGCCAAGTGCGAGTCAGGCTCGCGCAATGAGGGTTCCGTACTACAGTCGTATTTTTTCGACATTTTGCACGATAATTCAAAAACTATAATACATAAAAATAAATAAAAATCTGTTTTAGAATGTACAGGTGAAGACCTTTCATATGATATCCCACTTGATATAGTCACTCACTTCGAAAGTTGAAAATACTAATTATTAGTTAGACCACAATTTTTTTTTGTGTGATCTAACCCTAAATTCACGGTTTTCAGATTTTTCCCCAAATGTCAGCTATAAGATCTACCTACCTGCCAAATTTCATGAGTCTAGGTTAACGGGAATTACCCTGTAGGTTTCTTGACAGACAGACAGACAGACAACAAAGTGATCCTATAAGGGTTCCGTTTTTCCTTTTGAGGTACGGAACCCTAAAAATTATTAAAAGATGTGAGAGGGCGTACCTAACTAACATATATTTGAGTTGTAATCTAAAGTGAATCGGGTTAAAGTGAGAAAATGTAATTTTCTTAACAAGCTACTTATGCGCCCACCGTGCCGCAATTACTAATTATAATTCCTAGAAAGTTGTTTTTCCCATAGCGGCTTAAGTTTCTAGTACTTCTATTGTTTTGTGAATAAGTGCACCTATATGTAATAATTTATAGATCAGTTTTCAATAGAGTAAACTTTGTATATAAGCGGGCGTTACTTTGCGGAAGTCCATGATATACAATGAACCAAAAGCTTAATTTGCTGTAATCCGCTGAAACAGATCGAATCTGTGTGATGCAACATGCATCATGCGAAATTCACCGCCCGCCCTCCCATCACCATGCAGGAAAAGCAGCCACTCGGCAAGCAATACGCACCACCACCACGCAGCACTACACAAATCCCCGCCTATGACGCTGCATTGACTCCGAATGGCCTACTTACGCAACGTTCGTTTACATCTAGCATCAGTCAGATGTTATATTTGCAATATTATATCTAAAACTTTTACAAAACTATAGGTTTTTTTTTTTAAATATTTTTTTACGATTTTTTTTGGTATCATATCAGTATAATCATCAGTAGTACCTGTCATCTGTCTTCGTTATTGCCAGCGTTCTGGTTACACCCTGTAATATAAATTCTCTGTGTTATACCTGATCTATGCTCGCGTTCGTTATTATTGCAAGAATCGATCGATTGAGCAAAGTTACTCATTCACACTAGTGATGTACCTAACATAAGATAGATCATACTCTTAATTACACAAGTCCTAATTAAGACTTTCATTGAGTAATACAATAATAAGGTACGAGTAGGTATATTTATCAGAAGTTATTATTAAGTGTAATAATTAATTAACAATATTTATTTATTATTATTATTATTTATTTCTTTATTATTTAAATAGAACGGACATAATATAGCCCAACTAAACTAATTAAACTACTAAATTAAAAAGTTGAATTAAATTAAAATTACAATTAAAAATAAATTTGTTATGTCAAAATTTAAATAATCAAAACTACACATTCTCACAAAAGTGCAGGATCTGATCTGACCTGATATTTATAAATTAGAAGATAAAGGACTTGGGGTCATTGTTTGCTCAAAGAAACCGAGCCTCAATAGCTCAACCGGTATAGGAGTGGACTGAAAACCGAAACGTCGACGGTTCAAATCCCGCCCGTTGCACTATAATTGTCGTACCTACTCCTAGCGCAAGCCTGACGCTTAATTGGAGAGGAAAGGGGAATATTAGTCATTTAATATGGCTAATATCCTTAAAAAAAAAAAAAAAGAATGAAACTGACTGTTCAGTGAGAAATGCAGCCAGCTTTTGTAGCACCTTCCCTTAGCCCCTTAAATTTTACTCCCAATCCAATACATTAGTCTGTTGTATGCGTTCAATGCTGGACATAGGGATTTTCAAGAGCACGCAACCAAACACGGTCCTCCACCTTCCTCATCCACCTTGAGAAGTCGGTCCAGCGGGCTGGAGGTCTTTCTTCTTTCTTTCTTTCTTCATTCCGGGCTGGTTTCCGCACTTAAACGTTTCCGTCTGTTGTGCGTGCATCGCCCCTCCCCGCCGAAGTCTTCACTCCAGCCATCCAAGCTCGCTCCAGAAGCCAAATAGACCGCCCAGGTTGCCGAGGGCTTCTTGGAGTGAGGTCGGGGAACCTAAATGGCGTTCGCGTTGATCTGCTACGCCCGTGCACTCCAGGAGCACGTGCGTCGTTTCATCGACCTCCATGCAGGCCCTGCACAGAGGACTGTCGGTGACACCTATAACGAAAAGGTGTTTGTTTAGTGGGCTATGCCCTGGTTCTTCTCGGCAGGAAAGGCATTCCGAACCAGTGGTAGATGCATCCGACTATTCGTAAGCACTTGTAAAAGTTTATACGAATAAAAAAGATTTTCATTTTCATTTTTCATTTTCATTTTCATTATGAGTCCCACCACCTTCCTAAGTTTACCTCGGGCTGGAGGTCGTTCCACACTGCGCTTACCGCTACGGTAAATTTACTTAGGTAAGTATTTAATATTAGGAAATTAGAATAAGACTTAAATTACGGAAATAAAACTTAATGTTCGAAGGGAATAAGAGGGTCGTGAGTGACTTTTCTCACGGAAAACATTATTAATTTTATTTCTACAATGTTCCTAGCTACATTAATTCTTATAGTACCTAGGCACTTCCTACGAACGGGTATAGGTTTTTTCTGCCTCTAATTGGCCAGAAGATTTTAATAGTCGCTGGAAATACGCTTATTTGTTAGAGAACCATCGACCGTGGCTGTCTGGACGCGGGAAATTACAGGGGTTACAAACCATAGAAAAAAATATTACCCAAGTATTTTTTTTCATCAATTTCAATTTTTCCAATTATCAATTCCATTTTTCAATAGATTCATTTTGGTCTGGTAGATCTGTTACATTGGTCGATATTTCGTTGTGTAGAACCGAACACCATTAGTCATCATCATTCCCACCAAATCAACCCACAATTCCGGCCCAACCCAGCCCACTACTCAGAATGGGTCTTCTCTTAAAATGAGTCAAGTCAAAGTCAAAGTCACATAATTTATTCAAAATAGGTAATAAATTACACTTTTTGATGGTCGGTTGTTGGATTTATAAGATGACTAGCTTATGCCCGCGACTTCGTCCGCGTGGACTACACAAATTTTAAACCCCTATTTTATGCCCTTAGGTTTGATCTTTAACTATGAGATTTTAACATGAGCTTAATAAAATATGTCATACTGCTAATTGCAAAAATATGAACTACAAAACTTCTTAATAGACACTTCAAAACTGACAGACTTAAATACAAATTTCAAACCCCTATTTAACCCCTTTAGGGGTTGCATTTTGAAGAATCCTTTCTTAGCGGACGCCTACGTTATATAATAGCTATCTGCATGCCTAATTTCAGCGTGATCCGTCCAGTAGGTAGTTTGAGCTGTGCGTTGATAGAGCAGTCAGTCAGTCAGTCAATCACCTTTTCCTTTTATATATATAGATAGATTAGTGTAAATTGCAAAATTTCGCGCTTCTAACTTCAACACTGACAGAGTTTTATACAAACTTCAAACCCCTATTTTCCCCCTTTAGGGTTTGAATTTTAAAAAATCCTTTCTTAGCGGATGCCTACGTTATAATAGGTATCTGCATGCCGAATTTCAGCGTGATCCGTCCAGTAGTTTGAGCTGTGCGTTGTTAGATCAGTCAGTCAGTCAGTCAGTCAGTCACCTTTTCCTTTTATAAATATAGATAAATATAGATATACCTAGTAATAGTTTTAGGCGAACTTTAAACTATAACTACTAAAGCTACGAAAGTGAAGGGTTCGCCCATCACGTGGCCAAGCATGGATTTTCAGATTTCATACACCTTTGAGAATATTATGGAGTATTCGGCAAGCCGGTTTTCATTACAATGTTATGTTATACTTCACCGTTAGAGCGAATGATATCTAATAGCTTAAAAATCAAATACTTAACTCCGAAATATTTCCTGGGATTCAACCTCAGAGCCCTCAAAAATGTCGAAGTCGTAACCGCTTCTTATTTTTCTTCTTCTTCATTCTGGGCTGGTTTCCGCATTTAAACGTTCCGCACGTAAAAGTCATAACCGCTATTATCTATCACCGCACGTCATCAACCTATGGTGCAGAATAAAATATTATGTTCTTTAATCAACGAGTCCTAAAAAATATCAATAGTTTCATCAGTCGTGCTCATATTATAAGAAGGTTAATAAAATTACATTGAATTCAATCCAACGCATGTGTACGCGAAAAAATGTAAACAACAAACCAAAAAACATCGCAAGTAGATCCAAACGACGAAAAAAGGCGTCCGCAATTCGTACGTACTCGAACACAAAAACATGTTAAATTAAAAGCGTTAAAAACAAAAAAAAATGCAAAAACAATAAGTGAGGCGCCCCTGAGTTGTGAAAAAGTGACTCGGAATGAAAATTACATATCGGTGATATGAAAAAAGTGAAAGAAAAAACTGAGGAAAAAACTCAGTTAACGTATTCTTGCCGATAAGCGATGCACGCGATCGCCAAGAATAATGGCTAGCCCAATGTGGAGTAGGCTTCCGTTTCTAGCTATTTAACTTAAGAGACGCGGTGACAGACAACCTCCCTGACAACCTCCCTGGCGCAGTGGTAAGCGCTGTGGTCTTATTAGAGGGAGGTCCCGGGTTCGATTCCTGGCAGGGATTTGGAATTTTATAATTTCTAAATTTCTGGTCTGTTCTGGTGGGAGGCCTCGGCCGTGGCTAGTTACCACCCTACCGGCAAAGCCGTGCCGCCAAGCGATTTAGCGTTCCGGTACGATGCCGTGTAGAAACCAAAGGTGTATGGGTTTAATAAAAACTGCCATACTCCTTCCAGGTTAGCCCGCTCACACCTTAGACTGCATCGTCACTTACCATCAGGTGAGATTGCAGTCAAGGGCTAACTTGTATCTGAAAAAAAAAAAAAAGACATAGGTGGTTAAGAATATGGCTGACTATTCGGAGGGTCCGAGGTTCGATCATCGGAACACACCTATAACTTTTAGGAGCTATGTACGAGTATATAACTTCAACAATGAAGGAAAAATCGTGAAAATAGTACGCGACAGGCAAAAATGGCAATCGGGGACGGAACGCCCCGCAGACCCGCACAGCCTCTGCGCTAAACCTGTGCGGGCGGGTGTTCATGAACAAATAATTACTGTTTTCATCTTAGGTACCAAGTGGACTTTCATATAGAAGAGCTTTTTTACGTGTATATTCTAAAACAGATTTTTATTTATTTTTATCCATTAATAAGATAATTTAGGATTTATCGTGCAAAATATACGACTACAGTACGGAACCCTCGGTGCGCGAGCCGGACTCGCACTTGGCCGGTTTTTTATTTGGGTAGTCGTGTCGTGTGTACTTAGTCCGTCTCCACACATAGCTCGCCGCTGCACTAGCGAAGCGCGCGGCCCGCTCGCTGCTCGTATCAGAGTTTTTCACAGCGAAGTTATATATTTTAATATAATATTAATTACTACGCTTCGTTGCAATAGCGTTCAGAAATAACTTGACATTTTCGCGATTGTTATAAATTCAGTTTCATCAGATAACGTTAGAAGTTTAGAATGCTTTATTAAAAAGGCGTAAATGCATTTAATTATATTATGTACTTATTTATGCAACTGTTGTATAAAGAGGGGCATTAAAACACGAAAGTCGGTTTATCTATATCGGTCGGATAATAGTATGACTTGAGTGTTTTAATACCTAATTATTATCAACAGTTGCATACAAGTATTTATCTACACCCATAATATTATGAATCCTCTATAAAAGATTCTTAAACAGGTTAGCTTAGCTTTAATGTTGTACTGAATTTCATTATAACACTCCTGTGAAAAAAAACAGCGCTATACTGCTGGCATAAATCTGTCTCGTTATGCCAGCAGTATAGCGCTGTCTCTTTTTCACAGGAGTGTCATAATGAAATTCAGTACAACAATATAACACTCGTTTGGATGCTTTAATGGTTAGTAAGATATTGGTTGTTTTAATGTTGGCAATAAGCGAACTGTTTCAGAATCTTTTATAGAGGATTTAAAGCATGGGTGTAGATAAAATATGTAGGTAAATGAAAATTACGCTGTTTTCGCTGAGCGGTATAGTGGTCTAGATAGTTTAGTGGTTAAGACGACTTCCTTATATACCTAGAGTGGAATACTTTTTTTTTTGTTGACTGACTATTAATTATTTTAAAAATTGTCACTCAAAAATATTTGCACACTATTAATGTAGTAGAATGTTATGGCCTCTGATTATAGTGTAATTTCCATCTTTCTTGTACAAACATTCTTGCAAATAAATGATTATTTATTTATTTACAATATTTTTACAGGAATAATACAGAATAGAATATATTTTTATTCAAGTAAACTTTAACAAGCGCTTTTCAATCGTCAACTAGTTTAATTATTTACCACTGGTTCGGAATGCCGTTTCTACCGGGAAGAACCAGCATGAAACTCGGCGGTTGCTCTTTTCAAGTGATCAATTTCCAATATTATTATAACATACCTAAGCTACCGTACAAGCAATGGCAGCCCCGTGCATTGCTGGAGCGAGTCAAATCCAAGCTTTTTCGTAGGTTCGGGGGTTCGATCCCGGCACGCACTTCTAACTTTTCGAAGTTATGTCTCAGAATACAAATAATAGTACCTATTAGTTTTTAGCAATTAAAATATATCAGTTGCTTTATCGGTGAAGGAATACATCGCGAGGGAACTTGTAACCGTACTCCATAATCTTCTGAAAGCAGCGTGGTGGACTACGGCCGAACCCTTCTCATTCTGAGAGGAGACCCGTGCTCAGTAATGAGCCGGCTCAGTAATGAGGTTGATGATGATGATGACTATTACGCTGTTTTCATTATCAACTAGATGACGCTCGCGACTTCGTTTGCGTGGTATAGTATGTTTATGTTACCTATAAGTACCTACTTGATTCTCTTGAACTAATTTTGTTTGTATACCTACATAATATACCTACCTGCTCGTAAAATCATTATCAACTAAATCAACTCACTACAGATCCTGGAATTTTTAGAAATTTGTAAAGGGACGACAATTAGGGATTTAATTAGTTACTTCTAGCTTACTGACGGGTCACTGCTCCATTGCGTTAGAAACAGCAGGTTTTTTTTATATTTATAGACCAGTGCTTGGCTGCAATCAGACGTGATGAATAAGGTTGTATTAAATGCCGCTAAAAATCCTACTAACTCCATCTATGGTACCAGGTATGCAACTACTAAGTGGGAATAAAGGGATTGCAGGAGTAAGGAACGTACTACGAAGGTAGCACTAGGAACCCTAAATATTACTGTAACGCCATCTATTGGGAGGTGGTATTCTTGTGCCAACCCTCTGCTTACGTTTAATTTTTCTAGAGCTACATAGTTTCCAATAAAATTGATAGATGTCGCTCTAATAAATAGATTTCAAAAACTAATGTCAATATTTTTTTTTTAATACAATAAAACTTAAGGCTAGCCTTATCTAATTACTATATAAATCATGACCGCGTGGAATGGTGCCAAGAATACTGGCTGCATTTCCGCGCTGGACAGCCAGGCTGATCCGCTGCGCAAAAAATGAGCCAGCCCTTCTGTCACCAGTTGAGGCTATTAATCGCGGTGAAATGTCTCGTAAAAAATTTTTAGCACTAAGACTCCATGGCCCCAGGGTCTCCACGGCAAACGGCACAAAAATGTAACTCTCTATAAGAGAGGCATACTTGCGCCGCTTGCCGTTTTCAGCTGTTTCTGCTGCGGCTCCCGGTCTTGATGCTGTCTTCCTGATATGACACGGGGCCAATGTGTCAACGCAAGTTGCGTCCCACATTAGCGCCCGTCCCCGTTCCCAGGGAACCAGCGTCAATCCATCAGGTCTCTTGCCATCATCCCGACTAATCCCTGCCGGCTCAATGAGCGCAGGAATATTTATGGTGGCAAGAGCTCTTTTAACCTCTTCGATGTCAATTAATTGTCAAGTAGATTAAGAAAAAATTTTTACTGAAATTCATAATAATAAAAACCATGTTTAATTTATATAATTACCAACCTACTTTAAGATTGGACTAGGACCAGTTTTTCATACTAGAAGCAGTTTTTTTTTTAAATTCTAACTTGTTAGTCAGATTACTAATCATGAATTCTTTAAGTTTGAATCCTATTCTAGAGCTAAGATCCATAGGAAACAATAGTCATTTTTTTAGGTACCTTCGCAAATCTTTTTAAAAAATATTTTATCTTTTATCTCATGGAAAATAAATTAATTGTAGAGCTCTGTCTACTTGTCAAGAGATGGCGTTAGTATATTCAATTTCAAATAAGATTTCAATTTAATAATTGAATTCTTGTTTGAAATTGAATATTGACTTAATAATTTAAGTAAATAAATTATTAAGTAAGATTATTTTTTATTAGCGTTGGCAGGATAGTTTCCATACTTTATTAATTTGTAAATTTTCATGCAGTTCATAAAATTTCTTTGGGCAATAATATTGGATTTTGTCGACTGCAAAATTCCAATTTGAAAGTAGTTTTAGTGCAATCAGATCTTTATATCGACTGCTTACGATCTAGGCAGTCATTCGGCAGTTACGATGCAGTTTTGTCAACTGCAAAACTGCATAAACCTAAACTACAATTTTGCAGACTGCCTGCAGCCCTTCTCGAGGTCGTAGGTATACTGCTAAAATCCAATAAGTCTTTCTTGGGTTCGTGGGACTTATTAATTTTTATCCCTGTACCGACACACACAAAGGGACAAAAAGAAAAACACTGATATGAATCGTCCTTTTTATTTTTTAAAATAATTATAGCTAACCGATTCGGCAATAATAGTTACTATTCTCATTTTAATGACACAGTAAGCATTTTCCGTTGTTAAAATTAATTTTAACATAAAATTAATGGGTTAATTTTTTGTTCAGTTAATAGTAAATTAAAAATATTGCGTAACATAATTCAACACTAAAACTTAACTATTAAATACATACCTATTCGTATGATTGACTACGAGTCGAATACAAAAAATAACCTCTATAAAAATATAATAATATTTAATAAACACATTGCGGCTTACACTAAAATAATTAAAAAACATGGCATCGCAAAAAGTTTAACGCAACTATGAAAAATTACATTTAATTTAACATAACTATGGTTCAGCGATATAAATGTTCTACTAGATGGGGCGCTTCATAATAACAACATGTTCCAACGAACATTTTTGTCCGCACGCTTGTCAATCGTACCAATTCGCTTTGGATGCAGACATGTTCGTTAGAATGAAGCGCCCCATCAAATGGGACATTTATATCACTGCTATGGTTAAATAACGCTATACAAAAATACGAAATTAAAACATAGTAGACCGACCTGTCGTGATAATATTATGGAATCATCTAATTTTTTTTAGTATTTGTCTCATGACTTAGGTACGTATTGTATGACATAGGTTACCTAAAACATCGATTAGGTACAATATGATACCATCACATCACATGCCTAAAAGTTTATTTACATCCATTTTGTTAAATTTTATTAAATAACTGTTAAATACAATGCCAAACATGAACTTTGACTTCTACCTAACCGTAAATTTTTAGTCTACAACCTAAACATTTGAATTTTACAATTTTATACGCCGAAATATAGTTAGGTACTTAATTCTGAATTTTAATTTACAATCAATGCGTTTCCACAACATTTAATATACAATTTTTTGTCCAAAAAGTGTTCGTACGTTCGTATATTTTCGCACTTTCCAAATAGATTCAATACAATTATTTTCCATTTTCATCATTTTTTGAAACACGACATTAAGGTATAAAGGATTACAAATTTCGTAAAAAAATAAGACTAGAATTCACCGATTGAGGATAAATATAATGCATTTTTTGTGTATAAATAAGCACAGTATATTAGAAAATGTTGTAAAAGTATATTATTTTTCGCTATATCTATTATGCTCGATGTAAAAACTTTTGTAGGGGACTGTGCTTTTGAACAACAACGTATAAATGCCCATGTGACATTATTGAGGCTAGGCTTTACGTAGACAAAATGTAATGCGCTGTTGGTTAATTTTTGCATTCATGTATTGTTATTTCATTCGTTTGTAATACTGTTTTGTTTAAAATTTCGATAATTTTATCCAGAACTGTGTAAACCAAGCAAGTTTCAAAATTTTGGAATACAATTTTATTGAGTGTGAGAGATTGATGGATAAGTAGGTAAATGCAGAGATAATTTAATCAAGTGAAACGTAGATAAATTCTGCTGATCATAACTTAGCTTAATGCAAATAAAATGTCTATTCTATATAAAAATATCGAAACTTTATGCGACGTAAGTTTCTACCATAATATTTCTGAAAATAGTTGTTTTCCAAATTTGTGGTTGGTAGGTACTATTATTTTTTATACCACTAATGCTTATGCACATGCTTAAAATCGTTATATAATTTACCTAATGCTTTTGTGATAAAATTGGTATTTTATTAACAAATTATTAGTAAGTTACTTTCCTGTTTTGTGAGCTCAACTCTTATAAAATTCAATGTTGAATTTTATTTTTTATATATTTATATATTTTATTTATTATAATTTTTTTAGTTCAAAAAAGGTTTTTATTTCAAAATGGATATGACACCTAACATGTTGAAAAAGTATCCTTTAAACACCAATATAGAGAGATCCATTATCTATAACATTTAAGTACGTTTAAGTACACGTAATTTTTTTTTGTATTTATGTGTTTTTGTTCGTTGTTCACTACATTGTTAATAATGTGGACTAAGCAGTTGAGAATCTTGAAATATATGCTTAATACACATTACTCACGGACCCGATTATAAAAAAATACACCTCTTTTTATTTCTCCTTGTAATTTTATAAAGGAGTCCTGAATTACATTACATTAATTATACTAACTTACAATATAAGATATATGAAATTACTACTATGTGAGTTATGAATTGAAAACCTGGCTATCCTGTCTATTCTTATATTACGGTTAATAAATGTATATTTGGCTAAATATTATTTAAACAAGGCGATAATGTCAACAGAAACGATGAAGCGCGGAAATAATAACTTTGTAACATTTAATAAGGATGAGTAATTCAAATCAACAGCAATTCATTGTTAAAAACTTAACAAGTTACGTTAGGCAGCCTGCACGCAATTTTTTTGCAGTGTTGAATTAATTGTTAGAATTTACAAAAACTTAACACTGCCGAAAATTTTATTTAACATGCAGACTGCGTAATGCGATTTAACTTGAAATAAAAAATGTAATGTAATCGCAAGTTGAAAACGCGAGATCATGGAGATATACTACGAATATAATCTGTCAAATCAAAACGCCATATTTTATTGTCAAATTGTCGATGCATATAATATACTATTTCCACAAAACTCAACGAATCCCTTTGACAAAAATATTCGTAGAACCCCGTGTTTTCTACGATTTTGTTTCATGAAAAAACACTTTTTGATGCAATATTTTTTCATTGAACAAAACGAGAAGTTTGTAATTTGTGTCATACTGATTGGCAATAATGAGAGATTTTTTAATTTATTTTTTGTATTATAAAATAAGTTAGGGTTAAGATTTGGTTTAAGTGATAAATTCATACTATGTGGCCTCGAATTTTAATTTTATTTTAAAGTGATAGTTAGCTGTAATTTTCCAGCGATATTTGTCGACTAATTTCCAATTCATTTTTTTATAGCATAGTAACGAAATAAGTATTTTTATGATTAAATTTAAGGAAATACCTATAAATTAAATCTTTTAGGTACGAAGATATGTTAGGTATCACAAATATTATTATGGCAATTTATTGGGTTATCTTAAACCAATTGCAATTTCCCTCACTATTGACTATTGTGAAAATGAATTATTAATATGACATCAGTGGTTGTTATTTATTTTTCAATGGTTGTCAACTTATATTCCTAGTAACAAAATTTGTAAAACAATCATTAAATAGTAAACATTAAATGCCAATTAAACTACAACACATTATTTCATAGTGTCATATCCATTCATCCATAGAAACACACCAACAGCGCATTTCGAAAATCGAAAAATCGTATCAAACAACGGTTTTCCGTATAGTATTGTGACATAAACAGAATCCAGTACTATTGATACTAAAATGGCAAGGAAAAATTTAATTGTTATAGAAAAAGTCAATTATATTTTTCCTTAACCACGTTTGTAAGCGGCCTTACGCCAGTTTTACTGTTAATTAGGCTTTATTATTAATATTAAATGTACACAGCTTAACTATGGAATTTTTATCGTAAAATAAATGTAGAAAAAATTTTCTTTTCTTATTTTCCTTTTAACATTACAAAAATTTAACCTCCAAAACTTAAAAATAACCTCTGACAACTCTCAGACTCGACCTGTTTTTTTTATTAACTATTCCATTTCGATGATCACAGAAAATACATTTTCGTCTACATTTTTGTTAACACACTGAAATTCCTAATATTAACATTTTGTCAGTTTTCAAAAAATTCTTATCTTATATTTAAAATTTTATTATCTCGAAAATACTTGTTTTTTTACAAATAGTTTGTGTGAGGCAAAAATGTAGACGAACAAGGGACGATTCAGGCTCTAGATTCGATCTGGACAATCTGGGTACGTTCTAAACAAATAGTTGTATTAGATTTGGTTACTATAGTAACATTGATTTTTTTTATTGCTTTCATAGTTTCAGCCTCTGTGTATTTTGATTATTGCATTAGCCATCAAATGTCTTATTTCAAAAGCATTGCTTCAACCCTGTAATAGATTTTGATTATTATGAAACAATTAATATTAATTGACCAAATATTCCCCCTTCTCTTTCAATTTACACTTTTCGGGGGGGTATAGTTGTGAGAAATGTTTTATAATTATTAACTTAATAAGAACAATTTATAGAGTACCCGGATTGTAACGCGACCGCTACTAGCATCTGGACCGGCCCGTAGACATGAACACTTTCTTGGAAACGTAACTCTTGCTCTAAAAATCTAGATTTAGGATACATGATCCGTGCTTTTTTATCTTTTGTACAACTCGTCACTAACGAGTCAGTTCCTTAAACACGATGGATTATTTATAACTTTAAAAATACCAAAACGACCATAAATTTTTCCATCTACTACGACCTAAATTTAAAACAATACAATTTATACAATATTCATAGGAACTTTTTCTGTTGTTATATTTAATTTATTTATATATTATTAAAATTTATTGAGGATTTTTCTTTTTACATAAATAGCGATCCGTCCACTTAATTTTTATTGCGATAGTTCGAATTTTCGTCATTTTTGAGTGTATGTGTATAATATAATAATATATTCAGTCGAAAAGTTTGTTTTGCGTCCAAATGGGTGATTTTTTCTCACGTTTCCTAGAAAACTTAATCATCATCGGGTAACCGTGCACGAAGAACTGTCCATTCCACACCAAATCATAAGAATAAAATTGCCGAAAAGTTTTGTATTTCATAAATAAAATACTTGTAACATTAAAAATAATGTCAAAAATATTCACTTTCATAAACAAAATGTCACGACGTAAACATAAAAACGAGTTTTGGGCTATTGCATGTGATTTTTTTTCTATTTACATTGACACCTCTTTACAGCAACTCGACATGAGTTCTGGTTGCTGATGAGATACCAATATTAATTCAAGAATGAAATCATTACGTACATTAAAATCAGCTTACAATACTTTACCTATGTTACGATTATAGTATAACTCGATTTGTACGTACATATTCATCTACGGACGTATTTGTCGGTGTACGAATATGCGTACAGACGCATTTGTCTACAAAAACGTTTTCGTGAGCTCAAAGTCCTGTTCAGACGTATTTATACGCACAAATCGATACTTAATTATAATACAAGATGATAATATTAAAAGAATTAATATTCGGCAACACTTGACATTCTTATGGAAATTCCAAAATCGTTCCAATTTATTTACTCATTTTTTTATTTGGAAGAAAGTGGAGCGATTTCGCAATTTTTTTGAACTATAAAACTACTGTTTGGGCAACTGTATACCATTATTACGCTGTTGGCAAAAGCGTAATACTTTGTTCATTGTAAAATGATTATTATTCGGGCTATTGTTTGATTATTATTATTAAATGTATTCAAGAAATGAAAATAAATATGAATTGTATTTGGGCTATGTCAAAGTCCGTGTTTAAAAAAGAATGTCTCGTGTTAATCGTACATTCAAGACTGTATTCGTCGAAATCGATCTTGGTATTCGACGGTCCTTATCGGTATTCGTCGGCCGACGGCTCGCGCGTTCGTCGGTTCAGTGAATAATCGCTATTTTTATAATATATACCATGATCGTAATCAACAATCACGTACTTAAAGAAAAAAAGAAAAACAATTGCAGTCTTCTGAAAAAAAAACATAATTCGACATAATATTTATTTACAACTATACAAAAAAATCGCAGTGTAAATAATTTGATTTTTCCGTCAAAAATAATATTCGTATATTAATAATAATAAAATAATATTGCTACATTAAAATAAAACAGAAGCATCAACATTGTCTAACGCGTCTACTTATTTACAATAACTATTACTAATATGGCATTAAAAATAAAATTATAAGCCAAGAATAAAAAAATATTCAGATAATATTATAATATGGAAAATAAAATAAGGTAAAATAAAATCAATTTGGAAGATGAACATAAAATAGAACATTTGTGCGTTCAAAACTTGACTAGCATGAGACGTGTTATTGCGCAAAAAATAGATAAAATAAATTCTTTTTAACATAAAATCGTCACGGCAGCTAATTCTATATATAAATTATTTGTTTCATTCTCAAGAATAAAATTTAACAAATAATTTATTTTAACATTAAATTAATAACATTAAATAATCATTATCTTTCAAATTTATTTTTCTAGTTCACCACCGCGACATAGCTTATTAATATAGAATTTATCTAAAGAATAAAATTAAATTGGAAACTTAATGCGACTAAGTATTGCAAAGGTTCGCTAAATGCGAAAAAACGTGCTTAAAACCGTTTGGCACATCCAAAAGTTTGTACTAAGCTAAAAAATACATTGTTCTGTGATAAAGCTAATAAAAAATAAATATTTTATTCATAATAATAAACCACTCAAACAACCAAACAAATATTTATTGAAGATTGCACAGATTATTATTAATTAATATCCTCTACGTCTAGGGTTGCCATGTCCGAGTTTTTTGAACGGGGCATGAAGGTGGGTAGTGCAATAATTTTTTTTAATGTAGGACGTAAACCATTTTTTTATATAAAATAGTTAGTAAGTATTTCTATTTTCTATATAATCTGAGTATTTCAACCACAAATTCTTTTACTTTTCAGAGCGTAGTTTCTAAGTAACCTGATTTTCTAATCATATTTTAAACGAATGAACGAAGTGGGTACTAAATGAAATTATAAATAGAAGTGTACAATTTTTGAGGGTAGCAAAATGACTTCTCAAAATCTACCGAGTACCTACAGCCTCAAAACTAGGACTCGTCCACAAAAACAAGACGGTTGGCAACCCTATCTACATCTAATTATTTGTTCGGGCGAGTTTCTGTTCCAATTTGTTCATTCAACTATTTTTTTAAAGGTACTTTTATTATATTTACAGAGAAATTTGTTTTTTCAACTAAACGTTTCTATTTACAACAGTTAGTTCTATCTAAGTTTTTTTATAATATTTATTCGGCCGTAACGTGAACGTAAAAAAAAGAAATGTTTCCTTTGAAAAAACATGGCTGTTGTAAGAAAAACGAACTCAATCACTAATCTGAGGCGATTTCATTTCACGCTCCGTTGAAAATAATGAATTATTTTTCCACGTTTCGAAAGTGGCAAAGAACTGAAAATCGGTTTGATAATTGAATTTTTATTATATTAAAAGCTAAGAGCCGAAATCGCGTCGGATTAGTAATAGGTGAATTTTCATGGCTGAGGGTTCTGCTGGAGGTGAACTGCTTGCTGGGCCGCTTGTTGAGCGGCCTGAGCGGCTTGCGCTGCTTGAGCAGCTTGATGCATCTGTTGCTGCTGTTGAACTACTTGCTGAGCCGCCTGAGCAGCTTGAGCGGCTTGAGCAGCCTGAGCGGCGTGAGCTTGCGCTTGCGCCGCTTGAGCAGCTTGCGCCGCTTGAACAGCAACAGCCTGTTGCGCCGCTTGCTGAACCGGCGATGGCAAATTGAACCCGAGCATTCGCGGATCGTGCAACCTCAACGCTTGTTCCAACCGTTGCTCCTGAGCCATTCTAAACGCCTCTACCAATTCTGGAGATAGTTGTCCACTCGCATCGTTCGCTGGCGGAAATCCTCCATTATGTCTCAAGGGGCTCGGACTTTCATTGCTATGTGCAGCTGCCGCTTGAGAGACTGCTAATCTCAACGCCTCAGCCTGACTTCGTAGCAACGCTTCCGCTTGCTGGATTCTGAGTGCTGCTTCGGTTGGAGCTGGAGGGGTTTCTGGAGGAGGTTGGGCAGGCGGTTCCCTCGCTAACTGTTGACGCATGGCAGTAACTAGATTCGCTGCAGCGACTTGGACAGCGTTCGCTCCTTCGCCTGGTTGAGCCATCATGTTCGCTGCGGCGGCTGCGATGGCTGCGACTCTTTCATCCCCATACGCTTGGTGACCGTTGTTCGCTGATCGGAGTAAGTCTGAGAGTTTGTTTACAGCTGCACCTGCTTCGGAGCCCGCTGATGATGAAAGGCGGCCATTGGAGGATGAGTCTGAGTGGGCTGGTGAGGGAGGAGCTAAGTTAAGAAGGCCAGATCCTCCAGCGGATGCTGATACGGCGGCTAGGATATCTCTTTCTCGTCTCTCCGCGGCTGCTCGGGAGAGAACGTATTGAGCAGCGAACTGGTGTTTTGGTTCCATTCTCATATGCTCCATGTGGGACAGGAGACCTGTAATGCATCAAATATTTTATTACTATACATTTAAATTACTCCCCACTAGGTGGATGGACGACATCAGGTGAGTCGCAGGGAGCCGCTGGATTCTGGCGGTGCAATACCGTGGCGTGTGGAACTCCCGCCGCGAAAACGCTACCCGCCATTTTTTTAGGTTCCTGACATGTGATAACGTCACATGGATTTCGGATACTTGTACAACAGATAAAAGAGATCTTTAACTCGAATTATAAAATTCATTAGATATATAATCTTATAAACTGAACTTAAACATTTTTCGATTGCTTATTGCTAATTCTATCTCGTTTATACATTTTTAGATTTTTTCTCGCTTGGTGTAAAATAGCATATTTGAAAGACAGATTAAAGGAGCCTAAATGGGATACACATATCAAAATTTATAGAAACCATAGGTACCCCAAGTAGGAGTGAAAAGACAATACAGCATGTATCGGACTACAGTGTACCGGCAAAAATATTGCACATCAAACTTTAGAAAGAGATTTTGTAGAGCGTTGTCTCTCTATGAAGCCGAAATCTCTTCTAAAGTTCGGTGTGCAATATTTCCTGCCGGGCCCTGTAGTATGTTTTAACTTTTCATTGTTTTTATTTTCACTTAGTTTATCATGCAAAAGTGTAGTTTTGTTGATCAATAGGTACATATAGTTTTTGAAATAAAATTGTTCTTTTTCTTTTTGTAGTTTTTCAAGCCCCTCCAGTAACATCCCGGACTCTTCGGATACAAAAAGTTATTGACTACAAAACACCTACCACTTTCATGTGTAAACACAGCTTGGCAGACAGAACACGGCCACATTCGAAGACCACTCGTAAGCTGGGTCTCAGGATGGCAGGCCAGGTGCTTCCTCAGGGAACCTTCGTTGACATAATGCTTTCCACAAACCGGACACGGATGGTTGGCCGTCCGCCGCTTCGCTATATAAGGATCAACAGGTTTAGCTTGCGCCGGGTATGGTGATGTGGCGGGGGGACCTACCATCATCACCAGGGAATGGGCGGGTTAGTGGGTTAGAGGGGGGAGAAAGAAAAAAATACCGGTTAGTTTCCATGTTAGTGCAGTGTTGAAGACTGTGACTTTTACTAATTTTCGAATATGCAAATTTAGGTTTTCAGACAGATAACGAATCTCCCTAAACCTAAAAAGAGATATGTTTTTTAATTCAATAAAATATTTTCATTAGGGGACTGGATTTTAGTAAAAGTCACCGTTTGCTTATAATTAATGTTAAAACGTAAATTAAAAATATATTGAACTTAATATAAATGAAAAGTATGACTACATAAGTACCGAATAAGTAATATAAAAAGTAAGTAGTATAATTTTGAGTCAAACTAAATATAATATTTAGCCATAACAGCTTGTGAACAGAATGATTGCAATCAGTCAAATGATTAAAAACGAAAGTGATAGAAAGGTAGAATAAACAAAAACAAATTAAATTGATGGTATTAAAACGATGGCTGTTGAAAACATCGAAAACAAAGCTGTATAAGATATATAAACAAAACATGTTATGATAATAAAGTTTGCACACCATCCGAAGAATCGTTTGAAGCAAGAAATGTTTGCAAAACAGTCTACCCTTCCAATAAAGCAGAAACAATAACAGACGATACTAAAGATGGCGTGCCTTTCACTATAGTTACCGCTTAGCTTATGGAAACGATACCTTTTTGGTTTTACCAATATAAAACCAACACCCCTGATGGCTTTGAGCCGACTGGAAGCTTTTCAAACCAGAAATTGGCAAATGTTTTCCTTCTACTAAAGATATTTTAAAGGCTATAAACTTCCAGCGACGAATCTTACGAACTAAAATATCTCTTCTGTTAAAATATCTCTTTCATTGAATTTCATTTCAGTAAAGTATATCTAAAAAGAGACTAATAATCAACAAAAGAGATAGCTTAAAAATAACTTATTAATATAAACCTTGATGAGAGCAACAATGTAAAGATACTTCATCTGTTTAAAGGAGAAACAGATGAAATGACTTGAGTAGACGACGCAATAACCGATCATCCAAAAGTCGGAACACTTACTCGCAACGCCGGACGCATTGGGATCCTTATGCGTGTTCTTCATATGTTCTACGAGGGCTTCGCCACCGAAAACGACCTTGTGGCATATTGGGCAAGGGGTGGCAGTGGCGCCCCCTATCATGAGGGCCGCGTGTTGCTGCAAAACACCAAGGTGCAGCTGAAGCTCCTGTCCACCGGAGCGATGCGGGCATAGTGCAAATATTAGCGTCATCGAATAAAAACAAACAACTTACATCGAAAGGGAATTTTGAAAATAAAAATACAGTTTCCAAATCATAAATAACAGCCAAAGGGAATTTCGATTTTGAACTCAAAAATTTCAGTAAAAGAAAGAATGATATATATTATGATAACCGTATTCAAATTACCTACTATTAATAAAAATATAAAGTAAAAAGAAAATAATTCCAATTTTAATGATACGGCATAGTACTGTAAAAATAATGATAATATTTTTTGCACACAACTATTAGGTATGGGGTAGGGCATTTGTAATAGAGCATTAGGTATGCCTATTAGGAAGAATATTGTTTCTATTACCAATTTATATTATGAAGATTGAAGTAATAAAATATTGCAAACACCATACTTTAAATTGAAAGGAAAAAGAAAATAAAATTACACAAATAAAATGTCTTAATATGGTGTAAAATGCGCAACATGTAAAATTTCATGGTAGGTAAAATGGATGCTTTTGTTTGGTTTTTATTTCGTTTCAGTGATTACGAATATGATTGTAATATTTTCATATCATTTTTTTCTAACATTTTACAGTCGTTTATCAATGTTGGCCTACTTTTTAATCAATGTTTCTATTGTTTTTTATTTGGTTTGAAAAATAGGTCACTCAAATTATTTTAAAAGAGTTGGCTTTTTTTAATAGATTAAGATAATAATATATTACCTAGTCATATTTTTAATTCTTAGTTTTGATTAATAATAATTATTTTACCTATTGATTTAACAATGATTTCAAAAATCTGAGGATTTACAATCATACGTATTGCATTCAAAATTATTATTTATGCGTAATATAATAATAAGTTCTATCTTCTTCAATCTATTTTGACATAAACATTACTTATACTGCTCAAATTTTTTGATGCAATCTTGTTCTTGTAGGTATGTTGAGATGACAGCATCTCCAATTCAAAATTAAGATTGAATAGCAATCTTCCAGGAAAACACATTATGTTCTAGATTTCATACAATTTATCATCTTTATTTCGAACATGTTTGTAATATTTCACTGCTGAACTACTGCAATCTCACCTGGTGGTAAGTGATGATGCATGTCTAAGATGGTAGCGGGCTAACCTGGAAGGGGTATAGTAGTTTTTATTAAGCCCATGCCCCTTTGGTTTCTACGCGGCATCGTATCGGAACGATAAACGCTTGGCGACACGGCTTTGCTGGTAGGGTAATAACTAGCCACGGCTTTAGCCTCCCACCAGAAAAACTCGTCTATGTTAAGCCAGCAGACAATCAGTTATAGTTTGTATTCAAGAAGTATTCAATACTGACCTTGGCGGTATGTGTTCGTAAGCTACTCTCAGTGGCAAACCCTTTGCCACATATGTTACAGTGAAAGGGCCTGTTCTTGGCTCTCTCCACTTGAGCATCATGGTTGCGAAGGTGCTGCTGCAGGTTGGACAGTTGTATGAACGCTCTGCCACACTCTGGTAGATGGCATTTGTATGGACGTTCTCCTGGAAAGACAATTTCTAGTTATAACAATGCATTTTTAGTACTCTTTTTAATTTATTAGACTAGCGCTTGGCTGCAATCGAACCTGCTAGCAAGTGATGATGCAGCCTAAGATGGAGCAGGCTTGTCTAGAAGATGCCTATTCACTCTTGACTTAAAGGTATCCATATTAAAAGTGGAGGAGAAAACTGAAAAGGAACCTGTAGGTCGATTTCGTAAAACTTTCATCAATCATCATTACTATCGCAATTTTTGTGATTGGCGGAATTTATGGCATTCTTGTTGCAACTAGGGTTGCCAGGCGTCCGGATAAAACCAGACACTCTATCTGTCTGGCCGGCTATTAGGTTTGGCGACCTGGCAACCCTAGTTGCAACAATGCATTGTAGCCAATAGTGAGCGAGCGTCAACCAATCAGAGGTGATTGCGATCGCGACATTGTAGCTGTCATCCTACCGCAATCGAGCAACAGCTGCGCGATTAACTAAGTCAACGGGAAGTACCCTGTAGGTTTCTTGACAGACCGACAGACAGACAGACAGAAATACAGACAAACAGACAGACAGACAGAAAAACAGAAAACATATTGATCCTATAAGGGTTTCGTTTTTCCTTTTGAGGTACGGAACCCTAATAATAAATATACCATAGAAAGAAATACACGTAACAGACGTATCAAAAGTGAGTCTAGCATTTGGGTCATATTTGTAGAGTGGTATCTCTTATACCCACTCTTGCGCGTTTTGTATTTAGCATACATTTTACACGTCATGTGATATGAACGTAACATAATAAATTATCTACTAGAGGATGCCCGCGACTTCGTCCGCGCGGATTTAGGTTTTTAAAAATCCCGTGGGAACTCTTTGATTTTGTGGGATAAAAGTTGCGTCCGTCCCTGGGATGGGATGCTATCTTTGTACTAATTTTTTTCAAAATCGGTTAAACGGATGGGTCATGAAAATCTAGCAGATAGACAAACAGACACACTGTGGCTAATTCCGTTGTACACAATCTCTAAACTAAACTAAAATGCCACGCCTAATCTATTGCTATCCCTTTCATAATGTTGCTTGCGGAAAAGGATAGCACTAGATTTAGACCTGTTAATTTAGTTTAGTTAAGATATTGTGTACAAGAGAATCGGCCCCACTATCACATTAATTATCTCTACATAGTATAAAATAAAGTCGCTTCCCGCTGTCTGTATGTATGAACGCGTAGATCTTTTAAACTACGCTACGGATTTTAATGCGGCTTTCACCAATAGATAGAGTGATTCAAGAGGAACGTTTATATTGTATTATTTAATATCGGTTTGTGTTAATTTGTTGAAATATGACGATATTTCAACAAAATGTCGGAAGAAATCAAGCGTCCATCGAAAATTAACAAATATTCCGCGCAACAAAACGAGACGGAGGTGGCGGTGGTCGCATTTATAATATTACTAGCTTATGCTCGCGACTTCGTCCGCGTGGACTACAAAATTTCAAACCCCTATTTCACCCCCTTAGGAGTTGAATTTTCAAAAATCCTTTCTTAGCGGATGCCTACGTCATAATAACTATCTGCATGCCGAATTTCAGCCCGATCCGTCCAGTAGTTTGAGCTGTGCGTTGATAGATCAGTCAGTCAGTCACCTTTTCCTTTTATATATATAGAGTATGGAAGTGACACTACATAAGTATCTACATTGCCACCCATGCGAAGCCGGGACGGGTCGCTAGTTCTTAATATTAGTTTGGATTTAAATATTAAAATAGGTTACGTAACGAATAACGACCCGTCGTAGTTTGCGCTCACCTTAATATTGTAAACAGCATCTAGTCAGCCTAGGTTTTTAAATAGGCTATTTCCTAGAACGCTTTTTAGTATCTGGTATCCAAGTTACTGGTGGTATATTAATTTATTACTTTTATATTTTTCCCGGAAAGAGAAAGTAGGTAGGTATTTTCTAGTTTGATAGAGGAATGTTTTCCTTAAACTTAATGTTACTAGGTATCTACCTACTCGATGATGGAATGACAACCTCGCACCGGAAGACGCAGCGTTGGAAGACACCCCACTAGATCCGTTGCTCCGTTGCGACGTGATTGAAGGACAAACCAACAAACAAACACACTTTCGCATTTATAATAAGGGTAGGTACCTACTGATAGGTGGACGGATGATATCAGACGAGTCGCAGGGAGCCGCTGGATTCAGGCGGCGCAAGACCGTGGCGCATGGAAGTCCCTACAAGAGACCTATGTCCAGCAGTGCACGTCTATCGGTTGAGGATGATGATGATGATGATGACTCGATGATACGCGTGACTTCATCCGCGTACGTTTCGGTGTTTTATAAATTCCGTGGGAACTCTTTAATTTTTCGAGATATAAGTAGACTACCCCTATAACACCTATCCTTATCTCTGTACCAAATAGATGATTCCAGAAACTTCTTCAATTTGAATTTAGTTGCTTAAAAATCCCGTAGGAACTCTTTGATTTTCCGGGATAAGACTTTTTTTTAAATATATTTATTTATTGTTATGTTAAATCAAGCTTTAATTTAATGTTGTTTTTTTTAGATTTAAGTTTATTAATAGTTTATTTGTTATCCATAGGTAGTTACTGATATTAAGTATTTCCTTTTTCAAGTTTCCGACATTGTGGCGTAAAGCAGTGACAAACATCCAAACAGTTAACTTTCTTAATTCTCAAATTGACTTATCTGGGAATCGAAGCCAGAAACTCCCACTTTCCTATAAAGCCACAGTCATACTACTGTGCTAAAGAGGTCATCAAACTATGGGACCAAGATTAGTGATTACAAGTGAAATACTTGTACGAGGCATGAGTGGTCAAATATATTGGCAAACCCGTATGGCCAATGTTGCGTAATCGATCCCATTGACTGTTGGCACATTGGCCAACGCCCCCAAACCCGGTCGTTCACCGAATAACCCGAAACCGGAGTTCAACCGCGACCTAACCCAAGTTGACCGCGTTCATTTTTAAAATAAGTACATAATAAAACCGACGCATACTTTTAGCCTGTACTGCAAGCAAATGCGGAGGTCAACGCACGCACGCACACTAACACACAGCGTTAGGGTTGCCTCTTTCTTTTTTCGAAAGAGAAAACTTTCTGTCCTAAACAATTCACAAAAAAAAACTACGCTACGAGCAAAAATGAAACTTATTTTTTATTTTGAAAAAAAAAAAAAAGTTGGTACCTACCTACTATTTTTTTATTTCATTACATTGTTGGTATGATCTCACCTAATGGTACCTACAGTACGCGGCGGAAAATATTGAACTTTTAGAAAGCGCTATTTATTTGTTATTTTTATCGCTTTCACAGAAGGTAAAATAATATTTTACGTCTATCTTTTCACTTTATTACAAAAGTAAAACATTTTCTTATGATACTAAGTGTATAGCTTATAAGAAACTAGATGATACTACTTAGCTTTTTTAAAAGTTCCGTGGGAACTCTTTGATTTTCCGGGATAAAAAGTAGCATAATTATGTCCTTCTTCGGGATATAAGCTAACTCTGTATCAAATTCATTAAAATCAGTTAAACTGTTGGGCAATAAAAATGCTAGCAGACAGACAGACAGAAAGTCGGACAGACACACTTTCGCATTTAAAATATTACTATGGAAGTATGGATAGTAAAATGCAAGGACTGATTTCTTATAAGAAAATTAAATTATATTAAAAATATTTATGACTAACTTATGCTCGCGACTTCGTCCGCGTGGACTACACAAATTTCAAACCCCTATTTCACCCCCTTAGGGGTTGAATTTTCAAAAATCGTTTCTTACCGGATGCCTACGTCATAATAGCTATCTGCATGCCAAATTTCAGCCCAATCCGTCCAGTAGTTTGAGCTGTGCGTTGATAGATCAGTCAGTCAGTCAATCAGTCAGTCACCTGTTCGTTTCATATATTTAGATTATGATAGAATAGAGCCATTTTAGTTGTTTTTTTTTTTAAAGGTCGGTAACCCTACAGCACTTAGATATACTGTATACGTACAGGATCTTTTCTGCACTGGGATTTGTGAGTGTGCGTGCTTTTTGCATGTTTGTGAAGAATGCGTACACACATACATTTAAGAAAGATATTGTAGAATTATTTCCTAGATGCCTCGACACGATATATGAATATGACATAGATGTAAGTATAAATCATGTACCTACCCAGTAACGGAACGATTTCTATAGTTCATACTTTATTGGGCGTTTTGCGTGTATTGAATATTGCCTTGATATCTTGTACTAGAATAATGGGGTATGACTCTACGAGTATCTATTCATGTTTTTATTACGAACCTACCTACTGCTGTAAAAAGCCGTGATAGCCTAGTGGTTAGGATGTCTGCCTTCTAATAGGAGGTCGAGGGTTCGCACCTCTAACATTTCGGAGTCTAAGTGCGTTTTAATTAATTAAATATCACTTGCTTTAACGGTGAAGGAAAACATCGTGAGGAAACCTGCATGCCTGAGAGTTATCCATAATGTTCTCAAAGGTGTGTGAAGTCTACCAATCCGCACATGGCCAGCGCGGTAGACTATGGCCAAAACGGGAGAGGAGACCCGTGCTCTGTAGTAAGCCGGTGATGGATTTATCATGAAGACCTACCTACTAGATGATGTCAACGAGAGCGTCCGCGTGGATTTAGGATTTATAAAAATTTCAAAAGACATATTGGAGATGTCTCTCAACAAGTTCAAAGTTTTCATAAAACGTAAACTTATTGAAAAATCCTATTACAATGTTAAGGATTATTTGAATAATAAGAAAGCTTGGGAATGAGTTGCTTAACAGAGGGATTTTGTAAAGTGGTGGCAGTAAAAAGAATACCCGGCTGAGTTTGTTGTGGGCTCTTCTCAGACCTGGGCGCGTTTGGAACCCTCGTAGCTTTAGTTTTAAGTACGTATTAATTATCAGCACAACTATATCATCTTACAAATAAAAAAATTTGACAATCACAAAGCGTAAAATTAACCTATTCTGAATAAATAATTTGAGTTTGAGTTTAATTCCGCGGGACATCTTTGATTTTCGGGGATGTCCGGATGTCAGTCCGCTTTCAAGCTATCTCTGTATCTTTCGTCAAAATTGTTTTATTGAATGGGCCATTAAAAAGCAGAATCCTATCAATTTTTAGGTACTTAAAACTAAACTAGCTGATGCCCGCGACTTCGCCCGCGTGGATTTAGGGCCTTCCTCGGGATGCAAGCTATCTCTGTACCAAATTTCGTCAAAATCGGTTGAACGGATGGGCTGTGAAAGGCTAGCAGACAGACAGACACGCTTTTGCATTTATAATATTAGTCAGTAAGTAAGTATGGATTAAAAACAAAGATACAAGAAAAACACAAGTAAGGCAATTTAGCGTTTTAGTACGATGGCGTGTAGAAACCAAAGGGGCATGGGTTTAATAAAAACTGCCATACCCCTTCCAGGTTAGCCCGCTCCCATCTTAGACTGCATCATCATTTACTACCAGGATTCAAAAGTCTAAATAATTTGCGTTTTATTATTAATTCAGATTTAAGTTAATAGAATTGTCTTACCCTTTTTAAATCCAAATAAATAAAATTTGCTATAACAATTTTAGAACTAGAATTTACCAAAGAGTGCCTACCGGTTATTTACTAGCCCTCCTTTTAAGTATAAAATTAGCCAATATATCAGTTTTATCTATTGGACTAATAAAGTTGCCTTGTAAAATTTACTATCAATAAAAGTTCATGGCCATATTATACCTGAACCGTTAGGTTGCTTTAAATTTATAGAGGTATGGAAAAGAGAAGTTTTACTAGGATTACTGGTTTTTAGGATTGAAAGTCAAAAAATACCGCTACTAGTAGGTACAATAGTTGCAACCTTTTTGTCCGTTAGAATTCCCAAAGAGTCACACTTTATTGTGTGTGTGACTCCATGGCGAAAAATCGATCGATTCCTAAAGAGTCACACTGTTACAGTAACTCGCAGGAAATATTGTACATCGACCTTTAGAAAGAGGTTTCGGCTTGGTAGAGCGTTGTCTCTGTCACTCATACCTAGGTATGTGACGTTTTCAACGATAGTGACAACGCTCTACGAAACCATCTAAAGGTCTTTCTAAAGGTCAATGTTCAATGTTTTCATTGTTCAAAATTAATTATTATAAAGGCATAAAAGATATGTTTTATTAGGTTACTGGTTTTTAGGATTAAATGTAAAAAAAATACCACTAGTCATACTGGTAGTATAGTTGACCATCTAAAGGTCTTTCTAAAGGTCAATGTTCAATGTTTTCATTGTTCAAAATTAATTATTATAAAGGCATAAAAGATATGTTTTATTAGGATTACTGGTTTTTAGGATTAAATGTAAAAAAATACCGCTAGTCATACTGGTAGTACAGTTGCAACCATTTTGTCCATTAGAATCCCCAAAGAGTCACACTTTATTGTGGATGTGACTCGATGGGGATTTTTTTTATCGATTCCCGAGTCACACTGTTACAGTAACCGACAGGAAATATAGATCGACATCGACCTTTAGAATGAGGTTTCGGCTTCGTAGAGCGTTGTCTCTGTCACTCATACCAAAGTGACGTTTTGTCGGTCTCAACGATTTTTCTCTTGTGATATATCACAAGTACCAATATACCGAAGGTATATATATATATACCTAAGACATAGCAATCTGCCAAATTTCATGATTCTAGGTCAAGAGGAAGTAGCCTATAGGTTTGGATTCCCTTGAGGGGTCTTCTCCAGACAGAGAGACAACGAAGTTATCCTATAAGTGTTCCTGTTTTACTTTTGATTCACGTAACCCTAAAAAGAACGCTACAAACATTTTCTAACTTGCATTGTGGTGTTCTAGGCGTAGGTAAGTACAGATTATCTAAAAACTAGTCCTACAGATTAGATCCAAAGCGCATATATCTTCCGGGTTCAGCGTTCCCCATACTATTGTAGCTGGCCCGCCATTTTTCAACCTATACAACCTACGCGTACATGCGACCAGTTTACGAAGAACTCTTATTTTACTTAGTAAAGTACCTAATAGTTCATACCTTGGATCGAGGGTTCTCAAGTGGTCAATAGCAAATCAAATTAATACGATCCTTTCCGATTTTTTTTTGAAAAACTGTTTTTTTTTGTATTTACCTAACTCAAACTTCTTACATTACATTATGAACTTCTTATTTATATTTAGTAAAAAAGTTGTGATCTAGCCTAGTCTATAACTACTTAATATTATAAAGAGGAAAGATTTGTGTGCTTGTTGTTTGTTTGTTGGTTTGTTGGCTTATCCTTCAATCACGTCGCAACGGTGCAACGGATCGACGTGATTTTTTGCATGGATATAGATAAAGACCTGGAGAGTGACATAGGCTACTTTTATCCAGGAAAATCAAAGAGTTCCCACGAGATTTTTAAAAACCTAATTCCACGCGGACGAAGTCGCGGGCATCATAAATTATATTATTACGTCCCACGAACGAAATCGTGGGCAAAAGCTAGTGTTTAATAAAAACGTGTGCGACCTATTACAGAGGTCGGGAGATCGATCTCAGGCACGGACCTCTAACTTTTCGGAGTTTGGTGCGCTTTAAACAATTAAAAAAATCAGTTGCTTTAATGGCGAAGGAAAATATGGCGAGGAAACCTGCATGCCTGAGAGTTCTCCATAATGTTCTCAAATGTCTGTGAAGTCTCCCAATCCGCACTAAACCCTTCTCATTCTGAGAGGAGACCCGCCAGCGATGGGTTGATTATGATGATGAAATGCTCATAAATATACAGATTTTTTTGAGAACCCTTGTCCTAGAGAGTAGAAGGGAGTGGGGAAGGTCAAGCGTGGCTGGCGGTGGTTGTCTATGGATATTTTTGTTATTTCACTATGAATAAATGCAAAGGGAAAGGCGTTCGCCTTAGCACAGTTTGAACGATGCTCGCAAAGGATGGTATCTTGTTTAGATTGTAATAATATTTATTGGTTACAATTTCGTAAAATAAATCCTTGGCCGTTTTGTGCTAATTGTTTTGTTTATAACATTTTATTTTAATAAAATGTAAATTTAATAATAAGAAGTTACCCTTACTATAAATGCGAAAGTATGTTTGTTTGTTGGTTTCTTGGTTTGTCCTTCAATCACGTCGCAACGGTGCAACGGATTGACGTGATTTTTTGCATGGGTATAGATAAAGACCTGGAGAGTGACATAGGCTATTTTTTATCCCGGGAAATCAAAAAGTTCCCACGGGATTTTTAAAAATCTAAATCCACGCGTACGAAATCGCGGGCATCAGCTAGTTGTTTATAATTATGTAAAATAAATCCTTGTGCTAATTGTTTTGTTTATAACATTTTATTTTAATAAAATGTAAATTTAACAATCTAAATATATAAAAGGAAAAGGTGACTGACTGACTGACTGATCTATCAACGCACAGCTCAAACTATTGGACGGATCGGACGAAATTTGGCATACAGATAGCTCCGCTATAAGAAAGTATTTTTGAAAATTCTACCCCTAAGGGGTGAAATAGGGGTTTGAAATTTGTGAAGTCCACGCGGACGAAGTCGCGGGCATAAGCTAGTTTAGAATATATGACAACAACAAAAAACAAAAATAAATATTATATTGTGTAAGAAAGATAAACGTCTAAATCCAAACGAAATGTCCGTATAAATAAACAAAACGAAATGGTAATTACTTTCAAGGAACAGTGTCTAGATATTGCAATCTAGGCTCTCCCAGCCCCAGCCTGAGCCTACGCACTAGATTTGCATACAAACGCTGTGCGATACAAGGCCCGCCTTCCGACTGCGTAGGTATTGCATTCTTAAACAAGAACCTCTTTAGTTGCATAATCTGTGCCTAAAAAAAGTTTTTTTTTTCGAATTTTACAACCTAACCCTAAATAAATCTATCAACATCATAATCAACCCATCAACGGCCCATTATTGATAAGTCTCTCCTCAGATTGAAAAGGACTTAAGCCACGGTCTACTACGCTGGCCAATGCGGATTAATTAGCACACTACACACATTGACAAAATTATGAAAAACTCTCCAGGCATGCACGTTTAATCCTCACGATGTTTTCCTTTACCGTTTTCATCGTTAAAGCAAGCTATATTTTATTTCTTAAAACGCACATAAAAGTTAGAGATGCGTGCTCGGAATCGAACCCGCTCCTACCGAATAGGAGGTTGACGTCTTCACCTCTAGAAATCATCGATTTACGTAATCTTTATGGTGAACTCTCGGGCATGCAGGTTTGTTACCTCACGATCTTCTCCATCACCATTAAGGGCTAGTGATATTAGTTTAATCTTAATAATAATCATAATCATTATTTATTTTGCTCAGATATATGGTAGCTACATGTATATTATTTACATGGGGTCTTAAAAATTAGGTAATCACATATCCTGCCAAGCATGGCGTGCAAAATAAAATTAATTGAACCCAGCATCTCATTTCACCTTCTTAAAATATTGTTATGTCATCATGTAAAAGTTATTAATAATTCAAATATCTATTTTTATGCATTATTTAAAATTTGACATTTAAAAAGTCATCACACTATAATAGTTTTTGTTTATAGTAAAAAAAAATACTTAAATAACGCCTAAAAGATGAAAGGTTCATTCCATAACTGTGTGACGGTTATAGATTAGATGGTTAGTTTTATAACTGTTGGAGATGTTTACGGGAGATCGAGCTACGGACCTTTAAATAGGATGACGTCTCTACCACTAGGTCATATAAAAAAAGTTTTTTTTACGATAAAATGTTATAATTTTAAATGCCGAACGCATAAATTCCGCGTCGATTTTAAAACAGCGAAGCCGACGGCGCGAGATGCGTGGCGAATTTATTTTTGAATTTGGAACGCATCTTCTGCGCCATTTCGACTTGTATACGAGTAATTCTTGCGTGTAGGTATTCATTTTAGGTGAATCAGTTGATAGTTTTTCCCTATCTTTGTTCTATTTTTTTAATTGACTCATCATTGTTTGCTACCCTGGTAGTCAGTTCATTATTACAGGACACCCAGACTGTTTACATGGCTTATACCCTGACTTAATACATATTTTTTCTATCCCGGACAATCAAAGAGTTCCCGCATTTTTCATTCGAACAAAGTCGCCGATATTAGCTAGGTATTCCTAGTCAGGTAGTCTAAATTATACCTACTTAGTTGTATAAAAGGAAAAAGGTCACTGACTGACTGACTGATCTATCAACGCAAAGCTCAAATTACTGGATGGATCAGGTTAAAATTTGACATGCAGATACTTAGCTATTATAACGTAAATATCCACTAAGAAATGATTTTTTAAAAATTCTACCTCTAAGGGGGTAAAATAGGAATTTTACATTCGTGTAGCACGCAGACGAAGTCGCGGGCATAAGCTAGTTTACCTAGGTACCCTACTACAAATAAAGTACTATAATAATATATCTACCTTGTAGAATGTAGATTAGCGTATCAAAACCAAAATCAGATCTCTATTTAGCGCATAATCATTAACCACACAAAGTACAAAGACTATCATTAATGGTATAACAATAATAAAATATTCCATAAATTAATCCTGGAAACCTGACCAAAATGATACTCTATATTATAATATATTCCCAACCTTACATAATATATCAAGCGTGCTGGTAACTACATAACATTAATTTTGTATTAATCATTGGTAGGTACCTATCGGAAATTTAAATTATTGGGCATGAATTTGCGTGCACACACGGTGAGTGCATTCCCCCGTACACCCGCTTGGGGAGGCGGGGGAGACAGGGTGGGGTCACGCACTAACCCCAACTATATCCCGTCCCATTTCACCCCACACCCTCCACTATTTGGGGTGGGTAACGGGCATGAAAAAAATATAATAGTATTCCACCTGCGTCGGCGAAATGTGCCCCGTATTGGCGTTTTCGTCGATATGCATATCGTGCAGCCATTTTGTTTCAATACAAAATTATTTAATCGCCATTTTGTCGGACCGTAAGTAAGGTCGTCTTGCACTAAAGTTGAATGAGCAGTACAAAAAAATCTTTGAATATCTAACCTCAAAACACTTAGCATCAACGGTAGTGATTCTTATAGCTAAATTCATACAGGGTTCTTACACTTCTACTTCAATGTTGTTCATCATCATCATCATGATCAACCCATCACCGGCTCACTACAGAGCGCGGGTCTCCTCTCAGAGTGAGAAGGGTTTTGGCCATAGTCTACCACGCTGGCCATGTGCGGATTGGTAGACTTCACACACCTTTGAGAACATTATGGAGAACTCTCAGGCATTTTCCTCACGATATTTTCCTTCAGCGTTAAAGCAAATAACTCCGAAAAGTTAGAGGTGCGTTCCCGGGATCGAACCCCCGACCTCCGATTCGAAGGCGGACGTCCTAACCACTAAGCTATCACAGCTTACAATGTTGTTATATAGACTACAAATAGGTCTTATGTGGGCATCTAAATATATAAAACGAAAAGGTGACTAACTGACTGATCTATCAACGCACAGCTCAAACTACTGGACAGATCGGGCTGAAATTTAGCATGCAGATAGCTATTATGAGGTACACATCCGCTAAGAAAGGATTTTTGAAAAATAGGGGTTTCAAATTTGTGTAGTCCACGCGGACGAAGTTGCCAGCATAAGCTAGTGAAAAATATTTTTATTTATTTATTTAACCCCTTGCTGGCCCACTACCAAGAATAGGTTTCCTCTCATAAAGATAGTCCACCACGCTGGTCAAACGCAATTTGGCATCATTTGACAACATTATGGAGAACTCTCAGGCATGCAGGTTTCCTTACGATGTTTTCTTCACCATAAACGGCAAGTGGGCCTAAGTCTCGAAGACAGTGAAAATTAAATAGATAATGCAAAGTATGATGGTAAATCCCACAGAACTGTTGAAAGAATTGCAAAGTTTGCAAACGCAATAAAACTTTGCCCCCTTCCCACGCGAAGTTCTATCCCGGCTGGATTCCTTATACTTTTTCCCGGAGCTTTTTTTAATTTTCACCGCGGCGCTATCTCGCGAATGCTTCAGTGGTCAAATAAAAACTTAAGGAGTTTTCAAGGAACAGGTACAACTATGGAGACGCACGAAAAATTGTATGAATAAAAAAATATTTAGCTGAAACAAAAAAAAATATAATTTGTTCGTTTAAAAGTTTTTCCTTTAAAGTAAGTACCTCTCACCATTTAAAAAGCAATCAGTAATTTTATTAAAAGAGTTTATTTCCATAAAGGCCTAAAGATTTCTATCTCAATCATAAGTCACGACAGAATAGGAATTCCAATAACCTCTATGTAGTCCTATGTAAGAGTACAAGAAGAGACATTCCGAACAAAAATGTTTGCAGGCTGAAACTCATTTTTACTTACAATTTCATGTCCAGTGCTAATTTTAACTTCACAGAAATTGTTTGAAATAGGTACCTATAGAAGGTACCTATTAATTTACCATACTGTACACTATAGAATAACGATGCGAAAAATAAAAATTTTAAGTGGTATTAGTAACAAGTTGTCGCTACATCAACGCCTAAGTTCTACTACTTTCAAATAGCGACACAAGACTGCGTTCTGTATAGAAGATACCTTATTGCAAGAAACCTTTGTTCAAGACATCTAGTCGTCAATAAACTACTTTTAAAGCCTCTAGAAGACTAAAAACTAATCTAATTATAAAACCTTAAGAAATAATTACACTCCATTCGTTCTATGTTTCAAACAGTCAACTCAAGAAAGATAGCCGGCTCTGAAAAGGGTACACGTTTCGAGAAGTAAAAAGATTCAACCGGGCGAGAGCGAACAAAAATAACAGAAAGAAAAAAATAACCGTTTTGTAGAGAAAAATGCAAAAAGAACAAAACTATACTTGGCAAGTTTGCCTTAAGTTCGAGGAAAGCGCTTCTGTTTCAGGGCTGCCGCTAACGACTTTTCCACTTAGCTGTTATCTTAATGTTGTAGTTTTATTCTTGATGAATTTTTTCCACGGTTGTTTCGAAATTTTGTTTTGAACGAATACAATTAAAGTTTGTATAATATATCTACTAGCTGATAACTCCACGACTTCTTCCACGTGAATTTACTTAGATTCTTTTATAAATCTTAAAGTTCATACAATCTTAGTGGGGGTCTACGTTAAAAGAAAACCCACGTGCAAAATCAAAATTTTTTTTGTTCGTGGTAAAATATCGACACTGCACTTGTCAAAATCTATAATTTTATTTTGAGAGTTTCGAGGGTACAAAAGAACACATGTAGAAGTTAACATTTTATATCATTCGTGATCCTGTAATAGCGTTTAATTAAAAAGCGGTAAAGTTGAGAATCTTAGTTCAATAAATAAAATTATTTGTTAAGTTTGGCACAGCCCTGTCTCAGGGTGTGAACTGGTCTCTAGCTAGAGAAGGCTAGCAGCCCTGCTCCGACAATAATTTTTATTCATCGTCCAATGCAGTCTCAACTCAACTCGACAGACATTTTGAATCTTCAAGCGATTTAAAAATTTAACTTTGTGTAAAACGGTACCAAAGAATAAAGGTTAAGTTGCAGACGGGTTATTTATATTAGACTGCATTTGAAAATGAAGTTTATTCGAGATTTAGAGATTTATATTGTGAGACTTATACAACTTATTTCTGCGACTTCGTCCGCATGGACTACACAAATTTCAAATCCCTATTTTATGGGTTAAATTTTTTTAAATCCTTTCTTAGCGGATGTTTCTCATCAAGTTGCGAGCATCGTCTAGTATAGAACAACTAGCTGATGCCTGCGATTTCGTACGCGTGGATTTAGGTTTATAAAATCTCGTGGGAACTCTTTGATTTTCCGGGATAAAAACCCATGGAAAAATCACGTCGATCCGTTGCTCCATTGCGACGTGATTGAAGGACAAACTAACAAACCAACAAACAAACACACTTTAGCATTTATAATAGGGGTAGTGATTACTAATACCTACACAGTTTTTTATCACTGAGAACATGGATGACTCAAGGCAATACCACAAGTTCTCATTCCCCTTTATGCTCCCAAAAGTTATAAAATGTAATACGAAAGTTATAATTAAAACCGTACTAAAAATTGACCGTTAGGAAGTCTAGAAAAAATTGTAACACAATACATCAAATATAAATCTACAATTTCAAATGAACCCTTCGTTTTTTGTCTATCCGTAAACTATTATTCGTTAACCCTTTGATTACCTGTTGTAGTTTTTTGTACGGCCCTTACCGAAGGGTCCGGTGTGCCAATTTGGATTTAAATTTCCTATGACATTCGGATTTGGGTGATTATTATTTTGTAATACCTAATATTATTTAAAAATAATCTTATTATTATTAGTAACTAGATGATGCCCGTGAATTCGTCCAAACATTGGAAGGACATGAATAAGGACAACTTAACTAATTGTCTTAGTACCACTAGTTAGTGTAGTCGGCAGTGACACTCTCTCTACCATCTATTCAGAAAGCCGATTATACTGGGAAAAGTCGGCAAGAAACTCAGTCGTTGTTTTTTTCAAATCATATTAAGTGTAATTAACTGTTGTTAATAATAATTAACATTACCTACTCACTTATTTAGGCATAGGTATAAAAGCTTTTCATATCACAAGATATAACATTATTAGATATTATTTCATATAACAAGCACCTATAATGCATAATTTTTAAAAGTGTCTAGTATCTAACCGATCTTTTTAATGATAAACTGACTGACTGGCATGCCACTGTCTAGTTGACATCTTAACTACTGGGTCTAGAAAGAAATTTTGCTTGAAGTACACACAAAAAGACACAAGCGTCAGTCGTTATTATCAACAAGAGCACAGCCAAATTTTGTATCTATTGTTTTCGCCAGGGATCCATACAAAATCGACCAAAAGGGTGACCTTTGAACGCATCACCGCACAAATTCCGGTGGACAATGACCCCAGAAAAAATGGCCTGCAGCTGTCCAAGCATTTGTTAGCCAATATGCCGAAAATAATAGTCCCAGGCGCATTATTATGCTAATATAGTGCGAAGCTATTATTTCACAGGTATAAGGAACGGGGTATCTAAGACCCATTGTTAGTGTGAAGAGTAGAAGGGTTATGTTTTTTGACCAAACATGAACGTGTATAATTTGATTGATTGGTATGCATATGGTGCAAATCATTGACGCTATAAATCTTTTATTTTGTGCCAAAAACTTGAACAAACATTAAAAACAATTAGATTTCTACAAGAAACCCTAGAATGTAAGGAAAATTATTGTGCTAATATAGTGCGAAGCTATTATTTCACAGGTATGAGGAACGGGGTATCTAAGACCCATTGTTAGTACGAAGAGCGGAAGGGTTATGTTTTTTGACCAAACCGTGAACGTGTATAATTTGATTGATTGGTATGCATATGATGCGAATCCTTGACGCGATAAATCTTTTTTTGTACCAAAAACTAAAACAAACATTAAAAACCCAAACAATTACTTAAATCTATTCAAGAGATTTCTGCCAGAAACCCTAGAATGCAAGAAAATTATTATGCTAATATAGTGCGAAGCTATTATTTCACAGGTATAAGGAACGGGGTATCTAAGACCCATTGTTAGTGTGAAGAGTAGAAGGGTTATGTTTTTTGACCAAACATGAACGTGTATAATTTGATTGATTGGTATGCATATGGTGCGAATCATTGACGCTATAAATCTTTTTTTGTACCAAAAACTAAAACAAACATTAAAAACCCAAACAATTACTTAAATCTATTCAAGAGATTTCTGCCAGAAACCCTAGAATGCAAGAAAAATTATTATGCTAATATAGTGCGAAGCTATTATTTCACAGGTATAAGGTATGGGGTATCTAAGGCCCATTGTTAGTACGAAGAGCGGAAGGGTTATGTTTTTTGACCAAACATGAACGTGTATAATTTGATTGATTGGTATGCATATGGTGCAAATCATTGACGCTATAAATCTTTGTTTTTTATATTTTGATGCATAAAAATAAGTTTTAGAATGCACATGTAAAGCCCCTATGATATCCCACTTGATATAGTTATCTTACTTCGAAAATTGAAAATACTAATTAATAGTTAATATATTATTTCATGACAACAATTTTTTTTGTGTGATGTTAGCCTAAATTCACGTTTTTCAGATTTTTCCCCTTATTTCTGCTATAAGATCTACCTACCTGCCCAATTTCATGATTCTAAGTCAACGGGAAGGTTTCTTGACAGACAAACAGACAAACAACAAAGTGATCCTATAAGGGTTCCGTTTTTCCTTTTGAGGTAGTATTATTCAGTATTCAGTAGCGTCTTAATAAGAAGTGTTTCAATATTCAGGAGTTAGGTACCGAAATACAAAAAACCAAAACGTCAACAACATAAAAAATAAATCGCCGCCCAATTGATCCCGTAGAATAATCACCACCATAATTATTCATCCAATTAGAATGCACCGCGTCTTATCCCGTCCGATTGTTCCAAAATTGAATTTTAATCACCGATTCTTTGCTCACAATGGGCCGCGAAGAATGCCAAAAAATTGGAGGAAAATTGGGAAAATTGCTCCTGGTTCGATTTATCGGTGAAAGGCGAAGAGCAATTAACTCGAGTATCTTTTGAGTTTAAATTAAGTGAAAAGTGAAAAAACTTGGGAGCTTTTTTGGTTGTTAGAGCGAAGAAGCGTCTGTTGGAGGGGTGGGGGAGATTCTTTCGTAACTTGTTATAATTGTTTTGGAAATAAAAAGGTATAAAGGTACTAATATCACAAAATGATATGCAGTACATACATTTATAAAATGGATAGTTAATATCTTTAACAAGATATTAAAGATATTAACTATCCATTTTATAAATGTCAAAGTGTGCTTGTTTGTTGGTTTGTCCTTCAATCACGCCGCAACGGAAATTAAGAAATAACGCAATTTAAGAAATAAATGTTTTTCTTTCTTCTTTCTTTCAACAGAGCAACGGATCGATAGGATATCTTTTGCATGGATATAGTTAAAGACCTGGAAAGTGGCATAGTTACCTTTTATTTCGGAAAATTAAAAAGCTTTCAAGGGATTTTTATAGCTATTATGACGTAGGCATCCGCTTAGAGAGGATTTTTGAAAATTCAATCCCTAAGGGGGTTAGAAATTTGTTTCGTCCACGCGGATGAAGTCGCGGCCATAAGCTAGTACCTAATAAGAGAGTATTTTCAGATATTTGAACGGAATCTTTAAAACAAGAGTGAATAGGCATCTTCTAGGTAAACGCGTCCCATCTTAGGCCACATCATCACTTTCCATCAGGTGTGATTGTGGTCAAGCGTTTACCTATAATGAATAAAAAATATAAAAAATAAAAATCTACAACCACGTAGAACGAAGTCGGCGGAAAAAGCTAGCAATATTTGCAATTACTTTCAGTTAAAGCATAACTACCACTTTTATCACTTCAATAATTCAGCAATACTAGTTATTTGATACAAATCACAGTTTTAATTAAGGTGTGCCCGGCTATCGGGCGAGTGTAGACGATAAACCACTTAACCCTTCCGCGATACAAAGGTCAAAAAGGCCCGCACGCAATGCTTCAAAATATATTTGAAAGATATAAAGTACCTAGTTGTAATACAATATTTGCATGGTTTAAGTTTTACTACTCGATCTTGCATGTGGCTTACCCATATTATTAATGCGAAAGGTGTTTGTTTGTTGGTTTACTGTTTGTCCTTCAATCACGCTATAATGGAGAAACGGAACGACGTGATTCTTAGTACTGACTACTGATATAGCCAAAGTCCTGAAAAGTGACATAAGCTGAGTTATTTTTTACCGCGACTTCATTCACGTAGATTTTTTTAAATTTATTTTTTTAATCTTTTATTAACAGGCATTTACATTTATGTATGTCAGCCTCACGTAGATTTAGATTTATAAAAAACTCATGAGAACTGTTGGATTTTCCGAAATATAATAAATAAAAACATACCCTACGTCTTTCCTGGGATGCAAGCTATCAGGACAAACAGAGAGATAAACGTGCGCTTTTATAATATGAATATAGATAGGTATGGATTAAATCATGCAACCCAAGGTTAGATCCTAATAACTTACCTTAATACATAACCTACCTTGTAGTAAATACCTACCTTTTTTCCTTAAGAATAAAGTAGCTAAGTATATAAGTGTACACGCACGATGTTATGGTCTGAATAACGTCTACAAAGGATTGACATGGCTTACACTGCCCTGAAGGTATTAGAATATCGTTGAAGCAATTATTATACGTCAAGCGAGCGGTGCGCAAAGTGAACTATTACGTTATTACAGCATCAGTACTTACATGCGAGCTAACGGTATACGGCCGTGCGATACTGCGGAACTGGTTTTCAAAAATAGGCGCTGCCACGGACCCTGCGATTTACTAGCCTATCTGTTCATATAGGAATTTATTATTTTGTGCTTTATGTTCCAAACTTGATAATGGCTGCAACTTCGTCCGCGTGGATATAAGTTTTTTTAATCACGCAGGATTCTATCTAATCTTTGATTTTTCGGGATAAAAAGTAGCCTATGTTTGAGGCCGTGATATAAACTATCGCCATTTCCATTTTCAGCCAAATCCGTTAAGTAGTTTTTGTGTGACAGAGTAACAAACAAACACGTAACTTTCGTTTATATAACACAGTATTTGCCTAGGTCAAAAATAAATTATTTCTCAGTGATTATTAAATAGAGGGCCTTTCAAAATACGTAAAATCCACGTCCTTATTTAGTGTAATAACCATTTTAAATTATTGACTAACCTAAAAAAACACGTCAAATCATTGTGATATCACATGCCAGTATTTCGTACTTAGAAGCTCGAATACTAAGCGTGTGTTTTGTTGACGTTTGATAAAAAGATACTGATTTGACTAATTGTCAAATACCTGATTATATTAGTGTGACTAGATGATCTACAGTTGCGGGAACTTTATGTTTAGGTTTTTAAAAATTACAAGGATAGGATAGGGTAAAAAGTAGCCTATGTCTGAGTCGCTCTCAAAATCTTGAATATCAAAAAATCATGAATATCAAAAATATCAAAAAAATAATGCAAAAAAATCACGGTGCCCTGTTGTAGCGTGATTGAAGGACCAACCCACAAACAAACAAACCAACAAACACACTTTTTCATTTATATAATAATAGTATATTACTTAGTAAGAAGTAGGATATTAGAATGTACCTAATATTTTTATCCTAGAGTTTAAATGTCTCACTAAAAAAAATAATTGAAATAATTTAGCGGAAGTATGTATATAGGTTACTGGTTATGGACCCAGACTACATAGTAATATTATATTTGTACATGATATACGATATCAAAATATACGCCAGGTGCAAATAAAACTTGAAATAAACTTTTTTGTCTATTCCAATAAATAAACTCCCATTTCAAACAAAACAAAAGAACAGAAAAATTTGCATGTCATAACAAATTCTTAATGGCCGAACATATTATTTCCATTGTCTTTTCAAAAACGGTAATTAAATTAAAAAGTAAAAGCGACACGCAATCCCATTCTTTGTTGCTAATTAAAGAAACGGCTTTAGTCTTAAGAATGAAGACGCTTAAGTACGAAGTTAGGAAAAAAACAAAAGGAATTTCAAAAGGAGTTTGCATGTTCGCGTCAGTTCACAATTATTTTTTTATACTGTTTTATACTCAGAACAAGGACTATTAGAAGTAGCCCTATTGCGACACTTACCTACTGTTAGAGCGAGATAGCTAAATGCATTTAAGCTCTTGTTAGAACGTGACAAAATGATTATGTTTTGTCCTTATCACCGTGGCCACTTTTTTTTGTTTGAAAAAATTGTATTTGTACCTACGTGAGATTTTGGCAAACAACGTGAAGTGTAGAAGGAATGACATTTCACAAGTAAGTACATCTGCTTGAGCGAGAGGGACTGAGGGGGCCACGCTAGTTGCATATCTGGACATATCTGTGGTTTTATACGTCGGATAAAATTTTTGTTTTTGTCTATGACAATGTTCTATTTTATTTAAATTTTTAATTTAGAAGCTGTTCTCATTTTATTTTTACAACTACCTGAAATTATTATTTAATAGTCTACGTGTCACGTGTTAAGATACCTATGTCCAGCAGTGGACGTCTATCGGTTGATGATGTTGACGAGTACAAAAAAGCTGAAAGCTGTTAGTATGTAGCTTTAGGTCCGTAGGTTATTGACTCTTGCAAGTATAAGGAGCTTTTTGTACTTTTTTTCGAAAGTATTATTCAAAGCATCCCACGCAATGCACCTGTTACGTTCAGATGTTCCCGAAAATCCGGTAAAAAATCACTACACCGATATTGATGGGTCAGTTCCGGTTTTTTGGTGATTCCATTAAAAGCACGACTTTTAGGGTTCCGTACCCGAAGGGTGCCAACGGGACTCTATTACTAAGGCTGAGATCTATAGAGCGTATCTTGACTTTGCTCATACTTAAGTTTCAGTTAAAACAAGATAGATTGATGCAAGCGATTTAACGCTGTATCCTTTTAACAGTATCTTAAGTCTGAGCAAAGTCAAAGTAAGCTCTATATAGATCTCCACTTTGCCTTTGCTTAGACTAAAAACCCTTGTAGAACGAGACAGCGTTATATCACTGGCATAAATCTGTCTCGTTTTAAATGAAACTTAAGTCTGAGCAAAGTAAAAGTACGCTCTATAGATCTCAGCCTAAGACTCCGCTGTCCGTCTGTCCGTTCGTCTGTCTATCAGCGGGCTGTATCTCATGAACCGTAATAGGTAGAGAGTTGAAATTTTCACAGAATGTGTATTTCTATTGCCGCTACAACAATAAATAACAAGAATTTCAAAATGACCGATATGAAAATTAAAAACTGCTGTTTCTTGTACGATGGTACAGAACCCTTCGTGTGCGAGTCCGACTCGCATTTGATCGACTTTTATTGAGCGTAGCGATCCCGGCCATCTGTTACTGATGCCGGGATTTTGTAAAGGATACGTTGGGTTGATCAAGTGATTTCAAAAACAAAAATTTTGACGGATTTCACTTTGATGTCCTACTTAGGTATAGTTCTTGCATTTCACGAAGGCCACTGACTCATGCTTGTCTTTAAGTCGTAGCGGTATACGTGGTACATTAAATATGTGTGCGTTTGACAACGCTTGCTCGCGACTGATTGCTCCACGGAACAGATTTTCTGTTCCGTGGAATGGTCCGACATGCACGCACACTTACGCAATGACCATGTAAACGACGTTACCACAAGTAAAGTTCACTAGCCTTCGTGAATTGCAGGAACTGTACCTACTTTTCAAACGTTGCAAATTTTGCAGAAAATTCAGAATGCACACACTCTTTCGATTTTTGTTATTTATAAGAGACTAGGTGATGCCCGCCTCTTCATCCGCGTAAGTTTCGGTTTATAACAATCCCGTGGGAACTCTTCGATTTTCCGGGATAAATATAGCCTATGTCCTTCCCCGGGATGTAAGCTATCTCTTTACCAAATTTCGTCAAAATCAGTTAAACGGATGGGCCGTGAAAAGCTAGCAGACAGACAGACACACTTTTGCATTTATAATATAAGTATTGCTCGTTTAAAGTACAGGCATATTAATTTTTAATCTAGGTAAGTAGGTATGGCCAATTCTATGATATTTTGTAACAGTAAACGTTTAAATTTTATTTATTTTTATTTTTAATTTATTTGGGACAGTAAACAATTTTACCTACACATTAAAAGTTAAAACGACTACTATTAAATACCAATAATAATAACAGAATTTCAAAACTATTGAAAAAACATTGCATTCTAATTTCTAATACGGTCCCTAGAGACAAAGAGTATTGCATATTTCATAAGCAGGAAACCTGTTTTTCTGTGGCAATATTGTTTCGCGCGTCATTTCATTATGCCTCGTTAATTGAAATGTAAAATCGGCAATCTTTGTGCCATAGAATGCACGTAAGCGATTCGCTACACGCTGGTGAGAGGAAAAAAGAGACATTTAAATGGTTTGTACTTATATATTACTGTTATACAATTGTATGACTGTATGATATGTCTTAAACGATGTTCTTTTTTAGGGTTCCGTATATCAAAAAGAAAAACGAAACCCTTATAGGATAACTTTGTTGTCTGTCTGTCTGTTTGTCTGTCGGTCTGTCAAGAAACCTACAGGGTACTTCTCGTTGACCTAGAATCATGAAATTTATCAGGTATTTAGGTCTTGTAGCAGACATTCGGGGAAAAACGTGAATTTGTGGTTACATCACACAAAAAAAATTAAATTGTGGTCATGAACTAATAATTAGTATTTTCAATATTTGAAGTAAGATAACTGTATCAAGTGGGGTATCAAATGAAAGGGCTTGACCTGTCCATTCTAAAACAGATTTTTATTTATTTCTATGCACCATAGTTTTTGAATTATCGTGCAAAATGTCAAAAAAATACCACTGTAGTACGGAACCCTCGTTGAGCGAGCCTGACTCGCACTTGGCCGGTTTTTTTTAAATATATAAACTAGCGCTTGGCTGCAATCAGACCTGCTGCAGCCTAAGATGGAGCGCGCTTGCCTAGAAGACGCCTATGCACTCCTGACATGAAGGTATCGATATTAAAATTGGAAGGGAAAACTGATGCTGGAAGGACGTTCCATATTCTAGCAGTTAGGTCCCTTATAAAGACTTCCATACGCCGCCCTTGAATCCAGTGGCTCCTTGCGACTCGTTTAATGTCGTCTGCCCACCTAATGTGGGGTCTGCCAGCGCTGCACTTTCCGGTGCGAGGACGTCATACCAGCACCTTCGGACCCCAACGTATATAAGTTTTTCGAAGTATGTGTCCTATACAAAAGTTTCTTAAAAATTCTCAGTGCGTGAAGATTGCCAATATGGTCGTATTGCCGTTCCTATTTGGTCAGCGTGGTGGACTATGACCTAACCTCTTCTCATTCTGAGATGAGCTCGGTGGTGGACCGGTGGTCGGGATGTGATGAAGATGCAAAATTTTCACTTACAAACATCACTACCTACTAATACTACTAATCTACTAATAATCGTACCTACCTACTAATCTATGAACTCATTAAAACAATTAAGTACAAATTACTCAACCCTAAAAAGCATATGGCATTTAATAATACAACCCTTTCCGTTCATCACGGATTAAAATAATAAAACACAAAAAAAAACAAAGAACTAAATAATTAATATAGCCAATTAATTATATTCTTTGTAATGTCGTAATAAACGGAGACGACGCCGACTGGTTTTCTTTTCTTTTTGACGCATCGCGACTTCTTTGTATTGTTTTTGTTCTTTTTCGCTCTGATTAAATTGTTTCAGTTTTTGTTCGCGGTTCGTTTGTTTTCTTTTTTCTGTTTCATTGTTTTGTTTTAGTCGCATTGTTTTAATTTGAATATGGAATTAATAGTTGCAACTGTTTTGTATTGTCTTATGTTTTGAGTTTTGTGACGGAATGTTGTTATAAGTCCCGCAAATTGCTATTGCGCTGGAACCATGTCTCATTAACATCGAAATGGCGTCATTTTGACGCCAGCCGAAATAAAAATATACCATCAGCTCGAAACTTCAGTCTAGTGCTGACATCACTAAAATAGCAGCCACGCGCATTAGCAATTTGCGGGATTTATAACCGCCTTTACGCATTGTGGTGCTTGCTTTGCAAGAAAGAGAACTCGCCTACTGCAGGGTTAAATCTGCATAGAAATATAATATTTATCTACATAGGTAATTAAATTAATTCATTAATCTAGAAAGTAGGTACCTATTAGGTACATTCACAACTGGCAAAGCATACCTAATAGGCGATTCCACATTTTTTTTGTTGAAACTTTTTTATTGCCCTTGACATCACTTTTAGTTTGGTGTTCCTATTGGATGTGTGATCTGGAGTGGAGACCGCGGATCTGCAAGCGCAGTGTGGGACGATCCCCAACCCGCTGGACGCTGAAGAAGGTAGCGGGAAGTGGGTGGAAGGCGGGAGGAACGTGTGTGGTGGCGCGCTCTTGGGAAGGCCTATGTCCAGCAGTGGACGCAAACAGGCTGATTGATCCATACATATAGTGCTATATACTTCTACCTACTACATCTTTCATGATAATATCTCTTCCAGGCTATTGACTTCCATTGAGTGACGTAACAAAGACTAAAATTAAAATAAATTCAGAAGCGAAAGTAGGTACTTAAATTACATAACAAAATAATTATTGCATGTGATGTGTACGTAAAACTACCTATAATCGAGCGAATTTATTTTGGCAAAACTTTTATATCCATATCATAATGTTATAGTCATAATTAATATATAAACAAACGTAAAGGTGTTAATCTGTAGCATTATGTACTTGATAAAAAGATGGCAACTTCAAAACAGCTGATCTATTTGGCGACCATTTTCGGTTTAAGTGACATGAACGTAACTTCTCTCTACAAAAAAATGTGAGTCACTCTCAGTCTCAAGCAATCTCTAAAGTAGCACCTAAAAAGTTTTACATGAAAAATTTGTGACGAAAAACGTCGCAATTAAAAAAAAATCGAGGACAATTAAAAAGAGGGTAAGTCCGATTTAATAACCAATCGCCCCCGACACCTTGGAAAGAGAAAAGAAGGAATTCCACTCCCCAATATAATTTCCTAATCACCGAGCCGAACGTCCGGTTCCGGCGAAAAAACTCTCAGATACGTCTCCGTCTTGTCAGAATTCGGTTAGTGTGGATAGGACTTTATTATTTTTTCCTACCTTTTCTTTTTGTGATTTCTTACTCATTATCTAAATTTATAATAGGAAAAGGTGACTGACTGACTGACTGACTGATCTATCAACGCACAGCTCAAACTACAGCTGTAGGGCGATTGTTTAAAACCTGCATCAATCATTATTATAATCTCAATTGCTCTGATTGGCTGAATTTGTGCGATTCTTGTTGCAACAATGCATTGTGGCCAATAGTGAGCGAGCATTAACCAATCAGAGATGATTGCGATCGTGACATTGTAGCTGTCAAACAACCGCGGTAGAGCCACTGGACGGATCGGATTGAAATTTGGCATGCAGATAGCTATTATGACGTAGCTTAGGCATCCGGTAAGAAAGGATTTTCGAAAATTCAACCCCTAAGCGGGTGAAATAGGGGTTTAAAGTTTGTGTAGTCCACGCGGACGAAGTCGCGAGCATTATAAATCATCATAAATGATAAATCATCATTTAAAATAATATTGCCGTTACAAATGATTTCTATGGTTAAAACAAATATTACATACCTATACTTAATTTTAAATCTTCTTCATCTCGTTTCGACGGTCACCTCAAACATGGGAGCCCAAAAAGCCGCAACCGCGATAGCTCGGTCTTAGAGGTAGCCGTCGCCGTCGTGGTGAAAAGATTAGTCAGCCTACTGATTTCGTTCTTTTAAATAAAAAAACCAAATTGAAAATTGTAAAAGGAAACCGGGAATGTCTTGTCTATTCCAATGGGACATCATGTCAATATTTACTCGGGGAAAAGAAGGCGGCAAAAAATAAATTAGGCAAAAGCTCATTTTGGGGCAAAAATCTCGCGACATCTGCGGCCCGGGGCCCGGGAGTGGGGGCCCGGGGGGCAGGGGAGGGACGTGATTTCTTTCCCATTACTATTCTAACATTTGAGAGCACTTCACTTCAATTTCTTCCCTTTAATTATAGGTACCTAGGTATTAGGTGTATATATGAAGATGTTTGAGAGTTTAGGGTGAATTTAGAGGGAAATGTGTGAGTGTAAACCTAATGAGTATACCTACCTATCTATACCTATTATACAAGGTTTTGCCCGCGTTTTCATCTGCGTGGATTTAGGTATTCTAGAATTTCTCAAAATACTTACTTAGTGACATATTATCAGTACCCTTATTATAAATGCGAAAATGTGTTTGTTTGTTGGTTTATTGGTTTGTTGGTTTGTCCTTTAATCACATCGCAACGGATTGACGTGATTTTTTGCATGGGTATAGATAAAGACTTGGAGTTTGACATAGACTACTTTTTATCCCGGAAAATCAAAGAGTTCCCACAGGATTTTTAAAAGCCTAATTCCACGCGGATGAAGTCGCGGGCATCAGCTAGTAACTTAGTTGTTAGTTTTAATAAAAACAATTACGTGCCGAGATCTTTCTGATATTTTTTATTTAACCCTGTATTTTTTTAAATTCAGATACAAGTTAGCCCTTGCCTGCAATCTCACGTGGTGGTAAGTGAATATTATACAGAATACTCTGAATTAGATAGGTATGCAGGTTTCCTCATGAGGTTTCCCTTCATAGATGAAGCAAGAGATATTTAATTACTTAAAACGCAAATAAGTCTAAAAAATTCGTGTCCGGGATTGAATCCCCGACCTGCAATAAGGAGGCGGGCATCCTAACTACTAGGCTATCACAGTTTCTACCGGTAAGAAAATTTCTTGGCGAATTTTTACAAGAAAAACACTCAAAGTTAATTAAAAGATAACTCGACGGTAAGCGGCGGCTACTTTTCTAAAAAAGCAAGGGTTAAAGACTTCGTTTATATTACAATTTTATATCAACTTTTGAGTTTTGATTTGATTGTAAAATAAAATAAATGTATATTTCGGTATTTTTTATTTTAATACTTGTTGCTATACTTTGAAAGGTAAATGCCAGATGTTTGTTTATAAAAAAAATTAAAAATTCACATTATTCGAAAATAAATCGAATATTAATTATTGACAAGAGTTTTTTAAAAACCCGTTGGAACTCTTTGATTTTCCGGGATAAGAAGTGGTAGGTATGTAGGTATGTACGTCTGCAGCAATGGCTTGCAGGTCATAGAGGCATACAAGCCGCGTGACCTGGCGCAGTGGTAAAGCGCTGTTGGTCTGATTAGTCAGAGGTCCCGGGTTCTAAATTTCTGGTCCGGTACGGTGGGAGGCTTCGGCCGTGGCTAGTTACCACCCTACCGGCAAAGCTGTGCCGCCAAGCGATTTAGCGTTCCGGTACGATGCCGTGTAGAAACCGAAGGTGTATGGGTTCAATAAAAACTGCCATACTCCTTCCAGGTTAGCCCGCTTAAATCTTAGACTGCATCGTCACTTACCTCCAGGTGAGATTGCAGTCAAGGGCTAACTTGTATTTGAATAAAAAAAATTAAGCTATTTCACCCTATGTAAATAATTATACATATTACAGAACAGTCCTACCGTGCACTTTATGGTGGCCGGCAATAATTTTTTTTTTAAAGAGCAAAAACCTGATCGTTGGAGACCACAAAGGTAGTCAAAGGAAATAAAGCAGAGACACACTCGTAAAAACGCTCTCGCCGAGCTGCTCGCTAATTTGTACGCAAACAGTTCAAATCAAATAAAAACCGATCACGCGAAACAACCTTTTTTCCATCTCGCCTTCTGCAAATAGGCTTCTTTGTAGTGTGCACGTGATGCCTTGATACTTGCGAATAAATTCCAATACCTACTAGAAAAGTTTGCATGCAGATTTTGGCCCACAGAAATGTTGCTCAAAATTATGATTAATCTTATAGATTGCATATTAAGACATTATTTTTGTTACATTCAGTGTCACAAAACCCACAGTCAGTCACCTACTATGCACTGTGTAATTTAAATTAGGAATGTTAATATTTAGCTTTTTTTTGGAAAGGAATTTATCTATTTATATTTGACGTCATTAGGTAATCAGGCCATGACGACGACAGACTTCTACTTACTTTATCCAAATTCATGTTTTTATTGCAGTACATGTAAAGTGATGACATAAACGGTGTTTTGGTGTAAGTAATTCGCGATTATCTCTTATTAGTTGATAGGTCGTTCGTATGCTAAGTTTCTTTTGTGACAATGGTTTCTACCATTTACCAAGAAACGTGTCCTAGTATAAAGTTTAGTAAATATTTTTTTGGTTTCGCTACACTTTTTAAACATTATCGAATAAACAATAATAGTATTACCAATCAAGGAATTTTTCAGCAAAGAAAATAGTCAACTTCACTCATTTTGATTCACGTTAAGTTTTTTCAACAAAATTAATGTCAGCATCAAAAGTATCAAGACTAAGCGGTCGCAGTACAACCTGCCCTCTTTCCTAGAGGGTGGAATAAAGACGCAAAAGAACAAAAAATGAAACAAACAAAAAAAGATAACCAAAAGGGACTCCGGACCAATCATGGAAATTACGTCTTCTCCATTTGTTTTTATTTACATTGGGAAAACCTTTCCATTCAATTGAATTCTACCTTTATTGAAAAGTAGATAAGTAATTTGAATATTTAGTCTGAATTTTGTTTAGAATGTAAGTAAGTTATTCGAGATACGATATTTTTTATTGACAGCAACGTTTTGTTTTATCATTTTCAATTTCGATGGTTTAATATCTTTACCAATATCAGAATAACCTATGTGATTATAAATTATAATAGGTAATAATCGTATCACTTGTTCTCCATAACTTTCTCAAAGGTGTGTAGAGTGTGCCTATCCGCAATGAGGTTCCTTCAGTTTGCTTTTTGCAGTATCCACTAAAATATTATGGCGTCCTGACGCGACGCCACTGGCGTGACGCCACATACGTTTGACTCGAAAGTCCACCTTAACCTACGGCCACACCTGCGCGTCATGCACGCGGCATGCGAGTCTGTATCTAGAGGTCGCGTGGCTTCGTAGTCGCTTTAGCCGCGTAGGTTTGGATCATACTTTAAGCTACCCATGAAAATGTTGCCGTGTGTTAAGGCCCTAATATCTATCCCGTAGTAAACCGCTAGATAAAATGTTGTAAGCGAATTATGAAATTTTAAATCAAATTTAAATTAAAAGTTAGATAAAAACATGGAGATTTCAACTTAGTTTTTGTCAGTCAGTACGTAGGTACGTACTATGCACGTGGGAATGCGTTCAACTCTGCAACAATTGAAAATTTTCCCTTCCACCAACTTTTACAGTCGAAAAACCAAACTTATTTTACAGTTACATTACGTTTTAAATTTGTCTACCAATATTTCAGTATTTTGTTTTATACTAGCTTATACTCGCGACTTCGTCCACGTGTACTGCACAAATTTCAAACCCCTATTTTACCCCCTTAGGGGTTGAATTTTCAAAAATCCTTTCTTAGCGGATGCCTACGTCATAATAGCTATCTGCATGCCAAATTTCAGCCCGATAGTTCATTAGTTTGAGCTGTGCGTTGATATAGATCAGTCAGTCAGTCACCTTTACCTTTTATATATTTAGACTAGCTTATGTCCGCGACTTCGTCCGCGTGCACTATACAAATTTCGAACCCCTGTTTTATCCTCTTAGGGGTTGAATTTTGAAAAATCTACGTCTACGTCATAATAGCTATCTGCATGCCAAGTTTCAACCTGACTTGATAGATCAGTCAGTCAATCTCAGTCAGTCAGTCACCTTTTCCTATACCTATTAAGAGTATGGATATCTTCTCTATATTACTTATATAAAAATGAATCGCTGAATGTGTTGCTGATCGCAAATCTCGAGAACAGCTGATCTGATTTCGCTAATTCTTTTTTCATAATATTCCTTGAAATACGAGGATGGTTCTTACAGAGAGAATTTTAAAAAAATGCCTGAAAAAGAATCGACTGTTAAGGCGGTACGAAGTTCGCCGGGGCAGCTAGTTGGATATAAATAAAGATTCAATCAATTAATTATTAAATTATCACTTACCACGAAATTTCTATTTCTTACAATATACCTACTACCTATCTACTAAATAAAAAAAAGTAAATGGAATTTCGAAGAAAATCGCAAAGCACATTTACAACAGCATTGCCTACAATTCCCAGTGGGCCGGATTTCTTTTCTCCCGGACAAAAATTTCCATTAAAATTTTTCCGTAAATGATAAGATGGATTACGTGCTCAAGTTACCACAATTCCCGGCGGGTCCAGATTCAGCATCCCCTCATTCTTGAGACTCGGAGAGATTAACATGATGTTAGGTAAATGGGGAAAAATATGGCCGAAACAGACGTATTTTTATTGCCTACAATATTTTGTACCAGACGATGCCTGCGAATTCGTCCGCGTGGGTTTAGGATTACCACAATTTCCCTAAGATTTCTTAAGTTTTCCGGGATAAAAAGTAGCCTATGTCCGTGTCCGAGATGCAATTTTTCTTTGTGCCTGATTTCGTCAAAATGGGTTTAACGGATGAGCCGTGAAAAGTAACAGAGAGACAAATAGGCAGTGACACTATTGCATTTGTAATAATTTTTAGTATCGATAAGTTAAGTACCTCAATAAAGTCGGCGATAAAAAAGAGATTTTTCTATTTTAGTTTGTGTTTTTTCGAGAAGAACTTGTTGAACCAGAATATCGAAAGCATCTATTCTTTTATTTTCAGTCAGTCAGTCAGCAATTTGAATTTTATAAATATATTAATTGTTGATGATCTTTTTGATGCGCCTATTAAGGTGCATAGACATACTGTACCTGTAATTTTCATAGCTGAAATACCTAAACAATGTAATCAACTAAACACAAAATGCCTAGTACCTAACTACAGGTATGCAGTATGCACAGTAAAATGCCTTTGTGAAATTGGTACCCGGCGTTTTACATAAAAATAAATTAATAACATCCAACTCACCCTAAATCCGATCTAATTAGCCTACAACAAAATCGAACATAGACCGTGGGCGCCATTATCATCTATTCTGCAATTCGATATAGCTTAGTTTAATTTAAAGGAAATGCATTAGCCGGTGGCCGCAAAATGCGGTTTCCACACACAGAATATTTTGCGAGGGGATTTCTATCTTCATTTTAATATTTAGTGAAATATTACAAGAGTTTCAGCGCGCAGCGTACCGCGGAATATGACTGCGAGTTATATGAACATTTTTGTCCATTAAATTGGTGGTGTGCGCCACTGGGCTAACAAGATGGCGACGCGGACTTTCATATTAATTTTACTACGCAATCTATGTTTACTTAGGTGTGAAAACATGCTAAAATTATTCATATTTTTTAAATTGAATTATTGTCATCATCTTGATCAACCCATCGCCAGCTCACTACTATACCACCACACTGGCCAAGTGTGCTCAAAACTTCTAGACTTCACAAACTTCTGAGAACACAATGAAGAACTTTCAGACATGCAAGTTTCCTAACATTTTTTTCCTTCACCGTAAAATCAACTTAGTAGGTACCTAGGTAGGGACTTATAAAGCCCATAACTCTGAAAACCCATAGAGGTGCGTGCCCAGAATCAAACCCCGTACCCCGAACTCAACCACTAGGCACAACCGCTCCGAGCTCCGGTGCAAATATACTTAAATACTCTTTATTTCCTATCCCGTGGGAATTTCAAAAGATTTGGTCGTATGCCTTGTTTACATTATAAAGGGAATCTTAGTGCAAAGTTTCAGCTTTCTACGTCAAAGGCCCATGCTCTTTGCGTTCGGCGTTAATGAATTAGTCAGTCAGTCTTTGAGTCAGGACTTTTATTGTATTTCATCATCATCGGATCACTTTAAATTTTGACACAGAACACTTTACTTGTCAGACAAGTAGTACGTACACCGAACTGGTACCTACCTATAGAAGGCATCAGGTCAATCGGGGAGGGAACAACCCGTACATCCGCACAGCCCCCGCCGTACTAACCTGGTGTGGACGTGCTCGTGTGCGGGGCGTCCCCCCGCCTCATATCCCGATTGCCATCTTAACCTGTCACGTACTATAGGTACTTTGATACCTATATACCTGATACCATCCTCTATTCCCATTTAATTGTATGAAAACCAAATTTCCATGAAAACAATAGATACCAACTATAGTTTAACATAAAAGAGATATACAGTATTCACGAATCTCCACAAAGTACTAAGTACCCACACATACCTACATCCAAACCTACATATATGTAAACGCACATAGTTACAAGGCAACTGCAGCGAAAACGGACTTTGTGGCAATAAAAACACAGTGTAAAATTGTTTGAATGTATGAGCCAAAATCATCGCGGCAAAATGATGCACGCGAAAATGAACTTCATGGCTAAAGAATAGAGTGTAAAGTTGTAAAAGGCGCGAGGCGACATCATCACAGCGCAATGATTGTATTGATTTTCCCCGCAATGGAGATCACCCCTATATAATTGATAGTTGACACTATACACCCCTAAATGCGCAGCGAAGTTTCCAATGACTGTGTAAATATTACAGCAATTTGACTGTACTTAACTAAAAGTTCCACATTCTAGGTATAATCTACCTATTAGTTTTTTACCGCGACTTCGTTCGGGTAATTAATAATACACTAGATGATGCCCACGACATCGACGCGACGGCGTGGATATAAAACATATTATGTTTAAAAACGCCGTGGGAACCATAGATTTTGGAAAAAGTAGCCTGTGTTTTTTTCATTTTTTTTATTCAGTTACAAGTCTTTTGGTCTGGTGGGAGGCTTCGGCCGTGGCTGGTTACCACCCTACCGGCAAAGCCGTGCCGCCAAGCGATTTAGCGTTCCGGTACGTTGCTGTGTAGAAACCAAAGGGGCATGGGTTTATTAAAAACTGCCATACCCCTTCCAGGTTAGCCCGCTATCATCTTAGACTGCATCATCACTTACCACCAGGTGAGATTGCAGTCAAGGGCTAACTTGTATCTGAATAAAAAATAAAAAAAAAAAAAAAAGTTAGCCCTTGACTGCAATCTCACATGGTGGTAAGTGATGATGCAATCTAACATGGATGCGGGCTAACCTGGAAGGGGTATAGCAGTTTTTATTAAACCCATACACACCTCTTTGGTTTTTTTTATTTTTATTCAGATACAAGTTAGCCCTTGACTACAATTGCACCTGGTGGTAAGTGATGATGCAATCTAATATGGATGCGGGCTAACCTGGAAGGGGTATAGCAGTTTTTATTAAAACCCATACCCCTTTGGTTTCTACACGGCATCGCCAAGCGATTTATCATTCCGGTACGACCGACCGAAGAAATTTGGAAATTATTAAATTCGAAATCGGAGCTTGATTTTAAAGATCGTTGTTGTAAAATGTAAACTGTAAAAGACCTACAATAATAAAATATCTTTGTACAAGAAGACAAAGGTTGACTTTCCAACATTAGAATTAAACTTTCCTTTGTAAACTTTCCCTGTCTTTTGACTATGAATTCCATAATTGCTTCTACCGAGAATCGAACCCGGGAACTCCCACATAATAAAAGACTACAGCGCTCACAAGCTATGTCAAAAGGGGCTTGATTTTAAAGATTGTTGTTGTAAACTATAAAAGACCTACTATAATAAATTATCTTTGTATAAGCAGACAAAGGTTGACTTTCCAACGTTAGAATAAAACTTTCCTTTATAAAATCCACCTCGCAAAAGAATCAAAAGTGATATCAGAAAATGTTAATAAAAAAACTTCCCAACACTCGCAAAAGGGATGAAACTCTGAAAATTAGTGAAATACCTACTTTCCACTCGGACAGCGAGTCTTTGTTGGCTGCTTCTTGCTTTTAGGGTTCCCTAGGCATAACTTAAAAACCGTGATAATATTTTTTTGAGAAATTTAGGCAAAGGGATTTCTTGTAGGTATCTTTTGATGCATGCTGGGCATTTAATATCTATTTTGACGACCTCCCTGGCGCAGTGGTAAGCGCTGTTGTCTTATTAGTGGAAGGTCTCTCGACAGAGGTTTGGAATTTTATAATTTCTAATTTTCTGGCCTGGTCTGGTGGGAGGCTTCGGCCGTGGCTAGTTACCACCTTACCGGCAAAGCCGTGCCGCCAAGCAATTTAGCGTCCCGATACGATGACGTGTAGAAAACAAAGGGGCGTGGGTTTAATAAAACTGCTATACTCCTTCCAGGTTAGCCTGCTTCTATCTTAAACTGCATCATCACTTACCACCAGGTGAGATTACAGTCAAGGGCTAACTTGTACCTGAATAAAAAAATACTCACCCTTAGGTCCTGTTATAAACATAAAGCAAACTGAAAATTCACCTAGATAAAAAAAGTTGGCTTCTACAACAAGATTTTTTTAGGGTTCCGTACCTCAAAAGGAAAAACGGAACCCTTATAGGATCACTTTGTTGTCTGTCTGTCTGTCTGTCTGTCTGTCTGTCTGTCTGTCTGTCTGTCTGTCTGTCAAGAAACCTACAGGGTACTTCCCGTTGACCTAGAATCATGAAATTTGGCAGGTAGGTGGGTCTTATAGCTGTCTTTAGGGGAAAAATCTGAAAACCGTGAATTTGTGGTCACATCACACAAAAAAAATTAAATTGTGGTCATAAACTAATAATTAGTATTTTCAATTTTCGAAGTAAGATAACTACCTATATCAAGTGGGGTATCATATGAAAGGGCTTCACTTGTACATTCTAAAACAGATTTTTATTTATTTTTAGGTATACCTAATAGTTTTTGATTTATCATGAAAAATGACGATAAAATACGATTGTATTACGGAACCCTCAGTGCGCGAGTCTGACTCGCACTTGGCCTTTTTTTTTAAATCACTCACACTAGTATACTAATTGCCGACTAGCATGTCGGTGACGCACGTAAGTTTTTACCCATTCCAAAATCACCCCATGCGCTTAAATAAGTTTTCACTTCAAAAATTAACAAAGAGAAAAGGAAAAAGAAAATCCAAAGTATATTTTCCCAACTCGCGCTTGTCCTTCCCCACCTTGGGCGGTCTTCGTTAATATCGAGTTTTCGCGCCTCCAAGCGTAAGATCTCAAAGGAACTTGCCGGTTCACCTGAGTTTTTTTATCTTGACCCGTCAAGGAGAAATTGTCCTTATACATTTTGTCTGTAGACTAGTTTAATCCCGCTATTTTGTTTACGTTTTTTCAAGAACGCTATTTTGTCTAAGTTTTTTTCAAGAACCCATTTTGATAAAGCCCCGGCTAAAAAAAACCATTTATCATCATCATCATCATGATCAACGCATCGCTGGTCCACTAGGTACTGAACACGGGTCTCCTTTCTGAAGAGAAGAGCTTAGAGAAGGCAGACTTCACACACCTTTGAGAATGTTATTGAGAACTCTCAGGCATGTATGATTGCTCACGATGATTTTAATTTAAAACGCACACACCTCCTAAAAGTTAGAGGTGCTTGCCCAGAATCGAACCCCGTACCTCTCGAAAAGAAGGCTGACGTCCTAACCATTAGGCTATCACCGCTTATTATAGCCGGCCACCATACAATGCACGTCACTGTCAGTAATATGTATATTTATTTACATAGGGTGAAATAGCCTATTTTTTAGGGTTCCGTACCTCAAAAGGAAAAACGGAACCCTTATAGGATCACTTTGTTGTCTGTCTGTCTGTCTGTCTGTCTGTCTGTCTGTCTGTCTGTCTGTCTGTCTGTCAAGAAACCTACAGGGTACTTCCCGTTGACCTAGAATCATGAAATTTGGCAGGTAGGTAGATCTTAGGTATAGCTGACATTTGGGGAAAAATCTGAAAACCGTGAATTTAGGGTTAGATCACACAAAAAAAATTAAATTGTGGTCATGAACTAATAATTAGGTAGTATTTTCAACTTTCGAAGTGAGTGACTATATCAAGTGGGGTATCATATGAAAGGTCTTCACTTGTAGGTACATTCTAAAACAGATTTTTATTTATTTTTATGCATCATAGTTTTTGAATTATCGTGCAAAATGTCGAAAACTTCGACTGTAGTACGGAACCCTCATTGCGCGAGGCTGACTCGCACTTGTCCGGTTTTTTACATTAAAACATTGAATAGAAATCGATAACATAGGTACGTACCCAGTAATTAGGAATGGAATTGTAAGTAATTTTGTATTTAAAAAACGATTCACTATGTACAGTCACACAAGTATTGTAGTACAAATTATCGACAATTATGTAGACGAACATAAACTTCCATTTTCCTTTTAATGAAAAGAAAATTACGGGGCTTTATACCACTAGAGCCTTCGTTGAAAAACGTAACTGGTTATCAGAACGCATTAGTAATTAACATTAATTTACTATCAATATCTATTTAATGATTGATGCTCTGATAGCCTAGTGGTTATGATGTTCGCCTCCTAGTCGGGAGGTCGGGGGTTCGATCATGCACCTCTAAATTTTCGAAGTTATGTGCGTTTTAAGTATCTAATTACTTAAATATTACTCGCTTTAACGGTGAATGAAAACATCGTGAGGAAACCTGCATGCCTGAGTTTTCCATAATGTTCTCAAAGGTGTGTGAAGTCTACCAATCCGCACATGGCCAAAACCCTTCTCACTCTGAGAGGAGACCCGTGCTCTGTAGTGAGCCGGCGATGATGATGATGAAAATCAGCTCTACGGTGGCGTGGGGCACTTCGAATCGGCAAAAACATAACTATCATTTTGTATGACATACCTATACCTACCTGTCAATTATAATCCGGGTATCTTTAAAACAAGAGTGAATAGGCACCTTCTAGGCAAACGCGTTACATCTTAGGCCACATCATCACTTCCCATCAGGTGTGATCGTGGTCAAGCGTGCGCCTATAACGAATAAAAATAAATAAATAAAACCTACCTTTTCCAGCGTACTTTATAGTTTACTAGATGATGCCCGCGACTTCGACCGCGTGGATGTGATTTTTAAAATCCCGTGGGAACTCTTTGATTTTCCGGGATAAAAAGTAGCATATGCCCTTCCTTGGGATGCAAGCTATCTCTGTACCAAATTTCATTAAAATCGGTTGAACAGATGGGCCGTGAAAAGCTAGCAGACAGACAGATGGACTTTCGCATCAGTACCCATATTATAAATGTGAAAGTGTGTTTGTTACTTGGTTTATTGGTTTGTTTGTTTGTTGGTTTGTCGGTTTGTCCAATCACGTCGCAACGGACCAACGGATCGACGTGATTTTTCGCATGGGTATAATTAAAGACCTGGAAAGTGACATAGGCTACTTTTTATCCCGGGAAATCAATGAGTTCCCACGGGATTCTTAAAAACCTAAATTCACGCGTATAAAGGCGCGGTCATCAGCTAGTAAAGAATAAAGAGACGGGTCGCTCTGTAGTGAGCTGGCGATGGGATGATCATGATGATAATGATGAAAATTAAAAAAAAAACAGCTCTACACTACTGGGGCACTTTGAATCATCCAAAACATAACTGTCATTTTGTATGGCATACCTACTAAGTCCCGCGAATTGCTATTGCGCTGGAACCATGTCTCATTAACATCTAAATCACGTCATTTTGACGTCAGCTGAAATAAAAATATACCATCAACTCGAAACTTCACTCTAGTGCTCACTAAAATGGCGACCAAACGCATTAGCAATTTGCGGGACTTATACCTACTTTATTGTGTCCCTTTCAATTCACGCTGACATAAAGTCAATTTTACACTCTATTTAAGTCACAAAGTCACACTTCAACCTGTCCGTCACGTGTGGACACTGCATAGTGATTAGTGTAATTAAAAAACTCATTACACCTACCGGCCGGCAGTCATCGCAGCCGTGAATAAATATTTAATTACTACGTCTACTAGTGCCAACCGTTATTGCACTATTGTTGGAAAAAATGCGTGGGAACATAGACGACACGTTATCTAATTATATAAAAAAGACTAGCTTATACTCGCAACTTCGTCCGCTTAGACTACACAAATTTCAAACCCCTACTCAGGGTTTGAATTTTCAAAAATCCGTTTTTAGCGAATGCTTACGTCATAATAGCTATCTGCATGCTAAATTTCAGTCCGATTCGTCCAGTAGTTTGAGCTGTGCATTGATAAATCAGTCAGTCAGTCGGTCAGGCAGTCACCTTTTCCTTTTATTTTTAGAAGAGTAGTGGTGCACGTCTTCAGTACCCGTAGTACAAGATTTTACGTCTCACCTAACCAAATCAAATTCGAGAGTCGAAATACTTCCGCGTTACAGTAAAATGGACCTTAACAGCCTTGAATTGAAATCAAATATTCAATGCCACTGATTTTAATTTCGCAATGTTTCCGCTTGGAGCGCTGGCTGTATAAGTGTAGACAAACTTGAGCTTTAAAACAAGGCACTTAAGATCCAGTTTACTGTAACGCGGAAGTATTTCGACTCTCGAATTTGGTTTGGTTTGGTGAGACGTAAAATCTTGTACTACGGGTACAGGTCTAATGTTAATTTATTAAATTATATGATCTTTTATTGCAGTTATTAAGGTTTCTATTCCACAACATAAAGCTAATAAACGTTGATATAAAACCTCCATTACCAGCCATTATAAATTTTTGCAAAGTCACAAAGCAAAATACCTCTAGGTATATTCTTTGCATTGTAACAAAACTTGGGCCATTAAAAGTTAGATCAAACATATTTTATACTAGCTGATGCCCTCAACATCGTCCGCGTGGATTTAGGTTTCTACAAATCCCGTGGGAACTCTTTGATTTTACGGGATAAAATTGCCTGTGTCACTCTTCAGGTCCTTAACTTTAACCCGTGCAAAAAATCACCGTTACTCTATTACGACGTGATTGAAGGACAAACTAATAACAAATATACTTTCGCATTTATAATATGAGTAGAGACTCAGTACTTACACAAAACCTCCTTACTTCCATACTAATCTCTATAATATAAAAATGAATCACCAAATCTGTTGGTCATCGCAAATCTCGAGAACCGCTGATCCGATTTCGCTAATTCTTTTTTTATAATATTCCTTGAAGTACGAGGGAGGTTCTTACGGAGAGAAAAGTTAAAAAACAATGAATCAACTGTTAGGTTAGGCGGTATGAAGTTTGCCGGGGCAGCTAGTATTATAAATGCGAAAGTGTGTCTGTCTGTCTGTCTGTCTGCTAGCCTTTCACGGCCTATCCGTACAACCGATTTTGACGAAATTTGGTATGAAGATAGCTTGGATCCCGGGGAAGGACATAGGCTACTATTTATCCCGGAAAATTAAAGAGTTTCCACGGGATTTTTAAAAAACCTAAATCCACGCTGACGAAGTCGCGGGCATTATCTAGTTCCATATAATTTTTAAATTAACTTAGCTCAGTAAAAATATTTGCAAAACTTCTTTACAATCGCATACAAAAATAAAACAATGGACATAAAAATACTCAACAAATAAATACTTCCTCCTCCTAGTCTCCTATTAAGTACCATTTAATAACCTATTCAATGAATACCTATTTGTAAACAAAACCATGCGGCCTCACAAAATACATAAAACAGAAAAAGTTCGACACAAAAAAATAAACTAATCCAATTATAATGCGCATACGAATCACCCATCAGCTCGCCCATTGGCTAGTTCAGAAATGGAAAAACACGTGAATTTTTTTCTAAGCCACGTAGAATGTACGTTGCGTAATCGAGCTCTGCGATTGGTCGACCGCTCGGCCAGAGGCAACGATTGGACAGTTTTTTTTTCCCGCTTTTCACGTATACGGCCAGCGTGATTTTTTCCGCGGAAACTCCGGCCAATGGAACGAACGTAGTTTTAATTATAAAAGTTGCTCTAGCGGATTGTTTTTGCCGCGGCCTCGTATATGGCAGAATAAGTGGTGGTCGTTGCATGCGAGTGGCTATAGGTATTTTAAATGCGGTATTTCAATTGTGGAACGCTGTTTTTTGCATTGATACCATTTATAAAACGAGTTGAAGCCTTTGTTTGTAGTATACGCCTACTTACATTGTATTAAATAATAATATCAATCTATTCTGTTCTTTTATATTTTCTGTTAGACCAAATTATTATCATTCATTGATTGAAGCTGTGATAGCCTAGTGCTTAGGACGGCCGCCTTCAAATCGGAGTCTGGAGTTCGATCTCTAACTTTTCGGAGTTATGTGCGCACTTTTACGCACAAAACTCTGCAAAGTTGAGGTGCGTGCCTGGGATCGAACCCCCGACCGCCGATTAGGACGCGGACGGCCTAACAACTAGACTATCACAGTTTATTTAGGTTATCACAGCTTATAAAAGTTACTTGGTGGTAATTTGGTTGTAGAACACAACATACAAAACCTTAAATTAATTATCATCATCATCATCTCTTTGATTGCAGCTGTGATATCGTAGTGGTTAAGACATCCGCCTCCTAGGTCGGGGGTTCGATTCCGAGCCCCCGAGCGACCTGTAACTTTTCGGAGTTATGTACATTTAAGTAATTAAATATCACTTGCTTTAACGGTGAAGAGAGGAAACCTGCATGCCTGAGAGTTCTTCATAATGATCTCAAAGGTGTGTGAAGTCTACCAATTTTGGTCTACCAACCATTCAAATTTAGGGGTTGAATTTAAAGAATTTTCAATAACCCTTTTTTAGCGGACGTTTTACCTACGTCATATTAATAGCTATCTGGCACTTTGAATAATGACGGAACTTTGATCATTTATTTCACATCAATAATGATGTTTATCCGAACAACAATATGATAAATAAATAATCCGTTCTAGAACGCAATGTGCAAATGCAAGTTAAAACGTATTCTACAGCTATTGCAGTGCAAATAAACAAATTTAATAAAACGCGAGCGCATACATCACGGCATACGGGATGTGTCTTCCAGAATTCCAAATTTAAACTCGGCGGCCATTATAAAACAGATTGCATCGCGGGCTATTTCGCGTGCAAAAATACTTACCTATACCTACTCCATACTATACACATCACATACTGTAGGTATAGACTATAGTATATGTCGGTCGAGATGGCCGGCTCACTTCAGAGCACGAGTCTCCTCTCAGAATGAGAACATTACAGACAACTCTCAAGTCCGCAGGTGTCCTCACGATGCTTTCCTTTACCGTTAAAGCAAGTGATATTAATAACTTAAAACGCACATAACTTTGAAAAATTAGAGGTGCGTGCACGGAATCGAATCGGCGGATATCTCAACCACTACGCTCTCACTTCTACCTAGTTCACTTCTACGTATCCGCTTGTCGTAAGTTTTTACGATAGTTACTGTTGTAAACGTAGTAATGTGCTTAACGCCTAGCGGTATGTGGAAAACCCATTTTATGTCATTTTTAGAATAAACGTAAAATTTTGTTACATAAATTACCCGTTATTTGTATTATGAAATGTCATTAAATTACGAAATGAGCCTAAAATCATATAGGTATTATTGAGATTACTTTATAAAGGAAGTATATATTAACATAGATTAAGGTATTTACTTAAAATTACTTAAGTGGGTGATCCGTAAGAGAACCAGAATAACCGACATGCCTATAGCTCAGTGGTTGCGAAGCTGAAGTGGCAATGCGCAGGGCACATAGTTCGGAAAACCGATAGACGTTGGCGTTCCAAGATATTAGAATGGCGACCTTTAGCAACCCTCCCAACAAACGAATTAAGAAACCCCAGCCTATGTCACCTGTACTTACCATAATGACGAATACATTGGCACCTCATTCATCAAAATCGGCTCAGTTAGTTAGTATAGTTTAACTTTAGGTGCTGCGGTGGAACAGACATAAATTCAAACTTACATAACATACATGGACTGCTAAAATCATAACCTGCCTTTTGGCTTTGCCGTAGTCGGGTAAAAAAGATATAAAAATAACTAACCTGCTGTAATAGACCCTAATCTACTGTAGTTAGACAATATTACCTCTTTTATTTGGTTTTATTTTATCCCCCCCCCCCCTTCCCCCCCCTAGATAATCAACAAAAAATCAGAGATCACCAAATCATAACCTTCTTTTTGGCTTCGCCGTAGTCGGGTAAAATGGTTTGCCGTAGTCGATAAAGATATAAAAAGAACTAACCTGTATGCAGCCTCGTATGTTGTTGCACATGACTGAGCTGCTTGAACCGTCGGTCGCAGTATGAGCACTTGTAGGGTTTCTCCCCAGTGTGGACTCGGATGTGCTGCACCAGCTGGTGGTTCGAGCTGAAGGACTTGAGACACTGCTGGCACTGGTGCGGTTTCACTTCACCTCCTAAGCCTCGTTGGAGCTCTCGGGCGTGCATTTGCATTGCGTTTTTGTGCATGAAGATCTGTTGAAACAATAACAGATGATTTTCTTGTCCTTTTTTTATACACCAGTTAGCCCTTGACTGCGATTTTATCTGGTGGTAAGAGTCGATGCAGTCTAAGATTTTTTTTTAATAGATATAGCGAGCAAACGAGCAGGCGGGTCACCTGATGTTAAGTGATTACCGCCGCCCATGAACATTTGCAGCACCAGAGGAGCCGCCGATGCGTTGCCGGCCTTTTAGGAATTTGTTGGTCCGCCCCTTGAATAACCCCATGTTATAATCTAGTGGGAACACCGCCGATGGGAGTTAAGATGGAAACAGGCTAAATTTCAAGGGTTATGGCAGTTTCATTAAACCCATGTGCTGATTGATTTCTACGCGGTATCGTCCTGGAACACTAAATCGCTTGTTCATTCTTCAATAGCTCAACGCTTAAAGGAGTGGACTGAAATCCGAAAAGTCAGCGGTTCAAACCCCACACCCGTTGCACTATTGTCGTAAGCTCCTCTAAGCACAAGGATAGTTGGAGGGGAAAAGGGAATGTCAGCCATGATAAGCATGGCTAAAAAAAAGTAGTAAAAAAGTTCTTTAAAAAAGTCAGGTATATATGCGAAAGTGTATCTGTCTGTCTGTTTGTCTTCTAGCTTTTCACGGCCCATCCGTTTATGACGAATTAAACGAAACCGATTTTAACGAAATTTGGTACATAGATGGCTTACATTTCGGGAATGGTCATAGGCTACTTTTTGTCTTGGAAAATAAGTTCAGAGAGAGGGATTTTTAAAAATCTTAATCTACGTGGATGACGTCGTGGGCATCATTTGGTGCAGAGATAGCGTGCATTCTGTACACGGATATATTTATCCTGGAAAATCAAAGAGTTCCCTTGGCATTTTTAAATAGCTAGACCCACGGAACCTCTTTTCCGGATTCATTGCTGAATGTCATGCTATTATGTACCTAATAGTAATTAGTATCTATACGAAATACGGTAGTCGGTAGACCGTCTGTTCCCGTCATTGTAGGTATGTCAACTGCCAAATTGGTGTACCTTATAAAATCAATTTTTATATTTTTGAAATCTGAATATATAAAAGGAAAAGGTGACTGACTGACTGACTGATCTATCAACGCACAGCTCAAACTACTGGACGGATTGGGCTGAAATTTGGCATGCAGATAGCTATTATGACGTAGGCATCCGCTAAGAAAGGATTTTTGAAAATTCAACCCTTAAGGGAGTGAAATACTGGTTTGAAATTTGTGTAGTCCACGCGGACGAAGTCGCGAGCATAAGCTAGTCTGAATATATAAAAGGAAAAGGTGACTGACTGACTGACTGACTGATCTATCAACGCACAGCTCAAACTACTGGATGGATCGAGCTGAAATTTGGCATGCAGATAGCTATTATGACGTAGGCATCCGCTAAGAAAGGATTTTTGAAAATTCAACTCCTAAGGGGGTGAAACAGGGTTTTGAAATTTTGTAGTCCACGCGGACGAAGTCGCGAGCGTAAGCTAGTAATTACTAAATATTAACCAACTAAATAGAAAAGTAAGAGTTCAACAATTTACATAATACAGGAACTTATTTACTAAATAAAAGTATTATTTCCGATACCCAGATTTTTTGGTAAACTTCTTTTTTTGAAAACTGTTTGGCATAGATTTATTTAGTAAACTTCTTTTTTGAAAACTGTTTGGCATAGATTTATTTAGTAAACTCCTTTTTTTGAAGACTATTAGGCATAGGTTTTTTAGTAAACCTCTTTCTTGAAGATATCATCCTTAGAGCATTGATCAACGCCGTCATCATTTCAGTTCATCATCACTACCAGTGGCGTGCAGTTCATAGAGGCATAAATGCACTGCTTACCCCAGTTGTAATAGCTCAATGCATATTTTTCATTATGACCTGTCAGTAAACAGGTTCCTACCTAACTAATGCCTACCCTGGCTTCAAACACTGTGCACGCCACTGATCACTACCCATATTATAATCACGTGAAAGTGTATTTGGTTGTTGGTTCGTCCTTCAATCACGTCGTAATGGAGCAACAATGGATCGTTGTGATTTTTTGCAAGGAAATAGTTAAAGAACCATGGAAAGAGTTAGAATAGTGGAGAGTGACATGAGCTACTTTTATCCCGGAAAATCAAAGAATTCCCACGGGATTTACAGAAACCGACACCGGGCTTAAGGAGGGCAGGGCTAAGTCGTGGGCTTCAGCTAAATTCTAATAAGTTCCGTATTGGTGCTGAAACCCAAAAAAGGGTGTGCAAAAAGTGATTGAATCATAAAGAGCGTATCACACTCATATCGTCTGTGGCGCCTCCGTGTGCAGACACCATTAGACGCGGGTGTAAAGTTTCGCGCGAGGCCTCCTATAATTTTGCCATGGCAAAGAAATTACTTTCCCGCCGTAAGTCAGATAAGGCGGAATTATAGGGACTTAAAATTATTTATCGCATGGCGGCCACTCGCATAAGTATATTTTGTATTTGATATGCGGTTTCGGTGTCGGACACGCCGTTAGGATTTAATAAGATGCATTGATATGTTTGATTATTCTGTTTGCGAATCGTGTTGTCTATTCTACGTTATTGACTGTGCGTAAAATTATAAAATTTTTGAAGAAACTCCCAATATTATGTATAAGTTCCGCAAATTGCTAATGCGCGTGGCCGCCATTTTAGTGACGTCAGCACTAGACTGAAGTTTCGAGCTGATGGTATTTTTAGGGTTCCGTACCTCAAAAGGAAAAACGGAACCCTCATAGGATCACTTTGTTGTCCGTCTGTCTGTCTGACTGTCTGTCTGTCTGTCTGTCTGTCTGTCTGTCTGTCTGTCTGTCTGTCTGTCTGCCCGTCTGTCTGTCAAGAAACCTACAGGGTACTTCCCGTTGACCTAGAATCATGAAATTTGGCAGGTAGGTAGATCTTATAGCTGACATTTGGGGAAAAATCTGAAAACCGTGAATTTAGGGTTAGATCACACAAAAAAAAATTAAATTGTGGTCATGAACTAATAATTAGTATTTTCAACTTTCGAAGTGAGTGACTATATCAAGTGGGGTATCATATGAAAGGTCTTTACTTGTACATTCTAAAACGGATTTTTATTTATTTTTATGCATCATAGTTTTTGAATTATCGTGCAAAATGTCGAAAAAATACGACTGTAGTACGGAACCCTCATTGCGCGAGCCTGACTCGCACTTGGCCGGTTTTTTTTTTCGGCTGACGTCAAAATTATGTCATTTCGATGTTAATGAGACATGGTTCCAGCGCAATAGCAATTTGCGGGACTTATACCTGCTTTACATTTTTAGTGACACACTCATTAAAGATGCATTGATATGTTTGATTATTCTGTTTGCGAACCATGTTGTCTATTCTATGTTATTGATGTAAAAAGTGGGTAAAGTGTAGCTGGCACTCTAGAGACAGAGGTTAAGTACTTTTATCCCAGTTATCAAAGGGTTTCCACGGGGTTTTAAAAACCAAAATCCTTGGAAAGAAGTCGCGATTGAAGAAACTGTAAATTATAGGATCCTGGATACAGGATGTAGATATCCGAGTACCTAAACAAATAATCAAGTCAAATTTCTGAGAAATAAGATTTTTTTACGCATGTCCTGTTTTTTCAATTTATCTTACGGTAGTTTGTGCTAGGAATTTTCCGTGTTTACTAAAGATGCCTGTAATTTTTCTAAGATAGGTACTTTTGTATTTTAATGTTACCTATATTCCTTATTTAAAAAATTTACAAAAGACAGTAAAATATCGTTATCACCACAATCAAATACAATACTAAGATAAAATTAGCTGCATCTAGTATCTACAAATTAATAACATAAAATAACAATTATTATTGTCGTTACGGAATAACGCAATCAGCATAATCTTAGTTATATTTTACTTGGGTAGGTATATTTATCGAAAACCTTACTTCTATGCGATTTCGAAGAAACGACTTTAGACACGCAAGCGTACAATGTAGGCCAACGAAATGTAGGTACTAAACGCAGAATAAACTTTATTGCTATTAGATAAATTAACTTCACCTCAATCCCGTAATATGTTACCTATTCTGTTATTCACAGCAGCATTTCCAATCTGTGGTAAGTTTTTACCTATTAAATAATATTGGATGAATACGTTTTTTACACAATCGGGGCGCTGCTTCTTTCTTCTCAGTCTAGGTAGTGCTAGATTCACTTAACGATTAAAATACACTTGTAAAAGTTTATTAAAATAAAAAATCTTTAAAACAGCTACTAAAGCAGACTTGCTAAAGGCCGGCAACCATCAGGTGACCGGCCTGCTCGTTTGCTCACCATTATTATTTAAAAAAAATTAGTTGTTCGTAATTTGCCGTTTAAAAATCACGCCGCAATAGAGTAACGTAAGTACCTATCGACGTGATTTTTTTTTACGAATACATTATTTATAGACCTAGACAAAAATCTACACGGAAGAAGGTTAGATTATTTCATTTAAAAAAAACAATTTGTTAGTCATGATGTTCTTTTTAGCTTTTAGGAGTTTCAGTTAGTGCTTGTTATAGATAAAAAAGCAAAAATTAGTTATAAATAAATAAGAAACAAAAAATATCACCTGCGATAAAAACGAAGCATCTTTATATTTACTGAAGTCCCACAGATCACGAGGCATTTCTTTACAAAAAAATGCGTGCATACTTTAAGGATGTCTCTAAATATAATAAAATATATGTTTTGTTTCGTATATAGCTTGAGGAAAACCATAAACGTTTAATATATTATTACGATTTTATATAAAACATTTTTAAAACATATTATAGAATACAGAAGTTATCACTTCCTGTAATAAACACATTTATTTTTAATAAGACAACAGGAAAAAGGCGATTTATTTGTATTTATGTAACCATTTTCGACCTCAAAAAGTTTACTTAAATCGTGAAAATTTTAAAATGAAGTCTGATGTACCTAGTGTAATAAATATTTCTGTTAAAACTACGGAATTCTATCTATTTTCGAAAAAATATCTTTTGTATTTTAAACACTAATAATAATATACAATAGTTCTTTGATTTAAAACCTCTACAAACAAACGATGGTTAAAAAATATAAAAAATCACTAGCCTTCCAAAAAACAAACTAAAGCAGATAAGATTTATAATTTTCTATAGGAATTCATGCTAAAAAGTAAAATTTTGATTTGCAAAATGGAGCCATACAGCCGCCATATTGATTTTTTTTTCAGAAAATTTGCCACTCGGGATCATGTTAGGATTCTAAAGATACCCATATAGTCTAATCCGTTCAGGCATATGGAAATAATGGTAGAATTAAAGAAACTGACACACATTACACATTTTTGAAGGTAACCTTCCCACAAAAATAAAAACTAATGTATTAGAGACTTGTCTTTTAACATGTCTTACTTATGCATGTCAATCCTGGCCTCTTACTAGCAGAACAATAAAAAAAATACACATGCACATACTACCTACATAAACCCTAAAACATTACACTCCTTTTTTTGGGCAGTCATGTTGGGCAGGCATAGGTTTGTAAAATGATATGAGAAACTAGATAGACTTCGTCCGCGTGGATTTAGGTTTTTAAGAATCCTATGGGAACTCTTTGATTTTCCGGTATAAAAAGAAGCCTGTGTCCTTCCTCGTGATGCAAGCTATCTGTGTAAGGCTAGCAGACTGACAGACAGACACACTTACGCATTTATAATATTAGTATGGACAAATGAATTTGAAAGATGTACGATTTTCTTGCACGGCAGTGTAGCCCTTTCACGCGTGTTAGAAAGTAGAACTAGACGTTTTGATCACGCAACGAAGAAATTGCAAAGAATTTATGCTTTTGATACACTGTGATGGGGTCTAAGGTTTCCAGGAAGAAATGAGATAGGTATTGTAGGATTTATGTAATGTGGCCTATCAGCTTTATCGCCTACTAGCACATTATCTGCAAGATTGACCTCCGTGGCCCAGCTAGAGCCCCTGGGCCTGGGTTCGATTCACAATTATTCAGGTGATTTATTCATACGATTTTTACCTACCTAATTTAGCTAAATTGTGTCGTGCTTTTTTTTGGATGGAAAAAGTACGACAACATTTTCATAATGAACCAATCGATTTGTCAAGTGTTTATTTTTCTTCAAGTTGTTATGTTCAAAGTTTGAAAGTCCTCGTTTTGATTCGTTAAAAATCTGTCGGTAATGTTTTTCCAACGAGTTTAAGGATAAAAAAAAAATCTCATACAAAACGTTTTCTTATATCAATACCAATTACCTCAAAGCGGAATCCCTATCAAAAAGGATGGGACATCATTTTCGGACATGTCCGTAGAAACCAAAACAACCACGTAGAAAAAGTAGTTAGGTATAAGCAGTGATGAAGAATAGAAGACACGAAAAATGCATGGAACATTTTTTCAAATTGTTGTTTGTACTGTTCATGACTTCATATTTTAGCCAAATCTGCCGGTAATTACTTTACAAACTAATTTCAAAAAACTGACAAAATACCACTCAAAACTGAATCATTTTAAAATCCCGCAATCAAAAAGGATGGGTATCATTTTCGGACGTGTCCGTACAAGCCCCTAGGGTAGTAATTAGCGCCGTAAAAAATTTAAGACATAAAAAACGCTATGAAAAATGCACGGGACATAATTTTTCCCTAAATTGTTCCGGCGGACGAGCATCAAGGCTCTATTAAGAAAAATGACTTCAACCCTTTTGAAGAGCACGTTTTTAATGACATTTTTTTACTGGAAGCTTTTAGGCGATTCGGTAGTCGATTAATTTTGGCGAAATGACACTTTTATTTAAGCGTCAATTACTAAGTACAGTAGCTGCACCGTAGTTTGGTACTGATTCTGAGCACACCTACATTTTTGAGTTTTCGCATCCTCCTCTTAAAAATGTACCTAATATGAAAAGGACAGACACAGTTTGAAAGTTTTGATGATGAAAGTTACGTCTTTGAGAGCTTTATCATTTGAGAGAAAAATTCAAAAGTCTATGGTTTTAGACCAAACTTCTGAATTTTTTTCTATCGAGAAAAGTTTGTCCAATCATGTTTTCATCGGCCTCGATTCTAGAGGATATAATGACAAATACCATATTATATTAATTTCAAATTTTTAGGTCCACGCGTTACGAATTTATTTTAATTTTAGTATTGACGCAAATGGAGAACGCCCCGTTAATTTTGAGGTCTCTAATGATATGTGACTTTAGCTGCCAGTCGCGAGCCTATTGTTTAAATTTGTAGCGTGCAGTAAAATTTAGAGTCTTCAAATGTAAAATTCATGTTCTGTCCATTTTTAGCAATATTGAAAAAAAAGATGCAGATACTCTAAATTTTGTTTAGTTAGACAACATAATCGGCGCCAGGCGTCCAGCTTTAGATTTACCATGCATTAGCAAGCGAGTAGCCTGTACTGAAGTCATGATAACTAATTAATTTAGAATTCTATCGTTTGTTTACATTACCACAAAAATGAATCATAAATGCTCTCAATAACAGCTGTTGTATTATTATTTAATACCATTATTTAATTAATATAAGTTAAAGAGATTTACGTAAATGATAGAGCAGCTGTTGGGAAGATTTTTGTAACTTTTTCGATGAGAAGTTAGCCTTTGACTGCGATCTCAGTCAGTTAAGATCCAGTTTGAAAAGAAAGAAAGAAAAAACCGGCCAAGTGCGAGTCAGGCTCGCGCACCGAGGGTTTCGTAGAGCAGTCGTATTTTTGCGACATTTTGCAGGATAATTAGAAAACTATGTATGATGCATAAAAATAAATAAAATCTGTTTTAGAATGGGTTTAATAAAAATTGCCATGCTCCTCCCAGGTTAGCCAGCATCCATCTTAGATTGCATCATCACTTACCACCAGGTGATTTGCAGTAAAGGGCTATCTTGTATCTGAATAATAATAAAAAATATTATCGAAGTCACATAATATATACCTACGTACAACGTATTATCCTGGAATTTCTCTTAAAATATTATATAGGTTTCTTTAGGTGATAAGTTGAAAATACCAAGATTAGTATAATATGTTAGTAGTTTTTTACACAAGTTGAAAATTACACACAAAAAATTGAACAAGTAGCCAATGCTGTAACTTTTATATTTCTTTGAAATAAATAAATTTATTTTTTTCCTTGTGGTTAATTTAAAAATATTTTTAACACCATTATTAGTGTTTTCAATGTAGGCACAACCGCAAGAAAAACTTAGGTTATTAAAACCGATTCCATGATTTTCATGACAATATTTAGATGACCTTTGTGGTTCCTGTGGGTGGGGTAGGTTCAATTAGATAGGTCAATTAAATTCATATAAAGTCACTTCACGATTCGAAAGCACTTGTAAAAATTATTGGAACGAAAAACTTAATTATATTTCTATTCTAAATTAGAGTTCTACGAACTCTATCCATTTCACAACTTAACACTACAATTGGTAGAAAATCGTTCGAATATACCAGAGTTTAAAATTACAAATGTCACGTTTTCCCTCTTTTTTTGTAAGCGGGCCGTTTAGCGATCAAATTACAGGGCTTAACGGGAAGTGATAACTTGTTAATTGTAACTTTGACACCTGTTTCTGCGGCGGCTCTGTTGACAGCACGCCACACCGGTGCTTTCATGTCGAGAATTGAATGATACATTTTCTAAATCATGATTTCACGACCTCCCTCGCGCAGTGGTAAGCGCTGTGGTCTTATTAATGGGAGGTTACGTGTTCGATTCCGTATGAAGTTTTTTTTTGGTCTCGCTGGGGAAAATACACTAGTGCATCCCGCCACAAAAGCGGGTATGTGGGACTCGCTGGCACTGCTCAGGATACCCACTGAAAACCACAGCGGCGCAGTCCGCGTCAGGAATAAGGCGTCCCAGGATCTCGGGTATCGGATGCGACTGAGAGAAGAGTTGTGTGAAGCCTGCCAATCCGCATTTGGCTAGCGTAGTATACACCATGGCCAACCCCTTCTGCTTTTGAGAGAAAACGCGTAGGGGTTGATGATCATGACGATTTTGATGAAAATGATGATAAAAAACATGACCTACGATACTTCTTAACCCTTGCAAGCGCATCGTGGATGTGTGCTTTTATAAGTCACAATATATTTTTAGCGCCGGCCTGTGCCGCTGACACTGAGCGCATTTTTCTGAACTTGACTCAGTTCTTTTTGTTTAATGTCTTATTTTTATTTTATTTATAAACGTAACACTTTTTTTAATGCGATGTTTATCGTTTGCGGTTGCGAAGAGAGCTTTTTAGATTGTTTTAACTTTTAGGTACCTTCAGTATAAACAGAGTGAACTAGAGTGAGGGAACTCTCGGTTTGATCCTGAACCGACGATATATCAAATATTACGCTAGTATGGTTACGTAAACTAAAAAAGATTCCGACGAAACGTTATGTGCGGGTGTGCCTCACACCCTGATTGCCATTTCAACCTGTCGTGTACTGGTCTGTACTAGTAGGTACTTAATAATTCTATGCTTCTATCGTTCATCTCAAATTAGAGCCTCAATAGCTCAACCGGTATAGGAGTGGACTGAAAACCGAAAGGTCGACGGTTCAAACGCCGCCGGTTGCACTATTGTCGTACCTACTCCTAGCACAAGCCTGACGCTTAATTGGAGAGGAAAGGGGAATATTAGTCATTTAACATGGCTAATATTCTTTAAAAAAAAAAAATTACACCTATGATAACAATGATTTTTCCGTTTTTCTACAATCTTAAATACTTAGGTGAGGTTACGACTTACAACCTTGTTCACTGTTTTTCTGCAGTATTTCACAACATTTCACAAGAAATGAAGCGATCTCAACAAAAATAAAGTTTTAATGATGTCATAACGACGAGGCGCGCAGTGTTGTTGGAAAAATGCATTTTTGAACAAAGTATTTATCGATTCAAGGCGAGCATTACTCATTCATATCACTGTCTTTATTAATCCAGCCTTGGGCCTTAAGAAAGTGTAAAGAGTATCTGTGGTTACTTTTAGGGTTCCGCATCTCAAAAGGAAAAAAATGCGAGTCAGGCTCGCGCAACGAGGGTTCCGTACTATACAGTCGTATTTTTTCGACATTTCTTCCATTTGCAAAAACTCCTTATCTCGAAAACTATTGTTCTGTTGTGGTTCATCATCATCATCATCATGATCAACCCATCGCCGGTTCACTACAGAGGACGGCTCTCCTCTCAGAGTGAGAAGCGTTTTGGCCATTGTCTGCCACTACACACCTTTCAGAACATTATGGAGAATTATGTGGTTAGTTAGATTTAGTTACATTTTTTAATAATTTTAAAATGGCATTTAATAAAATTGGAGACCAAATATGGATATCCTTGCTAGATTTTAACGATCTGTATTTAAGGAAAACCAGACCTGGGCGCGTTTAGAACCCTCGTAGCTTTAGTTTTAAGTTCGCGTAAAAATTATCACAACCTGCATAATATTGTGATGTATCTTACCAATGCAACAACCGACCATCAAAAAGTGTAATTTATTACCTATTTTGAATAAAACGTTTGATTTGATTTGAGATATTATCATCTTCAGCCCATCGCAGGCCAACTACTGAGCACGGTTCTCAGAAGGATTTAAGCCATATAGTCTGCCACACTGGTTCAGTGCTGATAGGCGTTAATAAAAACTTTCTGAATAGGCTAAGATCTCTGTGGTTACTGAGACTAGATAAATTCGTCCCGATTTCTGGAATGTAGGCTATGACGTGCGAAAGAGACAGACTCAGTCTGGTCAGATGCCTGTTAAGATAACACAATCTCGATTCTACGCCCACGTGATTGTGTACTTCCTACTGCCCTATTGTAGTACTAACTTTGCACACACGCGTTTCCATTTACAATCTAATTTTAACCCTATTTTTAGGTTGGTAAAGTTCAAGTTTGATTAAGCAGTAATTTGAGTTGTAACGTTGTTCGATAACGATATTAGTGGTATTTAAAAGAATTATACCACGGGTCGCAACGTTATCTTTTTTTAATTGGTCAATACCATTGAGTATTGACTGTTGAATGGTTTAAAGGTGTTTTCGTGTTGTATGCGTTCTTATGTTACGTATACTTTAACTCGAAATGGTTCAGTACTGCTTTGCTGTTATGCGTTTTAAGTATGTTACCTAGATGTGACTCATCGAAGTCAGCGTAGAATCTAAATATATAAAAGGAAAAGGTGACTGAATGACTGACTGACCGACTAACTGACTGACTGATCTATCAAGGCACAGCTCAAACTACTGGACGGATCGGGCTGAAATTTGGAATGAAAATAGCTATTGTGACGTAGACATCCGCTAAGAAAGCATTTTTGAAAATTCAACCCCTAAGGGGGTAAAATAGGGGTTTGAAATTTGAGTAGTCCACGCGGACGAAGTCGCGAGCATAAGCTAGTTAGCAATAAATGCTTTTGACAATATGGTTTTAAATATCATAGAAATATAGGTAGGTACTTTATTGATTTCAAATATTTAGAACTAGCTTATGGTTAACGAACAAACAGATACACTTTCGTTTTAATATTCATAAGTATAATTAGATAAGCATATTTTCAAGCGGTACGTAGGTAGGTAAGTATTACGATTCAGTTACGTTATATACAACAGATGAATATCTAAATGATAAAGATGCGTGAAAATAAACAGCTCGTGAGCTATAAAAAATAATTATTGCTAAACTACAGGATACTAGCTTATGCTCGCGACTTCGTCCGCGTGGGCTACACAAATTTCAAACCCCTATTTCACCCCCTTAGGGGTCGAATTTTCAAATATCCTTTCTTAGCGAATGCCTACGTCATAATAGCTATCTGCATTCCAAATTTCAGTCCAATCCGTCCAGTAGTTTGAGCTGTCTGCTGATAGATCAGCCAGTCAGTCAGTCAGTCAGTCGGAGTTCTGCAATTTACGGGACTTATACTAATCAGGTAGGTAAGGTATAGATACTTTTTGTTATAAGTCCCGCAAATTGCTATTGGGCTGGAACCATGTTTCATTAAATCGAAATTACGACATTTTGACGTCAGCCGAAATAAAAATATACCATCAGCTCGAAACTTCAGTCTAGTGATGACGTCACTAAAATGGCGACCACGAGCATTAGCAATTTGCGGGCCTTCTATTGGTGTGATTTTCATCAATAAGTTTCATCAAAAGACATAAAAACAAAATCAACAAACCTAAAACTCTAACAGTAGGTACCTACCACATAAATTATAATTAGTATCTACTACGTAATAACTTAAATTACAGCATTGAATTACGTGTAATAAATACGATGTAGGTACTTACATTATAGTAGAAATAAAAAGTACAATAAACTGCCGACACTGACCTATGTCAACAAACGGGGCAGTGCGCATGTGTGTGGCTCTGTAGTTATTTACTGTGTGATTGTGCGAGCCATTTTACTGGTGTGTGTTTTTATTTTGATACTAATAATATTATTATCTTCGCTGATAGCAGAGTGGTTAATACGTCAGCCTCCTATTCGGGAAGTCAAGGGTTCGATGTCGGGCACGCATCGCTCACTTTTCGGAGTTATGTGCGTTTTAAGCAATAGACAATTCGAAATGCAAAATTTAAATGCATTTTATTGCGCTTATCGATCGAATACATTTTTTGTAAATTTTTTGTAAGTTTATTTAAACAAAGTTAGTACGTCTGCCTTCTAATCGGAGGTCGGGGGATCGATCCCGGGCACGCACCTCTAACTTTTCGGAGTTATGTGCGTTTTAATTAATTAAATATCACTTTCTTTTACGGTGAAGGATAACATCGTGAGGAAACCTGCATGCCTGAGAGTTCTCCATAATGTTATCAAAGGTGTGTGAAGGTCTACCAGTCCGCACATGGCCAGCGTGGTAGACTATATGGCCAAAACCGTTCTCACTCTGAGAGAAGACCCGTAGGTACTCTTTAGTGAGCCGGCGATGGGTTGATCATAATGATGATGATTATTATCTTCGCTGATAGCCTAGTGGTTAATACGTCAGCCTCCTATTCGGGAATTCAGGGGTTCGATCCTGGGCACACACCCTTAACTTTTCGGAGTTATGTGCGTTTTAAGCAATAGGGTAGCTTACCCTTTTTTTAAAGTGTCTTAATTTGATTCTAAAGTGATAATAAACTACCAAAAAAACCACAAAAATGTACCTATTCAATCGATAAGTGCAATAAAAATGCATTTACATTTTTTCAAATTTCGCTGCGAAAACGCAACCCGCCATCTTTTTAGGTTAATGAGCTGTCATTACGTCACACGGATTGGTAAGGAACGATGGTTTCTTAGTAATTTAATTTACAACTTCAATCCATGTGACTTCATTGCACCGTCGGAATTAACATGGCGGCTACGGTATCATACGTTTTAAACAAGTCTTAGAAAAGACGTAAAAGGTAAAATCCGAAAATAGTGAATTTGTGGTTACATCACAAAAAAAATGTATTCATGAACAAATAATTAGTATTTTCAACGTTTAAAGTAAGATTACTATACCAAGTGGGATATCATATTATTATGAAAAAGCTTTACCTGTATATTCTAAAACAGATTTTTATTTATTTTTATGCTAAATAGTTTTTGATTTATCGTGCAAAATGTCGAAGAAATATGACTGTATGTAGTACAGAACCCTCGGTGCGCGAGTCTGACTCGCACTTGGCCGATTTTTATATTATTTAGTCTAAAATCTAACTAGATAGATAACATCTGAGAGTAAGGATATGGAGCTTTCCTGCCGTATAAACGTATCACTTTATACAAACACTGACAACGCATTCAGATAACCTCATTTCTTTCGCGATAGCCCACACATGCGCCGAGTGTGTCGTAAGACCACGCACACTACTGTGTGTAATAGAGTGACCACGTTGTAGATATCATTAAGGATTTTTAGGGTTCCGTACCTCAAAAGGAAAAACGGAACCCTTATAGGACCACTTTGTTGTCTGTCTGTCAAGAAACCTACAGGGTACCTACTTCCCGTTGACCTAGAATCATGAAATTTGGCAGGTAGGTAGGCCTTTTAGCAGACATAAGGGGAAAAATCTGAGAATCGTAAATTTAGAGTAACATCACACAAAAAAAAAATTGTGGTCATGAACTAATAATTAGTGTTTTCAATGTTCGAAATATACTTATATAAAGTGAGGTATCATATAAAATGGCTTTACCTGTGCATTCTAAAACAGTTTCTAATTTTTGAATTATCGTGCAAAATGTCGAAAAAATACGACTGTAGTACGGAACCCTCGGTGCGCAAGTCTGACTCGCACTTGGCCGGTTTTTCTTTATTTATATCCCCACTAATATTATAAATGCGAAAGTGTGTCTGTCTGCTAGCTTTTCACCTCTCAAGAGTTAGCTGCTTATATCCCTGGGAAGGACATAGGCAACTTTTTATCCCGGAAAATCAACGAGTTCCCACGGGTTTTTTATAAACCTAAATCCACGCGGACGAATTTGCGGGCATCAGAAGTGAGTGACATCCACCATAATAATATGATAAATGCGAAAGTGTGTCTGTCTGCCTGTCCGTCTGTTTGTCTGTCTGTCTGCTAGCTTTTCATGGCCCATACGTTTAACCGATTTTGACAAAATTTGGTACCTACAGAGATAGTTTGCATCCCGAGAAAGGACATAGGCTAATTTTTATCCCGGAACATCATAGAGTTACCACGGGATTTATAAAAACTGAAACTCACGCGGATGAAGTCACGGATATCACCTAGTAGGCTATATTTTAGTTCAAATAAATTAGAGATCCCTACGAAAATTCTATGAAGCTATCCGTGCGAATCCGGGGCGGGATGCTAATCTTATTAATGTACGTGTGAGAATATATAACAGAAGTACTAAAAAGTTCATTTCTCTTTCTATGTTAACATTGTGGTCACACTACTTTCTAACAAGCTAACACAATAAAAATACATCAATTGCAATACGCTATCCAACCTGCATATTTATTTCATGCCAAACTGTTATCTATCCCTTTTGAACTAAGCCTATAATTGCTTGCGACATTTATCTATAGAGAAAGAATTCGCAATATCCGCGTACGAACGCTGTAAATTGCATTTTATTGAAATAGCTTCAAAGGATTTTATTCTTTACGACCATGAGAATTAGGATTGTATAAGCGTGTAATGTTTGATTTACATCACTACGGACGATGATGCAATATCTAACAGTGTTTATCAGAGAAATGGGATGCGTTTAGAATTTTTATTCCTTTACTATCCTTGGAGCCTTACACAATTTTTTTATTATTGACTTATTATGTAATAGGTACGTAGGTAGAAGGTAAGGTAAAGTCAACCGTCCATACTGCAATGTAAGCTCTAAGTAATCTCACTATCTCTACATAGTATAAAATAAAGTCGCTTCCCGCGTCTGTATGTTTGTCTGTACATATGAACGCGTAGATCTTTTAAACTACGCAACGGATTTTAATGCGGTTTTCACCAATAGATAGAGTGATTCAAGAGGAAGGTTTATAGCTATAGTTTAATTCTCAAAAAATTAAAGATCCCTAGAGAAATTGAAATAATGTGAATTAGGTCGGGAAAAAATCCTCTCATTTGAGAGTTTCCGAGGCAATGACACCTCGATGACCCCACATTAGTATCTACGTTGCACCCATGCGAAGCCGGGGCAGGTCGCTAGTGTGTAATATATAGCAATAGCAAATCTATATATATAAAAGGAAAAGGTGACTGATTGACTGACTGACTGACTGAATGACTGACTGACTGACTGACTGATCTATCAACGCACAGCTCAAACTACTGGACGGATCGGGCTGAAATTTGGCATGCAGATAGCTATTATGAACAGCTAGGCATCCGCTAAGAAAGGATTTTTGAAAATTCAACTCCTAAGGGGGTGAAATAGGGTTTTGAAATTTTGTAGTCCACGCGGACGAAGTCGCGAGCATAAGCTAGTAATTACTAAAAGCAAAATAACGTGTAGGTACAAAAATCAAGCAAGGATTTTTAAATACTATGGAGAATTATGGAAAATTAGGTTTTAACTAGTTTTTAACAAGAAGCTTGATAATATTTCATATACGGTAAGTATTTTACACCACGCGAGAAAAAATCCAAAAATGTATAAACAAGATATTATCAGCACTAAGCAATCGGAAAATGTTAATTTCCGTTTATAAAATAAATATAATGAATTTTATAATTCATTTTAAAGATTTCACTTTTCTATCTGTTCTACGAATACATCCGAAATCTCATGTGTCAACGGGAAGTACCTACCCTATAGGTTTCACGGACAGACGGACGGACAGACAATAAAGTGATCCTATAAGGATTCCTTTCTTCCTTTTGAGGTACGGAACCCTAAAAATGTAGGTACCTACGTATTTTATAGTGTGCAAATGTCAATGAACTCTAGCGCTTGTCTCGTAGGTTACCTACTTGTGGTGATATCTTTGTTTGTTATCAGCTGGTAGCCCTGAAGGTACGTTAGCCCTTCGCGGTAAGACCTAAGATAGAGCTGGACAGTGCTTCTTTATTGTGCATTAAAAATATAATTTATGAACCTATTAAAGATGGACGACATTTTTTTATTGCGGTGAAGGGTGAAGGCCTCCTGCGAGGTCTTCCTGATAGAAAGTTATCTTAAAAGTTACAATAATCTGTATCTATATATAAAATTCAAAGTCCTGACTGACTGACTAACTGACATATACATATATCAACGAACAGCTTAAACCGCTGGTCCTAGAGACATGAAATTTGGAGTCTATTCTTTGTAAAGAGTAGGTATCCACTCAGAAAGGATTTTTCGAAATTCCACCCCTAAGTGGGTTAAATAGGGGATGAAAGTTTGTATGAAAGTCCGTCATTTTTCAAGTTATTTGCATGAAAATTGGTATTTGGGTTTTTGGCCACAAATGAAGAAATACGTGTTTCAGGATTTTTGGAAATTCAACCCCCACCTCGATTTTCTAAATTCTACCCTAGTGAAACGGGGGCGGGTCAGCTAGTATAATATACTAGCTGAATACCCGCGACTTCGTATGCGTGGATTTAGTTTTTTAAAATCCCGTGGGAACTCCCTGGTAGTGATTCTTATTGAAATGTTCTGAATACTAATGAAACCCGTATTGAATTGCCCAATTTTTTTCCGGAATCAAACACGTTAGTCAGTAATATGGAAGAAATCAAAATGGATTGTATGCTATATGCTATGTATTATGGTTAAGAGAGTCTACTTTTTACCAAGCTATTATACTGATCGCGATCGATTTGCTGTCACCCGTTGAAGAGTTCCATCCTCTATTTCCGAAACTTTTGATTAAATCTACACTAAACTTACATGGCACCAATATGATAATATAACCTTTGTATGTCATGATCAACCCATCACCGGCTCACTACAGAGCACGGGTTTCCACTCAGAATTAGAAGGGTTTTGGCCATAGTCTACCACGCTGGCCATGTGCGGATTGGCAGACTTCACACAACTTTGAGAACATTATGGAGAACTCTCAGGCATGCAGGTTTCCTCACGATGTTTTCCTTCACCGTTAAAGGAAGTGATATTTAATTAATCAAAACGCACATAACTCCAAAAAGTTAGAGGTACGTGCCCGGGATTAGAAGGTGAATGTCCTAAACACTAGGCTATCACAGTGTTACCCTTTGTATAGAAAAAAATATTCGAGTAAATATTCGAGTAAATATTTAATTAATCAAAACGCACATAACTCCAAAAAGTTAGAGGTACGTGCCCGGGATTAGAAGGTGAACGTCCTAAACACTAGGCTATCACAGCTTGTTACCCTTTGTATAGAAAAAAATATTCGAGTAAAACTTCAAAAAGTCAAACACGTAGAGAAACGTAAATCACCCAAATCTCTCTTTCGATGCACAGTGTGGTCAACTCTTTTTCCAAACACCCGATTGTACTTTAAAACGAGCGTTCATACAGTATGCATGTGATCGCAGGTCACGATCAAAGACTTACATTTTTACTTCGATTAGGGACCCTTTACACTTTCGAACTACTAACGTATTTTACCGCCTGATATGTCATTTCAAATACTTCAACTTGATGAAGAGGAAATGACTGTATGAAATGAAGAAGGAATGAATAGTAAAACTACTTAAGTTTCTTAAAATGCTTAAAGCAGGGTTATGACGTAACACGGTAAATACGGTACGGCTAAGGTAGGTGTTTAGAAGTCGTTTGATAGCATTTGACCTCCTCAACTTCTAAGAGACCGTAACGTTTTACTGGACGTCATGTGTAAATATCATACATATGGTTCAAAAAATATCAAAAGTTAAAAAATAATATAAAATATTTCGCCGGTTTCTGATTTTAATTTTAAATAATATATAAAAAACAAAAATTTTAAAAATATCAAAATCGGAGCTGTTTCTAAGGACTTCCGAAGATTGGCTGTTGAACAGCTTCCTTGAATCCACTAATAAGTAGTTTAGCGAACTTAGCAGCCAAAATAAATGACGTTATTAAAGAAAATTACAAAAAAAATGACTATCACTAATAAAATAATTACCTAATCGATGTTGTTTGACTATTTTTTACATGCTTTTTACTCCTTGTGACCCGGCGTTTTACAGTGATCGTTTTTCGAAATTCGAACAAGTGTAAATGGAACTTTACATGGATTACAGTACAATTGCCTTTTAAATCTTATTTCCTTTAAAAACAATATTGGATTGTGTGTAAATTTCAATTAAAATATCCTAAAAATATGTACGGTACGTACCTATTGTATTTGTATTTAAATCTTAGATGTGTGTGTGCATACGATACCTACTAGAATAAACGAATGGTACCAAAATAGAGTCATCATTAATTTATGTTTTATTGTAGGCTACTTTCGCAAATTATACAATTAAAAAATACCTACCTCATCTCAATGCATCTCATACAAGTCCTGACTCACTCATTGACAGACTCATCAACGTCCAGCTCAAACCCTTGGACCTAGAAAGCTGAAATTTTTCACAGAGGTTCCCTTTATAATTAAGACAAGGGCGGATTTTTAGGTTTTACCACGAGAGCAAAGCCGCGGGCGCTGACATGTTAAAAATAATATCAATTTATTATTATATATTAATTTATAATTAGAACAATTCGCGTCATAATCAACAAAATTTTATGCAACTATGTCTTAGTACCTAACTACACATTAAGTACTAAACCTACCTATTATAGGTAGGTATGGCAAAATGATTGAATGATTCAATGCTTTACTAATATACTACAGTTACATACCTACATACGAAGCAAAAAAGAAAGGGCTTTGCGTCAGAGGTTTAAAATTATATACGCATTGAAGTGAATAACCTCGTTTCAAAACATACCTTTTTCAGACGAAACAAAAGAAAAATTAACTCCTATTTTTAATTTCTTTCTTTGGTAAATAAAATTGTTGCCATATTGCTCTACATTATAAAAATAGAAAAGAAACTTAAACTTATGTTATTCTGTATTTTTATTGCTACGTGTAGGGCACATTTTTTCTGTATTTTTTTTTGATAAATAGGTATAAAATGATAATTTTTTCAATTGTTTTTTTGTCAGACGTTTTAAAAAACGAAAAACAAAATAAAGTATTCATTTATTTCATAGTTTTTTATAAAAAATCTTAAATAGGTACCTACCCATAATGCAAGGAAGAAAGACGTCGGAATAAAAGCGCGCGAAACCACGTGCTGGCATAATAAAAATAAATGGGAGTCTGCAAAAGAGAGGTCGCTCACCTCCCTAACCTAAGACAAGAGATACGCATCACTCACACAGACGCACACACCCATACATACAAGCGAACGCACACACGCGCAATCGACGCGTGCGCCGGCCGCCGAACGAGTTTAGACAAACGGAAGAAATATTGTTTCTCTTTTTAGGCACGGCTTTTACGAAAGGCTATTTTTTGCTTTATGCGTTTTAGCTTGCGCAAAATGCTTGGGTTAGGTTAGCTTTCGTTTCATCATCATCATGATCAACCCATTGCCAGCTCACTACAGAGCACGGGTCTCCTCTCAGAGTGAGAAGGATTTCACACACTTCACACACCTTTGGTGCCTTTGAGAACATTATGAAGAACTCTCAGGCATGCAGGTTTCCTCACAATGTTTTCCTTCACCATTAAAGCAAGTGATATTTAATTACTTAAAACGCACATCATTCCGAAAAGTTGTTGCGTTGTTGTTCCGAAAAGTGCGTGCACGGGATCGAACCCCCGACCTTCGATTAGAAGGCGGACGTCCTAACCGCTAGGCTATCACAGCTTTTTTTGTTTTTCAGTTCCGTTTAGTGTTTTAGTAGGATGAGTAAAATTTTCATGAATGTTCTTTTGCACAACAAAGGTTTTAAAATAAACAAGGTCTGAATCACTTATGCGAAGAAATTGGATATTATTGCGTCGAATTAATTAATTTAACTAGGTAATAACAATCAAATTGTACAAATGCTTTATGAATGACTTAGTAAACATTAATTTGAGTAACCAACAAACTTGTTTACAACTGAAAATGGGCTTACTCAACTTTTTCAGGCCAACATTTACTCAAGTTTTTAGGGTGGAGACACAGTTAGTTATTCTCCGAGAGCAAGAAAAAGCGCGCGTTATTGCGCTCTAATATAATTAAATATTGGCGCTGATTCTGTTGTTTTTCCTCAAACTAAATTTAGAGTTTCTGCATTCTTTTCTTTTTAATAATGCTCAAAAAGGACGGAACATGAATTTTACATTTAAAGACTGAATTTTAGTGCACACCACAAATTTAAACGATACGCTCGCGACTGGCAGCTAAAGTCACGTGGATTGACAGCTCTAAATTAAACTTAAAACTGTCAAACTGTGTCTGTCCTTTTCATAATATATTAGTAAGAAGAGTATGCGAATGCTCAGAATTATATATGCAATTAGTTGTGCTCAGAATTAGTACCAATGTTAGAGTGATATATCTGTACCGACAAGCATGTTTCTGGTCTGTAGTATAAATGAAAGGTCCTAGCTGGGTTCGATTTCCAGCAGTAGCGATGTAGAAATTTAATGTCTTTTGGTCTAGTTTCGGCAATTTAGAGTTCCCGTATGATGCCGCATAAAAATCGATTAGAGGCAACCCCTTCCATGTTAGCCCGCTTCCATCTTAGACTGCATCGTTAATTCACGGGAATAGCGCGCGGCGAATTTCGGCCACATGTGTCTTTAGCCTTATAGAGAAATAAAATGCACATTTATATCCCGAGCAGGCAAAACGATGCTCTATTTAGAAAGAGAAAGGAAACCAAAGTTCAAACATACCGTGGTTCAAATTACATATCTATAGGCAAAAATTATATTTACTGAACCATTGATATTATTAAACTTATGGAAAAAACACATTTGCTTTGAAATCATTATAAAAAGTGACACAGTTTTCTTGTAGATATATTATTTCTTGACCAACGTTATAGAGATGCAAGTTTCATTGTTTAAAAAAAAATCTAACAGATAAAAGTATAATTAATGATAAATACGATTTTAATTAGGTACTTGTTTTATTTCCTAAATTAAACTAATTGCAATTTGCATAGCTTAGTTATAATCATGCCGGATTGTAGATAGGACCCATTTTGTTACTTGGTGCGTTACGTACAAAAAGAAAAATTTGAAAAAAAAATGAAACTTCAAGAGCTTTATAATTATCACCACTATACCTATCATCTTACAAATGCAACAACCGACCATCAAAAAGTGTAATTTTTTACCTATTTTGAATAAATTATTTGACTTTGTGTTAATGTTTTTTTTAATTTTTAATTATTTTGGAATCTAGTTTCCCTAGAACTTCCGCATTAGATCTTAAATCATTATTTTATTTTAGAAAATTGAAAGATAAATTGGTAGGCTGTATGGTCTATGATCTTTGCCCGTCTCGAAGGGGATTCAAACAACTAATACTAAAAAAAATTGGGCACTATTTTGCAAGTATACTTAATAGGTAATATCGCGAATTATGTATATCAATGTCGCTGAAGCGATACCGTACGCGAGCGTTGCACTCGCACTTCAGCGTGTGTGTGTGTGCATCTTGACCTACGACAACGTCTGTGTGACGAGGCCGTTACGTCATGCGTTTTTTCTTTTTTTTCACGCTTTATCGAGTGGCTTTGAACTCTTGGTCATTTGCGGTGAGCTTTGTTGGTTATTTGGAGCGATTTTTTTTCTTTTTTAATAGGGTTCATGACTTATTGGTTCTTTTTAATCATAACACCGCACCGCGCGCCACCGTAAGGAATTTGACCCTCACCACCTGGGTGTCTGGTGCACTTCGACCGTCCGCTGCGCCAGATCCTTCTTTCCACGCACGTACAAACTGTGGAACCAACTCCCATCGGCGGTGTTCCCATTCGATTACAACATGGGGTTATTCAAGGGGCGGACCAACAAATCCCTAAAAGGCCGGCAACGCATCGGCGGTTCCTCTGGTGCTGCAAATGTTCATGGGCGGCGGTAATCACTTAACACCTGGTGATCCGCCTGCTCGTTTGCTCGCTATATCTATTTAAAAAAAATATCAATTATAATCTGCCTTCATCATCATCATTATTATCAATCAATCACGGATCTCACCTCAGAATGAAAACGGTTTTGGCAATGGGTTATCACGCTGAGCCAGTGTGGATTGGCAGACTTCACACATCTTTGAGAACATTTTGGAGAACTCTCAAGCATGCAAGTTTCCTTACGATGTTGTTGAAAAATCTATCTTTCCGAAATATGTAAAAATAAACTTGTGAATACTTTCAAAAATAATCTCTGCAACTGCTACCATCTTTTCTTCTAATTTCCTGTTTGAAATAATAATTTCTTTCATTTTCTTTAAAAAAATGCCAGAGTAATTTTACCTTCATTTATCTTATTATGTTCTTTTGATGCTTCATTCTCTGTATTTTGCTTGCATTATGTTCTTTATTATCTTGTGAACTGTGTTCACAAGATCAAACCAATCTTCATTGAAAATTCTTGTCGTTGACTGTTTCTTTTTCTTCTTTCATTTTTAGATTTTATTGTATTAGTAACAGAATCTTCTTCAATATTTATATTGTCATCTGTATCAGACTTTTCTGCATGTACCTACTGTTGCCTTGGTCAACAAAATATCTCGATAAGTCCTTTTCTCGAAATCTGTGCCTCTCATTGTATGATCATTTTGATCATTACTTTCACATTCACTTTCACTCTTGTCATATTCTTCATTTCTATTCTTGCTATTCCGGTGCATCTCGAGAGTTCTACGGTAAATACAATTCTCCAAAAAGCATTATTCTCCTTATAATTTTTTCCTTTAGGAATATTGAACATGTCTTGTCATTTGCCATGTGGTTATTTTTACAATTAACGCATCTATATTCTGTTGTTTCACAGTTTTCATGATTTGAACAGCATTTTGGACATACAATTTTCTTCATCGGACAGAGGCGGGTTTGATGACCAAACTACCAGAATTTCGCGTATTGAGTTACAGGAAACATAAATGGTTTTACTTCAAATCTGCAACCAAACCCATATACGTACGGAGGCAAAGTAGGACTTTTAAAAGATATTCTTACAGTCTCACTATCTATTTATTTCCGTCTGATAAGCGCTGCCAATATTTCATGGTCACACTCAAAATTCTCCTTCGATTCTTTCCCCTCTTCATCTAAATCAATATCTTTAATCATACCATAAGACACATTCGTAAAAGTAGGTACTTATCTTTGTTTAAAAAACTGTTATCGATGTTTTGCACAAGCGATAACTTATTGTAGTGACAGTATCGTTAAAAAGTACTTTAATATAACTCATGTTGACCAACCGTCTTCAGCATTGTCGGACTGTCCCGACAAATTTTGCTACATTTTTTTGTAATAATAGGAAAAATACAAAATTAATGTATAATGGATGAAAACTTATCCAATTTATTTTTTACTAGCTTATGCCCGCGACTTCGTTCGCGTGTACTACAAAAATTTTAAACCCCTATTTTACACCCTAAGGGGTTGAATTTTCAAAAATCCTTTCTTAGCGGATGCCTACGTCGTAATAGCTATCTGCTTGCCAAATTTAAGCCCGATCCGTCCAGTTCCACAGTTTGAGCTGTGCGTTGATAGATCAGTCAGTCAGTCAGTCAGTCAGTCAGTCAGCCAGTCAGTCAGTCAGTCAGTCACCTTTTCCTTTTATATATTTAGATAATGGTTATAATTTAATAACAATGTAATATTTGCAATGCACAGGATTTAGGCATCTCTCAATATTGTAGAGGGGTATGAAAGCAAAAGAATAAATGCTATCAAATATCATTTCCGGTTAGTTTTATATTTTATGTTAGTAATTCATAGATTTAGGAAGAAAATTAATTAGAAAGTCAGACCAGTAATATTTCAGGGGTCAGCTCGTTCATACTTTAGTTTAAAATACAGAAATTAGTATCATCATTTTGTGTCCCGAATTGCAATTTCTATAGCTGGTCACACTAAAATATAACTCAGCGATATTTTTTGCTACAATCCTGAACTGAACCTTGACGTGTGGACTAAAGGATGGACAAAAGAAGTTTATTTTTACCCATACGGACCGACTGTGCAATAAGGAGTGTTATAAATAAATGTAGGTAACGGCTGCGTGTCTTTTGATATTATGTTTTATACTCGATTGTTCAGAAAAAATACTATTTCTGGATGCTAGCCATCAAAGGGCCCCTAATATAGGTATTTTATAAAAATAAAATTTACCAAACAATGGTGCTGATTCTGAGCACACCTAAAATTTAGAGTATTTGCATCCTCTTCTTACTAATGTACTATGAAAAGGACAGATACAGATTGACAGTTTAAAATTTAATTTAGAGCTGTCAAACCCGGTGGCGGACGCGGAACACGCGGACGAAGTCGCGGGCTTCATGTAGTTATATATATTTTTAATCATAATAAGCCCATCATAAGTCAGTAATGATTTTACGGTTTTTGCCCATGGGAAGCTGGAAGAAATCTCTGTTTAGAGATAAGTATTTCCAATGTAACTTAATTTATTATTAGTTTGTAACTACAATTTTGGTACATGAAAAATAAAAATAAAATAAAATAAAATAAATAAAAATAAATACCTAAACCAGCATGTTTTTACTGAGAAGAAGCCGTATTCAATAAAACTATGTACCTATCTGTATGTTTATATAAATTGTGACCTTCCGGTGCCACGTAAGATTTTTTTTCGGAAATCAAATGTTTTGTTTGTGGTTTAGTTTAGGTTAATAGTTATTTTCCTGTTTTGACTTTATTCTTATACCAAAGGTGTATGGGTTTAATAAAAACTGCCATACTCCTTCCAGGTTAGCCCGCTCCCACCTTTGACAGCATCGTCACTTACCATCAGGTGAGATTGCAGTAAAGGGCTAACTTGTATCTGAATTAAAAAAAACAGTTCTATGTTAGTTGATTTACAAAAACTAGCTAATGCGCGGCATGCATTGCAAATTACAATGCCTTTCGAGCGCTACTAATATTATTGTACCTACTATGTCAGAAACCTACCTGAAGGCCTCAACACCTATAAGTATTTAAACAAGTGTGTCTGTCTGCCTTCTGTCTATATATCAACTAGCTTTTCAGGGTTCTATAGTTTAACCGATTTTGATGAAATTTGGTACGGAGTTAGCTTACATCCCGGGGACGGACATAGACTATTTAGGTATATACCGGGCAATCAAAGAGTTCCCACGGAATTATTAAATGCCCATCAGTTTAACCGATTTATATGAAAGGTGCAGAGGTAGCTTCATCATGATCAATCCATCGCCGGCTCACTATAGAGCACGGGTCTTCTCTCAGAGTGAGAAAGGTTTCGCCCATAGTCTACCACGCTGACCATGTGCGGATTGGTAGACTTCGCACACCTTTGAGAACACTATGGAGAACTCTCAGGCATGCAAGTTTCCTCACGATGTTTTCCTTCACCGTTAAAGCAAGTGATATTTAATTAATTAAAACGCACATAACTCCGAAAGCTAGAGGTGCGTGCCCAGGATCGAACCCCGACCTTCGATTAGAAGGCTGACATCCTAACCACTAGGCTATCACTAGGCTATCAGAGGTAGCTTGCGTCCCGGGAATTGAAATTGTACTTAACGATTTTTTTTATGCCGGAAAATCAAAGAGTTCTCGCGGGATTATTAAAAAATCTAAATCCACGCAGACCGAGTCGCGGGCATCATCTAGTAATAAATAAGTAGGAGAAGATTTTTTGTGGAAATCAAGACAATTAATCGCAGATTTCCTTGCTGGCGTCGCGATAGTATCAACATTCCTGCGGCGGCGATAGAGTCATTAGTAACGTGTTGACGAACATCTTGACGAAGAAAAAATCCGGCCACCTGCGAGTCAGGCTCGCGCAATGAGGGTTCCATACTACAGTCGTATTTTTTCGTCATTTTGCATGATAATTCAAAAACAATTATGCATAAAAAAAAACAAGACTTTTCATATGATACTCCACTTGACATAATTATCTTACTTGAAAATTGAAAACACTAATTATTAGTCCATGACATATTTAATTTTTTTGTGCGACGTAACCACAAATTCACGGTTTTCAGATTTTTTCCCCAATGTCTGCTCTAAGAACTACCTACCTGCCAAATTTCATGATTCTAGGTCAACGGGAAGTAGTATACCATGTATAGGTTTCTTGACAGACCGACCGACAGACAGACAGACAACAAAGTGATCCTATAAGAGTTCCGTTTTCCTTTTGAGCGGAACCCTAAAAAGCTCATTGAATACTTTCATGAAAAATATATTATGAACTAGGTGATGCCCACGACTTCGTCCGCGTGGATTTAGGTTTTTAAAAATTCCGTAGGATCTCTTTGACTTTTCGGGATAAAAAGTACCTAGTCCTTCCCCGGCCCGGGATGCAAGCTATCGCGGTACCAAATTTCGTCAAAATTGGTTGAACGGATGGGCCGTGAAAGGCTAGCAGACAGACAGACAGACACACTTTCGCATTTATAATATTAGTATGGATTACACTACCCATGGGCTGACCTGCAGTTTTAGTATTGTAGATGAAGTGCCGCAAGAAAATATTAGGTAAGTAGGTAAAAAATTACCCTTAGTGCTAAAAAAATTACGAGACATTTCACCGCGATTAATAGCCTCATCTGTTGACAGAAGGACTGGTTCATTCTTTGCCCAACCGATCAGCCTGGCCGTCCAGCGCGGAAATGCAGCCAGTATTCTTAGCACCATTCCACGTGTGCATTAAGTATTTGCCCACGCCAAAAAGTCTGCCAATCCGCGTTGGGCCAGCGTGGCAGACTATGGCCTATTAAGTCCTTCTCATTCTGAGAGGAGACCCGGCTCAGTAATAAATAAATAAAAATCTTTTTTATTCAAATTAACTTTTACAAGTACTTTCGCATAGTCGGATGCATCTACCACTGGTTCGGAATGTCTTTCCTACCGAGAAGAACAAGCAAGAAACTCGGCGGTTGCTCTTTTCAAATATTTGATATAGGTACAAGATTATGCCATGTATAAAATAGTATTTGCAGTCTTGTGCGTTGCTGGAACGAGCTGCAGGTCAAATCCACATACCTAATGGGTTGAATATACCTGGAGCTTTTTAACACGAGGATATTTTTCATTTACCTACTTACCGAAACAAAAACTATGAAGAAGTGAGTAGGCACCTTAATGTTACTCGCATGTTACTAAATCCATAGTACTAATGTTGTAAATGTGTTTGTGTGTCTGCTAGCTTTTCACAGCTCATAATACGTTAAACCAATTTTATTTTATTTATTTATTTTATTTTATTTATTAGGAACACACACAATACATTAATTTAACACAAACTACGACACTTATAAACAAACAGGCTGATAAATGTATCTATAAAATGAATTTTCATGAAGTTTGGTATAAACGACGGACATAGAACACTTCTTGTCCGGATCCCGGATTTTTTACGCAAATCAAAGCTAAATTTACGCGGACGAAGCCGCGGGATTTAGGTAGTAAAAGATGAAAATATAAAGTTCACAATTTGACATTAAGCGCAGTGAACTTTTACGAGTGCGCTAGGTTACTTTCCCTAACCGCATGCTGAGATTCTACACGACGAGTTTGCAAGAATATTTTCTTTTCTAAACATAACTCATTAAAACTTAACTACAAAAAGTGAGCAGACCTTTGCCTCAAAGAACAATTAAAAAAAAAATTAAGTATAAGTAATAGCTTTGTATCACATAGATAAGATTAGTTAAATAATAGATAAGTAAATAAACTAGTTTACCTGCATCGACGAATCACAAAAAAACCTCGATCACAGTCATACATGTCACTCGTAAAAAAAACGAATCACAACACTTCGTATCACTTAGAAAAAAGTTCGGAATTTAAAAACTTTCGAACGCGACGTGTCGCGTCGTCGACCTATTATAAAACACCTTATCATAGACAATGATATAACTTTTGCAAAACGTTTAATATGTCTGTTATCGACAAAATGTATTTTTCAAATGCGGCAAAAAATGCATTGCACACGGTCTGTGGCCCGTAGGCGTTCTGTTTATAAGTACTATAGTTGTAGTTGTAGAAGTATGGCATCGTAATGCACTTATGTGTAGGTACTCGCTAAGTTTTTTATTATAGTCGGCTATATCCACGCGGTTCCTTAGTTCGAAACTCGAGTGTAGTGGAGCGATTGGTTTTGAGACTTTTGTTCCGTAATCATTTTGTAGATTAGTATTTCTAGCACCTTTAGAAATGACATAAGTGAATATCCCGACTAATATTATAAAGGCGAAAGAGTTATTCCGGAAAATCAAAGAGTTCCCGCGGGATCTTGAAAAACGTAAATCCACGCGGACGAAGTCGCGGGCATCAGCTAGTTAACAAATAGTTTTTAATACAGCTTTTTTTGCAAAAAATCTTTTCGATAAATACAAGCTTTTTTATAATAAAAGGAGAGATGACAGTTATTTTAAACGCTAGAAATGACATCATATCTAAGTACAGTTCAATGAACTGAGTCTAGAAGCTTGCATATTAAAATTAGATTTTGTAAATTTACGGGACCTTTAAGAAACCTAATTCGACATTTGACACGAATAATGTCGCGGAAAAAAGCTAGTACATATTCTATAAAATATCTGATTTTTTTTAAAGTGCAAAGACAAGTTTATATCGCCTTACTTGTAAAATATAGAGTAAGATAAAAATTTAATTTTAATAAAGGATGTTGATTTTTAGGCCGCAAAAACATCAAACATTATTGAAATTATTTAAAACATGACCTATCTCTATTATTATGATGAACTTTATATTATGAGTTCATGATTCTATTAACTGATCTGAAATATCTATCCATATTAATCAAAGGGTTTTCGTCAAACAATTTCATTTTGTTGAATGACAAAATGCATCGCGAAACTATCAAAACTATCGCATCGATGTGCACAGCACGTGCGAGTGAGAGGGCGATAGCTGCAGTTTTTCACTGGGCTCTCCGTTGCCGCGTTTTTTCCCGACTGTTTTTATAACTCTCCTTATACGTCGAGTTCTCTTGACATTTTTTACGGAGCGTCTTCTAGGTGGTCTTGATAACAAGTTAAAAAAATTCACAAGGCTGGTATAAAATTATATTTTTTAAAATAAATAAGATGTTTTTTTTAATCGGAAAAGGTGACTGACTGACTGACTTGACTGAATGACTGACTGACTGATCTATCAATGCACAGCTCAAACTACTGGATGGATCGGGCTGAAATTTGGCATGCAGATAGCTATTACGACGTAGGCATCCGCTAAGAAAGTATTTTTGAAAATTCAACCCCTAAGGGGGTGAAATAGGGGTTTGAAATTTGTGTAGTCTACGCGCACGAAGTCGCGAGCATAAGCTAATAATAAATATAATGTGTCATTTTTTAGTTGTTCAAAATACTTATATTTTTGTGAACAGTCGTCATAAAAATAAAGGAAAGATGGTATTAAAACATTTTTAAAATTCCCATGGATTCACGACTTGAGATAAAAGTACCTACCTACCGATGTCACGATAGCCAAACAAGAGGTTCCAATTCGTTTGTTTTTTTTAATCACTGCCGTATTAAAAATCCTTCAAAGTACAGAACTATGTACTAATTCACACAAAAAATTGCATTTTTATTTAAAAAAAATATTTTTTAACGATGTATTGGAATTCGGAGTGCCGATTGATTTAAAAAGTAAACTAACATTAATGGTTTTAATTTACAAATTTTGGAATTTTAATTTTTGACACTTACTAAAATTAATCTGAAAATCCAAAAAAACCACAGTTATTTTGTAGTTTTCACTTCTTTCGGCTGTCCCCACTGACTGCCAATTTTTTTCATATAAAACTTTTTATATCTTGTAAATAACATTTGTCACTTATAGAATAGAAATAATAATAGTTTAGAAAGTTCTATTGTAATTAATTCTTTTTTTACCAACGACTTACCAGGCAGTATGGTCTACGACCTTTGCCTTTCCTGAAGGGGATGAATTCATACATTTTAAAATCAAATAGTACTTAGGTATTTATTTTATTTTATGAACTCTACCATATCGCAATAAACCACGCACAATAGACAACTAAGTTAAAATCACCATCTATACATTATTACAACGTGTCATTAGGCAGACTAATTCTAGAATTTTTCCGCTCGGTTGAGCTCTAAGTGCTAAGCGCTAAGACCTGGCCGCTGGGTAATTTTTATGTAACCAATGAGACATCATTACGCGTTTACAATACGTTATTAAATCGTTACACGGTACCTTGGTACGGTTAATTGCGATGTCGTCGCAGTGAATTAAAAAAAATGAGTTACCGTAATGGAAAAATATTAAACAATAATTTGTTATGCTAATTTTGTACCTACCTGCTAATTTGTTGTTCCTAATCAGAAAAGTACTTATTTGATGAATTAAAAAGTGTTATTTCTTGAGAGATACATTTTTAATGCATTAAAAATTGCGTCTTAAGCTATTAAATAGGTATCACTTGCTTGTTATCGAGAGGATGCCTGAGAAGTCTTCGCAAAGTATGTCAAATTTGCCAATCCGCATTTGGCCAGCGTACTGGACTATGGCCTAAATTATCTCTATATTATGTCATACCTATGTACATATTTACTACTCTGGTACTTACAGTCCATTCCCCTTGATTGTTCAGTAATTTGGGTGAAATTCGAAACTACGATGTTTCGGATCTGTCCACAAATAGGTAGGTATGTAACGTCCCGCGAATTGCTAATGCGCGTGACCGCCATTTTAGTGACGTCAGCACTAGACTGAAGTTTCGAGCTGATGGTAAGTACTTATATTTTTATTTCGGCTGACGTCAAAATGACGTCATTTCGATGTTAATTAGACATGGTTCCAGCGCAATAGCAATTTGCAGGACTTATACTCGTACGTCTTCATCTTAGTTAGTTATTATTATTTTAAAATACTAATTATATCTAAGTAGTTTAATTCAAAATCACCCGTACTAAAAAACGAATCGGACTCTCAAAATCTACTTCAATTTACACCGAATTGTTATTTAGTGTACGAAATTCATATTTTTGCTCGGAAAATAAGGCATGAAATAGATGGAGAAGGCAAGAATTAGGCAGAGAGCAGGCATGAAAGAGAATGGCGTTCGTTAGCCTCTTTTAATTTCGGCTAATTTTTATCTTTCGTCGTCGCTTTTTTACCGACTATGGGCCATTAGCTACTGTATACAGCGTTTGAGACGTCTTGATACTTAATAAGTGAGATTTAAATAGAGTGAACACTTCCGTTTATAGTGCTACAGCCTAATACCTGTGACTTTGTTCACGTGGATTCAGATTTTTAAAAATCCCGTTGGAATTTCTAAAATCTTTTTTGCGTGGGTCTACGTTGTAGAAAAACCTAGGTAACTAGGTGCTACATACAAATTCTCAAGTTTTAACGTTTTGCAGACTAGCGTTTTTCATGTTAAAAAGGTAACCAGCCCATTTATGTTTTCAAATTTAAATAATATGCTTCTGTATAGCGTTAATAGATGTAAGTGTAGGCTTTATAGTTAAGATAGGTTTATAAATGTCTGTGACACACAAACAGAAGGACAGATGGACTGGACGAATCTATAAGGGTTCGTCGTTTTACTACGGAATCCTAAAATAGCACACACAGATCTAGTAAAAGAATATGTTAGGTATATTTAACAACTGACAATCAAAAAGTGTACTTACAATGGTAGGTACCTATTTTGAACAATACCCGGCTGAGTTTGTTGTGGGCTCTTTCAGACCTGGGCGCGTTTGGAATCCTCGTACAGTACGCGGCCAAAAGTGATGAACATCGATCTTTAGAAGGAGATAGCATATTTGTCGAGCACTGTCGTTGAGACCGACAAAACGTCATGTGGGTTGGGTGTGTGGGTGACAGAGACAACGTTCTACAAACCTGAAATGTCATTCTAAAGGTCGATGTTCATCACTTTCGGCCGCGTACTGTAGCTTTAGTTTTAAGTTCGTGTAGTAATTATCACCACTATATTATCTTACAAATTTAACAATCGACCATCAAAAAAAGTAATTTATTACCTATTTTGAATAAATTATTGATTTGAATTTGAATAAATGACTTAGGTACTTTGTAGTGTGCGTAAAGCTAAAAAAAAGTACCAAAACTTTTTCATCCGCGTTTAAGTAAATCTAATTTTTGTCGAGTTTTTCTCTTAATTCGTCTGCTGGGAGTTGATGTTTCTGCCAATTTGCAGTGTTTGTTAAAATTTCACCTTAAACGATTGTCATGTTGCCATTTTCCATTTCTCTATGGAAGGACTTCATCATCATCATCATCATCATCAGCCTGTGGACGTCCACTGTTAGACATAGGCCTTCCCTAAAGAGCGCCACCACACCCGGTCCTCAGCCTTCCTCATCCAGCCACTTCCCGCCAGCCTCTTTATAACGTTGGTCCATCGTGCTGGAGGGCGTCCCACACACACGGAAGGACTTACCCTACTACAAAGTGCGACGCTGATCTACGGAGCGGAGTGTGAGTTAGTCTTTTTTATAACAACCGAAACAGCTTTATTGCCTTTATAATACGGTTGAAATTGGTATAATGATAACACGGAGGAGACTTTTAGGGCGCTGCTATCGGAAAAACTAAGTAAAAAAAAGTAAAGTTGTTGTCTAAGACGTCGGCCTTATATTCGGGACGATTTTTTGAGTACGTTGCGTTTTAAACAATTAAACATCACTACACTAGCTTCAACGGTGAAGAAAAACATCGTGAGAAAACCTGCTGCTAAGAGTTCTCCATAAGGTCCTAAAAAATCTGCCAATCGATAAAATTTGGATAAGAGATAGCTTGTATCCCGGGAACTTAGGCTACTTTTTACCCCGGAAAATCAAAGAGCTTCCTCGGGATTTTTCCACGCGAACGAAGTTGCGGGCATCATCTAGTAGAGAATAATTTTTGTTGCCAGGTTCAAAAACTCCCTGCTGAGCAGGTGGCCGCGAAAAAAGGACCAGATTTTTTACGAGCAATAACAAAGTTTTCTAATAATGTCTCGAGCAAGTTAAGAAGAGTGTCTCACCGCTAATTGCGAAATAAATTCCCAAGTTTGTGTCCCAAAAAACGTTTTCCTCCGCGTGAGTTATGAGCCGCGAGAAAAAAGATAAACTGAGAAGAGAAAACTCTATGGAACGGTGTTACAAATGTACAAAATAAAGCTAAGGTTAAGGAGTAAGATAAACTGAAAACTCTATTAGTGCGGTCAAAATTTCAAGTTTCAATCAAGTTTTCCGTCGAATACTTATGAGTTGAGTTTGAGCTACAGGATTTGTAATAACTGCTCAAAAATGGCCCAACAATAATAGTTTTCAAATTAGTCAAATTTAGACTTTTGTGTAGGAGTTAAGTTTTATTTTAGAATTCATTTTTTTTGTTCTGATTATAAAAAACCATGTCATTTTGTTCGCGATCTGTTATTTATACCTACTGTTATATAACGACGGTCGGAAGTTTAAAAAATAAAAAAATAGGCTTTGATGACAGTGCAATATAGATACTTTTCAGTGTCAAGTAAATATTGTAAGTACTAAGTAGTATATAGTGATCGTTGGTTAAATATTTATAAAAATAAAATACTTAAAGCCTATAAAAACTAACATTACAAGAATTTATTATCATTAAAATTCCATATCTATAAGTCTATTACGCGTTCCGACGCGACGAGGGAAAAAGTCATCTATAATATTCTACCAGTTTCATATAAAAAAGTGGTTACAGAGAATCTTTCAAAACCTATTAACGTGCGGCAGTCTCTTCGTCACTCGCTCCATACATACGTAGTTTGGTTCTCATTTGAATATTAACCAATCAAACTAGATGAGATTTTGTAGAGATGTTATAGAAACTGGTATCTATATATTATGTCTGTGGTTTGCTAGATTTCCGTAAAAATAACTAGTTTTAAAGTTACACAGATTAAAAGGTTTGTATGTAGATATAGTATGCGACAGGTAGAGATGGCAATCCGGGAGGGAGCATCCCGCACATCCGCACAGCCTGCACGCTAACCCGATGCCACATGAGTACAGCTAGGGATCATATATTGATAATGAAAATCACTCACTATAGTTTAAACGCTAAAATATCTATGTCTGTGGTTTTCCAGATTTCCGTTAAAACATTCAGTCTCAGAGTTACACGGTCTCAAGAATTTAGTCCGCGACAGGTCGAGATGGCAATCCGCGACAGGTATGAAGCGGGGGGACGCCCCGCACACTCGCACGTCACCCGCGCTCGCCTGCACCGGGTTAGCCCGGGGGCTAGCACACCTAGTGCGGGGCGTTCCCTCCCCGAATGCCATCTCGACCTGTCGCGGACGACACGTCGTGTGTACGTTTGTATGGAGCGAGTGACCAAGATACCCCTATTAAGTTTAAAAGCCGTTCGGTCGTTAGAGCAGTTTTTTAAACGTCTTTGCGACGATTTTTCCTCCCCCGGACACTTTTCATAATTACCGACCCTCCCGGCTTCTTGTTACAAGATGTTATAGCGGAACCCGCTTAAAAATACAATTTCATTAACGTTTCTAACTCTTACTCCATTTTTTTTTTAAATTTTAATGTTTACCTTATAATTTTAATTTTAAGCGATGATAAAAGGAATCGACAAATAAAGAATCTAAATTAAAAAGTTTGTTTTCTGATTTTTTCTTTCATTATTTCATTGTTTTGTTTACCGGTTTACGGTGCCAAGAATACTAGCTGCATTTCCGCGCTGAACAGCTAGGCTGATCCGTTGCGCAAAAAAAATAGCCAGCCCTTCTGTCATCAGATTAGGCTATTAATCGCTGTGAAAGGTCTCGTAAAAAAATAGCACTAAGACTCCATGGCCCCGGGGTCTCTACGGCAAACGGAACCAAAATTTTTATATTAAAAAAATCCTTTTATGACAAATTATTGTTATTTTTTGAAAGAAAAACGTAATTAGGTATTTTATAAATTGTGCCACACATCAGATCTAAGAGTTGGTTATCCCGGCGCTTCCACCACTTGAGCATTAAAGTCAACATGCCTCAAGCAGAAGAAGCGCCGGAATAAACTATGTCATGTGACATTTTTCTACTAGTGACTATAAAAATAAACTAAACATGAAGGTTTATCTTTGATAAACTATCCCAAACAGCCTAACAGGCTAACTTTACATGCACATCCTAACCAGTACATCATTAAAAATCTTTCAACAATGCATTTTAAAATTCGAACATCAAAGTGCCAGCCGCAAAAAGTAAAACACCGAATTGATTTACTAACGCGATTCAAAAATGTGTTTAAAGATACATTCTGATACGGACAATGCGAAGATATTTAAACTTTATATTAGTAATCGAAAGGACAACATCACAAAATTATGGGACTATAAGAGGCCCTTTGGCTATTTTTGTCGATTCTCGGGCAAGACTCGCCTATTGCTAAAGTTAATAGGACGCAATGTGCTGGGTCGGAGACCTCGTTCCGGAAAGCACAGCGTTGATAGATGGCTCACTAAATAGACAAAAGAGGTCAAATGAGTCACAGGGAGCCACTGGATACAAGAGGTATAAGACCGCAACATATTGTGGAAGTCCTTACAAGAGAACTATGTCCAGCAATGTACGTCTATCGATTGAGACCACGATACAACGACTATATTTTAATTTCATCCAACAACACCGATTGCTTGACGATAATATATCATTTTTGTATGAGATGACAGATGCGACTGAAGAGCTCATCATGATCATCATGATCACCCACCGCAGGTTCACTATTGAACACGGCTATCCTCTCAGAATTAGAAGGCTTTGGACATGCTGGTAAAGCGTGGATTGGCAGACTTTACACAACTTTGAGAACATTATGGAGAACGTTCACGCATGCAGGTTTCGTCACAATGTTCTCCTTCACTGTTAGAGCAAGTGATATTCATTTTTACTTATTTTGTTATATTATTTTGTTTAGGTAATAAATAAAATATTTTTATTTTTAATTAATTTTTATTTCAACTCCCTTTCATTACTCTGAAAAGTTAGAGGTACGTCAACGTTATTACTGCTATTACTGCTGGCTACTATTATTGGAGTTGAAAATATCAAATATTGGTACAAATTCCCGATAGCCACTCTAACATTGTACAAACATCTTCGGCCCCGGGATGTAAAAATGAATCAAAAAAGCCTAACCTAAAACACATGTCGCGGACTGAAAGCCGGACGTCAAAATCGTCTCAATTTCCAGCAGAAAAACAATCGCAATTTGAATTTCAAATTCGGAACGCGGTCATTTTCTTAAGATTTTTTCGGAAAGCCGCCCGCGAATAAATCTTGCGGCAATAACAATAAATTCATTGCGGATTGACATGCAAATGTGTATTTTTTTCGACAACGCATATCAAGTGCTTTTGTTATGGGACAGAATTGGAATGGAGCTGCTTTATCGCCAAAATATTTTCATTCGGAAATCTCGTTACCAACTTCATTCAAAACAACAAGATAAATATAGTAAGTAACGTGGTAAAAGACACGATAAAAACTTATGTAAAGTACGCACCAGAACTTAATTGTTTTTGTGTGACTTAACCACAAATTCACGGTTTTCAGATTTTTCCCCGAATGTCTGCTATAAGACCTACCTACCTGCCAAATTTCATGATTCTAGGTCAACGGGAAGTACCCTGTAGGTTTCTTGACAGACTTACAGACAGACAGACAACAAAGTGATCCTATTCCATTTTTCCATTTGAGGTACGGAACCCTAAAAAATCAGTTTAAAAATGGAAAATCTCTACTTACATAGTTTAAAATGAAGTCGCTTCCCGCTGTCTGTATGTATGAACGCGTAGTTAAACTACGCATCGGATTTTAATGTGGTTTTCACCAATAGATAGAGTGATTCAAGAGGAAGGTTTATAGGTATAGTTTAATATTGTTTTGTGCTAATTTCTTGAAAAATGACGATAATTGTTCAAGATTTCGGAAGAAATCAAGCTGACTGAGCTTTTATCGAAAATGCTGTCTTATTGTTTTGAAATATCACAAAATAACCACAGTGACAACTTTAGTATCTACATTGCACCCCGTGTAAAGCCGGGGCGGGTCGCTAGTTTAGAATAAAGTCGCTTCCATACATTGCATATTCGTTCCGCTCCACCAAAATATCAAGTGCGCTGTACAAAGACGCTGCTGTACAAAGAAGTTTTTATTTTGTACGCTTTTCCGTTTCGCGTCCGACTCGAGTCGAGGGCGGACTTTGTTTTTTTCACCTGTGCTTTTTGCATGTAACACAACGCTAAATGCATGTAGCCATTTATATACATGATAGTTGTTTTCTGTTGTTTATTTGAGCGTTTTTATAATAGATAAGTAAGTATATCTGTAGAGTTGCATTTGACCCGAGTTTCTTTTATCAGGCAATTTCTTAGTAGGTAAGCACAATAAGTATAGTGCATTCAATATTAGCTGACGTGTTTCCACTTGATACCGTCATTAGCAATAACAAAAGCTGCGTTCAAAGTCCAAACCAATAAATATCTTACCTATGCAATAGACGTTGTATTTGGCAAAAAATTATACTCAAATGATATTACTTTCTTTACGTTAGTCAAAGTCAAAGTCAAATGATTTATTCAAAATAGGTAATAAATTACTCTTATTGATGGTCTGGTATGGTGTTAGATTTGTAAGATATAGTGGTGATAATTATTACGCAAACTTAAAACTAAAGCTACGTTGAAAAAGATTCTAATTTTTCCCGCAAAATTATTTCCATTTACCGCATATCTAGGGTTTATTTCATGTAATGTACAAGGTACAATGATAACTTAATAATTATATTGTTTACAAGTTTATAATTATAAATAAAAAAGTCTTTTATGGATGCTATTTACCAGATAGCTATTGATTAATATTTATTTTTTGTAGACTATCTATGAAGACTATTTGCGTTAAGTAAACTTAAAGTCGGTTAAAAAGACAACTTGTGCAATTCTTAATATACCTACATGAATATCATAAAATTAACATAAGTATTCAATTTTGTTCGGAATAATAAAATAATCTCACTTTATATCGTTGCACTATGCAAGTTCGAATTTCGATTGTTTTTTTTATTTGCACGGCAATAACTCAGTGAAATACAGATGTTGCGTAAGTACAAGAACTTCCTGGATCATACGGACATACAACCCACCTTTTACGCAGATGGCGCTGCCTCCGATGCGAGTGCGCAAAAAAACGGCCAAGAGCGAGTTGGTTTCACGGATAAGGGTTCTGTATTATAATGAAGACTATTGTTTGATCAGACATACGGACGCTAGTGATTCGTATTTATTCTGATCACAATTAAATTTAAGAGTATTCAGATCTTTTTGTCACCAATTTAATAAGAAAAGAACAGATAAACTTAATTAAATTTAAAACGGTCAAACCTCGTGACTTTAGGTGCTAGTCTAGCTAGAGTATAATGTTTTTCGTAGAGTAGCACTAAAAAAAAATATAAAATTTGAGTCTTTAGTTTAAAAAAATGTTGTTCGTCCTTTTTATAGCAATAATGAAAACAAAAAGATCATAGATTGGGTAAGAAATTTGTCAATCAGTTTCTTACGCAGTATATCTTAGATCAGCCGTGATCTTTTGATCAATGATCGTGATTTAGAATCTGGATTGACACTGTAGAGGGTGATATAGGCTTGTTATAATCTATTGCAATATGGATCCAAGCAGTTAACAAGATGGGTGACTGAAATCAAAATAAGCATTTTATCTGAATTTCAAGTGCGGAACCCTAAAAAAGAAACGAAATCGCGCGCGAATCTCGATTAAAATAAATTGTTAACACGCCCAAGGCGTTTTATCGTGTCCAGTTTATTTTTTATCTTGATCGATCCTATGCGAAAATGTTGGCTATACTAATGAATATTCAACATAGATTGAGCTAGATATTTTATAGTTCCTGTGGAGAAAAAATCGTTTCCCCTGCCACCCACGGCTAGGTTTCGCGGATAAGATCTTTGCACGATAAAAAACCTATCCTTCTATTATTTTAATCTGTTTCGTTTTTAAAACCGAATAGAACAGAAACCGAATAGATTATGATTATACAAAATAGTTTTAATAATAAATAAAGCTTTTATTTCAGACAATATTACGGTCCATAAATGTGTTAGTTACAATATTTTACTTTAGCCTTTATTAGTACCTATTCCTAATTATAATGACTATTCCTAATTACAATACCTACCTGAAATTGAAATAAACCTTTTTCGTGGCAAATATAATATTTTTATAGTTAAAAAGTTCCGTATATTTTCTGGGAAAAGTTAACTTAAAACATCTATTTTGTTTTTTATGTTTTGTTTTTAAAACCGAGTGCAATAATTCCTATAGGCATATTTTCTGGCAAAAAATGGTAGTTAATTTCTTGTACCTATATTGTCCTATATATTATGTAAATTGTTGAAAAACCCTAAACAAACTTAAAACTAAATACTATGTTATGAGTAATTGGCTATAAAACCAATACCCCTTAAATAGGAGCTACGTTTTGACGGCTATGTCTAGACGTGTCTTTATTTACCTAACTTAATTATAATAGGTAAGTGAACGCTTTAAAAACCTTAAAAAAATTAAACTAGTTTATACTAAGAACCTTAATAAATTACCATATGTTGTGTTGATTTGTGATCATAAAATACCTACCTGAAAAAATATTATAATATTAGGTAGGTATATATATATCTACGTGGAAATGGTACATATCGTTAAAAAATCTAAACTCCCTTAAGACATCTAAGTACCTATTTGTAAACTATTAAAGAACCTATTCATGAATTAATAAAAGGAGCCAATTCTAATAATTAAAAACTGCAAATTTTTATGTGACAAATCTAAAAATATGTTGTAATCTATCGTTTAAAAATAACCGAGTCTCTACAAAAAAAACTCAAAACTTAATTAGTAGTGACACTATAAAAACCTAATTTATCAACATACGATTTTTAATGGTCTATGCCTATCCCGAAGGAAATAAATTAAATATTAAATATAAAAAAATCGTTTGAATTTTAAATCGAACACGTCAATAACAGAGCCACCGCCGCGTAGCCCCTACTCTTGGAAGATAACAATACGCATTGAAACAGGTGCCAACTCACTCGCTGAAGTGTCGACCAGCATTCTTCCAACGTTCGCTCGCTGATGCTCTGCCCCGACCGCGCTTGTTGCTGTGAGAAATAAAGCACAAAATATATAGTCAAAGTCAAATAATTTACTCAAATTGGGTACTTATTGCACACTGTTTGATTGTCATTGTTGAATTTGTAACATTATGATGTAATAATGGTGATATTTAATTTCATAAACTTAAAACTAAAGCTACGAGGGTTCCAAACACGCCCCGGTCTGAGCTCAAGCCTACAAAAAACTCAGCTGGGATTTTTTTTATTAGTACCTAAGTGTAAGTATAATATCTACAAATCGTATACTTTTAAATTAGTCTAGAGGTATGAGTTTAGAATTTTGCGTTCCGGTTTTGCATTTTGACTTTTAACCCTAAGTAATTATATAATCGTCGTGGGCAATTAATTTTGAGTGTGAGATCTAAGTCGTAGATTATAGTGAACGTAGAACGCAGAATTCTTCATCGTTGACTGTGGGATCAATGCTCTAATGGAAGAAATTCTTTCACAATTTAAAAAAATATCTTTAAAACCCTATACGAAAAGATTTGAATCCGCGTTGTCTATTGCGCTATTGAAAATGATATTATCTAGTCAATATTTAAAAAAAACTTATTTTTATTCAAAAACCATAAGCAATTAGTACTTACTATGGCAAGGATTCAAAATTAATAGGTAAATGTAACTATGGTACTGTCATCTTATATCTAAAAAGCTGTTAACTGCAAAAAATAGTCTAGGACTCATGACTAAAACATGACGAGTTTATAAAAATGCAGTTTCTGAACGAAACATTACTTTTTGAAAATTCCCACTTTTTAACGATAGTTCAAAAAAATTTTTTTTAGATTAGGTATAGGACGGCAGTATGAGAATCTAGTGAGATGTGAAACGATAGTATGGAAAGACGCTATAATCGAATACTCAGCATGTCCAGTAACATTATAACAGTGAAATATTTCCTTATTATATTTATTTTAGCCTTTGTTTGTTTTGTTAGTTTGACCAAAATTAATCAATAAATGTCTTAAACTTAACATTAAATTAATAATGATTTTGAAGAAGCATAATTTCATTCCTAATGTAACAGCAGGCTTCATTTTTTTAATTTATTGCGTTCTAAATATTTAAATAAAAAGTAGATAAGCTTGCTGAACTTTCATAAGATAAAGCCAACTGCTAAGCAAAGAAAGGTTACGGAAACTAATTTGAATTCTAAAAAACCTCATTAGAATTTTTTACTTTTGTTTTTATCATTCATCATCATCATCATCATGTTCAACCCATCGCCGGCTCACCACAGAGCACGGGTCTCCTTTCAGAGTGAGAAGAGTTTTGGCCATAGTCTACCACGCTGGCCATGTGCGGATTTGTAGACTTCACACACCTTTGAGAACATTATTGAGAACTCTCAGGCATGCAGGTTTCCTCACGATGTTTTTATCAATAGGTGAATTTTAATATTTTCGTATTCTGTCGTTACTTATAAAACACCTGATTTTAAAATCTTTACATAAAACATCCAAATTATTTCTAGTATTTAAAAAAAATATCATTTTTTTAAATTACATTTTAAATACCCAATTCGTATTTACTACTATTATCTACTACGGAGTCAGAGGTTGTTTTAAGTTTTATGTCATCACTAGTGACTATAATGATACCAACTTAGGCCTTTTGAATTTAAGTTAGTGAAAATCCCGTGGGAATTCTTTTTATTTTCCGGGATAAAAATAGTCTATATCGGTCTAAGAAACGCAACGACATAATCTGTTAAACGAACGAGCTTACAAGTTTATCGATTATATTTTTTTATTAGTTTGAGCAGATCTAAAATGTAGATTTTTATTTATTAAAAAAAACAAATATTATCTGATCACGTGTTTTTTATTTTCCTTAAACGCAGAGACACGTGACTCATTTAACTACAAATGCACATTTAAAAACAATAGGTATTATTATAGTAGTTTTTATTACATAAAATGCAAATTGATTCTTTATATTACAAGTTAATGGGCATTACGTGCATCACCTACCTACTTAGATCCTATAAGGGTCTTTCCATAGAATATTGTTTTGACGCGCGATCGAAATGGCGCGTTTTTATGGATTTATCATCGTTTTAATTTACGAGCAAAGAATGATGCTAACCTGTAAGCTTAGCTAATGCTTAACTTAACCTAGGTTAACGGGTTAAGCTTAATATTAGCCAAGCACTTTGGAAACAACACCAGGAAAGGAAAATATTTCGCCGGTATCGAACCCGGATTCCTGTTATTAGTTAAGTTTTATCTGGTCTAGACTTTAGGCTTCTGAGTCCGTAGGTTAACTAGGCTATCATTACCTTACGACCTTATGTTATCGATTTTTAAGTGCATAATATCCATTGCATTTGAATTTGTGTTTTAAATGGATTGTTTATTGAAATCATAATGCGCTTTAATGCAAAAAAAATCTGGTAAATAACTTATTCATTATTTTATTCATACTAATTAATTATTTTAATTATTACTCTTGAAAATAACTGGTCAATGCGATACTATAGGTACCTACTGTACACGTATCTACCGTACGTAGTTGACAAAAATGAAAAATTTACTATTATCAGGTATTTGGTTAAATTATTAAAGGAGATGTTTCTAATTGTACCACATACCTACATGTACCTACGCTTCCTTAAAAAATTGAGTAAATCGTTTTATCCCGGGAAAATTACTAATAATAATTAGTTTAAATATATAGTTTAGTGATACAAAAATAGTTTAAATTAATAATTTAATGGATTTACAATGATGGCGTATGATAAATAGCTATTTTCTCTTCTCACTCTGAGAGAAGACTGGTGCTCTTTAGTGAGCCGATGATGGGTTGCTCATGATGATGATGGGGAAGTATTTTCCACCATATTAAAATGTTATACATGATTTACGCATAAATAGTATTTTCATGTAAGTAGATACATTTATAGACAGAACTTCGAATTAGTTTCCGTAAAGCAGACGTCAATCGGGAAGAAAGATCTTCTCTTCCTTCCCGCAGAAAGACAAGACAAGAGAAGAAAGAAAGAGAAAATAATTACATCGATATTGAGGCTATTCAGGAAATTTACCAATGCGAAGGGCAACATGGAGTTGCGGTCGCCGACCGGGGCCTCCCCTGACGGCGAGTGCTGTGGTGGCTGCATGGGAAAAGTGGAAAGCTTAGTGATTTTTCATCTTTTTAAAGATATTTATTCATAGTATAAGCCCCGCAAATTGCTATTGCGCTGGAACCATGTCTCATTAACATCGAAATGACGTCATTTTGACGTCAGCCGAAATAAAAATATACCATTAGCTCGAAACTTCAGTCTACCTAGTGCTAACGTCACTAAAGGCGGCCACGCGCATTAGCAATTTGCGGGACATATTCCTACAGGTAGGTGCGTAAAATTTGAGAACTCACTCGCCATATTCGGTTTACGGATCAACTGTCATGTCAAAGATTTGTGTAAAATTTTAGTGGTTAATTTAAAGGTGAACCGAATTTTGACTTTTTTTTAAGGAGTAGAGTAGGTATTAGCCAATGAGGACTTAGAGCTAGCGCACACCGCGGTGCGGTGTGTTGCGATGCGTTTTAAAATCCGTGAATAAAAATCTGAATTTAAATGTATCAAAATCCGATGCGGAATTAATTCCGCAGTGCGCGCGCTTCCATATAGAAGTTATCAAGACATAGGTAAGAATAGAAGTTATCGAGACGAAGATCTTTACAAAGGACCTATTTTTCCCGCAGAATTATTTTGAGCTTAAATTCTAAATTAATCTGATTTACGTAAGCTTAATTCACACTACGGCATATAAATTATAGGGTCAATATTGGCGTTCCCAACATTCGTACCTAAAAATTGGTACGAATGTTGCGAACGCCAATATTAACTGGATTATCAGTACCTACCCTTATTATAAATGCGAAAGTGTGTTTGTTTGTTGGTTTGTTGGTTTATTGGGTTGACCTTCAATCACGTCGCAACGGTGCAACGGATTGACGTGATTTTTTGCATGTGTACATAGATAAAGATCTGAAGAGTGACATAGCCTTTTATCCCGGAAAATCAAAGATTTCCCACGGGATTTTTAAAAAACCTAATTCCACGCGAACGAAGTCGCGGGCATCAGCTAGTAGGTATGTAATATAATTTATATCCCGTAAGTTGAAATAAGCTTAATCGAATGGTTAAGTAGGTATACTTAATGGATATAGAAGCAAGCGTTACTTAGCGGAACTGCATGTTATAATATAAGGAACTACAATTTGGTATAGGTAGGTAGTCTGCAAAAGGCGATATGTACCTAGCGCCCACACTCCCACTAAGTACTAAAGATTAAAGAAGCAGGAAAAGCAAGCAATACACAACACACAACACCACACAAATCTTCTTGTACCTTGTAGTGTGTAGTACCTATTGCTCAGTGGCGTGCACAGGATTTTAAGCCAGGGTATGCATTTAGGTATAAACTTGTTTTACGGCAGGTTATAATGAAAAAGTAAGCATTGATTTCTTACAATGAGGGTAAGCAGTGCGTTTATGCTTCTATGAGCTGCACGCCACTGCTATTGCTTGATTTTCCTGCTTCTTTAGTAGTGGGATAGCGGGTGGTGCATATCGCATGCTGCACGTTGTATCAAACATATGTGTCTTTTATGGCCGATTAGGTAGGTAGGTCCCTACCTATAGCGAATTAAGCTTGTAGTTTCTTATACCTATCTATAATTAAATATAGATAGGCTTCTTATATTATAATAAGTCCTTAGTTTTAGAAAACTGGTAACTGTCTTCTGCAATACAGGGTTTTCCTAGTGCAGAGGGTAGGAAACTCGTTTCTTGTGTCTAAATTCTAAATTCAAAATAAATTATTCTTATTCTTATTCTTAATTATTCTTATTCTAATATACAATGAGAGCTAGCGCGCACCACGGAAAATTTCCGTACGCTTTTTCCGCAAAATCTGTGAACTATAGAACTTATAGAAGTGCGCGCACGGATTTTGATAGATTAAAATTCAAATTTGCGGTTTTCAAAACGCACCGCATCTGTGTGGAGGTGGTGCGCGCTAGCTCTTATATTTTATAATAAAACCAGTTTCTTTACTAGTAAAGGAATGTGTCTTCGTTAAAAACATCTACTGTATCATAAAACTACCGGCAAAATTAAAGGAACATTGGAAAAAAATCCACTAAATTAGGTACCTACCTACCTATTAGGTATACAAGGTAGTAAGTAATTAGAATGTCCCACTGATTTTACCATTTCTAATTAAATTATTATTAGGGCCTGTTTCACAATTCCCAGATAATCTCTATCTAACGAAATGAGATTTTGTCAGATTCCCAATATAAAAACTGTCATAACATCAAATTTATCCGTTAGATAAAGTTTATCTGGAGGTTGTGATACAGGCCTTTTAGTAGAATAAAAATAATAATTAGTATATATGAAACTATTAATAGTAAAGAAAGTAGAATTACCAGCACGAATGGAACAAGGGACCGCTCGCTCATGGTAGAGTCCGCGGAAGGTGACTGCTGCTGTTGCTGTTCCATTTCAACGTACCACGAACGGGGCGTGAAAGAAAGAGATAGATGGTTAATTTTTTTCGGCAATGATCAACATTGGCTACCCGACCTAATTTCGGCCATGGTGGCCAATCTCCATAGAGATTTGCCAACTGCGCGGGAGATATTAGGTATAGTGCACAAGGCGTGCACGCGCAAACATAAATGCACACTCTATTTCTTCACTCTCATGACGGGACGGAAATCCGACATGACCGAAGAGAGATCAGGTGCAGGACCGACCGGCTTTACGTTCTTTCCAGGGCACGGGGAAACACCGCCAACTTCCGAACTCTGGTAGGTACCTATCTACTAAGAATGTCTTAACAGGAAAATCCAATACCTAAGTATTTTTGGCCCAACCCGGGAATTGAACCCAGGACCTCGTCATCTACAGTCATACATGCTACCACTAAACCAACTGATATCTATTATAAAGATTTCTACTAAGCACCTAGAACTTTATGATTTTGTTTCTGATCCCAACTAACTGAAAATGTGAAACGTGTTTGGAATAATAAGCAGACCCTTGTTCATTCCTAGAACATGTTAAAAAGAATTTGAAAAATCGGTCAAGTGCGAGTCGAACTCACACACGAAGAGTTCCGTACCATCGTACAAGAAATAACGCTTTTTTATCATGGCGGTTATTTCAGAAATTTTAATAAGTATTTGTTGTTAGGTATAGCTGCACTAGAAATACTTACACATTCTGTAAAAATTACAATTCTCTACCTAATAACTGACGAGATACAGCCCGCTGACAGACAGACGGACGGACGGACACCGGAGACTTAGTAATAGGGTCCCATTCTCACCCTTCGGGTACTGAACCAGAAAACTCAGTCTGAAATCTCTTATTTCATTAACTTCTGTAAATTAATATAATATTAAATAAGTAATCCTTGCATAAATAATTTGTATTTTGATAGCAACCACTTCACTCGAGAACCCGACATCCATAAAATATTAATAAAACAAGTTTTAATTAACCGTTGATTAAAAAAATTAAACCACAAAAGAGCAACGCGTCGAACCGTTAAATCTCTATTCTCAAAAAAAAAAACTCGATGAATACGAAATTCGAACGTATCGAAAACCGGTTCCAAATTCAAACAATGTTTAAAACAAAAAAAAAATGAAATGGGAACAGATTCGCAGCAACAAATAACTGTCAACACCCCTTTCGTGAAACAAAGCGATGGAAAAAATTAAAAAAATAAAATCACAAAGAGCCCCTAATCCGTGCCGTGGGAAACAGACAAATGCAAGGTAAGCGAATCCGAAACTAATTTAAAAAGTAATATTCTTTTGTCTTCCATTTACAAATTTTAATTTAAGAACACATGCACCGCAGTTAGCATTCATTACGCTTCGATTTTCAAATTACTTTTTTTTTAAATTGCAGAGTAAACAAATATTACGCAACGGTCGACGACACATCAATAAAACCTTCATAACATACGCCATATGCTCTAAACAAATATTCGTAGAAACGGATAACATGCATTATGGAGAATAAAAAAAATGGGTCCCAAGTATTGACAAGTTGATCACACCAATACAGAAATAATAGAATTATCAGTGATTACATTAATTTACATATCCTTTGTAAGACCGGATGCGACATAAGGACAAAAACGATTTAATAATAAGTTTGACGGCCCTTAACCCTTTCTTGGCTAACAAAAGCTTTACAATATGTTGCGTTTGCTTCTTGTATCTTTTTTTCAAGGAAGTAAGGGATCATTCAAATTTGGAACGAGTTTTGTGAGACCTCGCTGTGAGGTCAGTCTATCGACATGTTTTGGGGAAGGTACACGTAACGTGTTTATATTTTTCAAAAATAAAAATTGTGCTTTTTTAAATCTAATCTAAGCTAAGCAAAGTCAAACTTCACTCTATAGATCTGTCTAAATATTGTGCATCTCAGAAAATTTTGAACGTGACGGTAAAGAAAACTCGAACGAAAAATAAAGGTTCCTCAATCCTCAAAAAAGGTAGGTAATTAACTTCTCTAAATTCTTCTCAATTTAACATACTGCCAGGCATTTAAAAAAAATTATTTAGACGCTCACATAATATTTTCCTGACGCCACTAAGTAATTGTAACTGCCGGCGGAAAGTTTCGGACACTTTTTCTTTAAAAATAACTTGAATTTATCAACTGAACTTTAACGGAAACTTTAAACGGAAAAAAATTACGCATTAAAAAATTTGTATTTTTTTAACTTTAAAAAACTTTGTTTTTATTTTGCTGTCTCGGAATACAGAAGTGCTATCAAGATACAAACTGTTCACAACTCTATAGTCTACACCACTCACCTGAATTTCACTGACAAGTTTCTCAGCCATGATCTTGTGGTCCGGGGTGACGGGCGGCTGTGGCGTGGGCGGCGCAAGCCCAGCCTGGCTGTGCTCCGGGGGCTCTTGCACTGGAGAGGCCGGCCGGCTGCGGTTCCAGAACTCCATCTTGAAGCGCTGGGCCTCGTTCTGGATGGCGGGGATGTGCAGCGACAGCGGGGCGGCACGCAGGTCCAGCGCGCTGCCGCCCGCGGCCGCCTCGCTGCCGTCCGCCGCCGTCATCTTGAAGGAGTTGTGCAGCCAGCTGGCCACGAAGCTGTCCTCCTCCTTGGGCGGCTCCAGGAGGCGCGGGAACGGCGGCGCGGCGCTCGGCTCGAACGCGCCCTCGCCGCCGACCGTCTCGCCCTCCTCAGCTATTTTCGGTACTTTGGCCTCCCGCGGTGAGTCCTCTACTTCCGCCTTCCGATACTCATGGAGGTCCCTGTACCTCTCCTGGAGCGCTAGGGATATGTTCTCATTGAAGTACTTCAACATTAATTCCAGCTTCGGGCGAATGGTCACGAGGATGTCGTCGGGCTCATGCGGCGCACGACGGACCTGCGAACGGACGAGGGTTCAGAGCGAGTTCGCGCCGGGGTTACGAGGAGCCGGAAGGAGCGGAAGCGAGACCTCCTTGAGGCGCGGGCGGGCGACGACTAACTTCTTGGTGGAAAACTTGAGCGCCGCGACGCTTTCTTGCGGGGTGGGGCGGACGCGCGCGCCTCGCGAAGACGCCGCTCCAACTAGCAAGACGCGGCGCCGCCCCCGCCGCCTTAGACGCCAAGAAGAACATCCCCACCGAGGCCGGGCGCACGCGCCCCGCGTTTTTTTCCGCGGAAAAATGTGTCCGGTCAAGGAAAAGACGGTCCGGCCGAGCACGTGCGGCCGCCGCGACGTCCTGGCCGGCGAGCTCCGAGCGGACCACGGCCGAAATAAGAACTATTAAAAAGGGCGCCAAGCGTCGCCCCTCTCGCTCACCCGACCCCGGCCGCTTTCCACCCTTATGTTAGAAAAGGATGGGTATCGCTCACGATTTTTTTCTAAGCCGCTTATTAGTGAGGGAGGAAATAGAAAAGAATGGGTTCTTTCGGATTTTTTTTCTTATTGCCCCGTCTCGCTCGCTCTCGTGAACATGTGTATAGCGCCGTCTCACGGCGAGTTTTTAAGTAATTCTTTCCGTTCCGCCTACTGTACTATTGAATTTTTTTTCCATATTCAGGCGGAGCTTAGCTTATGGGGTTTTAGCCAACGGCCTTTTATTACCGCGTTTTTTCCTTGTTTTACCTAAACTTGGGAGTTTGTTCTGAGATTACACCCATTTAATTGATACCTACATACTTAAAAAGTAACAAAAAACGGATGAAAATGTTATGAAAAATTACTAAAACATCAATTTTCTTTTTCAGGTACGCATACGACTGCTATTTTTCTATAGCACCCGTCTGTTTTTAAAATTAGTCACAAATAAATCTTAGGTTCATATCTTGGGCATGTTTCATTTTCTTAGAACCCCTTCTCAAGGTTGTCGTAGCAAAGCTTTTCCTAGCGCTACCCCGCGACAGATGGCGTAGCCAGTAGAGTGCTACGAGAGTCTACGATCTTTGCTCTTAGAAAATTTCTTACTATGAACCAGTACTGTTTGTATCTTTACTATGTTCAATGAAAACATAATCTATTAGGTACTGATAAAAGTATGAATATAATAATGCAAGTCTAATCTAGAACAGCCTGACTGAATTTAGATATACTACTAAGCTAGCTACACGTCCGTTTTCAATATTCAATCTACTTATCTGTAATCTACAGATAAGTTACTTAGTAATGTTTTCACCTAATTATCAAAAACACCGTACATTATAAGAACGTTGCTTAGTAATCTATCTCCACATTACAGATAGATTAGGTAAATATTAAAAACTGACGCAAACCCGTCTTGTTAGGTAGATCTCTAAAATAAGATACCTATTTAATATCGAAGACTAAAAAGCTAGGTTATTCTATAAATTAGAATTTTGAACATACCTACCTATCGTAAGCTTTAACCAAGCTTAATAAAATTACATCATTAGGAAGTAAGTAGACATACTAACATGGGTTTGTATACGATAAACTATTTTTAGATTTTATAGGTAGGTATGAACAGCGAAATGGTTTGTCTATAGAATTGGTAGTGCCAAGACTCAAACCATTTAACTCTGTTTTCAATGGTTGTCTGAATCAAAGTCGTTTGTCTGTACAAAATAATTGTACCTATTCATGTTTTCACCTACCTTTTTTTTAAATGAAAATCGCTACCCCTATTATAAATGTGAAAGTGTGTTTTGGTTTGTTGGTTTGTCCTTTAATCACGTCGCAACGGAGCAACGGATCGACGTGATTTTTTGCATGGGTATGTATAGTTTAAGACCTGGAAAGGGACATAGGCTACTTTTTATCCCGGAAAATCATAGAACTCCCACGGTATTTTTTAAACCTAAATTCACGCGTACCTACCTACCTACGAAGTCGAGAGCATCAGCTAGTATAGGTATTACAATAACACTTAAAGCTAGCTTTATCTAATTACTATACAAATCATGCCCGCATGGAATGGTGCCAAGAATACTGGCTGGATTTCTGCGCTGGACAGCCAGCGTTACGCAAAAAATGAGCCAGCCCTTCTGTCACCAGATGTGGCTATTAATTGCGGTGAAATGTCTCGTAAAAAAATCTTTAAATACCTAACATGTACTTACCTATCTTGGAGAGGGTTAGGTAAGTACCTACTTACTACATATCCTAATTATTGTACTTAAGTACTAAGGTTGATATTAATTACCAAGTTTCAAGCTTCAAGAGCTTTTAAGCAAGCAGGTTTCCTTATGATCGTTAAAGCAAGTAGGTATAAGTAGGTAAGTAATACCCTATGTAGGTATTTAATTGCTTAAAAATAATTCCAAAAAGTTTAGAGGTGCGTACCGGGGATAGAATCGTAGACCCCCGACTAGGAAGCTGATTTAACCACTAAGTTATCGGCGTTTTTAGGGTTCCGTACCTCAAAAGGAAAAACGGAACCCTTATACGATCACTTTGTTGTCTGTCTGTCCGTCTGTCTGTCAAGAAACCTACAGCGTACTTCCCGTTGACCTAGAATCATGAAATTTGGCAGGTAGGTAGATCTTATAGCTGACATTTGGGGAAAAATCTGAAAACATTGAATTTAGGGTTAGATCACACAAAAAAAATTAAATTGTGGTCATGAACTAGTAATTAGTATTTTCAACTTTCGAAGTGAGTGACTATATCAAGTGGGGTATCATATGAAAGGTCTTCACCTGTACATTCTAAAACAGATTTTTATTTATTTTTATGCATCATAGTTTTTGAATTATCGTGCAAAATGTCAAAAAAATACGACTGTAGTACGGAACCCTCATTGCGCGAGCCTGACTCGCACTTGGCCGGTTTTTTTATACCTACCTAGCTGCGTCCTAGTTTATATACCTACGATGTAAGTATAGAGAACCTATAAGACTTTTAAATAAATTTGATTAGTAACGCATAATGGCAAAGAAATACCTAAGTCATTAACAAGACGTTGTGCATGTGCACACAGACAGACAATGCTAGCTACAATAATGACGGGCGGGGTTACAATACTGGGAGTGGCTAGTCTTTTTTTCGTCACGGTCGGTTAGCACTAGCACGCTTTTTGCACGCCCTCATCCTAGTATCCGCAAAGATCTAATTTTGTAACCGAATAAGTAGATGCTATCTGCGTTACACAATTTAATCTATTTCTATAGGTATACAGGCCGGTTAGGGCTTGAATTTTCAAAAATATTTACTTAACAGATGTCTACGTCATAATAGTTATCTGCATGCCAAAGTACAGGCCGATCTGTCCAGTGGTTTGAGCTGTGCGTTGATAGATGAGTCGGCAGTCAGTCAGTCAGCTTTTCCTTTTATATACGGGGTGTAACCAGAACGCTATCAAAAACGAAGACAGGTGATAGTAAGCTGATTACTGATACGTCGATACCATAAAAAACGCGATTTTTTTTTTAGATTGAACCTTTTCAACAACCCCACGCTCCGTTAAAATAACGTGGTTCGTATCTAAGCCTTGAGATTTAAACACCCCTTCTTTGTAATGAACCTTAGGGTTGATGTCTGAAATAGGTTCAAGCCAAAACGGTATTTTTTTAAACAACTTTTTCCCTACTACTGATTTTTAGGGCTCCGTAAAAAATAACGAAGTTATGTAGTTAATTCTACACCAAAGATTTATAATAGATAGGTATATCTTTATAGTTATTTGGTTAAATAAAATATAAGTTTTAACCATGTATACGAGGTTTTAACAAAAAGCTCACCCTTTCCCTCATGGTTTGTGTCAATGTAGCTATTTAATGATACGAACCCTCGTAGCTTTAGTTTTTAAGTTCACGCAAAAATTATCACCACTATACCTATCATCTTACAAATGCAACAACCGACTTTCAAACAATGGAATTTATTACCTATTTTGAATAAACCATTTGATTTGATTTGAACACCTTCTTTACTTGAAAAGGTTTGAAGGTAAAACAAAATATCAGACGGTAATTCTTAAATTATTTAGTGATCAAAAATCGTTATAAAACACAAACGATATCGTAAAGGCAATATCCGGTCAAATAAACTTACTTGTTACAATGACCCTACGCAGTTTAGGGGCTTTGCTACAATGGTAGTAAAAACTTATAAATATTTTGGTTGCTTAAATTTTTCATAATATACCTAAGTTTCATCAATATTACGTCATTTTTGGGGTTCCGTACCTCAAAAGTGAAAACGGAACCCTTATAGGATCTCTTTGTTGTCTGTCTGTCTGTCTGTCTGTCGAGAAACCTACAGGGTACTTCCCGTTGACCTAGAATCATGAAATTTGGCAGGTAGGTAGATCTTATAGCTGACATTTGGGAAAAAATCTGAAAACCGTGTATTTAGGGTTAGATCACACAAAAAAAATTAAATTGTGGTCATGAACTAATAATTAGTATTTTCAACTTTCGAAGTGAGTGACTATACTAAGTGGGGTATAATATGAAAGGTCTTCACCTGTATATTCTAAAACAGATTTTTATTTATTTTTATGCGTCATAGTTTTTGAATTATCGTGCAAAATGTCGAAAAAATACGACTGTAGTACGGAACCCTCGTTGCGCGAGCCTGACTCGCACTTGACCGGTTTTTTTAAGCTCCTAGCTTTAAGCTATGTCTTCATGTCTATGGTGCATGTGACTTTTGATCCTGAGTGACATAGGCTATATTTTATTATCAACAAAGTTAGAGATCCCTACAAAAATTGTAATACCCGTGCGAAGTCAGGGTAGGTCGCTAGTCTAAATACTTATATAAAAGGAAAAGGTGACTGATTGACTGACTGATCTGTCAACGCACAGCTCAAACTACTTACTGGACGGATCGGACTGAAATTTGGCATGCAGATAGCTATTATGACGTAGCCATTTTTGAAAATTCAACCCCTAAGGGGGTGAAATAGGGTTTTGAAATTTGAGTGGTCCATGCGGACGAAGTGACGGGTATACCTAAGCTAGTCAGTAACCTTCTTATAAATGCAAAAATGTGTTTGTTTGTTGGTTTATTGGTTTGTTAGTTTGTCCTTCAATACTCACGAAACGCAACGGTGCAACGGATTGACGTGATTTTTTGCATGGGTATAGATACCTGGAGAGTGTCATAGGCCACTTTTTATCCCGTGAAATCAAAGAGTAAATATTCTAACTAACCTAAATGCGTCCATTCCGGAACGAGTCGCTCGGACACGAAACAGCTGTTGAGGCTCATTGTTACACTTTTATATTTCATTTATTGGTATCCTGTGTTGCTTATATCAGAGCGTCAATATAGGTAAATAAATGTAGGTATAGGTGCATGGAGAGCCCCAATAGCTCAACCGTTAAAGGAGTGGACTGAAAACCGAAAGGTCGACGCCCGACGGTTCAAACCCTGCCCGTTGCACTATTGTCGTACCTACTCCTAGCACAAGCCTGACGCTTAGTTGGAGAGGAAAGGGGAATATTAGTCATTTAACATGGCTAATATTCTTTTTTAAATATATATATATAAATCCCGCAAATTACTAATGCGTGTGGCCGCCATTTTAGTGACGTCAGCACTAGACTGTAGTTTCGAGCTGATGGTAGGTATATGTGTAAAAAAAAGCTGTGATAGCCTAGTGGTTAGAACGTCCGCCTTCTAATCGGAGGTCGGGGGTTCGATCCCGGGCACGCACCTCTAACTTTTCGGAGTTATGTGCGTTTTAATTGATTTTCTTGTATTTCTTTTTTCTGTGTTTTTATAAATTGTATCTTATCAGTTAGTTAGTGCATATATTTATTTAAGAATTGTTGTTACACATATTTAGGGTTACCGCTTAGATTTAATCTATTGTTTTTTATTTTTATTTGGACCATTTATAGCTGAAACCTGTTTTGTGTGCCTTTATAATAAAATAAATAAAATTACATATCACTTGCTTTAACGGTGAAGGAAAACATCGTGAGGAAACCTGCATGCCTGAGAGTTCTTCATAATGTTCTCAAAGGTGTGTGAAGTCTACCAATCCGCACATGGCCAGCGTGGTAGACTATGGCCAAAATCTTTCTCACTCTGAGAGGAGACCCGTGCTTTGTATTGAGCCGGTGATGGGTTGATCATGATGATGATGATGATATTTTTTGTAAATATAATTTTTTTTCCTATAGGGTGTAAATGTATAAAATAATGTGAATAAAATGTCCAAGATTTTTTTATTTTTTACACTGATGGCAAGTGATGATGCAGGCTAAGATGGAGCGCGCTTGCCTAGAAAATGCCTATTCACTCTTGACTTGAAGGTACCCATATTATATTTGGAGGAGAAAACTGATGCTGGAAGGGTGTCCCAAATCTTAGCGGCGGTAAGATAATATACCTATAGGTAAGAGAAAAATTTATCAGTTAAAGTAAATGATCGTTGTATAACTCTTTAATCAGTGATCTCGGTAACGAGCCAACTTATCTATTTTCTCACGTAACGAGCAACAAAACACATATCAAAATTCAAATGAACAAAACATCTTTTATCTTACAATCTTAGTTTCTCATACGCAACAAAGAGAATCCCTTTCAAACACCGGTTCGAACCGGTTCTTACATTTGACAAAAGGTAAAAACAGAAAAAATTAGCACCCTTGTATCATTATTATTTGAGATCTAATTTGCATATTGCTAAAGGGTCATCGTACAAAGTGAGTTTTTTATGAGGAACTGATTTTATAATACTTAGGTACGTGCTTAAGTTACTTTTGTTCAGGGTTCCTAGAATAGCTTTTATTATTGCAAGATAGGCGTGCGTTTGACAAAAATCATGTAGTACTTACTATTTATTTATTTTACGGTTAAAGAAGAACTTTATTCTCACTAAGAATTAAATTCACTTACATGAGAAATTTAACAAATAAACAGTAGGTATCTTTTCCACACATCCACTGCGATTTTATACAAAACAAAGTGGGTAGAAATAAAATTATCGCAAAGTAAGCGACACGGTCGAGTGCGCGATACAGGCAAAACACGGATTACTTGAGACTAGAAACTTGGCACTTCAGGGTAAGTACCGAAAGTTTTCATGTACCGAATTGTAGTTAGATAGTAGTAATAAATTAAGTTATTATTATTATTATTTATTATTATACCATAACTGTCCTTACAGGGGAGTCCTAATGCTACAGTAACATTGGAAATGCTTATCTCTTAACAGAGATTTCTTCCAGCTTCCCATTCAAGGTTGTGAGTAAGACGTATTAGTTGTCACCGTAAAAATACATAGGTAAGTATAAGTCCCGCTAATTGCTATTGCCCTGGAACCAAGTCTCATTAACATCGAAATGACGTCATTTTGACGTCAGCCGTAATAAAAATATACCATCAGCTCGAAACTTCATTCTAGTGCTGACGTCACTAAAATGGCGGCTACACACATTAGCAATTTGCGGGACCTATATGTCGTTTCAAACTGAGGCGGACTCAAAGTTATAGATAACTAGCTGATGCCCGCGACTTCGTCCACGTGGGAACTCATCAATTTTCCGGGATAAAAAGTAGCCTATACCTATCCTTCCCCAGGATGTACCTAAGCTATCTCTGTACCAAATTTCGTCAAAATCGGTTGAACGGTTGAGCCGTGAAAAGCTAGCAGACAGACAGACACACTTTCGCATTTATAATATTAGTATGGATTAAAAAAATCCTATTACGGGCCAAGCCATGGGAAACAACACTAGCTTTATGCCTAGTAATTTACCGCTTGCAGGGAAACGATACAAAAGTTATTACGGAGAGGGTTAATGACGCAAAGGACTACGCTCACGCACCGCGACCTATTTTTAATGATTTTTCGTGAGTAGTGAAGGGTTAATGCTGTGTTGTATGGAGATGGCTTCTTTATCTTAATATCTATAATTTATGTGTGTACAACACAAAAAAATCTGATTATTGATAGTTCAGCTTCTGGATCGCGTGGAGTGTGGACTACACAAATTTCAAACCCATATTTTACACCCTTAGGGATGAATTTCCAAAACCCCTTGCTTAACGGATGTCTGTCATACTAGCTATCTATCCGCCCGCATGTCAAATTTCAGCCCAATCCATCCAGTGGTTTGAACTGGAGTTATACAAGAGATCTGTGACCAGCTGTGGACGTATATCAACTGATGATGATGATGATAAACTTGTAGAAAACAATTATATGCGCCCATAAGGGATAGCGCAGTGTAATATGTACGAATTGTCAGTTTAAGTAACATAAAAATGCAACTCCTCAATATATCGAATTAGGTTGCCTGCACATCGGATTGAAAGAGAGGTGATGCAAAATTATGTAGGTTAGGTAGTTAAGCAATACGATTAAGACAATAGTATGTAAGATTTCTTTATTAGTATTGTTAGTCCATAAGCGAGAGTAGATCATAAGCCGGCTCTCAATAAACATCTTTCACCGTTGCCGCATTTAATTATTACCATACGGCCACAACATATCTCATGGCGACCCTTGCCAGTCGGTGCATGCCTAATCTAAGTGCGTGCACCGGCTGGGCACCGATCAAGAAGAAGACTACAAAATTTTTAAAAGAATATCAAGATTCAAGACTCAACAGAACTAGAACAAAAAGAAGAAAATAATTCCACGTCCTGTATTAAAAATCAAAAAACACTAACATCAAGAAATAAGTTCAAAAATGAATCGCTTATGAACAGAAGACAATCTCAAGCTTCATTGATCGGCCCAGCATCATCGTGCGCCCAGGGTTATCCCGGCCACAACTAGGAGGTGTCCAGGGTATTCCCGGCCCAGTTCGAGGAGTCCAGGGTTAGCCCGGCCCACTAAGATGCAGTAAAGAAGAGGCGCAGGCTCCAGACCTCCGGACCTGATGACCAAAACCAGTCCTGACGACGACGGCGACTACACGGCGGTCACGAAATTGATTAATAAAATGTGTCGCTAACAGTTAAAGTAAGTGCAATTTATCTCTCGTAATGGGCAAATAGGTAGAATGTGTAGGTATTGTAATTTTTTTTTTGGGTAGATAATTTAATTTTGTACGTATAGGATAGGAGAATATTGGTAATTTTTTTAAATAATAAATAATACTTGCTCCACTATCTACTCATAAGTTAGGTTATATAGTGTGTAGGATAGTTTAAAATAATAATAGATAATTAATAAATGAATAAGTAGGTACTTACTTCTTTCGTAAGTATTCGGTGTTAAAATCGAAATATAATAATTCAGAGAATTATAACGGTGCCATCGCGTGGTCAACGACACACGCGTACCCGAACATTTGATATTGTTATACGAGACAATGGTTTTGCTAGAGATGCAATTTGCAAATACAAGGAAATTAATATGAAATAAGGAGAATTTTTTCCCCTACAGACGTTTTTCGTCTAGTTTCGTGCAAGTTTTGACGATATAAGACTATACCCGGCTTTGACAAATTAGGACTCTGCAAACCAAAGGCTTGATCACCCTTCGGCTGTAGAAGTGCTAGGTATAAAATATACAATTATTTATTTTGGGATTGAGACATACTGACGTAGGAAGATGATTGTTATTTATTTGTTCGAACGCGATATTTAGCGCATATTTAGTACCTCCTCATTCAACTATATATTTGTCTAGACTCTTGATCATTATCTACCGCGCTGGTGTTAGTGAAAGACCTAGAATTTTTATGAAAAGTTGAATGTTAGTGAAAGAAATAAGTTTGATGAAGATTATAAGTGTTATGAAAAATGCTCGCAAGCATGTTATGTTAAATATTAATTAGGAGAGTACGCGCCGCGTTTGTTTATTTGTTTATTTATTTGTATTATGTGAAGAAGTAACTTGAAAGGTAGATGAAGACTAGGAGAGGTTTATTTTGACTGTCCAGGAAATATAAATACCTGAGATGTTTACTCAATAATAGGTATTATTATGGGTTATAGAATAGAAACCTTATATTTACCGTCTTACGACGATGCTATACGACAGCTGTATACTTATGATGACGACGATTTGATAGGTCAAAGAATCTTTTGAGACAACTAAGTCGATTAGTGAAATCGATCGAAGTTAAATCCTTGACTGCACTTAATAGATTACGATTTTTCTAGTTATAAGTAAGGTTGAAAGTATGCCCATACGAAGTAAGAGATAAGATAAATTGCACTTGAGCACAGGAAGTAACGATAAAAAAAATGTTTCCTTACATAATTTTAATTTTATTTAGCATTCGATTTTATTTTTGTGATTGTCATCATCTTTTCTTCTGATTCGATGTAGCGTCTAACATTTTTTTCTTTTAAGGGGAGGGGTAACCGCATACATTTTCAGGGGAGTTGTAATATGTACGAATTGTCAGTTTAAGTAACATAAAAATGCAACTCCTCAATATATCGAATTAGGTTGCCTGCACATCGGATTGAAAGAGAGGTGATGCAAAATTATGTAGGTTAGGTAGTTAAGCAATACGATTAAGACAATAGTATGTAAGATTTCTTTATTAGTATTGTTAGTCCATAAGCGAGAGTAGATCATAAGCCGGCTCTCAATAAACATCTTTCACCGTTGCCGCATTTAATTATTACCATACGGCCACAACATATCTCAGCAGAAGCACCTATCACTTCAACGTCCTCCATAGTGAATGTGGCTGGAACTTAGGTAGGTAGGTATGTGTGGAGATTTATGTTTTGATCGGCTCCACACTATTGACGTTCGTTGGTTGTTGGACGACTGTGTGGAGCCGGCGGCGTTAGAAAGAAATAATGGTTTCGTAGACAGCTGTCTGTCGCTGAGACCCTAGAATAATATATTTCCAACATCAATGGCTGAGACCGACAAAACTTCACTAAGTATGAGTGACAGAGACGATGCTCTACGAAGCCGAGATCTCTTTCTTAAGTTCGATGTGCAATATTACCTCCCGGGTACTAAGTAATTAAAATGAAAACGCTTTCCATGCTTTCTTAGCCAGCAAACGTAAAACGTTATTGATGGTACTATTCCGTGACAAGTGATACCCGCCGTTGAAACAAAGCTGTATGTCTGTCTGCGTAAGGATCGATAACTACGAAACAGAATTTATAATATTACGTTACGACTCTTTCAATTAGTTCTTAAATAATAAATGGGTCCTTATTGACCTTTGCAATACTATAAAGTCTATAGGTAGGTACTAGTACTACCTATATAGTCTGGTCATGTTAAAAAACCGGCCAAGTGCGGGTCAGACTCGCGCACTGAGGGTTCCGTACTACAATCGTATTTGATCGACATTTTGGACGATAAATCAAAAACTATTATACCTAAAAATAAATAAAAATCTGTTTTAGAATGTACAAGTAAAGCCCTTTCATATGATACCCCACTTGGTATATTAATCTTATACTTTAAAAGTTGAAAATACCTAATAATATTTGTTCATGAACACATTTTGAAAGAAATGTGTTACATTTTTTTTACGGTTTTATACCTACGATTAAACGCGTGCGTTTAATTGCAGTGCTTGATAAGCTTTAAATACACTCAAACGTATGGATTTCCTCATAAAAAAACTGGACAAAAAACAAAAACAGTAGAAAAAACGTGAACGTAAAAAAGCTCCCTCCAACCCAATCGTAAAACGGTGGCCAAGTATTTATCAAACAGGAAAAAACGCACCCTCTCTAAACACTGGGTGTCAATTCTGACCATAAACAAAAAACATCTACCTATTGCCAGGAAATTAGAATTCCATTTTAAAAGCAACTGATATTAAATCTAAATATATAAAAGGAAAAGATGACTGACTGACTGACTGATCTATCAACGCACAGCTCAAACTACTGGACGGATCGGGCTGAAATTTGGCATGCAGATAGCTATTATGACGTAGGCATCCGCCAAGAAAGAATTTTTGAAAATTCAACCCCTAAGGTGGTGAAATAGGGGTTTGAAATTGGTGTAGTCCACGCGGACGAAGTCGCGAACATAAGCTAGTACCTAATAAATATATGTAAGTTATATGTAAAAAATGTAATAAACGGTGTGGTGGTGCTCTTAAGCGAAGGCATATTTCCAACAGTGGACATCCACAGGCTATTCATGATGATGATGATGATCATAGATATGTATTATAAATGCGTAGGTATTTCTGTTTGTTAGCTAATGGTATAGAGATATCTTGCATCCCGGGGATGGACATTGGCTACTTTTTGTCCCGGAAAATAAAAGAACTCTTCACCACCTATGCTTTCGACTTCAGGTTTTTTATTTGCAAAAATAATTTTATTGCAGGTAATTTTGATATTAAAAAAATATTGCTGCGGACAGAAAAAGAAGAAAAACTATTTTTATTTTAAGAATTCAGAATTTTTTGACTTTGGATATGTAGGTAGTAGGTAACGTTAAAGATACAAATGTCGTTTATTTAAAAATAACTAACCAATTTATAAAAAAGCGGATATAGAAAAAAAGTGTGAAAAACCACCCCATTCAAATCGACCGTTAAACAGTAGCAAAGTACTAATTTACGTTCACATTTTAAAAAAGTAGAGCAAAAAACGCACCCTGTCTAAACACTGCGTGTCAATACAAACCGCTTTCAATCGTCGAAAAAAAACATTTAATCTGACACATTTTAGAGTCCACGAAAGGGAGAAAAGAAAAAAGACCACCCCCTGTATTTGGAGCCAATAAAAAAAACTGTGTTCGACATCGTTTGAAAAAAGAACGACTTAATTGGTGGTGCGCGTGCCGCCCAACTTTTTTTCTCTTTTTTTTTAATTTTTGCCCTTGCGTCCATTGAGTAACTTTTTTCTTGCATTCACCCGTGGGGTGCATTTTTTGCGACAATTATGGTGGAGCGAGCCGTTCAGCCGACAAATTATTTAAGATTATAACCTTTTAGACGCTGTTAACGCTGCATAATTTCATGCTATAATTTATGTGGGCTTTTAATTCGATGTTTTACAACGAAAACGTATTGCGTTAAGAAGACTGGTGAATTATTTGAAGAAAAAATGAATGAAATGACAATTTATGTATATACCTACTTATTTCAGATATTTTCCAACTTTGATAAGTCCTATTTTGACTCATCAAGATTGAATAATGTAAATACCAAATCTTGTCGCTAGCTTTTTAAAATTTGAATAAAGTAGGTAAGTAGGTACTAAGGTTAAAACTGGCTGATTCACTCTGGCTTAAAACCCTTTAGGACATCTTTGATGTTCCGGAATAAAATATAGCCTATATATCCATCTCCGTGATGCAAACAATCTCATTATCTAGGTACCAAATTTCGTCAAAATCCATCAAGATGAGCCATGAAAAGATAAAAGATATACCTTACCCACACAGATAATAATGAATGTTGAAAAAATAAACAACTTAAAAGAAAGCCCAGAGTAAGTAGGGAGGCATACCTACTTATCCAATTATCCTAGAAAGCTCGTAAACATATTTTCCAACTTTATAAATTTCCGCATGCCATAAAATCTAGGTATTGTAGTAATTCACACCTTATTTATATAAATTGGTTTGATCGTTAAAAAGTTACGATATAACAATATAATGGAGTAAATTGATACACATAATTGTAAGCAATATAAAATTTTAACATAAAATAAATAATGACACTTTATAACCACGATAATATTTTTTATAGGTAGATATAATGAACAACGGCCTATTAAACTTTCCTTCTAAGAAAATATACTTTCTAAAACTATGACCACGACAACTAAAATTTAGCGACATCTATTACAAAATAGCAAAAATTAATTGCCACATATCAATAACTTCCCAATAAGAATTTGATAACAAAATGAGAACACGAAAAGATAAACTTATTAAGTATTTACGCACCACCTATCATAGAAAATAAAATATCACTTTAGATAAAACACTTAACTACTTACAAGAAAATATGTTAAAAAATCCAACTTTTTCCCATATTAATTTAGTGTTTCTAAACGGTTCGTATAGTATTAAACTGTCTATTTCCAGTAAAATCCCGAAAATATTTAAAAAATAAAAAAAGTGTTACGTAATGGAAAATTACCTTAAACGTGAAAAAGCAACCGACCGACAACGCGACGACTTATAAAATTTCCATTTAAAACACAGAGCTCATTATCTTTTTTCTAACGAAAAAATACACTTTTGAACGACACGAAATATCCAAAAAACACTTATCAAACATCTCGATTATAAACTTAATGATAATCGAAATAAATCCCAATTTAATTTAAAACAATTTTGTACTTATGTCTTCAAGAAATGTAGAGCTGTTAACTTCTTGGACTACTTTATTGGTTAATAGGGTGGGGAAAGTATAATTTGCATAAATATCTGAAGTCAGAAATTAGACTAGCATAAAATATTTTGGCATTTGTCTATAAAACAGTCGAAACGTATGTAAATAAGATTATATTTTTCTTTACAGATGAAAGAAGGGGAATAGGTTTAATAAAACTGCCCTACCTAACTTGTAATGGAATAAATAAATAAAAGATTTTAACTTTTGTCAAAGCTATTTCAATATAACGTTTAACATATCTGCTAAGAGTAAAGGATTTGTAATCTCGCAAACAGTTTTATAACTTGAAGAAAGGCATTTTGCCTACAACGTTTAGGTTATAAAACAAAAATCTCTTCATGCAACGCAAAAAAATTCACAAGTTATCAAAATAATATTTTTTTTTCGGAAGTAAGTAAACATTTAAACAGTTAGGGATATTAATTATTAATATTAATAAAAATCGAGAGCAATAATATGATAAAGATGTAACCTTTACTTGATGTAATCTTAAAAGTTAGTTCTGTTCTGTGTTTCTGTTTAGTGTTTTTAAAACTTAAAAATCTGATAAGAATATCAATTGGATTTCTCGACTATAGTCGTTGCATAGTCGACGTCTTCGTAGCAGAATTGCATTATAAGCACATCACTAGTTGCATATGTGAGCGTGTTATCAGCTCTCCTACGTACGTAGATAAAATTTTGAAAAATTCTCAACTTTTCCGCGATAACCCCGCCCGGGCGTGCAGAAAAAAGCTTGCAACGCGCATCTATAGTGTGAGCTAACAATATTTATGACTTGAGATTTTCAGATTCTAATAAGATAATGATCTCACCACAAAACACATGCATGGGCATGTATGGGCTAAACGATGGCACTTTCTGGGCGCGCGCGCTCCAACTTAGGCTGTATCTGCATCTCCTGTTTATTGTGATTGCAGTCAATCATGCAGTCATATATAGTTATAAAAACACGTTTAATGTCTGTTTAAATAGTGCCAAAGTTTTTGTGGTAAGCCAATAATCGATATACCTATATATAAAAGGAAAAGCTGACTGACTAACTGTTTGACTGATCTATCAACGCACAACTCAAACTACTGGACGTATATGGCTGCAATTCGGCATGCAGATAGCTTTTATAACGAAGGCATCCGCTAAGAAAGGATTTTTGGAAATTCACCCCTAAGGCGGTGAAATAGGTGTTTGAAATTTGTGTAGTCCACGCGGACGAAGTTGCGAGCGTAAGCTAGTAATTATATAACATAAGAAGACAATTATTGTCCTCTTTTAAGATTTTTTTTAGAAAATACCAGTATTTAACATAATAGAACTGGAAAAATAGGGAATGGCTGAATATAATTTTATCTACCTAAAACATAAACAAAAACTAATGGTCTACGTAATTCTACAAAAGAAAAAGAAGCGATTACATATTTTTTTTGAAAATATGTTAACAATAGTTTATTCTTTCGTAATTATTATAAAAAGGTAAAGTACAAAATAGAGTTCGAATAGTAGAAAATTAAAAAAGAATCTTTAAAGTATCTATGGCACTATCTACTTTCCCGCATCGATGAACAGCTGATCTGTTTGGTGACTATTATCGAGGGAAGTGACGTATGATACCTAGTTACATTCGTCCGAAAAATAGGTTTGGGTTACCTACTCTCAAACAATCTCTCAATTCGAGTCAAAAAAGTTTCAATTCAAAACTAGTGGCATCGTCTATGAATACGACACATCTTATAAATAAACCTTATGACCGACAAGTACTTATTTATTATTTGCTATACTGTTATCATTCCCGACATAGTATTATGCTGCATGTGTACAACACAGGGTGTCTTTGTGAGGGTCTAGATAACTCGTATCTAGGTGCGTAGATACTTTGGTCTAGATGGTATAAGCTATAACCTGACCAAATTGAAATGTAGCTTTTCGACTGAAATTAGATTATACTATTTCTTTATAGTCTGTGCTAGATAACTTTATGTGAGTTAATTTCAAAGTAGTTTTAATTGTGAATTATAACAATGGAAAATAGGTAAATAAGGTAGGTGTTTGAATAATTAAATATCTTCTTGAGTATACTTAGATATACTTAGATTTTGGGTAAATAAGTGTGAAACGATTACAGTTTTAGGTATATTTCTGAGCGTTAGGTACATTTTGTCATGACCCCTTGTTAGACGATTGCGCAACGCGAAGGAGTGTTAGGTTAGGTATGTTCGTAAGGTTTTTAGTCGGTAGGAGTCCGACATAACCAATGTGCTCCTCCGTAGCCGGTGCTATCCATGATGGATTTTCCTCACGAAAAAAAGGGGGGTTTTTATATGAAGGTTATTTTATCATTTTTGAAACGCAGTAATTTTTCAAAAAACTGACTTTTACCGAAACATAATTGTAAATTTTGTCCTACTAAGTATAACCTCCGCCGCACCAACCCGTGCTTTCGTGATTCCTTTCGTCAAAGGTTGCCTGGAAGAGATCGCTTTAGCGATAAGGCCGCCTTTGAATGCTACAGCTATAAGATTAAGATCCTTGTATGTTTTTTCAATGTTTACTTTGTGTTGTGTGCAATAAAGTATAAATAAAAATAAAAATAAATCTCTCTCCTATGTATCATCATCATCATTATCATCATCAAACCACCGATGGCCCGCTACTGAGCACGGGTCTCCTCTCAGAAACGGAAGGATTTGGCCATCGTCCACCACACTGGCCTAGTGTGTATTGGCAGACTTCCCACATCTTTGAGAACATAATGGAGAACTGTCAGGCATGAATAGAATAGAATAGAATATATTTTTATTCAAGTAAACTTTTACAAGTGCTTTTGAATCGTCATCTAGTTTAATTTACCACTGGTTCGGAATGCCGTTCATACAGCACATCCGCACGTCACCCGCGCTCGCCCGCACCTGGTTAGCGCGGGGGCATTGCGGCTGTGCGGGGCGTCCCCAACCCGGTTGCCATCTCAACCTGTTGCCTAATATACGAACGATACGTAATCTCACATGCCTCCTATAAAATTACTTTAAAAGCTTTATCACGCGGAAGTTGCAACAAAATCGGCTTAATTACCACAGTCAATTAATAATGGAATTTTCTAATCGTGCGCGCGCGCCGTAAAAAGATATATCTTCTTGCCGTTAGCGACCTCTGCCGGTAATTGGAGTAGCTATCGGAACTAACGGAGAGCCCTTTTTGCATTAGATAGAGGATAGATACCTACATCCACTGCTAATAAAATTACCTCCTCTTTTTTGACTACTTCAAAAGAACACGCAGATTTGTATATCTCTATTTATTTCGTCCATGGTAGCTTAGTGGTTTAAACGTTCGCCTTCTATTGGGGGGTCGCTGGTTTGATCCCGGGCAAGCACCTCTAACTTTTCGGATAGGTATCTACCTATATGTTAAATATCACTTACTTTAACAGTAAAGGAAAACGTTGTAAACCTGCATGCCTGAGAGTTCTCCATAATGTTCTCAAAGGTGTGTGAAGTCTACCAACCGGCACAATATGGCGTGGTAGACTATGGCCAAAACCCTTCTCACTCTGAGAGGAGACCCGTGCTCTGTAGTGAGCCGGTGATGGGTTGATCATGATGATGAGTATGGATATACCTACTTATATGTATCTGATTTAGTAACAAAGACTGCCAAAGTGTTCGACGCGACCTATTGTCGTATACAATACAGTCAACATGCAAATCAATCAATATATATATATATATACTTATAATAAAACTGTAACAGGTCAAATTCTGTACATTGAAGATATTTTGAAAATATTTTTTCGAGGGCACTCTATAATCGATACTGAACCCAAAACTGTAATTTTTTTCATTTTTGTCTGTCTGTCTGTCTGTGTGTCTGTCTGTCTGTCTGTCTGTATCACGGCCGCGCATCACGCTGAAACTACTGAATGGATTCCAATGAAACTTGGTACGATTTGAGGTAGGATACTTTTTATCCCGAAATTCAGCATGGTTCCCGTAGGAGAGGGGACGAAAGTTAAAATGTATACTGAGTTGTAATTCATTAACGCGTAGTCCGGTTTCATTCATTCTTTTTTTGTTAGAAAGGGGATATTTTAAAGTTCCGTAAATATTTCAACGTCATCGGTTTTTAACCGACTGTCAAAAAGGAGGTGGTTCTTTTTTCTACATCGATTTTTTCGAGGTTTCTGGACCGATTTGCAAATATATTTTTTTAAATCAACAAAAAAGTTTACGTCGTGGTCACATAAAAAATTCTGGATTCAGCTTCTTAATCCTGATGCTGCAGGGTTACTGCCCGCCTGGGTTATCAAGATTCAGGAAGTGTTCATAGTGAATTCATATTGTAGGTACCAAGCAACGACAACAATCCCGAAAAATCAAAGAGTTCCCGCGGGATTAAAAAAACGTAAATCAACGCGGACGAAGTCGCAGGAATCAGCTAGTTACCAATAAAACCTGTCCGAGTCCTAATTGCGTTAACCAGTGATTAACGAATTAGGAATGCTGCGGGTCCTAGCCTAAATCAATTCTTGTTACTTTGACAGCACCTCTTTTAGCGTATTTGGTATTGAATTGACGTTTTGAGTTTAAACTATTTAAACAAGATAATTAGTTTAGTAATAATAATTAGGTACAGCGTCTACCTATTATATATTTCATCATCATCATCATCATCAGCCTGTGGACGTCCACTGTTGGACATAGGCCTTCCCTAAAGAGCGCCACCACACCCGGTCCTCAGCCTTCCTCATCCAGCGACTTCCCACCAGCCTCTTTATATCGTCGGTCCATCGTGCTGGAGGGCGTCCCACACTACGCTTGCTATTATAATAATATATTTAGCTAAATAAAATTTTATCTTATCTTATTATTGAAGTAGCTTATGCTCGCGTCTTTGTCCGCGTGGACTACACAAATTTCAAACCCCTATTTCACCCCCTTAGGGGTTGAATTTTCAAAAATCCTCTCTTAGCGGATGCCTACCATAATACCTAGGTATAGGTTTGCACGTCAAATTTCAGCCCGATCCGTCCAGCAGATTGAGCTGTGCGTTGATAGATCAATCAGTCGGTCAGTCAGTCAGTCATCTTTTCATTTTATATATTTAAGTAGATAAAGATAATTATTACTGTGATGGGCTTATTATTGAAAAACGGTGGTAGCCTAGTGGTTTATAATTTGGTCTCTTATTCAGAGGAACCGTGGTTTGATGCTGGGCACGCACCTCTAACTTTTCGGAGTTAAATTATACCACTTACTTTAACGGTGAAGGAAAACCTGCAAGCCTGACAGTTCTCCATACCTAATGTTCTCAAAGGTGTGGGAGTTTTCCAATCCGCACTTGGCCAGCGTAACATCGTGAGATGTTTTCCATCACCATTAAAGTACTTAAGTAAGTGATTTTTAATTGCTTAAAGTTAGAGGTGCCCGGGATCGAACCCGCGATCTCTCGAATAGAACGTGGATGTCTTAGCAACTGGGCTATCGCGGTTATATTTAACATCCAAACTAATATTAAAAATATGAAATTGTGTCTGTTTGTTATTTTGACGAAATTTGGTACACAGATGGCAACCCGGACATGAATAAAGGCGACTTTTTATCCCAGAGTTTCCCGGGACTTAAAAACCTGGAGCTTTGGTACACGGGCATCATCTACTCACTACCCATTATTATAAATGCGAACATTTGTGTGTTTATTGATTTGTCCTTCAATCACATTGCATCGGAGTAACATATTCTGATGAGATCAGCGTGATTTTTTGCATGGGTAGGTAAATATAGATAGCTAAAGATCCGGAGAGCGATATAGGCTACTTTTTTAATAAGAAATAAAAATACCAGAAAATCAAAGAGTGCCCACGGGATTTTTAAAACCCAAATCCACGCGGATGTCATTATTAGGTATTCTATCGTAGACTTACTATAAATTCGTGAGCTAAGTACTAACTCAAAATCTATCTTCATTTCAATTCCAGGACTCGGTATAATCTTCAACTATGTTGCATCAAAATGGCCATTACGAGAGTGCTCCATAAAATAAAAGCCGGCATTAGAAAACCTCCTAAGAGATTGCGGGCAGAAAAATAAATCACCGTCCCACGCGACCTAGCCCAACGGAGAACGGACGCGCCGAGAAAAAAAAATAATATAGTTTGCTAACATAGACCGTGACACTTATTAGACCCTTCACCTTATATTATTTTACACTAGCTTATGCTCGCGACTTCGTCCGCGTGGACTACACATAATTCAAACCCCTATTTCACCCCCTTAGGCGTTGAATTTTCAAAATTCCTTTCTTAGCGGATGCGTATGTCATAATAGCTGTCTGCATGCCTTTGTCTGTATGTTTGGCTAATCTTCGGAACGGCTGGACCTATTTTGATGGGGCTTTCACAGACAAGTAGAAGATTAACCAAGGAGTAACAGTAACAGGCTACTTTTTGACCAACTTGTGACAACTTTGACAAATACTTTTTGACAAATTTGTGGTCTTATTAGTGGGAGGTCCTGGGTTCAATTCCTGGCAGGGGTTTGGAATTTTATAATTTCTAAATTTCTGGTCTGGTCTGGTGGGAGGCTTCGGCCGTGGCTAGTTACCACCCTACCGGCAAAGCCGTACCGCCAAGCGATTTAGCGTTCCGGTACGATGCCGTGTAGAAACCAAAGGGGTATGGGTTTAATAAAAACTGCCATACCCCTTCCAGGTTAGCCCGCTATCATCTTAGACTGCATCATCACTTACCATCAGGTGAGATTGCAGTCAAGGGCTAACTTGTATCTGAATAAATAAAAATAAAAAAATAAAAACTTTGAAAAAAGGGGAAGTTGTGTTTATCTACCTATACACCGAAATCTCCGAGATTTCTGAATGGATTTGCGTATTTTTTTTAATCGATAGAAAACTTTGTGACATTGTCCCATGAAAAAATTCGATTCCAACTCCTCAATCCTGATGCTGCAGGGGACCTGACCACCAAGACTGATGGGATTTAGAAACTGTCGGTTATAAACTGATATTGGAGATATTTCCCAAGTAAAGACTTTTTGCATTGCATTTTGAATTGCATTCCTAAATCGTGGTGATCCCACAGGATTTTTTAAGAATCATGCGTTTACATGTGTGTACAAAATTTGGTCATTTGGCATCCTTATATTTCCGGGCTACTATAGATAGCCTACTTTTTGTCCGGGAAAATCAAAAGTTCCCACGGGATTTTTAAAAACTTAATTTTTTGTGTAGTCCACGCGGATGAAGTCGCGAGCATAAGCTAGTTTTAAAATATGTATCTATAGGTACTTAAACTTTTTTCATATTAGTTTTCAGGACATGAAGTACCAGCAATCCGCACTTCTAATGCATCCTATGTCTATGGTTGCAAATGAAAAAAAGCTCGAACGAACGCGAATACACCCGAGGCGAATGACCAGCGAAAAATAAGACGAAAACAGCCCGTGCGCACATGTTCGGCCATTTTTTTACTCGCCATCCCTTTCTAGCGCCAAAAATGGGTACAAGTTGTACTAGGGTGAGCGAGAGGGAGCAAAAGAAAGCGCGAAAGAGTTGCTCGTCTGTTATTTCCGTGCGTTGCCGCTTGGAGCGCTGGCGTCGCGGGAAATTTCTTCCTGTTTCGTATGCAAGTATGAAGTGGTTGGTTTGAATTTTTAATAATAGGTTTACTAGTCAATGTACCAATTGCCTAGGTATATTTTTGTCGAAATTTATAGTAACTTTACATACTCTATTCTTCCATTTTTCTAGTTTCTAAAAATATTTAGAACTTTGATATAATGATGTGATATTTATACTTACTTAGATACTATTTTATTTTTACCTACTAGCTAATAATTTCCATAAATTCTGATTATCTCCTGAGAACTCTGATTTTCTGGAATAAACAGCATTTTATATCCGTCTCCAGGTTTCAAGCTATCTTTTTTCCAAATTACGTCAAAATCGGTTCAGGGACAAAGACATGTTTTATTTTTCACAAAATAATATAACTACCTATTATAAAAAATAGAAGTAAGACATAAAAAAACCATAAGTATAGATCATAATAAGAAATTAATACTTATAATAATACCCATCAAACCTTAGAAATTAGAATAATAGCTAGAATATTTTAACAATTCACTTATTGTATTTATTACTAGGCATTTCCCAAGATTCAGAAAGGTCAGTAAATGGTAAAAAAGAATTGATTTTTAAATGACTTTTAAACGTTTTTTGCAATTAAATAAAAGAGGCATAATTGCTTTCCTAATTAACATTTAACTGAAATTAGATTCGTCTCAATAAGCAGCTTACTTATAAAATACTTAAACTTAGTTTTATTAGTATTAGTTTACGTAGAATTATAGTTATAAAATAGAGTAAAGTATGCCCATAAAAATAAAAGTTTCATCGTAAAGTGATTTAAGTGTAGGCAAATAATTACAAAATCATTTTAGGTATATTAGTTTTCCTGAGAAAATTAATACAACAAAATCCGTATACCTATCTCTGTTTAGAGATAAGCATTTCCAATGTAATTTAATTTATTATTACTTTGTAACTACAATTTTGGTACATGAATAATAAAAATAAATAAATAAAAGGAAAAGCTGAGTAACTGACTGATCTATCAACGCACAGCCCAAACTACTGGATAGATCAGTCTGAAATTTGGCATGCAGATAGCTTTTAGGATAGAGAAAGGATTTTCGGTAATTTAACCCCTAAAGGGGCAAAATAGGGGTTTGAAATTTGTGTAGTCCACGCGGACGTAGTCGCGGGAATAAGCTAGTAAAAAATATAAAACGGCTGTCGTAGTGCGCTCCAAACGTTGGTTTGGCTTGAGACATCAATATTTTTCAATTTCTATTGACGAAAATAAATTTTTGGGTTTACAAGATAAAATTATAGGTGTTTGGAAATTTTTGGGAATTCCACCCCCTCGCCCCATGGCGGATTTGTAGTCTTGGCCGCCCTAGGCCCAAGGCCATGTAATACTTAAGTAGGTACCAGCCGCCCCTTTCTCAGCACTCATCATAATTATATTATAATTATAGACTTTATCATAATTGGGTATTTGACTAGTACATCAAAAATAAATTATTTCTCAGTGATTATTTAATAGAGAGTCTTCCAAAATACGTAAAATCCACGTCCTTTGTTGGTTTTAAGTGTAATAACCATTTTAAATCATCGATTAAACTAAAAAAGGTGTCAAATGATTGTGACGTCACACACCGGTATTCCATAGAATCTCGCATACTAAGCGATAAAAAGCTGGACGTTTGATAAAAAGCTACTGATTTGACTAGCTGTCAAATACCGTATTATAAAATTAAAATAAAATAAAATGAAAATCTTTTTTATTCGTATAAACTTTTACAAGTACTTACGAATAGTCGGATTCATCTACCACTGGTTCGGAATGCCTTTCCTTATTTTTTATATTTTATGCCTTATTTTATTTTTTATATTATAACTTTTATCATGACATCAGTGAATTTTTGCCACGTTTGGCCACACCTAATATCTAGCCGCCCTAGGCCAGGGCATAAGGACAAATCCGCCACTGCCTCGCCTATTTACAAAAAACCACCTCGAACGAAGCCGGGGCTAGTCTACCAATCTGCACTTGACTATGGTACCAAACTCCTTTCTTTCTGAGAGGATATTTGTCCTCAATAATGAGCCGGTGATGGGTTGATGATGATGACGAAGCTGGGTCAGCTGGTTAGCTAGATACCTATATACATTAAAGACGATCGATCATTATATCTGTCTATACGAGGTTTTTACGAGCGAAGCAAACTGCGTACCGGCCTAGTACTTCCTTACTATCTTACCATGACTAATTAGATCCTTCTAGACTTTTTAACTACCTACCGCGAAAGAGCTAGCCCGCACCACGGTAAATTGTTACGGTACGGTCTTTTTTATTTTTTATTTATTATCAAATAAAAATACATACAAATAAAAGCTTAAACTAAAAACACCGAAAAAACCACAGAGGTTTGTCCTCGGTGCCTAGCTGCAACGAAGATACCTATTAACTAATTACTTAAAAGAAATAATCTACAGTAGGTATAAGTATAACGCGAAGAATCACGTAAGTATGTAACATGTTATAATCGTGAGTAGGTTTATTAAATTTCTTGTATAATCACTTGCCCAAATATATAATTGAGACGCGAGAACTTCCTTTATTTAAGAGAAAATTGAGAAAACTACTGTTAGAAAAGGCATACTTATTTTATCCTAATTTTATCTATGCAATTTATTTTTAGAATTAAAATTACATAAACTATACTATTTTAGCGTTTAAACTACTTACCGCGAGTGATTTCCATTCTAAATAATATCTGTCCCGGCTTTACTCACGTGTCCAGTCGACGTTAGCCCGACTAGTTTTGAACCCATACCCATAGAAGGGAGTGCGCGAACGGACTCCCTTGAAAAAGGACCCCGTATGGGTTCGAAACTAGTCGGGCTAACGTCGACTGGACACGTGAGTAAAGCCGGGACAGATATTATTTAAACTATACTAATGATTAATAAAAGTCTGATAAGATGATATAATTATGATTACTAATAACTATTGTTAAAAATACAATTTAAGTTTACATGCTAATTATTGTGATCCTAATATCGTCCCCGGGACGTAATTAGGTGCCCAGAAAAATATTTTGAGAATTTCTACTTTTTTGCCAAAGCTCTTTTTGTGAAAATTGTAACAAAGGTAACGGGTTTTTGATTATCCAATAATATAAAGGAATGTCCTACCTAAACTATGACGTTTTATTTATTACTTTACTCGTGATATATTTTTTTAAATTCTTTTTTTACAAAAAGGGGACGATATTTGGCGACTGTACCTTAAGTAGGTACATACTACACAGGCTTAAATCCACGCGGACGAAGTCGCGGGCATCGTTCAGTATGAGTATGATATAAAAGTTCGATTAAATTGTACAAGAAACTCAAACTGCAATAATCCTATATTACGCAATCGGGCGAGCGTTCAGTAAAATTGGTCGAGTGCTTCTTGAGTTTATCTTATAAATGGACAGACACGACGGATAATGCTCTATAACAGTTGCATAATTGCGATTTCATACCATCGTTTTATAATGTTAGCTTTTCACTGTATTGAACTTGTAAAAAGTGAACTCCTTCGTCTTAGAAATAGAAAAATATCGTTGACTATAAGTAGATGATGCCCGCGACTTCGTCGGCGTGGATTTAGGTTTTTAAAAATCCTGTGGGAACTCTTCAATTTTCAGGGATAAAAAGTAGCCTATGTCCTTCCCCGGGATGCAAGCTGTCTCTGTACCAAATTTCGTCAAAATCGGTTGAACGGTTGAGCCGTGAAAAGCTAGCAGACAGACACACTTTCGCATTTATAATATTTTTTGGTTAGACATGTTATTTTCATTACGTGTCCAACCCTAGAATCGAACCTACGGTCCCATAAAGATCCACGTCGTTCCATCACTCTTATACATACAATGCAACCGACGTCATAACCTACCATTCAAATAAAATAAATACCAACCAATAAGGTTTAACACAATATGAATCTTATGCTTTCTAACATAGAGTACAAAATGGGTGTACTTTTTTTGTAAAAGAAATATAATAACATTGGACCAAGTCAGTCCAGCCTTGCCTAACCTGTTTTTTCTCTACGTATCACATTACCTAGGTACTCTAAGTTCTAATGCAATATTACTAACACAATGCCAATTAAAATTTTGCATTTATCGTACACATTTGAATAAGTAGGTATATGTAGGTACCTAAGTACTTAAATATTAAATCAACGACCTCCCTGGCGCAGTGGTAAGCGCTGTGGTCTTATTAGTGTGAGGTCCCGGGTTCGATTCCTGGCAGGGATTTGGAATTTTATAATTTCTATATTTCTGGTCTGGTGTGAGTGGGAGGCTTCGGCCGTGGCTAGTTACCACTCTACCGGCAAACCCGTGCCGCCAAGCGATTTAGCGTTCCGGTACGATGCCGTGTAGAAACCAAAGGGTTCATTAAAACTGCCACACTCCTTCCAGTTTAGCCCGCTTCTATCTTAGACTGCATCGTCACTTACCACCAAGTGAGATTGCAGTCAAGGGCTAACTTGTATCCACTTAACTATACCTTACTCCACTTAACAATAACTTGTATCTGAACAAAATTAAAAAAAAAGGTACTTAGATATTTTTCAGAAGTAGACAACTGTCTTAACCACTAGTTAGTGGTTAACATATTAAGCACTATTAATTAAGACGTTGTTACACTAGCGTACTTGGGTACCTATCAGGAATAATCCTGTAAGGCTAGACGTACTATAAAAAAATATTTAGGTACACCTATAGGCAGTGGCGTGCAGGTCATAGAGGCATAAATGCACTGCTTACCCCACTTGTAATGGCTCAATGCGTATTTTTCATTATGACCTGCCAGTAAATAGGTTCCTACCTAACATGCTTACCCTGGCTTCAAACACTGTGCACGCCACTGCCTATAGGTACTTCGATGGTTTTATAGCACATAACTACGAGATACCTACTAGATAAGTACTAATTCTATTTATTTATCATCTTTACATGCCTCGAAGAGCACGTAATTAAAGCTCTAGGTTCCGGTCATTAACCCTAACTGATAACAATCTTTAGTGTAATGATAATAATACTAGTACCTAATTAATTATCTTCAAAGGGTCTTAGGCAGACAACATGGGAATTCATCACCATCATCAACCCATCACCGGGCAACTTCTGAACACAGGTCTCCTCTCGGCATGAAAAGACTTTAACCAATTATCTGCCATGCTTGGAACACCGCAAAGACCTAAGCTCTCTTTGCGTGTTCTATCGCCTCTATAATGGGGATTGGGGAGTGCTCTGAAGAGTTGTTTGATCTCATTCCACCCTCCTTTTTCTACAACCGCACCGCACGCCACCGCAAACAATTCCACCCTCACCACCTGGGTGTCTGGTGCACTTCGACCACCCGTTGTGCCAGATCCTTTTTTCCACGCACGTGCAAACTGTGGAATCAACTCCCTTCGGCGGTATTCCCATTAGATTACAACATGGTGTTATTCAAGGGGTGGATTAACAAAATCCTGAAAGACCGGCAACGCATTCGCTAAGAAAGGATTTTTAAAAAGTCAATCCCTAAGGGGGTGAAATAGGGGTTTGAAATTTGTGTAGTCCACGCGGACGAAGTCGCGAGTATAAGCTAGTTGTAAATAAATGAAGACGCCGACTTAGTCACAGCTTAGTGCTCACCATACCTAACATTACCTATTACCTAATATTATACTCTTGGTTGTACGCTAGATGCTAAATGAAATTCAATATTCACTTAGAAACAGCTACGAAACTAACTTAAAGCTAACAACTTATGCAATCTAATTAGAATGGGATGCCATTAGACCAGTACCGAGCTGAAATCCTTAAAATATTCCTCTCACATAGAATATCTTAGACCAATTCACGGTTTTAAAACGAAAACTCATGTTAAGATTTCGTAAAACCTAACATTGCAGCCTTCAACACCATTAACATTGTAAAAACATCTTTATGGCCCACCAAATAGGATTTAAATTTAATTACAATTTCTTCTACGTATACCTACCCCCCCTCTGAACATTGCTTGGAGTGAGTCAACGTGCGCGGGCGCAGTTTTCGCAACCGAAATTCTACCAGTTCGAGACAATGGCATTATTAGGCGTTAGACGCCATTTTGTTTAGATAAATCCAGATTTAGGGCCCATCTATACATTGTTATCTCGGAAAAGGCTAACTAGAGTGTCCTGCTCGTTTGAATTAGGCACGCACTTGGGTGGTACTTTTTTATAACAGGTTTACGCAACTAGGAGCTTGCCCATTATTTATTTAATTAACCTAACTATTCCAAATGCATATCATCATCATCATAATCAACCAATCGCCGGCTCACTACAGAGCACGGGTCTCCTCTCAGCGTGAGAAGGGTTTTGGCCATAGTCTACCACGCTGGCCATGTGCGGATTGGTAGACCAATCCGGACATGGCAGAAATCCATATCAATACTTGATATTATAAATGCGAAAGTGTGTTTCGCTGTTTGTCTGCTAGCTTTTCACAGCCAATCCGTTTAACCGATTTAGACGAAATTTTGTACCGAGATAGCTATTTTCACTTTCGTATTTAGGTATGAAGTAGGTAGGTAGTATTTTATCAGGTAGGTATGGATTAATATGGACGTAAAACGTGAGATTTCGAAAAGAAAAAATATGCTTTTAGGCCAATTAGGCCTTTGTATAAAATCTGTTCTTATAGGTATCTACTAATAAAATTTGCCAAATTATTCAATTTTGATTTTCAGTTCATACATAGTTAGCAATCAAAGAAAATTCGACAACGAAGTTCTATTCAATTTTTTAGTAAAATTAACAAAAATATCAAAATTACCTATTCAATATTAAATTTTAGTTTGATCAGCAAAGAAAAATCGAGGAAGAAAATCGGATTTACAAAGACCTTCGTTTCACAAAGAATGTTACGGAATTCGTGATTAGTCCTCAAAATTGAGCTAGGTTTTTCATTGTCCCAACCAGGAATTGAACCTGGAACCACATAATATAAGGTCACAGTGCTCACCACTGCACCAGAGAGGTCGTCAAAATAAGCTTAGAACCATGCGGCGCGAATATGCATGTATTTATGCCTAAAATCCAGACCAAAATAGTAGTAAAAAGTAGTTTGGTGCATCCAATTTTCCCGTGTGTAGGCGTTCTTTAAACATTGAAGTAAAACACTGCGGTAAAATATATGATGCTTGAAAGAGCTGGGTACTATCGGTCTGTTTGTTTGTACTGGCTGAAAGAAGGCAATCTGGTGTTCCTAGGTCTAGAACTCACTCGCGACGCGTTATGTAACGCCTGAACGATGCGATTTGCTTCCTCGTTTCTGTTTCCTCTCGTTCAATACTGGTAGAATAATATGGAATGCTCTTCCGATTTACAATGAACCAAAAGCATAATTTGCTGTAATCCGCTGAAACAGGTCGAATATGTATGGTGCAACATGCAGCATGCGAAATGCACCGCCCGCCCTCCCACTGCTAACCATGCAGGAAGAAGCAGCCACCAGGCAAGCAATACGCACCACCACCACGCAGCACCACACAAATCCCAAACACACTCGACGCACGTTTCGCCCCGACACCGGAGCATCCTCAGGAGATGTAGACCTTACAATGCACAATTGCAATTGTTGCATGTTGCACCATACAGATTCGACCTGTTTCAGCGGATTACAGCAAATTAAGCTTTTGGTTCATTGTATATCATGGACTTCCGCAAAGTAACGCCTGCTTCTATACAGCTCTTCCGATTTCCGTTTTCCTTGCCAGCTACAATATTGGGACCTTCAAGAGAAGAGTGAATAGGTATCTTCTAGGCAGGCATGCTCCATCTTAGACTGCATCATCATTATTCTGAAAAAACCGTCCAAGTTCGAGTCAGACTCGCGCACCGAGGGCTCCGTACTACAGACGTATTTTGACGTAGACGTATTTACAGCCGATGTTTCCGTATTAAGTACAGTCGTATTTTTTCAACATATTGCACGATAAATCAAAAACTATTATGCATAAAAATAAATTAAAATCTGTTTTAAAATATACAGGTAAAACCCTTTCATATGATACCTACCTCATTTGGTACCCTAGTTATCTAACTATGAAAATTGAAAATACAATTTCAGTAAGTAGGTACTACTTACTGAAAAATCGAAATTTTGGATGGGGTCAAATTTGTCACAAATTCTTTCCGAAAGCATTTTTTTTTCAGAATAGCCACCATACACAGGTGTGTTTTTGTCTTTATTCAGTTAGTCACTGCTGTCATCATCATATTATTCTCATCAGCAACTGAGTTCATTGATCAAACTAAACGAAGATCACCCAAATCGTATGCAAAGCGCGTAGGTATTTTTGTAAGATCGTTAGTCGTTTTAGATAAACGCTTGTTGATGATTATAGCGATAATTTTTCTTTTCAATTTAGAGCAGTATTAGCCTAGTGGTTAAGACGTCGACCTCCTATTCAAGGATTCGATTCCGGGCGCACACCTCTAACTTTTCGGATTTATGTGCGTTTCAAGCAATTAATTGAAAAATTGAGTGTTGTAGGAAAAGATCGTGATGAAACATGCATGCCTGAGAATTCTGATTACTTAATATTCTCAAAGGTGTGTGAAGTCTGGCAATCCTCACTTGCCCAGCGTGGTGGACTATAACCAAAACCTTAACATTCTGAGAGGAGACCCGTGCTCCCGTGCCGTGACTCGTGCAATGGGCTGATGATGTTCATGATAATGATTCTTTTCAAGTTACCAAAAAGGTTGAAAAAGTTGTCTATGGTAACAACTTTTTTTTCTTTCGCACGTGTGTACCGCGCTCAGCGCTAGTGAATTCTATTTTTGATGTTTAGATCGGCAATGCGCGTTGCAGTTTTATGCACAATTTTGCGGCCGCCCGGATGAAACGCCGCCATTTTTAAATTTAATTTTAGAACCGAATCGCAGGAAGCGAGTTCTATTTTCGAATTTTATTTATTCGCCTAGGCGTGGTTTGGTTTGCGGCTAGAAAATATTTATGGAGGTAATAGAAAAACATGGCGGTTTACGTATAGTAATAAAATTGAATTAATTATCTAGTCCGATAATACTGTGTAGTAAAACGTTGATTTGTGTTGTTTATTTAAATCTCACAGATAATTAAATATTGTAATGTCTAAATTGAATGTGTATTTTACAATCTTTAAAGGTGATGTTTTAGCCCTTGATCTTTTCTTAGTTTCTGTTATAACCTCTACAAGGTATTTTGTATTTTTAGGGTTCCGTACCTCAAAAGGAAAAACGGAACCCTTATAGGATCACTTTGTTGTCTGTTTGTCTGTCTGTCTGCCAAGAAACCTACAGGGTACTTCCCGTTGACCTAGAATCATGAAATTTGGCAGGTAGATAGCTCTTATAGCAGATATTAGGGGAAAAATATGAAACCGTGAATTTGTGGTCACATCACAAAAAAAATTTAAAAGTGTTTTGAACAAATAGTTAGTAGGTATTTTCAACTTGTAGAGTAAAAAAATGTGGTAAGAACACCTTACCAAGTGGGATATCATATGAAGGGACTTTACCTGTACATTCTAAAACCGATTTATTTTTATTTTTATGCATAGCAGTTTTTGATTTATCTTGCAAAATGACGATCAAATACGACTGTAGAACGGAACTCTCGGTGCGCGAGCCTGACTCGCACTTGGCCGGTTTTTGACACACTGACGTGTGTCAAAAGCCAACAAAAAAAATCCAACAAGATCGGCGACATTTTTATATCTGGACTAGCTTATGCCCGTGACTTCGTCCGCGTAGACTAAGTACACAAATTTTATACCCCTGTTTTACCACTTTAGGGGTTGAACTTTCAAAAGTCCTTTCTTTGATGCAAGCACAAATTCACGGTTTTCGGATTTATTCCATTACTTGTGTGTATAAGACCTACCTACCTACCAAACATGATTCCAGGTCAACGGGAAGTACCCTTTAGGTTTTCTTGACAAAGTGATCCTAAGGGTTCCTTTTTCCTTTTGAGGTAGGTACGGAACCCTAAAAAAAACTTACAACTTGAAACATCAGAAAACTTCTGGTGAAACGCCAATAAAACTGAATTATATCGTAGGAATAAAGACAAGCTGAAACATTTTTCAAAAATGAACTTTGGCATCTTTGCTTCGTGTAGGGTGCCAAGTATTTATTTTTTATCACATAGATACAATATTCAATTCTAACTTTGTTCATAAATCAATGTGACTGACTAGTGACTGGTCTATCACCGTTCTCAATCGGCAAGTACAAGCTCTATAGGTAGGTGCCTACCAGCGTTGCCAGTTTTTTTAATTGCCAAGTCGGGATTTTGGAACTTTTTGAGTGAAAAAAGCGGGATTCTTTCGTCGAAAGCGGGACATGTTAAAAAAACGCATATACCTAATCAGAACTTTTTAAATATTTATCTTTTTATTTGAATTCAAATGACGTTTACGTGACAATATATAGCGCGGCCACTCCACACTTCCCAACAAGAAAATAATACTCCTAAAGATATATTCTTAAAGACAATAAGACATCTTACAGATTTTTTTTCTTATCGGGCTTGTCTGTGCCACCCGCTCGCGTTTCCTCAGCACGCTGCACGCACGGTCGAGCATCCCCGAAAAGCGGGACTGGAGCCTGTCCTACGCGGGACATTTGATTTTGACTTGAAAAATCGGGATGTCCCGCCAAAATCGGGACGTCTGGCAACGCTGGTGCCTACCTACCTATAGAGCTTGTACTCATTTTGAAAATACTAGTAATAGCTCAGAATACATAATAGTAAAATCTTGTACCTACTTGACTTGATCTTTGTCAACATCCATCCATACTTAATATTATAAATGCAAAAATGTGTCTGCCTGTCTGTCTGTCTGCTAGCCTTTCACGGCCCATTCGTTCAACTAATTTTGACAAAATTTGGTACAGAGACAGCTTGCATCCCGAGAAAGGACATAGGCTACTTTTTATCCCGGAAAGAAAATGGGTTTTTTAAAACCTTAATCCACGCGGACGAAGTCGCGGGCGTCATCTAGTCTATACATAATAATATTGGGGTTCACAAGCAATTTCTGTATGAACTTGGTTTCCTAGTCTAGTTATTGATATTTATTTATTTTTTTGAGTGTCTTCCACGCAAGAGTGAATAGGCATCTTCTAGACCTCATCATTGCTCTGTTTCTCAGGCATAACTGTTGTCTAGCACAAATCTAAGTATTTTACAAGAAAAAAATTGACCCAATTTCAATTCTAACCCGAAATGTTTCGCGTCACATCACAGCTGCCGGCCGATCTTTCCGGCGGTATTTTTATAATCAAAAACCATATTGCAGCCAAGTGCATGAGTACAATACAAAAATACCCAGTAAAATTCAAGGTTGAGCGGCAAAAATAACGCACGAGATTCCGATGCTCTCTTGCTCTTGAAATGCATCTTTGAAATTGATTTGCTCGACTGCGCTGAAGCTAGGAGGGGTGTTTGACTTGGATTTGGAATTTTCTATTGGACTGCCTACGACTTTTTTTTAAAGAATACTTAAAAGCCATGTTCATCAAGTATACTTAATAAAACTAATATACCTACCCCTTTCCCTTCCAGCTAAGCCTAGCTAGTGCTAGAAGTAGGTAGGTACAACAATAGTAGGTACAACGGGTGGGGTTTGAACCGGCGACCTTTCGACTTTAGTTGTACTTTCCAAGTGGGTTTGGGTTTTAAAAAAACCTATGGGAACTATTTGATTTTCCGGAACAAAAAGTACCTACTTACCTACTTAGGTAGTAAAAATGAAAAGAAAGAAAAAGTTTTATTTCTTAAATTGTACCACAGTCCACATACCTACCTAAGTATCACATCTTTTTTTGTTTTTTTTTTTTGTTTTTTAAAAGAATATTAGTCATGTTAAATGACAAATATTCCCCTTTCCTCTCCAACTAAGCGTCAGGCTTGTGCTAGGAGTAGGTACGACAATAGTGCAACGGGCGGGGTTTGAACCATCGACCTTTCGGTTTTCAGTCCACTCCTTTACCGGTTGAGCTATTGAGGCTCTTAAACTAATAGTTGGTTACCCCGGCGCTTCCTCCACTTGAGCATTAAAGCCAACATGCCTAAAGCAAAAGAAGCGCCGGAATAAACTACTTATGTCATATTGTGTGGCACAACCCAAGCGCGGATCCAGCCCTCAAAAAACATTGTGGGCACAGCCACCCGAAAATCAGCCAAGTGCGAGTCAGACACCGGAGTCAGAGTATGAATTCGTTCATGATCAATATATTGTGCATTCCTACATATTATCCAGGTTCACATCTTTGTGTATAACCGAACCCGTGGTAGATGCATCAGACTATTCGTAAGTACCTACTTGTAAAAGTTTATTCGAATAAAAAAGATTTTTATTTTATTTTATTTTATATTTAGGAGAGCTAGCCCGGATAATCTTTTGCCATTGAGGCTTGCATCAAAGATTTTACTCTGCGAAGAGTAGAAAAAGATCTCTCCGTGGTACCTATACGCTGACAGGGAGAGTTGTTTTTATTTTATTAAGGCATTGCACAAAACCAATGGCCGTGAAAGTGTGACGTCACAAGTCAATTGGGGTTGTGGGCATGCCCATCGTGCCCACAACGGTGGATCCGCGCTTGCACAACCATAGGCTTAGCGTAGCGAAATTTTTTTAAGTCTATGGGCAGTAACCCGAACAAAGGTCCCAGCTCAGCATTATGAACATACAGCGCTGATTTTCAGCAAGGACCCCTGAACCACAGACAGATTACTTAGTATGGATCATTTTTCTCTTTTCTGGTTTTAGTTTGATCATTGTTTTCTTTTTCCGACGAACCCCGGATAATTATAGTCGCAACAATTTTCTATTAGGTACAATGTACATAGGTAATTTGGTGGCTGTAGGTACCTATATTATGTATAGTGTTTTAGGGGAAGGTGGGGCGGGATGGCATAGGGTCGGCTGTCACAGTGTTTTGATTTCATTTGCTTCACCAACAAACAAGCTGTGAGCATGATAATGCATTATGCATTTATTATACCTACATGTACTTACTCTATAAATCTAAAATAATAAGTAAGTAGGTAGGTACTACATAAGTAGCTGGCGCTATACCATTTATCTAAATTTATAAAAGGGAAAGGTGACTGACTGACTGATCTATCAACGCACAGCTCAAACTTCTGGACGGATCGGGCTGAAATTTGGCATGCAGATAGCTATTATGACGAAGGCATCCGCTAAGGGTTTTTGAAAATTCAACCCCTAAGGGGGTGAAATAGGGGTTTGAAATTTGTGTAGTCCACGCAGACGAAGTTGCGAGCATAAGCTAGTCTTCAATAAAAATTTCAACGCACATTAGCCAACAAACCTCCAAAGTACCTATTAAGTAGGTATGTAAAGCAAATATGTATTACGTTACAACAACAACATTAGAAAAAATTATCACGTTATCATTTTAGCCTACACCTACCTTCTCTAGATCAAACATAACAAGCCAATGGCAGCCGAAAATTTCTAACACCACACACACACAGTCACAAATAAAAATGCTGACGTCACTCACACAGCGAAAGTAGAACGCGGATTGGCGGCACTCGGTTTAAATATGTTATGTTCATTTTTCGAACATCTATTTTTGTGGTACTGAGTTTTTATGCCTTTCATACAAGATGCGATCTGACTTGATACTTTTATCTTTAATTTTTTTAACCATTATTAGTTAAAGCTTTTTGTAAAGCGTAAATTAATATCCGATTTTAAGTACGGAATATACTTAATATGAGGAGTGAAGACTTTTCTGGCACAGTCGTGTCCGTCAAGACCCGTCAAAGGAATCTAAATTTCTAGAGTAATTCCGTTGAACTAGAATTATAAAATTTGGGATGTAACAATGTCTTTTGATAAAAATACTTAAATGAAAACATCCGATACCCGTGAATTTGTGGTTAGGTACATCACAAAAAAAATTATATGGAACACTTCTTATTTGAGTCTGACTCGCACCGGACTGGTTTTTAAATTTGAAATCGTTTAAAATAACAAATTTGACAGTAGGTAAGCTTTATTATTATTATTAGAATACTTTATTGCACACACAAATATATACATACAGAGAAACAATATAAGCTACAAAAAATACTATACAAGAAGGCGCGGCCTTATTGCTAAAGCAATCTCTTCCAAGCGACCTTTGCTGAAAGAATAAAATGACCAGAACGCGGGATGGGACCCAAAGATAAATTATCTTCTTTGGATCTTTTCTGGATTTAGAAAATCAGACCTTGTAAATTTTATGTTAATCAACTTGTCTTTGAACATATACTATATAATACAAATAATTTAAATATAATGCTTAAATAATACGTTTTAGGTAAATATCTTCTCGCAATGGGGTTATTAAGATTTCCCCATACAACCGTGACTGTGACCGTAAGAGGAATTCGTTTTGTATTTAAAGCGGGACCTGATACTGTTAAAGCTTTCATGTTTTATGTATAACTGCGCCCAGTTAAGCCTTTAAGTCATGAACGTCATTTCCTTTGCCACTTCCCACATTTTTTATTTCATTTATTTATTTCTAAACTTACCGCAAGCATAAAATTATTACTCGTATATAAAACAATTAGTATATCCAGGGCTTAGTTCACGCCGATTTTAATTTTTGAAATCACTTGGGAAACCTTTGATTTTTCGAGACATAAACAGCTATCCTTATAACAAAATGTGAATAAGCAAATAGTTATAATATAAGGATAGTTTTATCCGTAGATAACGTATTTAGGAAATAACTTTATCTTTCTCTTTGCCAGTTTTGTCTGTCTCTTTACCTAATAAATTTAATTTCGCTTTTTTTTAACTAAAAATGACTGTTAGCTAAAATTCATTTTTGAGTTATCACCAAATACTTTTGAATTTCCAAAAATTGGAGTTTTTAAAATTCTATGTAGGACCAAGTTATTACTTTATTTACTTGTATCACATTTTGTAGCAAACTTTTTTCGAAATATCAGTTTTTCTATATTCCAATGTTGTTTGGCGATAAATCACGAAATAATCTTTGGGGTTTGCTACTTTTTAGAAAAAGGTTAACTGCATTACCCTTTAGACATCAGGTGGGGTCTGACTTACTTTCCCTAATTAACTTTGAAATTATACCTACCATATCGTTAATAATAATAGTAGGTACTTTAGTATTATCATAGTGATTACAATTTAACATTCGCTCGCTAACCTGAAATCCGGTAAGAATGTTATACAGAATACCTACCTACAGATCCATTATCTTTTATTAGTTTCTTACACGGCATGGTAGCAGAACGTAAAACCTCTTAGCAGTATTTTATAGGTCTTAATCTAAATAATTCGGTATATAAAAATAATGAAAAGATGACTGACTGATTGACTGACTGATCTATCAACGCCCAGCTCAAGCTACTGGATGGATCGGGCTGAAATTTGGCATGCAGATAGCTATTATAACGTATTGTAGGCATCTGCTAAGAATGGATTTTTGGGGGTGAAATAGGGGTTTGAAGTTTGTGTAGTCCACGCGGATGAAATTGCGAGCAAAAGCTAGTTCTTAATATAGCGGTGATAGCCTTGTGGTCAAGATTTTTATTCTGATAATCCGAGGTGTGATTCTCAGCACGCACCTCTTATTTTTCGGAGGTGTGATGTGTGGTAAAGGCACATTTTGGTCTACAAGACTGCCCATCGAAGTGAATGAAAAGACTCAATAGTGACTACTTTTTAGTTACTAAGTAGTGCTTTTTGTAAAGCTTATTATGTATTTCGTTGAGGATTAAGATGCTTACTCATATTCCACCTTCGCTAGTGTTCTTTATTTCCACAGAAAAAAGGAACCCTTATTCGTTGTCTGTCTGTCTGTTTGTCGTGTCTGCTAAGACTCGGGAATCAAAACCTATACCTAGGGTCCCACCCATTGATCTATAGGTACCGTAGGACCCTATAGGTTACTTGCCGAATTCGTGTTCTAGATTCTAGAACATGAATTCGGCAAGTAGCGATGTCATAGAGCACAAGTAAAGGAAAAACTCCGAAAACCATGAATGTGGTAACATCACAAAAAAAATTAAAAACTGTGATTTCTTGTACGATGGTGCGGAACCCTTCGTGTACGAGTCCGACTCGCACTTGACCGGTTTTTTTAGTAAAAGAAAAGTAAAGAAAGTTGGTCTTAAATCACTTCAAGGATCAAGCCCATTCGTTCCACGTACACTCCTTTGTGTTTTTGGCACGGCCGCCAGCACTGGTACAGCGTTCATCGCGCGAAAAACTAACACTCGTAAACTAAACTGCATTTGTATTGATGCAGGGAAAACAAACTTTCAATCTTTTGGAGGAAGGCTGATTTATCTATTTTTGGGTTTCTAGGACAGCTTTTACGGTAGGAGGCGTTCACTTCATTGCAATAACTTCAATCATACCTATCCCTATATTATATATCTATTCTGTGCCTATCTTCTATGTCTTGGATATTTCCGGTATCCAGATTTTTTTAGATTTTAAGCATTTTTAGGGTTCTGTACCTCAAAAGGAAAAACGGAACCCTTACAGGATCACTTTGTTCTCTGTCTGTGTGTCTGTCTGTCTGTCTGTCCGTCTGTCTGTCAAGAAACCTACAGGGTACTTCCCGTTGACCTAGAATCATAAAATTTGGTAGGTAGGTAGATCTTATAGCTGACATTTGGGGAAAAATCTGAAAACCGTGAGATTAGGCTTACATCACTCACACAAAAAAAAATTAAATTGTGGTCATGAACTAATAATTAGTATTTTCAATTTTTCTAAGTAAGATAACTATATCAAGTGGGGTATCATATGAAAGGTCTTCACCTGTGCATTCTAAAACAGATTTTTATTTATTTTTATGTATCATAGTTTTTGAATTATCCTGCAAAATGTCGAAAAAATACGACTGTAGTACGGAACCCTCATTGGGCGAACCTGACTCGCACTTGGCCGGTTTTTTATAATTAGTAGGTATAGGCACCTAGTTATAATCAACCCTACTGCACCGGTTTGCGGATGAAAATTGTCGGGGCACAAACTCGAAAAAACGCCAACAAACGCCAACAAGATTTTAGAAGAACAAGAGTATAAATTACTGGAGAGCTCTATGGTAAAGGTAATGTCGCAGCCCGTGCGGCTCGCAGTCTTCGCACCGCGCGTTGGTCTATTCAACGGTCTGTACGCTTAGTAGTAGATTTTACTTCTCACCAACGTTGATAGTATTTGAGAGTCGATACACTTTAGCGTTAAAGTAAAATGACCCCTAAACGCCTTGTTTTAATGCTCAAGTTTGTACAGCCAGCGCTCCAAGTGGAAACGGTGTGAAATTATAATCAATGGTACTGAATTTTTGACTTTAAATTAAAAATCTTTAGGTCCATTTTACTTTGACGTTATTTTGTCTCGACTCTCGAATGAGTCTAATAGGTACTTAGATCAAAATTGGTGAGAAGTAAAATCTCATACTTAGGGTTTGGCGCAAGGCATTCCGAACCAGTGGTAGATGCATCCGACTATTCGAAAGTACTTGTAAAAGTTTATTCGAATAAAAAAGATTTTTATTTTATTTTATTTTATTGTCGGCCCCTCTGGTGCTGCAAATGTTCATGGGCGGCGGTATTAAATTTTACTTAACAATTAACATCAAGTGAGGCGCCTGCTTGTTTGCTCGCTATTTATATTTCTTTTTAAAGACGTAGGTAAGTACTCCTTGCTTCCTACGTATGAAAATATGCAAGTGTTTCTGTCAGTCTCTCTGTCTGTTATCTTTTCACCTCCCATCCGTTTAGATACATAGTTTGTATTACGGAGACAGACATAGGTTATGCGGACGAAGACGCATTAAGAAAGAAGACAAGGTATTGCTACGTTAGTACTATTATATTAAATTTTGTGGTATTGCCTAGTTAGCCTATAATTGTACTAGGTACCTACTTATTCGACGAAAAAGGTACCTATTCATCTAAACGTGGAATAGTTAAAAGCACAGGTCCACCACATATCTAGTAGCCTAACTAGCTGCAGTAAAGTACCTACCAATTTTCTAGACTTCCATCAAAATGTGTCAACACTACCGTAGAACAATGGCTTGTTTGGATTATAAAAGCCGTTTGCAGGAAAAAGGTGACAATAGCATCCACGACGCTGTTCTGTAACTAGGTACCTACCTATAGGTAAGCTATTCAAGGCACTAGTTCTTTGTCCTAGAAACTGACTTATGTACAGATTTTTGTTTCTTAGAAAGTTAGAACATTGATCGAAAATTACGTATTTTTAATCATCAGATTAGACCCTCACCTCTAGGTTAGGACGTCCGCCTTCTAATCGGAGGTCGGGGGATCGATCCCCGCACGCACCTCTAACTTTTCGGAGATATGTGCGTTTTAAGTAATTAAATATCATGATGGTGATGAATAATCAGATAATTTCAACCGTAAAGTAAATCTAAGTAAGTAGGTACTTACCTACCAACATATTAAGTTGTAGGTACCTACTTATCTTTATCTACACTACGAGGCCGAAAGTGATGAACATCGGCCTTTAGAATGACATTTCATCTTTGTAGAGCATTGTCTCTGTCACTCATACCCATATGACGCTTTGTCGGTCTCAACGACCGAGACAGTGCTCTACAAATCTGCTGTCTCCTTCTAAAGATCGATGTTCATCACTTTTGGCCGCGTACTGTACCTACCTAATCTTTTAAATTAAAAGAGAGAGAGAGAGAGTTCCGTACAATGAATAAGGAAGGTTTGTGTGTTTGTACGTTTACCATGATATTTTAATATCTATAGGTATACTAAATAGACTTGTTATAGGTTTTTGCCTATTCATTAATTAGGTTTTTTTTAAATTCAGATACAAGTTGACTTGACTGCAATCTCACCAGATGGTAAGTGATGATGCAGTCTAAGATGATAGCGGGCTAACCTGGAAGGAATATGGCAGTTTTTATTAAACCCGTACCCCTTTGGTTTCTACATGGCATCGTACCGGAACGCTAAATCGCTTGGCGGCACGGCTTTGCCGGTAGGGTGGTAACTAGCCACGGCCGAAGCCTCCCACCAGACCAGACCAGAAATTTAGAAATTATAAAATTCCAGACCCCTGCCAGGAATCGAACCCGGGACCTCCCACTAAAAAGACCACAGCACTCACGACTGCGCCAGGGAGGTCGTCAAATAAGGTAATTGATAATAACTGATGTCACGCGGTAAGTAGGTGGAATGGAAGGGGTATTTAAAACACGCTCAAAACAAGGTATCGACTAGGAAAATACCAGTAGTAATAATGCTTAAAATAGGTCCTACCTCTCTAAATGGCACAGATAAAAAAATCTCCACATTTACTACAAACAACTGCGATAGGTAACATAGGCACCGTCTAACAGAATTATTCATCCAATTAAAACGCTCTTAGGAAATCTACCGATCGTTTATCTGTTAAATGTAACGAGCGACTTAGCATACGGCCCAGTATTGCGGATACCTTCTTACTGTTAGAGATGATCTAAAGTAAAATTGCGCGCCCTTACTTGTATCTACCTATTGATAAAAATCGAAATTCTAAATAGATATATAATAAAAAGCTGACTGACTGACTGATGGGCTATTAACGCACAGCTTAAACTAGAATAGAATAGAAGAATTGAATAATGTTTATTCGAGGTATCATAATAGGTACACATGGTGGCAATATATTATGATAAACTACATGGTGTAAACTACTGGACGGATTGGTCTGAAATTTGGCATGCAGATAGCTAAGTATTAATTGGTCTTTATGGCCGTTCTAATTAAATAATAAATAAATAATAATAATTAGAGAATAGAATATACAAATTTATATTCAAAGTTGAATGGTAGTTTATCTTTTTGATCTCTCTCAAAGTTGAATGCCTAGTAGGTAGGTATAGGAGGTAAATTCAATTCAAAATTAAAATAATTTATTCAAAATAAGTTGGTAATAAATTACTCTTTTTGATATTCGTTTGTTGTACCTATTTGATCTCTCTGATCTCTCTCAAAGTTTTTATTTTTATTTTTTATCTGACACTAGCTAATGCCTGCGACTTCGTCCGCGTGGACTACACAAATTTCAAACCCCTATTTCACCCCCTTAGGGCATGAATTTTTAAAAATCCTGTCTTAGCGGATGCCTACGTCATAATAGCTATCTGCATGCCAAATTTCAACTCCATCCGTCCAGTAAGTAGTTTGAGCTGTGCGTTGATAGAGCAGTCAGTCAGTCAGTCAGTCAGTCACCTTTTCCTTTTATATATTTAGATAATATTTTGTAAGGGGCTTTTACAGATGATCTATACTTATATGCCAGCCCCATCGTTACAAATTAAATTAAAACCAAATTACATAGTTAATTGGAAGTTTTATAACTCTCTGATCTCTCTCAAGTTGAATGGTAGATGATTTTACAAAGTTTAAAGATGGCTGTTTATTCGAACCACTGCAAGATTGGAACTTTATATTATTGCTAAGAAAATGTCTTAACTGAGGTTTTTAAAGTTAAAGGAAAAACCCCTTATCTATGATGACCTTTAGCGTACCAGTACGATTCCATTATAATTTAATAATTCACTCGTTCAAGTGTCAGAGACAGATTGATACAATGTACAATTTTCTAATCCTGTTAATTATTATAGATATGAAAGGTATCATTATTTTATTGAATAGTGGCTAGCAATTACATCGAGAAGGTATATCTACTTAGCTAAACTAGATTAGTACTAACTGTACTGTGAGATTTAATGTTGTATGTATGAGTAACAGATAGGACAAAACTGTAAAAGTAAATACATACATATACGCACGGTATATAAAATCCATACGACTATTTTGAAAAACACCTAGTACCCAGTGGCGTGCAGGCCATAGAGGCATAAAAGCACTGCTTACCTAGTTGAAAAGGCTATGTGCTCATTTTTCATGATGACCTGTCATTCAATAGGTAGTTAGCTAACTAATGCTTACCCTAGGTTGAAACCCTGTGCACGCCACTGCTAGTACCTACTAGATATTAGGTGTTTTCCAAAATACTTAGTCGTAGGTTTAAATGGACGCGTATTTTTGACTTAATTTTTAACAAACATCGGTGATATTTATAGTATGTTCTAGATTTCTGTACATAGCTCAAGCAAGAACATTTTTTTCCTCTATCTACTTATGCTCAAACGCATCATTTTCGTAGATGCTATGTTTCTATAAAAAAACTGCCAAAAATCACCGGCTTTTAATACCAGTGATTATTAATTCAAGTTCAAACTCAAACTTAAATCATTTATTTAGATTGGGAATTGTAATAAAATACACTTTCTGATTGTTACTTGCTGAATTTGCAATACAAAGTTGTAGGTGGTGGTGGTTCTTATACTGAGACATCCCTTTATAAGGCTAGAAAACCTTGAGGTATGAAAATGTATGCGCAGCCGCTCTACCATTTAAATAATAATAAATCTCTTGGTTATCGTAAGAAAAGTCAGTTCGATTCTCGTCAGAATTACAACATTTTTCCACTTAAGTCCGCGACTGAGTTTATTAAAATGTATGTAAATTTGCGTGTAAGCTAAGCTAGGCAATACGCTCACAACTGTTTCCATTGATCATTAATAAAATCGTTTTAAGCTAAAAATAAAATATACAGTTTAAAATCTCATGTATTAATGAAAGAAGTTGTAAATAAATTGTGTTTTAATATTTAATTTTAACCCCTTTAGTTTTAAAAACTCTTTCTTAGCGGATGTCTACGCCATAATAGCTATTTGCATGCCAAATTTCAGCCCAGTCCGTCCAGTAGTTTGAGCTATGCGTTGATAGATGCGATAGTCAGTCAGTCAGTCACCTTTACCTTTTAAGTAAATATTTAGATTTCACGAAACAAACAAGCAACTGCGTACACTATGCCTACCTGATAAACACGGTGGAAATATCTATAAATTGTTTAATAATAAAAGATAATATAACTATACAGCAACTTCTTCTATGGGAATATATTTACTAAATAGTTAAATAAACCTTTCCTGACCCGTGCCAATTAAAGATACTGAAAAATTTGAAAATTTTGATATACCTAGGTAGGTATTTTTTGTATGTACCTTCTTGATAATGATGCCAACTCGCAACCAAAAGTTAGTAGCGTTCAATGATGAATTCATTATTTTCTCAGACACAAATATAAAAATATTTATTTTTTCATTTTAACAATACAGCGAAACAAACAATAATAATCACTACAACACGAATAACAACCATAGACAGTTTTTATATAATTTTTAAATATAAATCCGTCACGATACTTATCGACACATGACGACACGATCGTCGTCACGATATTTCAATGACAATGGAAACAGTCAACACCTTCATAACACATGCACCGTTCGTCCACGAAACAACATATTGCCTTTAAAATGGTATTGCGTAACCAGGCGCCAAGCCTTTTATATTCTTAAATATATATAAATAATTATGTACATGATGTACGATTCGCTGGAAAACTCGATAGGCAAGTATTTATTTATCTCGGCGAGCTATTGGTTGATCCGAAAAGCCGGTAAAAACTTGAACAAATCTATTTTTTCTAGGTTTTCTGGAAGAGATTATTTCTTAGTAATAAGGCTGCTAATAGGCTTATACAATTTTCTCATTTCTATCTTTTTTTACCGAGTTGTAAAATAAAGTGTAGGTACCTACCTATTTTCACTTCATTTAACAAATCAAATTGAGTGCCTACGCCATTACGAGTCGCAGGGAGCCGCTGGAATCAGGCGGAGCAAGACCGTGGCGTGTGAAAGTCGCTATAAGAGACCAATGTCCAGCAGTGGACGTCTATCGATCGATGATGATGGTGATGAAAATACTCAGGCAGTCAGGTATCCACGCGATATTTTCCTTTACCATTAAAACAAGTAATATTTACTTAATTGCTTAGGTAGGTACAGCACCGAAAAATTAGATTTAAACTCAAGAATCATAGACTAGGTACCTTATATTTCTCTTTTCACTGTGAAAAGAGAGGAGAAAGACAGAACTTTTCTTTTTCTCCTTCTCGACATAATATTTTTCTTATCGTTCACAAAGCTTAGTTATGGACTAATTGAGATCATTTACTGTCGCAGCGTATTACAATTAAAATAAGTCCTAGATTCGAGTGATGCATTTGAACTTTGTCTTTTTGGTAATATCTGGATCTGGATCAACCCAATCGATATTAAATTGATTTGTATCATTTATTATACAAGCTTTTATTTAATATACCGTGTTAGTAAATGGTCAAATCTTGCAACTGAATTTTAGATCAGTTCTCCCCAGCCGATTTAGTAGAAATTTGGAACACATACCTACGTAATTTCGATGACAAATGCAATAATGTAATACCATGAAGGTAGTCTCATGATATAACCGGGAGGTGGCTATAAGAACTCCTCTACTTCTCAAAATATCTCCGTCGTGTTTGGACTCATTGGACTTGTCTTGAAATATCATTATTGTCATGAACAACACATTTCTAAGTGAATTAAACAAACGCTTAAATACATTTTCAGGAATCTAAGCAAAAGTTGCTAGTACTTAAAGCTTCTCTACTCACGTACCTATCTACCTACCTAAATCTTTATTTGCCTAACGTTAGGCCAATGATCAATCCTATCTGTAATCTGTCGATAAAAGCTAGTTATTTGGCAAAAATTTTATGGTATCTTTCGACAAATAACAATCAGTAGGTACTTACCCTTATTATAAATTGTGTGTGTTTGTTTGTTGGTTTGTCCTTCAATCTCGTCGCAACGGTGCAACGGATAGACGTGATTTTTTGCATGGGTACAGATAAAGACCTGGAGAGTGACATAGGCTACTTTTATCCCGGAAAATCAAAGAGTTCCCACGGGATTTTTAAAAACCTAATTCCACGCGGACGAAGTCGTGGGCATCAGCTAGTGTTTATATTAATTATTCTAGTACCGTAAGACCTAGGGTATTTCACTTCTTAATAATCCTTACTCACAACATTGAATGGGAAGCTGGAAGAAATCTCTGTTTAGAGATAAGCGTTTTCAATGTAAGTAACTTAATTTATTACCTATTACTTTGTGACTACAATAATTCTGGTACATGAAAAATAAAAATAAATAAATAAATGCTGCTAAGTAAATTATCGATGGATTACTTAAAGATACTGTTATTATTAATTTCGTCCATGAATTGAACCAATCAAGAACCTAACGGATCATTTATATAAATAACTGCGTAAATTAAAATAAAAGGCATTCTATCCATAAATTTTGTCCAAATATATTTCTATAGGTCACAGGTTTATATTATAACCAGAAAGCTAGTCTTTTATTAAGAGGTCTTATCCTGTAATTAAAGCAAGTGACGACGCTTTCTTCTATAAAAAACATTCCTATATTCAAATTTAGGTATAACAAGGATTTTAAAAAAACTATAAAAACGATAATGAAGTAGATTTAAGTGTTATTTAATAAGTAAGCTTTTAGTATCTTAGCTAACCTAGTTATAAGTAAATTGAATACGGTCTAGTTCTGAAATGACAGAATGCTTAGAGAATCACGGCATTACCGATTAATAAAACTTCCCGCCAATATAATCAAGTAGACGTGGCTAGAAAGAACCTCTCAGCTTAGCCACATTGTATATTTAAAAATCAGCTTAAAATAATTTAACATTCATGCGCTTTATGTTGCGATAAGTAAATCTAAAGTTTTGGAAAGAAGGAAAAAAAATGTAACTCGGAAGTGACTGATAAAGTGAAAAGTTCGAATATTTTTTAAACTATTATCATTCTACATACCTACTATTATCAAAAGGTAACTTGTAAAAGAATCTAGTTACCAAAGGAAGTATAGAGTTTCATTAGAAAAAATTACCAGACCGTAGTAAAAATGTTTCCTACAGCTACTTACCTACTCTTTAAAAATTATGAAATTCTTATACGCCGTATCTTATCCCCAATGAAAAGAGGTTTTGCGAAAATATTAAGACTAAGAATTAAGTGAATGGTAAAAATATGGTATCAAATTGCTTGATACACGAACTTTTTAAACTTTCATGTAAACCTTCTTTTAAACCTCCTTACTTTAGCTAAGTAAGAAACTACAATAATCTATTAATAAGTAGAGTTAGAAAACCATAATATTTTTTGCATTTAAACTTTAGAATAAATCAACTTCTAAAACTGTAAAGCATTACCACTGTAAAGTACCTAGTTATGAAGTAAAAAAGTACAATAAAGATGTACGAGTAGACATTATAAAACACTCAACTGACCTTAATCCTGTCCAACACGTTAAAAAAAGTCCAAATAGCTCACATAACAATAAACTTTATAGTCTGTGTTTTTTTCGCAACAAACCTTATCAAGAAATAGCATGTCCGCATTTATGCGCCAATCTTTTTATCGCTAAACACTTTTTTTTATAACCTATTACATTTTTCTAATTTCACGGTTTGGTATACAATGAAAATTTCTTTAAATTTTTTCATTTCCCGCCTAAGCCACGTCAGTTCACTTTTAAATTTACAATCTGTGATCACATTTCGAACATCGAACGGGGTATTTCGGAGATGGTCGGCGCGTTCTCTATTTCACTTTGGAATTTCAGTATGAAATTTTCGAAAATCGCCGGTGCGTTTTCATTGTTAGCTGTAGTGTTGCGCGCAAGCACTTTCAACACATTATGATCTAACACTGGCCGAGTCTCGATTGCTGAACATACTTATTCTAAGTCAACTTACATTCGTTCATATTTGCCTGCGGGGCGTAGGGCTGTGCTAGGACTAGAGCCCCACTTCCTTGCATCGGCTTTGCATACGTCATGATGGTTTAGCGATCGACTTAGTGTTATTTTTAGCATCGATACCAACTTGTTCTAACCGTTTTATGTTAATCTAAGGCTTTGTGGTCTCTCATTAAGCTCTTGTCTTTGGCCTATTTTTTTTCTTCCACATCTTACACAGAAAAGTAAATAAAAATAAAACTGATTCATTGTTATTTAGAACAAGTCATAATAATGACGTCAATATTTGTACCTAAAATAAAAACAAATAATTTATAAAAAAGTGCAATTATTCAAAATTATTTTAGAAAATAGATAAATAAAACCAGGTATATTGTCCAACCCTAGATTTGGCGTAGTACAAGAAACGTCTTGCATATAATAATATGTTTTAGCCTATATCGAACGCTTACAGGCAAGAGGGCAGCGCGCGCGCACTAAGCTTAGTTTTTAGAATAGATTTAGTGAACATTTTAGTTTTGATTGAAAATTAGATCTTTTGGGAAATGTTCTTTATAGGTACTGCATGGTAAGAGTATAGAGAAGAAATTTTGTAGTCTGCAACGAATAAAGCTTGCCTTGAAGATACAAGCTCAAATTCGCATTAATTGAAATGTTTTTACATTTTAGGAAATTAAACTAACTACAAAAACTGATTCCTAAATAATACACAAAAAAAACGAACACAATTTTAAATGTATCTACTTAGTTAAAAAATATAATTGACATTAAAAATAAATCGGATGGATATACTTTTCAACCTACTTTTCAAAACCTACAGTACAAATACTGATAGCATATAAACATAAACTTTTAGAAGAAAAATAATGTATAAACGAAAGTTGAAAATGACTCTACCAAAACTTTGAAATTAAACCCATCAGAAATGAAAGAATTAATTCCTAAGACATGTTGTATTTGAATAAAGAAATACGTAGGTGAATATAAATCGATAGAAACATAAAATCTGAAGATGTCTTGATGTTTCATCTATCAAAACAGCACAATCTTTACAAAATACTTACAGCTCAACTGGCCTAAGATCCGCGAAAAATCAAATACAAATACAAATTTCTTTATTGCGAATCTGGGTAAACAGTGGAGATGTTACAAAAACAAAGAGGTACAGCCAAATTCTGCCTATTAGCATGCAATATGTTATGATATACCTAACATAGCTTCTAAGGTTCATACACAAAAAATCTAACGTTGAAATAGATGTACATCACTATTCTATTCCGATGCAAGACGCAACACTATTAGTTGTATGCACCGTGCATTGGCCTGTACTGCCGCATTCGTTCCTAAAGTGGAAGAACATCCTAACCGTGTTATAAAAACCAACCTAAAAACGACTATAATTCGAAGTCGCTAAGAATTATTTTCGTGCGGTGTTATTAGTGGGGTTAAGTTCAGATGCCTAACAAGTTTTTTAGAAGCTAGTTCTTATACTTATTTCACTATGAATTTTAGCTATAGCATTACGTATAGAAAGAAATGCTTGGCTTGTCTGTAGGCGTAGGTTTCTAGGACGCAACTGGTAGAAATCTTCGCTGTATAGCGGTATAATTATTATTAGGATAGGATTGTGAAAGGAGTTCCTGTGGTGGTTTAGAATTTATTTTGTCTGTACTTTATTCTTGTTAGTTCTTATTTCGAATATTGTCTATTATTTTTAATAGTGTTCAATTCACGTTCAGTTACTGGTTTCGTAATGTTATGTAAGTCCTTGTACTCAATTTTGATGTGTGCAATATTTATTTTATGTAAGCGTCTTTGCTTAGGATTTCCTTGTTTTTTTTTTCTGGAAAGGCAAAGAGCAAAAATTAAACATCTTCGTCCGCTGTAATAGGCTAGTTGACACTTTTTTTAAGTAGGTCTTAAATGGTTAATATTGGTCCTATTAGATCAAAAAAATTAACACTATATTTTTTTGCGCCCTAAAAACCATAAAACTTTAATTTAAAAATATATTTTTCTTAGACAGGTGAAAACACTGTCGGCCATGTTTGGCCGATAGATTATCTGTGCTCTGACGTCATGCATTTGTAAACAACAGCATAACCTCCCAAAGTTTAATAAACATGACTTCTATACTAGTTTACATGAAAAATATAGTAGGTAATTATCGTTATTGTATGGCATCTGAGAATCTAAAAAACGCATCGATAAAGACCACAGGAAAGCTGTTGTGGATTAGAGTGCCCAGTGAAAAAAATATACGTAACACGCGAAGACTTGCTTAAAGGGATCCTATTTATGACTAACGACTTCAACCCAAATTTATTTTTGCAAAGATCACTTTGTTGTAAGTCTTACTTAATAACTTATTCAATTTATAAAGACAAAACGATAATTTTTTACGTTTACTATGAGTTTTTAGAAATATATAAAAACAAGCTTATGCTCGTGACTTCGCCCGCGTGGACTTCATAAATTTCAAACCCCCATTTAACTCACTCAGGGGTGGATTTTCAAAAAATCCTTTCCTAGTGGATACATTCTCTTTACCTACAAAGAACACACCCACCAAATTTCATGTATCTAGACCAGCTGTTTAGATGTTTAGGCTGTGCGTTGATATATAAGTTGTCAGGACTTTAAATTTTATATATATGGATACTACGTTAGTCCCCGCGTGACATAGGGATGACATTTCTTTGTTTACATATTTTTAATGATGTCACATCATGGCTGACAGCGTTTTCTGCGTTTCAAATAAAAATAAAAACTGTATTTTTTTAAATTGGATTTATATATCCATCCTGCGTTTTTAATTATTGTTATTGATATATTTCGTTGTCTTAAGCAAAATACTATAATAAATAATCATTTATTGGACGAAATTAGATATGAGTCAAGTAGCCTATTACTTACTTACGGGCCGTCAATTTAGGTTTTTACAAGTTGATGATGATATTCCTTCCTTGTACAGTTCAAAGTTTAAGTTTATGCGATCGCCATAGGTATATTAGGTATCCATATTAATATAGGTCTTCGTCCTTTACTTTTTAGACTTTTAGTTTTGAATCTATAATTATGTACAATTTTTAATACCGTAGTCAAGTAATCAGGTATTTCTGAGAATATTCTATTTTATTTGATGGAAGCCAGAGCCTAAAGTGAACGCACCTTGTCTACGACAAGTGATTATAAAAAGACTATTGTATATTGTGGATCTGTCAATGTCAATGTATTGTGTCAAGTGTCATCTTGAAAAAATTGTATTTTCAATGTGAATACACTCCAAGTTTATTTTTAATCTAAAGTCTCTTTCATTTACTAAATCACAAAATAATAAGTCAATTTAATTCCTACATAATTTGCGATCGTTCTGTGACATGGCACAAAAGTATCGTTATTTTGTTTTTCCTTTTACTTTTTTTTTTAGTAGGTATTGGTGTTATGTTGTTAGGTTAAGATTCTTGTTTTGATTGTATGTATTAGATTATAATGGGGCTGACATGTATATAAATATAAAAGCCCCTAATCAAATAAAGAAATAAAAAAAATAAAAAAAAGTATCGCAATTAATATGATTTTGCAAATATTCTTCTAAATGGTCTATTTTTTATTTTGTTTTGTGTCTTAGTCTTTATAAATATAATTAGAAGTGAGTAGGTTGGACAGTTATTCTATAACCATGTTTCACTCGAGCCTATCAATTAATAGCGAAAGTTTCATTAAATACCTACTTACTTTCTAATCACTCGGGTTTTATACGCACTTAGTTAAGTATTTGAGATTAGGCGTAAAATTAAATAGACATTTTCCACATTCAAAACTGTGCCTCTCTTTTTCAAAAATAATGTACATCGGCCTTTACATTTCGGCTTTGTAGAGCTTTGTCTCTGTCACTCATACCTATATGACGTTTTGTCGGTCTCAACGACAGAGACAATGCTCTACAAATCTACTATCCTTTTCTGAAGATCGATGTACATTATTTTCTGCCGCGTATTGTACAACCTCTTTTAGGCAGTGGCGAGCGCTTAGTCTTATAAGTGGGAGTATCTGGATTCGATTCCCGGCAAGGTAAATTTGGAAATTAGGTATGTCTAGTCTGGTCTGATGACGGAAGAAATGATGGTGGAAGAATTAAGCTGTGGTGTTACTACCATACCTACTGGCAAAATAGCATTCAGCTATGCGTATTCACACCATTTCGGGGTACCTACCATTTTTTTTAACTACTATAATCATCATTTACCACCAGGTGAGATCACCGTCAAGAGCTTTCTCTCATCGAAATAAAAATATATCCGAATAATAGAACTGAGAGGATATAATAAATCTACTTATTCGTGAGGATGCAGTCAAATCTATTAGTTAAGTTAAATTCAATTTTAAATTGAATTATTGCAAAGTTTATAATAAACTTATAATTTATAATAAATTGCCTATATGCAATCTTACCTAGTGGTTAACAAGAAATATACCAAATATCATTAACACCATTACATGTCATACAATTATTTAAACACGTCACAGACACGTCTAAATCTATTGCTATCCCTGTCGTAATGTTGCTTGCGGAAAGGGGTAGCACTAGATTTGGAACTGTTAATTTAGTTTAGTTTAGAGATTGTGTACAAGAGAATTAGCCCCAATGACTAAGTATGGTTTTTATTGAGAAACTAAGTATTTGATTTATCTTGGTCTTTACTTAAATTTTTTGTCTACAAATTGAAAAGCTAAAACCAAACAACGGCAAAACGACCAGCAGCTATAAAATAAACCAGTCGAGTGCGAGTCAGACTTGCGCAAAGAGGTTCCGTATTACAGTCATTTTGCACGATAAACCAAAAATTATTATGCATAAAAATAAATAAAAATCTGTTTTAGAATATACAGGTAAAGAAAGCCCTTTCATATGATACCCCACTTGGTATACCTAATTATCTAACTTTAAAAATTAAAAATACTAATATTTGTTCATGGACACATTTTAATTTTTTTTCCTGTGATGTAATCATAAATCACATAGTTTTGAGATTTATTCCTTTACTTTTGATATAAGATCTACCTATACCTGCCACATTTAATGGTTCTAGGTCAACGGGAAGTACCCTATAGGTTTTCTTGGCAGACACGACGGACAGACAGACAACAGAGTGATCCTACAAGGGTTCCTTTTTTCCTTTTGAGGTACGGAACACTAAAAAGATAACTGTCAAACATATTTTTGATATTAGTAGAGAAGTATGGATATGAATACAACATCCAAACTTCTATTAGGATTTACAAATAAATAGTAAAAGTAAAATGGACATGAAATTCATTATATCACATTTGCCAATAAAATCGAGTGTCGAGTTGTTTAGATGGTGGTCGGGGTCACTCGTAAGCGCCCCGAGGCAAAGCGGCGTAAGTCATGAATACCGATTTATTACGGCTTGGAAAATTTGAAATTACATACCATAAAATGCTATAAAGTTTATAAAAGAAATAAGTATTTCAGACATTTCACAGTCCATAATCGATACTAATATTTTCATTATAAATGCGAAAGTGTGTCTGTGTACTAACTTTTCACGGTCTATTCGTTCAACTGATTTTGACGAAATTTATGTAGGTATATATAGAAAGAAAAGCTGATTGACTGACTGATCTATCAATTACAGCTCGAACTACTGGACGGATCGGGCTGAAATTTGGCATGCAGATAGCTATTATGACGTAAACATTCGCTAAGAAAATATTTTTGAAAATTCGACCCTTAAGGAATGAAATTGAAAATGAAATTTCTGCAGTCCACGCGGACGACGTCGCTAGTAAGTAGACACACTTTCACATTTATAATACTAGTATAGATTTTACAAATATACTATTTTTTTTTAATAGATATAGCGAGAAAACGAGCAGGCGGGTCACCTGATGTTAAGTGATTACCGCCGCCCATGAACATTTGCAGCACCAGAGGAGCCGCCGATGCGTTGCCGGCCTTTTAGGAATTTGTTGGTCCGCCCCTTGAATAACCCCATGTTATAATCTAGTGGGAACACCGCCGATGGGAGTTGGTTCCACACGTGTGTGGAAAGAAGGATCTGGCGCAGCGGACGGTCGAAGTGCACCAGACACCCAGATGGTGAGGGTGAAATTCCTTACGGTGGCGCGCGGTGCGGTTGTAGAAAAAAGAGGGTGGAATGAGGTCAAAAAGCTCTTCAGCGCACTCCCCATTATACAGGCGATAGAACACGCATAGAGAGCTAACGTCTCTGCGGTGCTCCAGGCTTTCCAACGAGCCGGTTAGTTTGGGATCGTCCACAAGTCGAACAGCCCGCCTTTGGATCCGATCAAATGGAAGGAGTTGGTACTGGGGTGCTCCAGCCCACAGGTGGGAGCAGTACTCCATGTGAGGGCGGACTTGCGCCTTATAGAGTAGGAGCCTATGCTCGGGCGCGAAGTACCGCTTTGCTCTAAATAGCTATATTTTGACTTAGGTAAGTTTGTCTGGGACGGTACCGCACGCACGGCAACTAACGGCTAATGTGGTAAGATAGAGGAATGCCGGCGATCCTAGCGAGCCGCGATGGAATTAATTACTATTATGTTACTTAGAAATAAAACTACTTGTACCTGTCTATTATTCTATAATAAAATAATTATTCATCAAAGTTAAAGTCAAAATTAAATAATTAATAAAAATCCATCCATTCTAATATTATAAATGCGAAAGTCTGTCTGTCTGTCTGTCTGCTAGCCTTTTACGGTCTTTCAATTCAACCGATTTTGACGAAATTTGGTACAGAGATACCGATGCATCCCGGGCTAAGTCTTTTAATCCCGGAAAATTAAAAAGTTCCCGCGGGATTTTTGAAAACCTAAATCCAATCAGACGAAGTTGCGTTTGCATCATCTAGTTCAATAATAAAATAATTATTCATCATCATGATCAACCTACTGCCGGCACACTCATGAGGCCTGAAGGGCTTGTACGGGAGCGGTGTGCAGGCTCGACCGTACCAAAGGGGAGATCTCCCACCGAGCGGTTGGTTGTGCTCGGTAGCGCCAGCTGGGCCGACGGTTGTATCTTGAAACTTCTATATATAGTCCAGATTGCAGAACACTCTGTTAGTGCGAGTACTGTCGGCGGTACATTTGTTCGGGACTATGTCATCGATTGAACAGCGCCATCTAGGTTCTATTGTGGCAACCGCCACATCACTCTCCTCCGAGATGAACGCGTAGTGTGAAGCAGTGAAGAGAGGTGGCGTTGTAGCGTGAAGGCGTGTGAAGGGCAATGGCTGCTAACCATCCAGAGAAGCGGTGGACCAGGACGCTTGTAGCTGGTGATGGAGTGCAGGGCCATTGGGCCCCGAGGCTGTGCTACATCCGTCTTACAGGCGTCGATGTGATTGCTGTTGCTGTAGACTTGGAGTTAGAGGAGACGTCGGGCTTGCGGTGTGTGATCCAAAGATGTTGCGGTGTATGCGATCACCCTTGATCACGTTATGTGCGCAGTGCGGTTGTGTGCGGTTGGTCTTCGATGACTTCGGCTGTTGTAGTGTGCGATTACTCTTGTATCACCGTCAGCTGTTGAGGTGTGCGACCATTCTTGATCACGTCGGTTGTTGAGATGTGCGACCATTCTTGATCACGTCGGTTGTTGAGGTGTGCGACCATTCTTGATCACGTCGGGGTCACCAATGTACGGGAGCGGTGTGCAGGCTCGACCGTACCAAAGGGGAGATCTCCCACCGAGCGGTTGGTTGTGCTCGGTAGCGCCAGTTGGGCCGACGGTTGTATCTTGAAACTTCTATATATAGTCCAGATTGCAGAACACTCTGTTAGTGCGAGTACTGTCGGCGGTACATTTGTTCGGGACTATGTCATCGATTGAACAGCGCCATCTAGGTTCTATTGTGGCAACCGCCACAGGCTTAAATGTCATAGTGCGCCACGCTGGCCAAGTGTCGATTGACTTCACCTTCTTTCAGACACCTTTGAGAACAGTTTGGAAAACTTTCGGGTATGCAGGTTTCCTCACGATGTTTTCCTTCACCGTCAAAGGCCAAAGCAAGTGATATTTCCCACCCACTTCTACTTTTTCTTCGAAGTTAAACTTAAGTGGGTGCCCGGGATCTAACCTTGGACCTTGGACTAGGAGGCCGACGCGAGTCGCGACGTCTTAACCACTAGGCTATCACTGCTTATTATTGGGCTATTTGGAACGAGTATGGCAGTTTAATGGTTTCAACGTGGCATCTGTAACGGAACGCTAAATCGCTTAGTGGTAGGTAGGTACGTCTTTGCCGGTAGGGTGCTAACTAGCGACGACCGAAGCCTCTCACTAGAAAGAAAAAAATCAACAGAAAAAATGTAAAAAGTGGACCACACCTAGAGTACGCGACAGTTCAAGATGGCAATCGGGGTACGAGGCGGGGGGACGCACACACCCACCTCACCCGCACTCGCCCGCACCGGGCTAGCGCAGGTGTGCTGGAGGTTCCCACCCCGATCGCCATGTCGACCTGTCGCGTAGGTACTATAGATGAAAGCTAAATCAGTCTTTAATTTCAGCTAGCGAGGCGACGATAATAATTTCGGTACCTTTAGTTCAAGAGTGACTTGACATTTTCTAAGCCACATTATCACTTACTATCAGGAGATGTAAATGATGAGGGGACGTATTCTGATTTCTGAGATAGAACGTGCTAATCTTGTAAACGTATAGTTAGGTATAGGATATCTACTTCATGATTATAATTGGATTCTACACGACAAACGGAAATTGCTTGACGGTATAACTTTGCCGGGCTATGGCTGGGCTATGTGCCACTGCTGAAACATCCCTACACAAATCATTTTCCTAGGTATTTTATATTATTAGTTTTAACGAATCAATGAACGCTATCTTATTCTTCGCTCTGGGCTGGGTATGTTGTGCGTCAGACGGAACGCTAATGAACGCTATATTACTCTCGATTTTCTACAAGGACGCAAACAAAAGATATTCAAAATTTTGCCATGGAGCACCGCACTTGCCAGTCAAATCAAAGAATTCGCACGGGATTTTTAAAAACCATAACATACTTAAATATCTTAGAGACAAAGGTTTCCTCGGGTATTATGCAAAAATGAGATTTACACAATATCCGTGGTGGATGTATCGTTAGTGCGCCGCGTGGGTCGCATTTACTTGTTTTGCGTCTCGGAATGCGCTGTTCGCGGCCGCGAAGAATGCATGGTAAAAACCTAGTGTCAGCCACGATATGCCAATGCAGGGAGTTGGCTCTACTTTCTATCGTCGATTGTCTCTCCTTTCAACTGAAAGACAGGGTTGGCTCTACTTTTGTATACTGTATGCCTTGATACATAACGATGTATACTCTTGTGAATCAAGGCATATAGCATTATGCTGAGGTGGAACCTTCTTTCGAGTTGTGCCACACATGGCATTCTTCTTGAGTCATGTTGGCTTTAATGCTCAAGTGGAGTAAGCGCCGGGATAACCAACTCTTAGATATATTATTAAGGCAATAATCGAAAACAATGCGGTGGAATGTGTCTATATGTTAGGTGACTTTAATTCCCACCCCCATCAGCCATTCTGGAACGAGCTTTGCGATTTTTGTACCGACCAGTCATGGTTATGTGCGGATGTAGAAAAGCTGGGAGTGAACTCAAATACATTTACCTACATAAGTGATATGAATGGTAGTCTAAGATGGTTGGACCACTGTGTAGTGACGCGATCAGCCTGGCAGACTGTTTTAAATGTTAGCGTACGTCATGATACCTATTGGTCGGACCACTTCCCGCTGTTATTAGAGTGTGATATGAGTTTAATCGTGCCGAAAATATATTCTGGAGATGACTTAAATAATAAAATCACATGGGGTCATAGATCAGATGAACAGGTTAGGTGGTATCATGACTATTGCAATAGCAAACTTAGAACTATTTGTTTCCCTGAGATGTTTGTGTCGTGTGGAGGTAAAATATGTGCGGATCCTAAACACAGACAAGGACTAGAGAATATGTACAAAGAAATAGTGAACGTATTTTCTGACGCTGCGACTGAAACTTACAGGGGAAATAAGTGTAGCAAAAAGGGCCCGATAGTTGGATGGAACAAGCACATACGGGCCGCGCACTGTGAGGCTCGGTCGAAATACCAAACATGGTTGTTATATAACAAACCGAAGTCGGGAAGGGTCTGGGACGAGATGTGTGACAGCCGTAAAATATTTAGAAGTCGGTTAAGATGGTGTCAAAATCATCAGGACCAAATAAAGATGGACATAATTGCTTCGCACAGATCGGCTAGAGATTTTTCCAGATTTTGGAAGTCAACAAACAATCTGAGTGTTCGACCAAGCCTTCCAGTGAGTGTCGCCGGGTGTAGCACGCAGAAAGAAATAGCAAATCTGTTCAGGGACCACTTTAGGGTATCGTCACCGCTGGGGCCGTCGACTCAAGTGTTCGATGCTCAGATAAATCGTGACAAGGAATTACTGCGTTTTTCTACCAAGGAAGTATCAGAGGCTATTCAAAAAATGACCCGAGGAAAGTCGCCTGGGCACGACAGCCTGAGCATCGAACATTTGAAGTACGCAGGTTTTCACTTACCCAGGGTACTAGCAATGTTCTATTCACTCTGCGTGAGTCACACGTATCTACCGGGTGACATGATGAGAACTATAGTGGTCCCTATCGCAAAAAATAAAACTGGAGATCTTTCTGATAAGTCCAATTATAGGCCCATATCACTTGCTACTATTATAGCTAAGGTTCTGGACAGTCTGTTTGATAGAAAGCTGAGCGAAACACTCGTTTTTTACGATGCTCAGTTCGGCTTTCGACCTGGATTATCGACTGAGACCGCAATATTAGCCTTAAAAGAGACTGTACAATATTATACAAGGAGAAAGACACCTGTGTACGCCTGTTTCCTCGATCTCTCCAAAGCTTTTGATTTAGTTTCTTATGATATACTTTGGAGAAAGATGGAGGAAGCAGGGGTGCAACAGGAGTTGCTTAATGTTATGCAGTTCTGGTATGCAAATCAGGTAAATAATGTCAGGTGGGGGAGGGAGCTCTCGGATTCATACGGGTTGGAGTGCGGGGTGAGGCAGGGGGGGTTGACCTCGCCGAAGCTCTTCAATCTGTATGTGAACGAGCTAATCGTGGAGCTCAGCAGCAAGCCAGTTGGTTGTTGGATAGACGGCATTAGCGTGAACAACCTAAGCTATGCCGATGACATGGTGTTGTTGGGTCCCACGGCTGGTTCAATCAGGGAGTTACTTCTAACCTGCCAGGAATATGCTACTAGACATGGTCTGATGTACAACGTGACCAAAAGTCAGTACATGATCTTTAAGGCTCCTCGTAAGCAGGTGACATATGAGCCAAAAATTATGCTGAACGGCGCTATACTCACACGTGTGCAACAATTTAAATACCTGGGTCACTATGTTACGGAGGACCTTAAAGATCATGTCGACATCGAGAGGGAGAGAAGGGCCCTGGCAGTCAGGTGTAATATGCTGGCCCGCAGGTTCACCCGATGTAGTAAAGAGGCAAAAATAACGCTCTTCAAGGCTTACTGCCAAAACTTCTACTCGGGTAGCCTGTGGGTCAACTATTCGAAAAAGGCCATAGACACCTTAAGGGTGCAGTATAACAATGGGTTCAGGATGTTGTTGGGCTTGCCGCGGTTCTGTTCAGCGTCTGGAATGTTCGCAGATGAACAGACTGATGACTTCTTTGCAGTAATGCGGAAGAAGTCATCATCACTGCTGACAAGGCTGCGCTCAAGTACCAACTGCATCCTGAGCATGTTTGCGAGCAAAATGGACTCACCAATGCTTGAACACTTTGTTCAAGTGTTGGTGAGGCCACATTTGTAAATGTAAATAATAAAATTAAAATTAAAAACTGTCTTTTTCCCACAATTGTATTATTAGTTACTAACATTAGTTTTTAAGTAAATCTGTCTACTAACAAATTGAGCCATAGATGCTTTTAATAAAAAGATTTTATTTATTTTATTTATTATGTAATGTCTGGCACAATTTAAGAAATAAACGTTTTTCTTTCTTTCTGCTTTTTCTATCGTCGTAAACCGTCGTCTCTTAGCGACTTGGACGGTCTACTCGGCTTCTGGAGCGAGCTTGGATGACTGGAGTGAAGATTTCAGCGGGGAGGGGCAATGCACGCACAACAGACGAAAACGTTTAAGTGCGGAAACCAGCCCAGAGCGAAGAAGAAGAAGAAGAACCGTCAATCGTTTCGGACAAAATATCATCTACCACGTCCACTATTGGACATCGGTATCTTGCGTTGATCACTGCAGAATAGGATCATGTGCCTTTTGTGTCCAGTGAAGATCTCCCAGCGCTGCGATGTGCAATGCGGAGTTGGCATTCAAGCACGCTGAAATCCCAACGTTCTTCCCGTTTGTCGTTTTTTGGACTATGTGCCTTGTCCATTGCCACCCGGGTTAACAATTTTTTTCTATGTAGTACATCATTCATTCTTTCATAGTCAACCCCTTGCCGGCTCACTTCAGAGCACGGCTCTCCTCTCAGAGCGAGAAGGGTTTTGGCCATAGTCTACCATGCTGGCCAAGTGTGGAATGGGAGACTTCACACACCTTTGAGAAGATTATGGAACACTCTCAGGCATGCAGGTTTCCTCACGGTGTTTTCCTTCACCGTTAAAGCAAGTGATATTTAATTATTGAAAACGCACATAACTCTGAAAAGTTAGAGGTGCGTGCCCGAGAACAAACCCCCGACCTCCGATTAGAGGGCGGACGTCCTAACAACTAGATTATCACAGCTTATATTAGCTATAATATTAATATGGATAAATAAATAATAAGGTAGAGCACAGTTCCCATCGGTCACTTCCCTGAACTGGCATAGCGTCAGTTTTCTAATACCATTAAGTACATATGTTTTTGTTTGAGAAAAATGCGTCTTATTACATTACGCCGCGCGCATCGTGTTTTGCGCATTTGTAATGATCGAGAGATGCGATCGTGCGCCTTGGTTTCACGGTGGCTTTGTGACTGCGAGGGGTTCCGGGTTCAAATACATACGTTTTACATTGCATCAACTCTGAAAGATGTATCAGACTCCTGGAAAATTTATAATTTCGTATAGAATAGAATATAATATATTTTATAAGTGGGTATTAAAAATCAAAGAATTCCCGCAAGAAAATCTAGGACTATAGTTATAGTAATAACCTTCCAATCATGTAGGTTGGAAGCGGGTAGAGACAACCTATTACGTACCATTCTATATACATATTTATATGAATATTAGCTATAGATCAGGGTGCTAGCTGTGGGTGTATTAATACCCTATCACAACACCTAGGGTGCTAAGCTGGCTAAGTATTGTGCCAATATATTGCTGCATAGCCTTTACATTTTATAATGTCATGTGTAGGTGTAAAGTTTACAACATAGATTGATGATTAACAGCGATCACGCACTCATCCGATCCGAATCCGTGAAAATACGGATATAAAAATATGTACGACATATTTATGTAATTTAAGCTACCATACAAAACAAAAATGAACGTATTTTCACGGACTCGGATCGGATGAGTGCGTAACCGCCGTAAATCTCTATCTAAATCATCTCAAGTGTTTAATTTAGACCAAAATTGCTCTTTGTATCATTTCATTTAGAATAATATCTTAGGAGATATCACGAATTTAAAATAATGGAGACGGCCGCGGCAGTCCGTGCATGCAACGCGATTATGTCGCAGTACGGAGTACGATGATATTGGAGGTAGGTTGTAGCTGTACCTACCAAGTAAAGCCTTTTTAAACTCGAGGACCCAAATCCTCAGCCTTGATGCTGTAAGGAATTGCATTCTTAAATAGTGGTAATACCATGGGGATTTTTAAAGAATCATGCGTTTAAACGTTTTTACGAAATTTGGTACTGAGATATCTTGCATCACGGGGGACGGGCTATTACAGATAGGTTACTTTTGTCCTGGAAAATCAAAAGTTCCCACGGGATTTTTAAAAACCTACATCCACGCGGGCGAAGCCGCGGGGATCAGCTAGTATCGGTACAAAAGGAAAAGGTGTGACTGACTGATTAATCAACGTACAGCTCAAACTACTGGACGGAAATTTGCCATGCAGATAACTACCTATTATGCCATAGACATCCGTTAAGGAAGTGTTTATGAAAATTTAACCCCTAAGAAGGTAAAATAGGGTTTGAAATTTTTGAAATCCACGCGGACAAAGTCGCGGGCATAATCTAGTAATTATGTAAAGTGGTAACGACACGTCGGCCTCCTATTCTGGAAATCAGGGTTCGATTCCGGGCACGTATCTCTAACTTTTGAAGTTATGTGCGTTTTAATCAATTACTTGATTTAACGGTGAAGTAAAACATCGTGAGGAGACCTGCATGCCTGAGGTTTCCCCGTTATGTTCTCAAAGATATGTGAATCTCATCAATCCGCACTTGGCCAGCTTGCTGGACTAAGCCTTCTAAACCTTCATTCTAAGAGTAGACCGATACTAAGTAGTGAGAGCTGGGAAGACGATGTGATGATGATGATGATGATGATGAAATAAATTCAAGTGTTTTAACTCCTGCTAACTGCAAAAAAGTGCTAATTTTTTTTTAAGTTGTCAACATAGGTAAATATCTACCTCTAACAAGATTCTTATAGAGGTACAGTTTAATAAAACATAAAAACGCTTTACAAAATATTTATTACAAAATATTTATTCCTTAAGTAAATAATGGTATTCATGCTGTTCTGTTTTAAGACGCAAAGAATTTTTTAAAGATTTCTTCAGTTCAGTTGAGAAACATAATAAGTAGCTAGTTGATTGAAACTTGTCATTTCCTTGCTAAGTAGCGGATGCCTCTGCTATTTCTACTTGAGATGATCATTATAAAAAGACTCATAAGATAAGATTATTCATCAGTTCTTTTAATGCCAAGCAAACGATGCGCCTTAATAAAGTAGCCGTAGAAGATCTTATGCATTATCGAGGTATTATCAAAATAATATAATTTTATGAAATTAATGTGAAGTTTCATCTCAAACGTTAAGAAGCAGACGAAAATCCAAAGGTCAAACCAATAACGCTAATGCGATTAAAATTCAACCTTCTTCAAGACCAGAAAAGTTTGAAAATACTACTTTAAATCAACGTGTCTGTACCTATAAGAAAGAAAAAAGAAAATTTTTATTCCCCTTCTTATGTAGTAGTCATTACAAAATGACTCCAGCAAACGACGCGGTGTGTGATTATAAAGTAGCCGTAGACAGTTGTATGCATAAGCGAGACATTATTAAAATAAATAATGATTTTAATGCATAACCAATTACAGCGTCCGCTTAAAATTGGAAAGCTACGCGTACATGTCCGTACATATAAAATTTAAAACCGTTTTAATGAAAACCCATCAATGTTCCACTAAAGCTCGTCCATAAATTCCGAGCACGAAGGCGGGGCCGATAGAATTTAATACAAAATCCGCCGAAATCCGCCATATTGATATATACATTTTTTCCCCCACCACCCCCATCCTACATAATTGAGCGTTGTGAAAACTATCACATTGGTAAATGACGCTCCCCCTTCCTCCCGCAGTTTTCCGACTACCCGCAATCAATAATTTGGCTGGGCAATGACTGCGATGACTTGGGCATGCGCAGTGCACCCCGCCCGAGTCATCGGCAAAACCTGAACTTGACTTGACGAAAACGAAAGTTAGAGGCGAATGTTTCTATGCCATTCTTGGCATCGGATACGCATGAGGTGCCACCTAACGTAAAGCTAGACACTATTTTGAAAACAAATTTCACGACGTTCGTTACACGCCGGTCTTTGGGACACGCCTTAAAAATTTTGCTGATCATAAAAACATATTATCAACGATGACAAAAACGCATTTTTTAATGATCTTACTAGTGAGATTTCCGTGAAAGATGAATTTGATGCTGAAAAAGATTTCGATGTAAATGTATTCTTTAATGTACGTGACGAATAAATTGTTAGTGACGCTTAAGTAGAATCACATGAGAGCGAGCGAGATAGCCAATTCGGCGACGATGGTGAACCGAACATTTATGGGAGGCTTAAAAATGGAGATCGCAGTAACAAACATGGACGAACATATAAAAATTAAGCCGCATACGCTGAAAACGTATAATTTAGACTTAGAAAATTAAGTTTTACAGCAAATTTTGTCCATAGCGTAAGTAGTATCAAGCACGTTTGAATCTGTTATGCCATCATTCAACATTTTATGATGCCAAGAGTAACGCAAGAGTGGGGACTCTTGCGTTATACTACTTACTCTATAGACTGAAATTATGCATTTTTGGTACTTACCTTTAGTAAAATCTTATGAAGCTTGATGTCTTGCTGGATTTAAGGGTTGTCTGTTCTGTTATTCGATTTCGAAATCAAATTCTGTGATTTGTCGATTTTCTCCTCTATCCTTTTTATATGATATTCAGAGTTCTAAGTTCTCTTCTCTTGTATTGTTTTCTTATTTAGTATCTGTGTTTATTGTATAGTCCTTGCTTATTTTTAAGCCCGTTAAATTTTATACATATTCATATAAAACATTACAGGTATAGAAATAACAAAACATTTAACTAAGTCTTAACTTTAATTTACTTTTAATTTTGTACTATTAAAGAAATCTAGAAGTCATTTCAACAGGTAGGTAAACTTGATAAATTTAGATTTTTTGTAACGTTTTTGGCGTAATTTTATCTTACCTTTTTTACTATTAATTTAAGGCCAATTTAAGGCACGAGTTTTTTGTTTTTTTTTGCTTGTTTGTTTTCACCTCCCTTATAATCTGGAGCGGTAGATGAAATTGGTCGAAACTTTTCCAAAATGTATTTGCCAAAAGTCTCAAATATCACTTAGCCTTATGTTTAAGTCCAGAGTCACTAGATTACTTTCACTATATATATATATATGGAGAGTCTGCTTATAAAACTCAATATAACTCAATCGAAAAGTTCCAAAAATAACCAGTGTTGTTTAAATGTACTCAAAAAACTTAAATTCTTAAATTCTCTTTTCTATTGTTTCCTTGTAATAACGGTTGATATAAACGTAAAACTTGTTCTATTGCGAAAAAACGTGTTTCTTTATCGTCAAATGGCGGTGGCTGTTATTTGTTTATCCTAAATTTCCTTTTGCTATAAAATCTTGGATATCTTCAGCTTCTTGCGCATTTAACTTAGTTGTTTTTCCATCTGTAGTGCCACTGTCTACTGCGTGGCCTTCCCATGGATCTTCTCCTCCTTCTTCTTCTTATGTTTGTTTTCGGCTGTTCCTCCCGGATGGTCGTAGATGTTTCGATGTTACATTAGCCCTAGCACGACGAATCCGAGCCGAACTGCCTCTCAGTTGCCTTAACACTAATTTTACAGTTTACAGAAAATTAAACCGGTGTTCCGATCTGTTGCGAAAAGTTCAAGTGTTGCTGAATACTATTGGTTAATCGATCACTTAAAATCTAGGATGATTATGTGAAAAAACTGAATATTGTCTATTGCATAAAACTATCTCTTGAATGTGTCAGCGGGCGGCAGCGATGACTCTAACGCATGCGCGTAATATTTTCGAAATTTTTGTTAAAACCAAAAGATTGGTATATTTTAAATTTTCGATTTTTTTTCTTCGTTTTTAGGCCGTTTGAATTTTTTTGATAATTTTTTTGAGGTTTTTTTTGGTGCGTTGAGTCGTTGCGCGTTGCGTAGGTGGTAAGCACGCGTCGTCATCAGCCTCGCTGGCTACACTGATGTTGGCAGGTTGCATCGCTGCTGCAACGACCCCGGGAGGAGGATGGGGGACACCTGACCCCCCGGGGGCGCCCCATCCCGGTTTCGCGCGTCCACCTCGGAATCATCAAATAATGATTTTGTGTGTTTATTATAAAACTTCACATATATATACGGGCGTGGGCTCTACAGAACCGCCCGAGGAATTCAATTTACAAATTACAGCCTACATCTATGTGTGCATTTTGCGCGGACGTTTAGAATAAACTATTTGCTTGTTATTAATATCAACTGAGGCGTTATCAACACGCGATCAATACCGCGAATTTTGTGTACATAAAGATTATATACAAAATGGCCAGGCGGGCTTCGAATTATATAATATAAAGGCGGCCATTTTATCGAAATTGCTATAAGTTAATGTTACGGTGCCACCTATAAAGATTTACCTGCCTTATTAACGCAATGGGTAGGTACCTACTTAATTTTACTCATTACTACCCCCTACTTCAGTCACGCTATTCTAATGAGGATTCGAATTGGCACTTTCCTGGTGATTTCTAACTGCTGCGCCAGCGAGAAGTTTAGCGCTGGTTTTAGAGACAATTTGTGACTTCTCTACATTTGCTTAGAGGCTATTTTCCAAAATCTACACTTTGGTTGTACGGTGTGCATTGTGTGCATGGTTTATAACTAACCTAGCCCAACAGTAGTGTACTCATTTGATTTGAGGAGATTGACCTGAAACACAGAGCGGCTATATGATTAATTTTCATATCAGCAACACCATTTCAAATCCTTCTAACGTTGTGGTTAGGACTTTAGGGCCACGCAAATTCTTTAACACCTGAGTTTTCTATAAAGGATAGCATTTTATTAATAAAGGGAAACCGGTACACTTTTGGGATAATAATTACCTATGTGTGATCTTTCAAAGCCTAGAATGGCACAGAATGATATTTTCAAGGAAATTGTATTTTATCTATTCAGCAGTTGTTTATTCAACATTTATGAAGTTTCAATAATGGTCAGGAAGAGGAATATTTAAAAGTCCGCGGCTCATTTTTGTCAAACCCGTTACTAGCACAAGCTCAAACTCAGCATGAGAGAAAAGCAGGACATTAATCATAATATTGTACCTACTATATAGTATATAGTAAGTATTACATAAATGTTGTTCTTAAAAAGTAATCAGCAGCTATTCAAAGGTTCATTAGTTTATGATAAAGTAGGGTTCCCCAAGAATCACATTAAACTTATAATTAATCAAAAAAATAAGAACCGTTTAGGAGACCTAGGTTGCTCACGAGGGCAGTTACATGACTGGAAACATGGAGCTATGAATCAGCTTAGTGTTGTTAAATGATATTGAAAAAAGAAGGCAATTGGGACTTTTTAAAAATTATAATTTGTCCTCTCTGTCACTGATATAGCACTTATATATCTATGGGTTGATGAGTCGCCGAATCCGCCAATAGATCGTAATTGGAAGTTATAGAGCTCAATTCTGTGTAACTATTGAGCTGTTTTACGTAAGCTCTTCATCAATGATGATTTTGCATTGAAATGGTTCAAAAATGTACCTATTGATGCCAAGAGCCAAGAATTCGATTCTCAGCTAGAGGGTTCCGTACCTCAAAAGGAAAAATGGAACCCGAATAGGATCACTTTGTTGTCTGTCTGTCTGTCTGTCTGTCTGTCTGTCCGTCTGTCCGTCTGTCTGTCAAGAAACCTACAGGGTACTTCCCGTTGACCTAGAATCATGAAATTTGGCAGGTAGGTACCTAGATCTTATAGTTGACATTTGGGGAAAAATCTGAAAACCGTGAATTTAGGGTTAGATCACACAAAAAAAATTAAATTGTGGTCATGAACTAATAATTAGTATTTTCAACTTTCGAAGTGAGTGACTATATCAAGTGGGGTATCATATGAAAGGTCTTCACCTGTAAATTCTAAAACAGATTTTTATTTATTTTTATGCATCATAGTTTTTGAACTATCGTGATCGTCGAAAAAATACGACTGTAGTACGGAACCCTCATTGCGCGAGCCTGCTCGCACTTGGCCGGTTTTATTTATTATAATAATATAGGCCACTAGGGTATCACAGCTTCTCATTCCCCTTCTCTGAGAGGAGACCTGTGCTCTGTAGTAAGCCGGCAGTAAGTTGATCATGATGATGATGATGATGATAATCTTAATCCATCCAGTTAGGTACCTACCTACCAACTTGGATAAATCCCAAAAGGTACTTTTAGTAACTAAGTGACTAAATAATTTTAAATACATATCCCGACACACTAAAGCTGAAATCTATAGAGCGCACTTTGACTTTGCTCAGACATAAGTTTGAGTTAAAACGAGACAGATTTATGCGAGAGATGTAGCTCTGTCTCGTTTTAACTCTGTCTTTAGTCTAACTAAGTCAAAGTGCGCTCTATAGATCTCACCCTAAGCTACGGTACCCTGAAGCGTACCGTAGCTTAGTGGTCGGAGCTTCGGGCGCGATCCCAAGACACGCGGGTTTGATTCCTGCCGGTCCGCAATTTTTGAAAGGTAGGTATGTACTTATTCAAAATAATTTAGAAACTAGCTTATGCTCGCGACTTCGTCCGCGTGGACTATAAAAATTTCAACCCCCTATTTCACCCCATTATTGGTTGAATATTCAAAAAACCTTTCTTAGCGGATGCCTACGTCATAATAGCTATCTGCATGCCAAATTTCAGCCCGATCCGTCCAGTAGTTTGAGCTGTGCGTTGATAGATCAGTCAGTCAGTCAGTCAACTTTTCCTTTTATATATTTAGATTTCCTTGAAGTGTAGGTAAAACACTATAAAAATTGTAAAAATATAGTAAGTGACTAAAGTACGAAGTGCGTGCCCGGGATCGACACCCTTTGAATATATTTCTATCTAGATACTTAATTGATATTCATACAAAAATTGGCTGATTTATAATGCTTTGTTCGTATTAAAATATCATGTGGGCACATTCATTTGTACAGTGACGGGTGATTCGGGATTACAGGGTGTTAACATTTCTCTATGACGCTGTTAATCGCTCGGTGTGCACCCGCACCGGTCCGTGATGTTAAGACTTTTAAGTAATTAAATGCTCCCAAATCAGGTGCACACACTGTATATAAGCATTAGTTACTATCATCATCATCATCAACAACAACCGATAGACATCCACTGCAGTGATGTGCTCAGTTTACCAAGATGGGGCATGCCAAGCGTTGTCCAGTAATAAATAATCCAGCATGTTAATCGGCTAGGTATTTATATACGGGTAGGTAAGGTTTAATTCCTCATTAACGTAATCACATTAAAATGACGTTTTAAAAACATTTAAAACTAAATAAAACTCAAAAAGCGCGAATAAATCACAGCAAGATTATCTTTCGCCGATTGCACGTAGGCAGGCGTTTTCTGTAATGCCTACAATTATTATGTTAAATACGAGTACAAAATTGACAATTTATTGTACGCAATCATTTACCACATAGATCTACAGCTCGCATATTTATCATGATACTAGCTGCCCCGGCGAACTTCGTACCGCCTAACAGTCGATTCTTTTTCAGGATTTCTTTAAATTTTTCTCTCCGTAAAAACCATTCTCGTACTTCTAGGATTATTATAAGTAAAAAAAGAATTAGCGAAATCAGTTCAGCTGTTCTCGAGATTTGCGATCAGCAACACATTTAGCGATTCATTTTTATATATAGAGATAGATAAGTATAGTAGTTTCTGTACATCACATTTTTGAAGGTTCGATTCCGGACCTCTAACTTTTCGGAGTTATGTGCGCTTTAAGCAATAGGATCTTGAACTGTAGTAAAAAAATGACGTGATTTTTTGTATAGCTGTAGTTTATGGGGCTAGAATTAATTATTAACGAGAATAATTTTAATAATATTGATTTTATTTATTTATTTATTTATCTACTATTATTATATCACTTTCCGTAACGGTGAAAGAAAATATCGTGAGGATGCATGCCTAAGAATTTCCATAATGTTCTCAAAGGAGTGTGTAGTCTGCCAATCCACACTTGGCCAGGATGGTAGATGGTAGGAGACCCGTGCTCAGCAGTGGAACGGCGATGGGTGGAAAGTGTGTTTGTTTGTTGGTTTATTCGTTTATCTTTCAATCACATCGCAGCGGAGCAACGCATCGACGTGATTTTTTACATAATAATACACCTAATAGTTATGGACCTGGAGAGTGACATAGGCTACTTTTTATCCCGGAAAATTAAAGATGTCACACGGGATTTTTAAAAACCTAACCACGCGGACGAAATAGTGGGCAGAGCTAATAATATCTAAGTATAATGTCTTGGATTTATTTTGTTTTACTATTATTTATTGTCTGTTATAGTTTTAAGGGTTCAAAAGGAAAAACGGAACCCTTATAGGATCACTTTTTTAACTTATTACCTTTATCTTTTATAGACAAGCCAAAATCCACAACAAAGGGACGGATGTTAGGTATAACAATTAAAAATTCCTCGCGACCATATCCGGGCGATAAATAATTGGTAAGTGCCAACCTTTATGATGAAAAGTAGTTTTTAATATTAGGCTTTATGCCGCCATTTTCATTAAGCCTGTGCGCTTTTGACGGCGCGGGGATACGGCCGGAAAAATGTTAATAATTTACTTCCAACGAGCGTCCGCTCATATATCAATAAAACGCGGTATCAACGAAAAATGGGTGTAAGCTAAGAGCTTGTGGACAAAGTATTCGAACTGTTTATTCATCGTAGTGTGATACCTACGTGAAATTAAGAACTTAGATCGCATCTCAATGTCTGGTATCGACAAAGCAGTAGGTAACGCCGAACGCGTCCAAACTAAGAAGAGGAAAGCCATATTGTGTCCTTGCATATATTATTATTATCTAAATATGCCGTGTACTGTACTTACTTACAACCCGTTTACTAAAAGAATGGACCTGGCGTCGATTAAAAATACAAATATTAAAAACTCAACAAGTGGCAGACAAAAATTCGTAGTTAGCTGTGACAAAATGTAACCAGCGAATCAACCAATCAAAGGGCAGAATTTCTTGACGATTGCGATAGCCATAAAATGGTTATTCTTACACAATCGGGGGGCAGATTATCTACTTTTGTTTTTTTTTTAATTTTTGTGGTTTTGTGATGGTGGTGCGTTTCGTGCTTCTCCAGCCTGACGTGTAAAAAAAATCGATGTGCCTAGATTTAGACTAGAGCAATGGGTTTTTGCAGATTAGAGCAAAGTTATTTTGCTCCTCGGATAACATGAAACTCGGTGGTACGTAGGTACTTTGCAATAGCAATGTTCAATACAAGATGCGTCGTGCATGAACATTGCAGGCGCTGTAGAATATCTATTACTTATAGGTACGAGTTACGATATGCTTGTTGTTTTCCTTCATCATCATCATGATCAACCAATCCCCGGTCACTACAGACCACGGGTCTCCTCTCAGAGTGAGAAGGGTTTGGCCATAGTCTACCACGCTGGCCATGTGCGGATTCACTCACCTTTGAGAACATTATGAAGAACTCTCAGGCATACAGGTTTCCTCACGATGTTTTCCTTCACCGTTAATGCAAGTGAAATTTAATTACTTAAAACGCACACAACTCGGAAACTCCCGAGATCGAACCTTCTACCTCCGATTAGAAGGCGGACCTCGTAACCACTAGGCTAACCACAAGGTTTTTCCTTAGTTTGCTTAAAAAATAAGCAAATCGCGGAGCAGGAAAAAGTCGTCATCAGCTCTCAGTAAGTAGTTGAAGCTAGTAGTGGCTATACACAACGCAGGGTGAAATGACGGTCCTATAGGCAGCCTAGATAGTTTTTAGTTCCGTCTCGCTCTAGCACTTGCGCAGACCCGTCATCGTCATCATGACTCCCCCCGGGGGGTGTAGGGGGTCGGGAGGTCACCCCCAGCATCAATATACGGCAAACAGCGTAGATAAAATAAACCCATACGAATGCAACCCGCACGCATGTACGTATCTGTACCTACTAGGAATTCACGAACACATAGGAAGGTTTAAAACGCACACAAAAACGTATTTATACAAAATTGAAGTCAGATAATTACATTAACATTATATATAGCGTGTTTATGTAGGTCCTGGTGCACAGGGGGTGGGTTTTCGGGGAAAATGGGAAATGTTTTTCAGAGATTTTTCGCTTGGAAATTTCTGCTGATACGCCGATTTTAATGGCCGTGTCGGTACGGATGAATTGTAACATTTTATTGCTTTTCGCAGACAAATTGGTGCATTTTTCGCGTGGATTTTTATTTTGAAATGCATTTACCGTTTTGTAGACGGGCGAATTGAAAACGAGGAAATTAGATTTGAATATGGAAAAATGAATGCGACTCGTTTGATGTCGTTTGTCCGCCTAGTGGGGGGTCTTCCAACGCTGCGCTTTCCGGTGCGAGGTCGCCATTCTAGCACCTTGGAGCTAGCTTATTACGGCCCATTTGTTGAACCGTTTTTGACGAAGTTTAATACAGATACCTACAGTTTGAATTCCAAGGACGAACTTAGCTACTTTTTTGTCTTTAGTAATTGTCAAGATAAATCTTTAAAAAAAAATACGACACATTTATCTATATATATAAAAGGGAAAGGTGACTGACTGACTGATCTATCAACGCACAGCTCAAACTACTGGACGGATCGGGCTGAAATTTGGCATGCAGATAGCTATTATGACGTAGGGATCCGCTAAGAAAGGATTTTTGAAAATTCAACTTCTAAGGGGGTGAAATAGGGTTTTGAAATTTTGTAGTCCACGCGGACGAAGTCGCGAGCATAAGCTAGTTAATAATAATAGCATTAATAGCTTCATCTGTGTGAAGTCTAAAAATCCGCATTTGGCCATGCAGCGGCGTGGTAGGCCAAATGGACTATGGCCAAAACCCTTCTCATTCTGAGAGGAGACCCGTGCTCTGTAGTGAGCTGGACATGTGTTGACTTGATCATGATGATAATAATAAAAAAGCATCCGTAAAGTATAAAATAAAAAGACTCTTGATTTTTTAGATTTTTATTTTTTATTGAACACCAGTGTACCGTCTGATCCATAGTCTAATATTAGGGCTGGACACATTGATGTAGACGCCAGGGACGTCGCGACCACAACCGAAACCAAAGGAAGAGACGCCGACCAGACGGTTGTAGGACATCGCCGCTCCTCCACTGTCGCCCTGCCAAGATACCTATCTAATCTGTATGGGTGCCTGGTACTTTTTTTTTAAGATCTTAAATTATCCTAAACAGTTTCTAAAAATCCATATCACTAATTTATAAATGGGAAAGTGTGGCTGTCTGTCTGCTAGCTTTTCAAGGCCCAGCAGTTTAACCGATTTTTAACCGACTTCCGAAAACGGAGGTGGTTCTCAAGTCGGCCCGTTTCTTTATTTTTGATAAAATTTCGTACAGAGCTAGCTTACATCCCGGGGATGGACATGGGCTACTTTTTATCCCAGAAAATTAAAGAGTTCCCACGGGATTCTTAAAAGCCCATCCGTTTAACCGTTTTGTAAAAAATTTGGTACAGAGGTAGCTCGCGTCCCGGAAAGTGACATAGGCAACTTTTTATCCCATGTGGAAATTGTTGGGCCTTAAAAGATTTCATATTTTTTTCGACTCTTAGAGCCACTAAGCACGGTCGATAGTTGCCCGGCAACTCAGTTGACGTAATTTATATGGAAGTTGCCGTGTCTATGCGCACGAAGTCGCCGCAACTCCGTGCCCATCGGTACGGCAACTCCCATAGAATAGAATAGAATAGAATATGTTTTATTCAAGTGAACTTTTTACAAGTGCTTATGAATAGTCAGGTAGTTTTAATTTACTACATATAAATAACAGATTCTGTCGACTGAGTTACCGAACAACTATCGACCGTGCGTAACTGCTCTTTACTAATTTTTTGAATAGCACAATTTAAGTACTCTCATTAGTCGAATTGGACGGCAATCAAATATGACCGGAGAACGGATAACGGCCTTTTGTGCACTCCTAGGGGTGAAACACCGCCAACGTCTTAATTCCGGACTAGTTAAGAATTTCTTGGCAAAAAATCCAATACCAATTTATGGTACCTACTCCGCGGCAATCGAACGTAGGACCTCGTCACCCGAAATTGAACATCTGGGAGTACAGCTGCTAATCTAGAAGAAAAGCTGACTGACTGATTGACTGACTGATCTGCCAACGCAAAGCTCAAACTACTGAACGGATCGGGCTGAAAGGCATGCAGACAGCTGTTATGACGTAGACATCCGCTAAGAAAGGATTTTCGAAAATTCAACCCCTAAAAAGGGGGTTGAAAGTGTAGTCCACGTGGACGAAGTCGTGGGCATAAGGTATTGCTATATTACATTACATCGTTATCGAAGAGCAGTACCTAGGCACAATGCATGAAAATCGATTTTATCACTCGGCTTGATTGTGAACACTTCGGGTATTGTATCGAGTTTGGGACCTAGATTTATTAGGTGTCAATAGATCACTGCACGCTCGAGCCTGATCAATTAAACTGACAATACAAATAGTAATAATTTAAATTGTTTGTCCCTGGAAAATACTAGTAAAATGTTTTCCATAAGTCTCTTTCAGCTCGTGACTTCGTCGCCCCGTGGAAAACCTTTGTGTTTCTATTTCCAACTCCGTGATAGCCTAGTGGTTAAGACATCCGTCTCCTATTTGGGAGGTCAGGGGTTCGATCCCGGGTACGCACCTCTAACTTATGTTATGTACGTTTTAAACAATCTACATAATCCACACTATAATATTATAAATGCGAAAGTGTGTCTGTCTGTCTGCTAGCCTTTTACTGCCCATCCGCTCAACCGATTTTGACGAAATTTGGTACAGAGATAGCTTGGATCCTGGGAAAGGACATAGGCTACTTTTTATCCCGGAAAATCAAAGAGTTCCCATGGGATTTTTAAAAACCTAAATCCACGTGGACGAAGTCGCGGGCATCATCTAGTAATATATAAAAGGAAAATGTGACTGACTGACTGATCTATCAACGCACCGCTCAAACCACTGGACGGATCGGACTGAAATTTGGCATGCAGATAGCTATTAAAATAAAAATAAAATAAAATAAAATATTTTATATATTTATACTATTGTGACGTAGGCATCCGCTAAGAAAGGATTTATGAAAATTTAATTTTAAATTTAATTTAAGGTTTGAAATTTTTGTACTCCACGCGGATGAAGTTGCGAGCATAAGCTAGTTATTAATAGATAATAATACTTGCTGTGAAGTAAAACTTCGCGAGAAAACCTGGATGCCTGAGAGTTCACACACGTTTGAGAATGCCTCGCACACCCGCACGTCACTCGGACTCGCCTGCACCGTGTTACCGCGGGGGCTGTGCGGGTATGCGGGGCGTTCCCTCCCCGATTGCCATCTTGACCTGTCGCGTACTATACATAAAATTACCTGACAAGCATCTGCCATACTATCTCCAGCGCAGAACATTCTCGAAGTTAATGTGTGATTGTACCACATATTTTGGACCTTTTGACATTTTTCTTTTGGCACTAGATCCATTTTTACTTGCTGTAGTATATTCCTGTAGTCACCCTAAAATTTAGCTTATTACAAGAAATGATTTGGAACGCATCCGTTTCCCCTCCAATTATATACCTTCAAGTCAAGAGTGAATAAGGCAAGCGCGCTCTATCTTAAAGCTGCATCATCACATATATTTACAAAGTACTCTGTGATCATCACTTGCCACCAGGTCTGAGTGCAGTCAAGCGAAATTAAAAAAAATAAACTTTCAAGAGTCACCTAGTAAAAGTTGTGTAGGTACCTACTAACTAAATACACCAATCATACCTTGAATATCCCAAAACGGCTACGTAAATAAATTCTCCAATTTCTCCATCACTTAGTTCGACACCCTTCACCGTTTCTCCAAAACTCAGTGCCCTGTACAACTCGTCGTAGTCGAACGAGTGGTTCCTTTTGTACAGCAGATGTAAGAAAGTAATACACAAATCCTACCTTTTCCCTCGAATATCCCCAACCGGAAACATAAATAAATTCTCCAATTTCTCCATTACTTAGTTCGATATTCTTCACCGTTTCTCCAAAACGCAGTGCCCTGTACAACTCCAACAGTTGCACGTCATAGTCGAACGAGTGGTTCCTTTTGTACAGGGGATGTATGAAATGATTTCTTACTTCAACTTTAGAAGATTTGAGGCGATATTTGCTTCCAACACGGATGAAGTATTCAGAACTAAAATTATTTTATTATGAAACTAGCTTATGCTCGCGACTTCGTCCGCGTGGACTACACAAATTTCATACCCCTATTTTACCCCCTTAGGGGTTGAATTTTCAAAAATCCTTTCTTAGCGGATGCCTACGTCATAATAGCTATCTGCATGCAAAATTTCAGCCCGATCCGTCCAGTAGTTTGAGCTGTACGTTGATAGATCAGTCAGTCAGTCAGTCAGTCAGTCAGTCAGTCAGTCAGTCAGTCAGTCAGTCAGTCACATTTTCCTTTTATATATTTAGATAGATAATTACCAAAGCAGATGATGGCCGCGACGTCATCCGTGTGGATAATATTCGTTTTTTAAAAATCCCGCGGGAACTCTTTGAAACTCTTGAACTCTTGAAAGCTTACTCTGTACCAAATTTTGTAAATTGGATGAGCAATGAAAAGCTCGCAGACAGACAAACAGACAGACAGACAGATAGACACACTTTCGCATTTATAATATTAGTATGAAAGTATGAATTTTCAGCAGAAACTTATCGTGAAAATTTTACCCGCAATGCGCTACGGTTAAAACCCATTTCTTATGAATGATCACACCACCACAGATGTCACCATAGTTGACTTGATACGGAGCCGCTTGGATGTCTATGTCATAACCTCCGAGAATCCTACAAAACCATAAAAATCATCATCATCAACAACTGGTAGACCTCCACTGCGCTGTAGATAGGTCTCTTGTAGGGACTTCCACATGCCACGGTCTTGCCGCTTACGCCATCTGAATCTAGCGGCTCCCTGTGACTCGTTCGATGTAGTTTGTACAATTACTTATAGGTATTAGTGGAGGGTGTTCCAACGCTCTACGTTGAAACATCCGCCCACGTACGTACGTAATGTTCTACGTGATCAAATCAGGAATGAGGAGATCCGTAGGAGAACTAGAGTAACCGACATAGCTCAACGGGTTGCGAAGCTGAAGTGGCAATGGGCAGGGCACATACTTCGTACAAACGATAGACGTTGGGGTCCCAAGGTGCTGGAATGGCGACCTCGCACCGGAAGACGCAGCGTTGGAAGACTCCCCACTAGGTGGACGGACGACATCAGACCAGTCGCAGGGAGCCGCTGGATCCAGGCGGCGCAAGACCGTGGCGTGTGGTCCCTACAAGAGACCTATGTCCAGCAGTGGACGTCTATTAGTTGATGATAATGTGTTTTAAAGCTGCTCTTTCCGGTGCTAGGTCACCATTTCAGCACCTTGAGACCCCAACGCCTATCAATCGATAATTCTCAATTAATTTTGAACTATGTGCGCTGGCCATTGCCTCTTCGTCCGCGTGGACTACACAAATTTCAAACCCCTATTTTAAGCCTTTAGGGTTTGAATTTTCAAAAAATCCTTTCTTTGCGGATGTCTACGTCATAAGTAGCTATCTGCATGCCAAATTTCAGCCTGTCCAGTAGTTTGAGCTGTGCATTGATAGATCAGCCAATTAGTGAGCTTTTTATAAAGATTGCAAATGAAAAAAAAAAGTATTGAATTGAAAAAAAACAACTAACCCAATCACAGTGATGAAGTCGATAACAAGCAACAACAATATTAACATCATCAGTGAATTTCACGCATGTTGTGTTTATTATAATTGGACAAACACGCTTTATGTACCTACCTACCTAACTATTAGCTAAACCAAACAATAGAAATTTTATCAGAAAAAATCCTACTTATTTATTTACATACAGTATATTGCATGCCTATATACAGGATGTAACCAGAACACTTGCAAAAACTTAGCGTTATTGTATACCTACCTACCTAAACACAATCCAATACCAGTAACCATTTGCCTCATTTTGTAGTTTTAGTGATTTAGTATTTTACCACCCCGCAATATATAGCGTGCAAAACTCGGGTCAATGCCCCACCTACGACGTGGGATTGACTCCGAATGGCCTACTTACGCAACGTTCGTTGAGCTCTAGGGTCAGTCAGATGTTTCATTTGCAATATATCGTGAACTTTTACAAGATATAGGTCTTTTTTTTCGCGTTTTTTATTATCAGTAATCATCAGTAGTATCACCTGTCTTCGTTTTTGCTAGCGTTCTGGTTACAAACCTGAATATACCTGATCAAAAAAGCAGTGATCAAGCTAGTGGTTACGGTTTTAAAACCAAAACTCGATATCAAAATGGTTGCCCATATTAAAATATGTTATTAGTTAATGAATTAGATAGCAGCATCCGCGTGTGATGTTTAGAATTTGGAAATTTGCCAAACACGATCATTACCGATTTTACTTCATTAATAAGGCAGGCTGGCCTGTAGAGGTGGACCACATTTTCACAAGCGTATGAAAAATCACCTCAAAAGTATTTTCATAATATTAAAATCAAATCAAAAAACCGGCCAAGTGCGAGTCAGGCTCGCGCAATGAGGGTTCCGTACTACAGTCGTATTTTTTCGACATTTTGCACGATAATTCAAAAACTATGATGCATAAAAATAAATAAAAATCTGTTTTAGAATTTACAGCTGAAGACCTTTCATATGATACCCCACTTGATATAGTCACTCACTTCGAAAGTTGAAAATACTAATTATTAGTTCATGACCACAATTTAATTTTTTTTGTGTGATCTAATCCTAAATTCACGGTTTTCAGATTTTTTCTCAAATGTCAGCTATAAGATCTACCTACCTACCAAATTTCATGATTCTAGGTCAACGGGAAGTACCCCGTAGGTTTCTTGACAGACAGACGGACAGACAGACAGACAGACAGATAGACAACAAAGTGATTCTATAAGGGTTCCGTTTTTCCTTTTGAGGTACGGAACCCTAAAAATGAAAGACAATTTATTTGTTGAAATATTTATGTATGTACTATGTAGGTACGGTATTGGTACAATTTTTATGTCACACTATTTCATGCCTATGTAAGGCGTACAAATTGTAGCCTTAAAACTTTAAATACTAATATAGTTTTACAATACAATTGCGTCTACTATAATTATTAACATCTAACGGCTAACCTATAAGCTTATTAAGTATTCGGTACAGCTACTTTAGTTTTCATTAGCTGAATTAAAAGATAAACAAATCGCAGAAACCTTCGCGGAGAGACCCGTAAGTGACGTGATTTGCCCAGCGCTGCGCTTTAGAACTTCTGGAGTTAGGGTTTTCACTCGCATCATGATTTCATTGTCAATTCGCGGTAACAAGGTTGTACCTATGGGCCACGTTACAGCGCGTCTCTTACGCATTTCCGCGAGAAGTTACTTGTTTACCTTAGTCAAGTCAGTCAAGGAGAAATAGATTAGGTATAGTTAACTAGCTTATGTCCGCGACTTCGTCCGCGTGGACTACACAAGTTTTAAACCCCTGTTTTACACCCGGGTTGATTTTTAACTACGAGATTTTAACATAATATGAGCTTAATAAAATATGTCATACTGTTAATTGCAAATTTCAAAACTGACAGACTTTCACACAAACTTCAAACCCCTATTTTACCCCTTTAGGGGTTGCATTTTGAAGAATCCTTTCTTAGCGGACGCCTACGTTATAATAGCTATCTGCATGCCGAATTTTAGCGTGATCCGTCCAGTAGTTTGAGCTGTGCGTTGATCAGTCAGTCAGTTAGTCAGTCACCTTTTCCTTTTATATATAATATATAGATGTAGGTCTTCAAGTAGGCTGAGAACAAGCAATAAATAAAATCTTACAGTTTGAAAATCATTTTATTTAATACCACTTCATTTTTTAATTTCGCGCGTGGATATAGTTATTCCACCCAACGTAAGGCACTAAAAAGTGTGCAAGCGAGAAAACTTGCATCGGTTCACGTTAGAAAGAGAAAAATATCAAGTCAAATTAATATAGGAAACTATTTTAAATGCAAAAATTCACTTTCCGTGAAAAACCACCTGTGAAATATTAGCGTTATTGATCTTGATCATAGCTGCTAGTTAAATTAATGTAGCAAACGATAATAAGTGTGAAAATTAATAAAAATTGCATGCTAATAGGCCGATTTTGGCTCTACCTTTATTGTTTTTGTAACATCTGCATTGTTTACCCACATTCGCAATAAAAAAAAATGATTTGATTTGATTTAAAATCACTTTAAGTTAAAAATCACCTGTGAAATCACTGTGAAGAAAAATAACAATTTTACCAAATGAAAATGCTTTAAAAGTAGCAATATTGACCATCTCTAGTGTCCGGTACACTGGGGGCCCTGGATTGGATCCCCATTTGTGTCAAATGCGGTGGAATTTTGCCCGTGACTTCCGGCAAGATTACGTAACTCTTGAATTTTGTATATGTTGTATAGAAGCAGGCGTTACTTTGCGGAAGTCCATGATATACAATGAACCAAAAGCTTAATTTGCTGTAATCCGCTGAAACAGGTCGAATCTGTATGGTGCAACATGCAGCATGCGAAATGCACCGCCCGCCCTCCCACTGCTAAACATGCAGGAAGAAGCAGCCACCAGGCAAGCAATACGCACCACCACCACGCAGCGCCACACAAATCCCAAACACAATCGACGCACGTTTCGCCCCGACACCGGAGCATCCTCAGGAGATGTAGACCTTACAATGCACAATTGCAAAGCAAATTAAGCTTTTAAAAGGATTAAAGCAAATTAAGCTTTTGGTTCATTGGATATCTTGAATTTTGTTGACTTTGGTTTGTGCGAGTTTGGTATTCAGAGCCTAGGGCATCGATATACAAGTAAATGACAAGATATGAAGCGAACAAAATTTTTCACGGTTTACAAACCAAATAAATCAACGCCACCTCTTAGATACTAATGAACAACCCGTTTGAAATCCAGACGTCACTGAGGTTGCATTGGTGCATAAGCACCAATGAGTTGGTGCCATTTTGTTTGTTCAATAACCCTGTCCAGTGTCCGTGTCCATAAAAAAATAAAAATAAAAATAAAAATCTTTTTTATTCGTATAAACTTTTGCAAGCACTTACGAATAGTCGGATGCATCTACCACTGGTTCGGAATGCCTTTCCTACCGAGAAGAACCAGCAAGAAACTCGGCGGTTGCTCTTTACAAATATTTGATATAGGTACAAGATTATGCCATGTATAAAATAGTATTTGTAGTCTTGTGCGTTGCTGGAACTAGCTGCAGGTCAAATCCACGCTCTTTTATCATTTAGATAATCTTCAATTGTGTAATATGCTTTTTTCAGGAGCATATTTTTAATAGATTTTTTAAACTTGTGCAAAGGTAAGTCCAAAATAGTTTGCGGGATTTTATTATAAAAGGTAATACCCATACGAAGTAATATATAAGTCAATGGCCTAGGGTGTTAGTTTTTGCTTCTATTTGGAAATCTTTTTTATTCCATTAAGTACATGTGATAGCCTAATGGTTAGTTCATCCGCCTCCTAATCGGATTGATCCATGGCACGCACCTCTATAACTTTTCGGAGTTATGTGCGTTTTTAAGTAATTAAAATATCACTTGCTTTAACGGTGAAGGAAAACATCGTGAGGAAACCTGCATAACTGAGAGTTCTCCATAATGACACTTGCGCTATTTGCTCTGAATTGCCACAAGGCATCGCCAAGGTCTGCACCCGTACGTAGTCGAAATTCTACGGATAGGTACGTACGAAGCGATTTGCCTCCTCATTTCTAATCCGAACCGTGAACTATGATTTGGAACACTGTTCCAGCATCAGTTTTCCCGTCCGATTATAATATGGGTACCTTCAAGTTGAGAGTGAATAGGAGTCTTCTAGGCAAACGCGTTCCATCTTAGGCTGCATCATTAGGTCTGATTGCAGCCAAGCGGTAGTCTATAATTAAAAAAAAAAATATGATAGTAAAATAAATACAATCGAAAAAAAAATATTTTAATTTCCAAGTTAGTCTAACGTTAGGTTAGTCACTTCCTCTATCCAAGACCTGACTTTGGCCACTTTGCTGTAGACGCCGTAGGAGCCAGGCGTCGCGCAGCCGTAGCCAAACGATACCATGCCCAGCAGTCTATCGTAGGCCACTGCTGGACCGCCTGAGTCACCCTGTAAGTAGCAACAAAAAATCTAAATATATAAAAGGAAAAGGTGACTGATTGACTGATTGACCTGACTGACCTATCAACGCACAGCTCAAACTAATGGACGGATCGGGCTGAAATTTGGCATGCAGATATCTATTATAACGTAGGCATCCGCCAAGAAAGTATTTTCGAAAATTCAACCCTTAAGGGGGTGAAATAGGGGTTCGAAATTTGTGTACTTCACGCGGATGAGGTCGGGGGTATAAGCTAGTATTATCTAAATATATAAAAGGAAAAGGTGACTGACTGACTGACTGACTGACTGACTGACTGACTGACTGATCTATCAACGCACAGCTTTAACTACAGGACGGATCGGGCTGAAATTTGGCACGTAGATAGCTATTACGACGTAGGCATCAGTTAAGAAAGGGTTTTTAGAAAATTCAACCCCTAAGGGGGTGAAATAGGGGTTTGAAATTTGTATAGTCCACGCGGACGAAGTTGCGAGCATAAGCTAGTATATTATATTAAAAAAAACGACTTTATGTTCCTTCCTTACAAAACAGCAATTTCATCTGTAAGGACCTAATAATAGCCTCATAAACTAACCCTATTCCAAAAATTTTTAATATTTTTTTATTCAGATACAAGTTAGCCCTTGACTGCAATCTCACCTGATGGTAAGTGACGATGCAGTCTAAGGTAAGAGCGGGCTAACCTGGAAGGAGTATGGCAGTTTTTATTAAACCCATACACCTTTGGTTTCTACACGGCATCGTACCGGAACGCTAAATTGCTTGGCGGCACGGCTTTGCCGAGGCCTCCCACCAGACGAGACGAATACTATCTGTTTTCACCTGACAAGCATCCTTCTTCCCCTCGACGAAGCCAGCGCAAAACATCCTGGGAGTCAGCGCTCCTCTGAAGTAAGGGAACGGGACTTGCTGGCAATTTTCTTTCGAAATGATTGGCACACGGACCGCTCGCAGGACGTTAGAATATGGACCCTGAAGATAATTAGCTTGCATTAAACCCTTCATCATCATCATCATCAACCGATAAACGTCCACTGCTGGACATAGGTCTCTTGTAGGGAGTTCCACATGCCACGGTCTTACGCCGCCTGGATCCGGCGGCTCCCTGCGACTCGTCTGATGTCGTCCGTCCACCTAGTGGGGGGGTCTTCCAACGCTGCGTCTTCCGGTGCGAGGTCGCCATTCCAGCACCACTTAAATCCTTACGTTAAAACAATACGATTATCATTGTTACTTGGTTTGTCCTTCAATTAATTAAGCCTCAATAGCTCAACGGGTAGAGGAGTGGACTGAAAACCGAAAGGTCGACGGTTCAAACCCCGCCCGTTGCACTATTGTCGTACCTACTCCTAGCACAAGCTTGAGGCTTAGTTGGAGAGGAAAGGGGAATATTAGTCATTTAAAATGGCTAATATTCTTTAAAAAAAAATTACGTTTTGCAACGGAACAATGAGCCTCAATAGCTCAACGTTTAGTAAGTGGACTGAATTCCGAAAGGTTTTACTATTGTAGGTACATTACTATTGTCGTACCGTTGCATCTTGAGAACTCACTGGCCATTTTTTCCGAACAAAAATGGTGAGTGAGTTCTCAAAATGGGTTCTACACAGGGTACGTTTACTATTGAATACAGAATTTTAATTGACTGCAACAAAAATCGCCAATTGTTTTCAATTTTCATACAATTAACATAACTTAATTAACGAATTTTAAGTCTTTTCCATTCGTAATGGCAAAATATACATTGTATGAACGCGATGATAATTATTTATCAAATATACTTTCATTAATAGTTATGTAGCCACTAGGTAGGCTAGGTACTTCTTATTTTAACACGTATCGCTTTAAAATAAGATAGTGAAAGGTAACAAAACCGTTTCGGTCACAGTACTTAGCTAATTTCAGCGGCGAACTACACAGAAAATAAAAATATATTATAGCGCTAATTATACCTAATTAATATAATATATCTACAATATTTCCTGCCGGGTACTGTAAGACTGTACTTAAGTGCCTACGTAAAATTGGGAGATCCCTGTGACTCGTATGAGAACCAAAATTGACATAGCCCAACGTGTTGTGAAGTCAATGTGTGTCACATGATTCGCAAAACCAATAGACATTGAGGTCCCAACATGCTGGAATGCTTTAAAGCACAGCGTTGGTAGACCTTCCACTAGATAGATGTCAAGACAACATGAAATGAGTCGCAGGGAGCCGCTGGATCCAGGTAGCGCGAAACCCACCGAGTCGAAACCATGTGGTTATGGAAGTCCCTACAAGAGACCTATGTGCAGCTGTCGTCTATTGTTTGACAATGACCGTACAGTACGCAGCCGAAAGTAATGTAGATCGGCTTTCAGAATGACATTTCGGCTTTGTAGAGCGTTGTCTCTGTGACGTTTTATCGGTCTCAATGACAGAGACGGTGCTCTACAAAATTGCTACTTATCGCCTTCTAAAGGTCGATGTACATTACTTTCGGTCCCGTACTGTATCATAGTTTTCCACTTACGTTCTCTTTCGTATTTCCCCAGCCAGTAACAGTGACGACTTTACCAACCACCATATCTTCCATATGAGCTAGTTTCACAGGTTGGACGTTCTCATCGAACTTCAAATCTTCGTCCAGTTCAAGAAGTTGGTAGTCGTAGTCGAATGGATGGGCCTTGTTCTTGGCTGTCCACAAAGGATGGATGAAACTCCTCCTTACAACGATTTTTTTGCCTTGGTTCAAATATTTGGAACCAACTCTTATGTATGTCTTCTTACTAAAAAATCAAGTGGATTTGACGACCGCCTTTTTTATACAACCTCGATTATACGATACGATGTCGTGTAGAAACTAGAAACTAAAGGGGTGATGGGTTTAATAATAAAAAAACTGCCATACCCCTTCCAGGTTAGCCCGCTTTCATCTTAAACTGCATCATCATCACTTAGCACCAGGTGAGATTGCAGTCAAGGTCTAACTTGTACCTGAATAATAATAATAATAAAACCTCCTTGATGCAGTGTGCACCAATGTGGTTTTATAAGCAGGAGGTCCCGGATTCGATTCCTGGCAGGGTTTGGAATTTTATAATTTCTCTTGCCTGGTCTGGTGGGAGGCTTCGGCCATGGCTAGTTACCATCCTACCGGCAAAGCCATGCCGCCAAGCGATTTAGCGTTCCGGTACGATGCCTTGTACAAACCAAAAGGGGCATGGGTTAGCCATCACTTACCACCAGGTGAGATTGCAGTCAAGGGCTAACTTGTATCTAAATTAAAAAAAAGGTTTCTCAAAGCTTACCCACAATGCCCAGCCGTGAGCACCCATTTCTTATCAATGATAGCACCACCACAGTTGGTCCCATAAGCAACATGGTAAGGATACAAATTAATATCAACCTCGACGCCACCGACTATCCTGTCCTCTCCATATCTCGCTAGATGTTGATCTATGGTTAACATCTGATTTTCCTCACTATCACGGTCGTTGTTATAATCAAAGTTGTCTATGTCTATCATTTCTGTGGCTTCATCATAATGGCTTATGTCTAACCTGAAGAGATCATTATTACTTCTGAATTTGTTTAGCCTTGGCCGTGCTTGTATCTTTGGATCGTTATGACTGTGTGGTACGTTGTATATGGGTATGACAATGACGTCATATTCTGAAAAAAGGTTGAAAATTTGTTGAAAGGAAAAAGGGACTATTATTTTGACTTATAGTTGGCTAAAGGTGCATTTACATGTTCGCAAGAATGGCGAGATGGGCTGCGCTGGCAAATCACTACCCACATTGTAAATAGCCTCATTAGCTCAATGGTTAAGGAGTGGACTATCCGAAAGGTCGGCGGTTCAAGTCCCATCCATTGTACTATTGTCGAGGGGAAAGGGGAATATTAGTCATGACTAACATGGCTAATATTCTTTTTAAAAAAATGCGTAAGTATGTTTGTTTGTTGGTTTGACTTTCAATCGCGTCGCAACGGAGCAACAAATCGACGTGATGGTGTCTAAGTAGGTTTATAGTTAGGTCTCTTGTAGAGACTTCCACGCGCCACAATCTCGCCGCCTGAATCCAGCGGCTCCATGCGACTCCTTTAGCGCCGTCTGTCCACCTAGCGGGGATCTTCCAACGCTGTGCTTTTCGGTGCAAGGTTTCCATTCTAGCACCTGTGCATCGTCAACAGACCACCACGTATAGACGCCTAATAGCCGGACACCCCCGATCGCCAATCTTAGGCAGTTGCTTAGCATAAAAGTCGGCCCACGCTCTTTCAGTACCCTCATTCCGCACATTGTCTTGATTACGTAACTTTTGAGTCCACCAATCACAACAAAGCATTCTCCCCTGTCACCCGCCAACATTTTACGATTTTGTTTTCATGCAAAACCTTGTATATGCGTACTCTTGAGGTTGAATTCTTTGTCGCATCGTCTAACATAAATCCACCGTAAGCTTGACACTATTTTATAAAGTCATGCTCAGACTTTAGTTTTACTTAGAATAAAAAAAATATCACACTTTCGTCAGAAATACTTGGAAATAAAAATAAAATAGGTACTTTACTCTTTAAATTAACAGGCGCTATATTGTGGAATACAAAATATAAACAAATCGATCTAAGCATTACTAAAATAGTGCTGCCACGAGGAGACATAACGTTAGAAAGAAATTGCCAAGAATAATCAATGTTGTTAGAATAACTCGCCGTGAAATTATTAATTTGTAACTGCTAACTTTTTGCATGCGCAGTAAGAACTTGATATTAATTGTTGGTCACTCGTGTAAGTTCGTGTTTTTTTAGAATTAAGTACGTAGAGGTACGATTTTACGACCTATATCGTAAAACTGTGGTATAGGTAAGAGTAAGGTTGTAAGGTTGTGCATACTCTAACTTTAAATAAAATTAATTCGAATCTTTAAATACTTTCTCTATTAAATTGTTAGTTTTGATTATTATCAATGGCTTTATATTTGATTTTTATTTGAATATCACGAATTTAATCTTAGAATAATAGTGACATCTCTTCAGCAATTAGGAAAACTCGTAAGACTTAGACTGCGCCATCTATTGACATTTTTTTATATGAATGCTTTAATAGGAAAAAAAAAACTAGGTATTATGTAAGTCAAATTTTGATAAAAATAATCTTTAAATAATTTTTAAAAAGGTACCTACCTATTACTTAAAATTTAAATTACTAATTTTACGGCATAAATAACAATTTTCAACAATTGGTGCTGCCATCTTGTGTCGAATAGCACGCAACTTTGAACACGAAACTTTTCCAAGACTGAATTTTGTAAATTCTAGGTAAGTTTGCATCCTTGATTGATTCCACTTGCTTCTGTTGAGAGAATATGTTTGCGCAAGGGTATTCGATAGTAAGTAGGTACTGTTATTTCATCAGTAGGTACGCAAAACAAAAGGTTGGCTGACGAACGTCAACTAGTGTGGAGCTAATTGATTCCTAGTTCCGTATTGTCGTGCCATGACTGTGATCATGCAGTTTTTTTATTATTTCACCGACTTCCAGAAAGGAGGTGGTTCTCAACTTGGTCCGTTTTCTTTATGTATGTACATCGATTTTTTCGAGGGTTCAGTAATCTCGGAGATTTTGGTGTATAGGTATAGGTAGAAAAACACATCTCCTTTTTTGAAAGTCGGTTAAAAAGTAGCCTATGTTACTCCCTGGTTAATCCTCTACTTGTCTGTGAAAGTCCCGTCAAACTAGGTTCAGCCGTTCCGAAGATTAGCGCGTTCAAACACACAGACAGACAGACAGACAGACTAAAATTTTAATAACCTGTGATTCAGTTATGGTACAGTTCAAATAACCATATTATGAGCTTAATATGAGGTACTTATTTCGAAATTACAGACAGACACTTCAATTTTATTTATTAGTATCTAGGTATAGATTCTATTCATTCATACTAATTCTTTCCCGAATTCTCGATACTCAACGAGTCGCAAGGAGCCGCTGGATTAGGCCGCACACCGCGCTATGCCGTAGCATGTGGAAGACCCTATCTACAAGTGGAAGACCTATGCCCAGCAGTGGACGTCCATCGGTTGATTATGATGATGATTATGGAGATAAGTACCTAGGTATTAAGAGATGTTAACTAATGACTTTTCTCTTCCATACATATAAAATTAAATATAGGTACCTAGCTATACCTAATAGGTACAGGTACAAGGTAGGTACATAGCTATAGGTACCTATAGGTACAGTACGCGGCAGAAAGTAATGTACATCGGCCTTTAGAATGACATTTCGGCTTTGTAGAGCGTTGTCTCTGTCACACATACCTACATAAATGACGTTTTGTCGGTTTCAACGACAGAGACAACGCTCTACAAATCGGCTATCTCCTTCTAAAGGTCGATGAACATTACTTTCAGTAATACTAGAGCCACTGATATTTCATTTCATTGATCCGTGCCAAATGTATGCACAAAAGTTTAAGTCTTGTTCCTTTGTGAACCAACGAACAAAACCTAACGAAATATAAATCGTTAACGAAACCTTCTTACAAAATATATATTCCCAAAATACAATAAGCAACCGAGCAAGTCGCCATCTCCCAGAGTTATCTTAAACATCTCAAACAAAAGAATCTCCGTCGATATTTCGAACAATACCCCCCCAAGTAAATAAGCCGGGGGGGGGATGAATATATAATGAAATTTCGCCCTTGCCGTCCGTTAATCAAAAACTGCTGCAGAGCGGGCTCTGGAAAGACGTAAGAAAATGGAAATTTTCCTACCCTCCTTTTTCCTGTTTACCCCCCTTTCGCCTCCGAGAGGTCGGACACCCCCTCCTTAGGTACGCCGTTATGGAGATGGACTATACCTAATTATAACAGTAGACAAATATTTCAGAACCTTGAGAAGTCTCGAAAATGATACGTGCTTTTTTTATTTATTAGTGCAAAGATCGCAACCTTCCCCTACGTTGGTTGAGTGTCATCATCATCATCATCATTATCATCATCATCATCATCAATAGATAAACGTCCACTGCTGGACGTAGGTCTCTTGTAGGGACTTCCACAATTGCGCCATACGAGTAGATATCCCCTGAATCCAGCGGCACCCTGTGACTCGTCTGATGTCGTCCGTCCACCTAGTGGGGTGTCTTCCAACGCTGCGTCTTCCGGTGCGAGGTCGCCATTCCAGCACCTTGGGACCAGTGTTGCCAGTGATGACATATCCGCGACTTAGTCGCTAACTATGGGCCTCATAAGAAAGCTCATTGTCACTCAGCGGGCGATGGAGAGAGCTATGCTTGGAGTTTCTCTACGTGATCAAAAATGAGGAGATCCGTAGGAGAACTAGAGTAACCAACATAGCTCAACGGGTTGCAAAGCTGTAGTGGCAAAAGGGCACATAGTTCGTAACACCGATGCGGGCGGGCACATCGCATGCTATAGGTACGTTGGGCTATTTTGAAAATTATTTCACCAGTAGAAAGCTACATTATTCCTGAGCGACATAGGCTGTATTTTACTTTAAAAAAAACTATCTGATGCCAACGACTTCGTACGCGTGGATTTAGGTTTTTAAAAATCCTGTGGGAACTCTTAAATTTTCCGGGATAAAAAGTAGCCTATGTCCCTCCCCGGGTTGCAAGCTACCTCTGTACCAAATTTCGTCAAAATCGGTTAAAGCCGTGAAAAGCTAGCAGACAGACAGACAGACACACTTTCGCATTTATACCTAAAATTAGTATGGATTAGAGTTTCCTACGAAATTATAATAAGCTACCCGTGCGAAGCCGGGGCGGGTTGCTAGTCCAATATATTTCAAAAGCTGAAAAAGAGTATGTAAGTAAGTACTTTTGGCCTACCTTTTTGCTCTCCCCTAACGCGATTAATAAGTGTCCCCTATAACATGGGTATTCTATAGCCTCTCTCCATAGTGAGCAACCGCCCCCCGCTTGCACTCCGCCGCCAGCCGAATGCAAATTTTATAACGCGACGCCCGTTTTCTTATAGGCATTGTCGTAAACCCGTCCGTAGTCGCTTAGCTTCGGTCATTTGTTCTGATTGTGTTTCTATACCTCCTATACATTTATAAACACCTAGTACCTATCTATTTACTCCAGTAAGTAAGTAAGTATCATCTATCTATTGCCATTTTAGTAAATGTAATGTACGTAGGTACGTCCTTTTCTTATAGGCCCCGTAAACCCATCCGTAATCGACTTCGGCCTTTGTTCTGATTGAGTTTACTTTAACTTCTATAAGTACACTTATATTTAAAAAAAATCCTAGTTTCATCTATTTACCTACTTTTCTGCTCCAGTAGGTAGGTATTGTGGCTAATTCCATTGTACACAAACTCTAAACTAAACTAAAATAACACGCCTAAATCTATTGCTATCCCTTTCATAATGCTGCTCGCGCGAAAGGATGGCATTAGATTTAGACCTGTTAATTTAGTTTAGTTTAGAGATTGTGTCCAAGAAAATCAGCCCCAGTATCTATCTATTGCCAATTTTGATAAAGATACTTTTTTATAATATAATATTCCTACGTCCATTTTTATAGGCACTAGATACTTATCGTCTATCACATAAGTACTCGACTCGCCCGTAGTCAACTACTGTCTTTGTTCTAATTTATTTCTATCATCAATCATCAATCAATACAGGGTTACAGGAAAAGAGGACACGATCCCGTTAGGGGGTTATAGTACAGGACATTAGCTATCAAACGACCCCTAAAGTGCTTATGCGAAAGTGTGTCGTTTTCGAGTTATTCATTTTTTTATTTTTTTTTAGGTAAAGGGGTGTTTGCCACTTTAAAAATTAGTAAAAAAAAGAAACAATGTATTTCATCAGATTTTTTTATTTCTTGCTAGTGCATATCCTTGTTAATAATAAACAGTTATAAAACAAGAAAAATCTTCAAGAATTTTAAAATTACAGCCCAAAAACTGTAAAATTTTTCGATTTTTAAATTTAATACTTTGAATAACTTGCAAATTTTCTGTAAAAATTACTATGGCACTTTAAAAACATCTACATTTTGTTGGCTATCCATTGGTACAAAAAGATTACAAAAAAAACCATAAAATCAAGAAAAAATTACACAACAAAGAGACCAGGTAGAAAATTTCAACAAATGCTATTGCCAAAGCATTTGGCAATAGCATTTGTTGCAAATATTCTTTGGCAATAGCATTTGTTAGAATTTTCTACCTGGTCTCTTTGTTGTGTAATTTTTTCTTGATTTTATGATTTTTTTTGTAATCTTTTTATAAATCTAATCTTTTCTTCTATAATAAAACTGTAACAGGTCAAATTCTGTACATTGAAGATATTTTGAAAATATTTTTTCGAGGGCACTCTATAATCGATACTGAACCCAAAACTGTATTTTTTTTCATTTTTGTCTGTCTGTCTGTCTGTCTGTATCACGGCCGCGCATCACGCTGAAACTACTGAATGGATTCCAATGAAACTTGGTACGATTTGAGGTCATACTATGAGGAAGAATATAGGATACTTTTTATCCCGAAATTCAGCATGGTTCCCGTAGGAGAGGGGACGAAAGTTAAAATGTATACTGAGTTGTAATTCATTAACGCGTAGTCCGATTTCATTCATTCTTTTTTTGTTAGAAAGGGGATATTTTAAAGATTGTTCCGTAAATATTTCAAGGTCATCGGTTTTTAACCGACTGTCAAAAAGGAGGTGGTTCTTTTTCCACATCGATTTTTTCGAGGTTTCTGGACCGATTTGCATTTTTTTTAAATCAACAAATAAAGTTTACGTCGTGGTCACATAAAAAATTCTGGGTTCAACTCCTTAATCCTGATGCTGCAGGGTTACTGCCCGCCTGAGTTATCAAGATTCAGGAAGTGTTCATAGTGAATTCATATTGTAGGTACCAAGCAACGACAACAATCTCGAAAAATCAAAGAGTTCCCGCGGGATTTTAAAAAACGTAAATCCACGCGGACGAAGTCGCAGGAATCAGCTAGTACTTTCTAAGTTTCTATACGTTGATTATTACACCTAGATCTATTTACTTATCCATTTACTCGTCTGCTCCAGTAAGTAGGTGTCTATCTAATTTATCAATTTTGGTATACCTAGATACTTCATACTTAGGTTTTAAAATGTTATAATGTCGATATTCAAAAACATGCTCTTAGTAAATACTTAAGTAGGTACCTACCTAAGTACATGTTTGTGAGGTTTTTTGAGATTATTTAGTTTAAATATATTTTCATACTAGGTAAGTAAATCATGTCCGCGACTTCGTTCGCGTGGATTTAGGTTTTATAAAAACGTGGGAACTCTTTAATTTTAGGGATAAAAAGTAGCCTGTGTACTTTTCCTTCCCCGGGATATAAGCTAAGCTAACTCTGTACCAAATTTCATCAAAATCGGTTAAACTGTTGGGCCGTGAAAAGCTAGCAGACAGACAGACAGACACACTTTCGCATTTATAATATTAGTATGGATTAGATTTCCTTTACTTTTTACTGTTATCTGTATTTTTATTAAAAAAAATAAAAAAATCTTCATTAAACTCCATTAAACGTTAAATATACGAGGACAATAAAAATTGTAATTGTAAGTCGTAACAAAGAATCATGTGGAACGAATCTGCAGAACGCTGCGAAAGCTGAAAGTCGATAATAACTCCACGGATAATGTCTTAAAGAATTCCTCGAACACGGGTCGCTGCCTCGGCGCTACTATTGGTTATCGAAAATGTGGAAAACTTGGCACATGTACTTATACTTACCTATCTTTCTATCTATAGTACTTCTAAATATTTAAAAGGAAAAGCTGACTGAATGACTGACTGACTGATCTACCAACGTACAAGCCAAACTACTTCGTTGGATCGGGCTGAAATTTGGCATTCAGATAGCTATGATGGCGTGGACATTCGCTAATAAAGGATGTTTGAAAATTCTTTGAGAGAGAGATAATTCATTTACTTTATGCTATACTTAAATGCGAAAGATTCGCGAAGATTATAATCTTCGCAAATCTACATGCACATCTACATCTTCGGTTACAACATGGGGTTATCCAAGAGGCGGACCAACAAATTCCCGAAAGACCGGCAACGCATTGGCGGTTCCTCTAGTGCTACAAATATTCATAGGCGGCGGTAATCACTTAACATCAGCGGACCCGCCAGATCGTTTCCTCACTATTTTTTTATTTAAAAAAGAAAGTAACTCAATTTATTAGTCTGAACTTTTGTTGTCGAAAGACGCAATGATAATTTTGTAATTTTCGATCTTTGTAAGATTTTGCTTCATGATTTTCCATTAAGTAAGGTAAGGCATTTATCAAATGCAAAGGCTTTTCACATGTTACCTGTAAAATAGTCCATCTCTCGTTTAAATGCTTACACAAATAGTAGCACTTTAAATTCATTCCATTTCGACTTTCGAGACAATTACAGTTTTTGTCGTCCAAAGTCGAAAAACATTGGTTGGAACACTCCAGCCCGAAAAGGCGAGATCACGTATGCCGATAGCATTAGCAAGTTTTCACATTAGGGAAACTTTTATTACACTTATCTCGGGGAGGCAGGTAGCAAAAATTTACTTTTAGATACGAACGTTACAGACGGATGACTTGAATGATTCGACTAAAATTTTTTTTTTTTTTTTTTTTTATTTAAAAATCATCGGAAATCCTCCGATTTGTGTCAGAGTTCTTTTTTGGGTATTACATTTTGTTATTCTCTTACATTATTTATTTACAGTTTGTTTTTCTATATTAACTATATTATACCTATAAATTTTTATCAAAGTATATACATTTATTCTTATAATAAGCATACAACTATAGATCTATATTTACAAGTATAATATATATTAAAATATTTACAGTTTTACTTAGTTTTATTTTTCTTTATAGTACATTTCGCTATTTTGGTGCAGTATTCTAAAAATGCTTTTTGGCACTTTTTGTCTCTTAGCAGTACTTCCAGCGTTTCTTTCCTTATTTGCACTTCTGTCTTTTGTTCCAGTTCAAAACGTTCCTTCCCATATATGGGACAGTCTAAGAGTAAGTGTAACACCGATTCCTCGTTTGCTGGGTCGCAGTCGCAAGCTGAATCATCCTTGCACTTGAATCTTTTTAAATACTGCCCAAAGCCTCCATGTCCCGTCAGCACTTGAACGTGAATCGGTGTTAACTTAGTCTTTCTGACAACTTTGAATGCGCCATAAACGTCCGGGAAGAACAGCCTAGTCAAGGCCGCCGTTTCACCATTTTGGTATCTTTTGTTCCAAGTCTCTATAGTTGTTTGTCTGATGGACTGTTTTATGAATGACAAGGGACACTGGTCGTAGTTGGGGGCAGTTTTCTTTTTTCTGGCTGCCTCCTTAGCGAGGGCGTCAGCTCTTTCATTGCCCTCAACTCCGACATGTGCCCTTATCCAAAAGAGCCTAATCGTGTTTCCCTTTTCTCTTAATAAAGTCAAATTTTTTCTAATTTTGAATGCCAAAGGGTGAAACGTGCCCGGATTCTTAATGCACTCTAAGGCTGACCTTGAGTCACTGAGTATGTTCACGGATGGTTTGTTGCTTTTTAGGACGTACTCGGTAGCTTTGTACAGTGCGTAGAGTTCGGCTTGAAATACGGAGCAGTAGCGTTCCAAGAGAAATTTACTACTCCGTATCTCATTACCATCTTCCCAGCATGATAGCGCTGCACCAACTTTTCCATCTATTTTGCTTCCATCCGTGAATATACTCAGCCCGTTTATGCTGTTCTCCCCGATAGTTTCGGCACTCAAGTCCTCGAGGCAGACGAAATCCTCGATTGCCTCTCTGGCTGGATGTACTGCTTCCAAGAAACACACTTTGGTTTCCACCTCTCTGTCTCCGATAATACTTTGCGGCTTTCCTCTTTTAGCTTCGTACAGCTCTTTCGTCTCTAGAGCTCTCAAGTCGAGTGGTATAGTCCCGGTTAAGACTATCGCCGCGTTAAGGGACACCGTACGGTAGGCCTTGCACATTTTTTGTGCAAAGCCTCGCTGTACGGTGTTCAGATATTTTTGAACCGTTATTTTATTGGCAGCAGGAGCCCAGACATTAGACGCGTAAAGTATTATAGGCTCTATTACAGCGACGTACATCGTCCTAATGACCTCCGCGGACAGTCCCCAGTTAATTTTAGCTGATCGTGCAAGTGGTTTATAAATATTCAATGCTTTTTTACAAATGTATTTTATATGATTATTAAAAGTTAATTTACTATCAAGTATTAGGCCTAAAATCTTAATTTCTTCGACTAGCTGAACCAGGGTGCCACCCATGTGTATGCGTGGGGTGTCGTATTTGAGTTTTTTGGTTATCACCATTGCGCTTGTTTTATGTGGTGCAAACTTCAATTTGTGCGCTACACCCCACTCATACACAAGGCTCAGCACCCGGTTCGCTTCTTCTTCTATCTCTGCGGCTGATCCGCCGGAGAACACCAGGACGATGTCGTCGGCGAACGCCTGACAATGTACCTTGGCCTTTTCTATTGTATCTAGGAGGGGATCCAGCAGGATGTTCCAGAAGGTGGGCCCCGCTATTGAGCCCTGGATGCACCCTTTCGTTGTTGAAACGGTGCATTCATTATCTGCATAGCGAACTCTGACTTCTCTATCATTCAAATAACTATTTACAATTTGCCTGAGATTCAGGGGGCATTTTTCGTCCAGTAAGCGACATCTCACCGCGGGCCACCACGCGCTGTCGAAGGCTCCCTCTATGTCTAGTGATACGACTACATTGATAAGCTTATTATCAAGATTGTTCCGTATATGTTGCACCAAGTCACAGAGGGAGTCCTCGGTACCGCGCTGCGGTACAAAGCCATACTGCCTCGGATTAGCCTTTGGCAACAAGTGCCATCGAATTCTCCTCACGATCATCTTCTCCAATACCTTTCCGAGCACCGGCAACAGTCCTATGGGTCTATACGATTTTACTTGACTATAGTCGGATTTACCGGGCTTCCTTAGAACTATTACCGTTGCCTGTTTCCAGAGTACCGGAAAAAATGATATTTCGAGGCACCTATTGACAATAGCCAAGTATATACTTGCGTCGGCACTTATGGCCTCCGCGCAAATGTCAGCTGTGAGACCATCGCTTCCCGGTGCTTTTTTAGGGTTAAAAGTTGAGATCACATACTTTAGTTCCTGTCTCGTAAAGGGAGGATCCTGTATTTCATTTTCCGTTGGTTCTATTATGCTTCTAGCCCTTTCACGCATTTTCCTGTGATTGGAATTATCGTCAGATTCCACATCCTGGGGAAAGAAAGTACTAGCTAGGAACCTGGTGGATTCAATTGGACTTAAAACGGTTCCTTCCTTTACGAGAGGTTGATCTTCCGATTTTCTGGCCGTACATCTTATAACCCTGTAGATGCCATCCCATACACTCTCACGGTCCTGGGCACTGCAAAACTCTTTCCAACTATTAATTCGCGCTGTGTCTGCTTCTATTGTATATGTTTCTTTTATTTGCAAATACTCGTCGATGACGTGCTGTTTCCTGCTTGGGGCGGCGCATTTAATTCTACGCTTCTTCGTCATCATTTCTTTTTTCAGGTTTTCTAGCTCTGGTGTCCACCAAGGTAAGTTTATTTTAGTTTTCCTTTTAATGGTAGGTATTGCAAGTTTACATGCTTCGATTATGCTGTTTGTATATTTGGTTACTATTTCCTCTAATTGTATCTCTGTTCGTATTTTTTCTATTTCTTCTACGCCTACATTATTCTTTTCTAATTCTTTTCTAAACTCTTGCCTAAATAAGTTCCATTTCGCTTTCTTTGTGTTGTATAGCCGGGTAGTTTTTAGTTGCCTCTTTAGTTTAGACTTATTTAATTTTATTGTGAATACGATTGCATTATGGTCCGAGCTAGTAATACCTTCGTCAACCCTCCACCCCTCAATTAGCCCTAAGAGTTCCTGGCTACATACGGTGATGTCCACATTGCTTTTGAATTCCTTGCCATTTCTTATTGTATAAAAGGTGGGAGTCCTGCCCTCGTTCAACACGTTCAGATTCATCTCCGCGAAAGCTCCGAGTACTTCTCTACCTCGATGGTTCTCTGAGTCACTGCCCCACCATGGACTCCATGAGTTAAAATCCCCCCCTATTAAAATATATTTTGTTTCAAAATTTTCTACTATCTTTTTGAGTTGTGTCAAATATGGGTCCAAGGGGAGGCTGTCCTCGAAGTACACGGAGACGACTCCAATTTCCCATGCATCCGTTTTGAGAATCGCTACAGCAATATTCTCGGTAGTGGCTGTAGGGCATTCAACGATCTGCATTTCATTATTGAAGACTACTATTGCCGCCTTTACTGGCTTTGTCCGGTTTTGCGATCGCTGAACTACTCTAAAGCCACTACTTAGCGCGATTTCACCCTTTGCCCCCACATAAGGTTCTTGAACGAGGGCAAGACTAAACCCACCCTTTTGTGCCTCCAGGGTCATTTCTTTAAAGGCTAGCTGTTTCCTCTGGAGGTTGGCTTGGAGTATTTCAAAAGCATCTATAGGTTTGTTTGAGGAGCCTTTAGCAGTATGCCACTCTCGCTCTTGCCAGTGCATCCCACTTTTTCCGGATCGGACAACTCTCGTCAAAACTATTGTGGTCTGTCCGATCTAGTCGGCTGCTCTGGCAGTTGCAACACGTGGGTCGATCTCCAGCCTTCCACGCTGGGCACTCACTACGCAGGTGCGGACCCGCGCAGTGGCTGCAAGTGTCTACGGACGCCTCGCAGGTCCTACGACCGTGCCCGTAGCCCAGACACCTGGAGCAGGTAACCAGTGGGGACTGATCTTTAGCCACCACCCGCTGTAGATCTATGTGGACCTTTCCCACGGTTGTGACTCGCTGCCATACTGGCGGTGACACCTGCAAGACCACATGGTTCTCGAGCGGATTCCTGGCCCTTCTTCGGTATTTCACGCTTACCCTGTAGTCGTGATCAGGTATCACCCCCAGTACGTTTTCATTTTGTAGCTTAAGGGCGCCCAGGATGTCTTCATCCGTATTGATTTTGAGGACATTCAGTAGTATTATAAGCGGGTCCCTGTTTTCCACCTCCTGCGTAAGGAGTGTAGGGCTGCCAGACTTGAGCTTCTCTGCCACTTTGGCGAGCTCCTCTCGCGATTGGCAGCCCAACACTACTTTTTGATCCCTTGCTTTTCTAAGCCTGTCCACTCGCACGCCGGATGTCTTCGCATTCACGGCTGTCCTAATTTTATTTAAAACATCTTCACTTGTGTCGTGGGTGTCAACGGAGGACACAACGATCGAGTGGACAGGCCGAGGCTGGGAGGTAGCACCAGCGGGCCTGGCGGTCGCCGCCATCGCCGCATACGTAATACCTTCAGTGACCGTGTTCATCTTTTCGATGTTGTCATCGATTTTCCGCACATGATCCCTGACGGCCCCGATGTCAGCCCTGGCCGCGACCACCAGTTCCCGCTGTTGCTGTAGCTCCTCCATGACCTCCCTTGCAAAGTCGGCCGCCGTTGCTGTTACAGTCCGGGTGGCGGGAGGCGGTGTCCCTCCGTTGAGCCGCAACGCAATCGTGTAGAGGCTCGAGAGGCACTCTATTACTGTCTCTTTTATTGTGGATTTCATATTTCCGGACTGCTCCAGTTGGAGCTTTGCCTCCTGGAAGAGCCGGTTCGCGGTGTTCACCAGCTCTTCCAGGGGGCCTTCCGTGGCCGACTTTGCCAAGAAGGGCATTTCGGTTGACGGAGGCTTAGTTGGGGGCTTCTTTTTAGAGTCTGAGTCACTGTGTTTTACAGTGATGCTCCCTGTATTAGCAGGTTTGTTTGCACTTGATGTTGTTGGTGCCATTGGAAAGAGTTTTGTTTTAACCTTAGCCTGATTTAAAGAAGTTGGAGGTGTAAAAGGCCTCCAGCTGTCAGTAAAAATTAAAAATAAAAATAATATAGGTAGGTACTTAATCTTATTTAAAAGTTATAGTTACGTCCAATTTCCTTAAAACTAACTAAAAGTAGGTTTACTATGTAAATTAGGCAGTGTATAGTCTGCCTAAGTCAAAAAAAATAGAAATAAAATATATATATGTATATATATATAATAATAACAATAATACTTAAACTTATTTAAAAACTAAGTTTAACGTCTAAATTCCACAGTATTTACTAATTATTTATTATAATTAAATTTAATTATAATTATTAATAATAATAATACTTAAACTTATTTAAAAAACTAAGTTTGAATCTAAATTCTACAGTCAACAAGCGTCAAAGTTCAAACAGTTATTTACTAATTATTTATTATAATTATTAATAATATTAATACTTAAACTTATTTAAAAACTAAGTTTCGTCTAAATTCCACAGTCAACAAGAGCCACAGTTCAAAACAGTTATTTACTTATTATTTGCTTGCGGTATTCTATGATAGTGAACGTGAGAACGTGCAAAGAATTTCGCGAGTCGCCCTCTATTGGCACGCGGCAGTACTATTGTTTTTGTTCGTATGCAATACTGATCGGTCGATATTATTTGTTCACTATTTGATTTATTTACCACAGTCAGGATCAAACTCCAAACTTTTAGAATAGGTAGGTACCGCAAGTAAGTATATGTAGCACTGGTAGACACTCATACGTCGTCGGTTCTGCAGCCGATCGTTCAAATCACTTCAATCGTGCGCCACGTACAAATCAATTTTCAACTCACCCTCATATCATAAATTATTATGCTTTTAAAACAAATGTTTTAGCTCTAGTTAATTTATTGCATTTATTAACACATTTTGAACAGTGTTAATAAGTTAGACAGTATTTTCACTTCTTATTTAGGGGGTTTTCACTTTTCCGACTAAAATGTTGCCAACATTAAGGTAAGATCATGACAAGAAAAATTTGTTTGGAAGTGAAAGAGAAATTAGATTAATATTAATCTAAACAAGCTTATTTTTAAAAAGCTGACTGACTGATCTATGAACGCACTGGACGGATCGGGCTGGGCATGCAGATAGCTATTATGAGTTCCGCTAAGAAACTCTACGTCATAATAGTCTGTCTCCGTTGTCTGTCTGTCTGGCAGTCTGTCTGTCTGTTGTGTCTGTAGAATCATGAAATTTGGCAGGTACGTAGGTCTTACAGCACACGTAAAGGAAAAAATCCGAAAACCTTGTGGTTGCATCACAAAAAAAAATTAAAATACGTTCATTAACAACTAATTGGTATTTACAACTTTCAAAGAAAGATTTCTGTACCAGTGGGGTGTCATATGAAAGGGCTTTACCTTTACATTCTGAAACAAATTTATATTTATTTTTATGTAGGTATAATAGTTTTTGATTAATCATGCAAAATGTTGAAAAAATACCACTGGTCTGACTCGCACTTGGCCGGTTTGAACAATATAAAATGTTACCTTAGATCTTTTAAGAGTTGCATAATAGGGAGTAAAAAAAACAAACACTGAAAATATTACTCTACTTAATAGGTACTTTGTTACAAAGAAGAAACTTAAAGTGATAGTAGAGTATTTGGAGCCTTTTCACTTCTACGAACTGAAGATTCACGCGCAATGATAGCAGTGCAGATCTCGATGCAAATGGTGCTTTGAGTGATCTGAAACAAAAAAGGGATACAAACATTAGAAAAACTAGCTTATGCTCGCAACTTCGTCCGTGTGGACTACACAAATTTCAAACCCCTATTCGATTTTACGAACTAAGTATGCGCCATACCTACTTAGTTCGTAAAACCGATAGACGTTGGAGTCCAAAGGTGCTGGAATGGCGACCTCACACCGGAAGACGCAGTGTTGGAAGACCCCCCACTAGGTGGACGGACGACATCAGACGAGTCGCAGGATTCAGGCGGCGCAAGACCGTGGCGTGTAGAAGTCTCTACAAGAGACCTATGTGCAGCAGTGGACGTCTATCGGTTGTTGATGATGATGATGATATACGAAAGTCTACCTAACTACCTATGTGTCTGTAACCAAAATAAGTAAGAATTAAATAGTTTTAATTAATATTTAAAATAGTTTGACGGAGTAAAAGTAAAGAAAGGATTAAAGTCCACTATCAGGACGGGGTCAGGTAAATTTTAATTTCCATGCAAATGTCGGCTTCATTCTAAATCTACGAGCTTCGGAGCCGTGAGACGCGCCTTAATGAACTTGCCTTTTGGAATTTTGTATACGTGCAGATTTTAACATTTTAATATTCACGGAGGAAAAAGACATCAACAAAAAACAAAAAGCAACAAAAGAGAAAAAGTCGTGACAAAAATTAATTTTATTAAAAATTTCAAAAGTGTTGCTGTATTAGTACTTAACTATTTTTTTTATAATAAATTTATTTATTGAACCAATAAAATGTTGCACGGTTCAAAAACTCCTTAAACCTAAGTGCACAAAAAAAGCAGATACAATAAACCTTATGGAGTGCATTGGAAACCTGTGTTACGGGCACCGCAGCCTTCCCTTGGATTCATTGATTACTGAAACCTTACAATTACCAAAAGTTTAGTACCTATTTGTAAGTGTTGGGTACGTTTGTGTTTGTTTTTCAATTCCAACAATTTTATTGTAACCAAAAGAAAACTATCTACCTATGCGTTTTCTTTTTAAGCGTGTCGGGCAGTCCTCAATTTAAAGCCTGTGAGTTACCTACAGTGGGTTCGGATTTGTCAGAACCAGAAGCCGTCCTTTAGTTACTTTTCGCTAGCCCTTACTTCTTTCTTTATTGATTTACCTAACCTATCAAAAAAGAAAGGCGTAAGGTACGAGTACCTAACTTCTGGTGGAGTTCATAGGTATTCATTTCTAAAACCAAAATGCTCAGAATTGCATGAAATTTTAAAGTAGATAGGTAGGTAGATATGTATCTACCATTTTGATTTTTTCAAATTGATCTGAATATAATAATTTGGAATCAGGACTGAGCGTTCGTCTTAATATTTTCGCCTGCATTTTTAGGCACTGGTTAACACATTCTGAAAATCAGAATCAGATTCTCGATTACTATAAAATTTTATACTAAACTAACTACCTATATACAATATCGTAAAAAAATAGAGCAACAAAATATGACCTACCAAACTAAGAAAATAAATGAAAATGAAAAGAAGCTTGTGATCACAATATAAGAGGAAATTATATTTAAAGTTCCACCGAGGTATTCGCGAAAAGATATTTGGCGGAATTAAAACAACACTTGGAGAGAAAAGTGGTCCACCCCCCACCCGTCCCCCTGGCCCCTGGGCCGCGTCCCAAGATGGCTCCTTTTAAAATGGGGTGGACCGGGCAGAATAAAAGTCTGCACCTTCAAGGTGGGGGTAGGACGTTCAATGCGAATTTTAATTGGTCGGAGGGTTAGGATTTTTTTTCGCTTTGAGTTTTAGAAGTTCGGGGTTGCGGATTTTTCGCGTAATATGATTTATTTTCATGTAGGTAAACCATAGAGCTATCTGGGGCCAAGGTTCTGGAATGGCGACCTCGTACCGGAAGGCGCAGTGTTGGTAGACCGTGGCGTGTGGAAATCCCAACAAAAGACCTATGTCCTGCGTGTATAGGCTAACGACGATGACGATATGGTGTCTGCTTCGTCCGGATTTAGGTTCTTTAAGAATCCTTTAGGAACTCTTGGATTTGACAAAAAGTAGCTGTTCCTAGGGAGGCAAGCTTTTCGTATTTCTACCTAGTAGATAGGTACTTACCTACACCAAATTTCGTTAAAAACGGTTAAACAGATAGGCCGTGAAAGCTAGCAGATAGACAGACACACTTTCGCATTAATAATAGTTTTAGCATGGATTTTACTTAAATACCTACTTAGTTAAAATTTAAAAATAATTCTTTAGTTGATCAGACTTTTTTACAATATTAGTAGGTATGCATGAAAATTGTTAGCTATTGGGGCTTTAGGTCAAAATGAAAATTTCCCTATAGTACACGACAGGTCGAAATGGCAATCAGGGTGAAGACGCCCCGCACATCCACACAGCCCGCACCGGGGGACGTGCGCGTGTGCGGGGCATAACCGTTCCTCATACCCCGATTGCCATCTCGACCTATCGCGTACTAGGATAATATGTGTTTCAGGATTTTTCGTGAATTACACGCCTCCGTCGATTTTCAAAACTTCCACTCGAAAGTTGAAGAGCACAAAGTATCTTACGATTAGCTAGTAGGTAGGTACTTTTAGAAATAATTTTAATCAAAAATAGATTTGTATCGCCAATTAAGTAGGTAGGTATATACCCAATCGAAACAAATTGAGAAAGTAAACAATTTAACAAGAAAACTTAGCCAAACTTTATTAGAGCTACGATAATAATTACCATCTCTCATGTGAAATAAACTGTATTGTAATTCAATAGAGTCGTTAATCGTCTGAACACATGTGTTTAACCTTCACATATGCGATGAGTAGGTCAACGTACGCTTTGATTCATGTAAAGGGCCTGAAAATAAGGTCATTGAGATATGGGTACCTACTTAGGTAATTATTACTCCAATGTTTACTTAATTTGTTTACTAAAAAAAACCGGCCAAGTGCGAGTCAGACTCGCGCACTGAGGGTATCGTACTACAATCGTATTTTATCGACCTTTTGCACGATAAATCAAAAACTAAAATACCTAAAAATAAATGAAAACTTGTTTTAGAATGTACAAGTAGAAGTAAAGCCCTTTCCCACTTGGTATAGTAATCTTACTTTGATAGTTGAAAATAGCAATATTTTTTGTTAATGAACACATTTTAATTTTTTTCTTGTGATGTAACCACAAATTCACGTTTTTCAGATTTTTCGCATTTATAATAATATTTATTATAAGTATTGATTAGTATGGAAAATAGTATGGATTTAAATTAAAAACTTCGGTATGTTATCAGCTCATAAAAAAATATTAAATTCCAATTTCAAAACGAATACTTACTCAGTTTTACCGCCACGCCGTTAAAAGATGATTCCATCTTTTTTTACAGCCATAATTTCGAAAGCATAATTAATCGCCCGTGCCACCCGCCTTAATTGAATAACCACCCTGCGTCCCCCAGGAAAAACATCCCTTTCTTATTTTTACTCTGTCCCCCTTGCAAGACGATAAATCCATGCTACAGACAGCGGGGAGATATCTTCCAACAATATTTGCCGCCTCGGAGCTACACCATTCACTCTATTCCCAAGTTATAAGGGTTATTTTTACAAGAAAATTTGTTTCAGAACGGCAAATGTTGCGATGGTTTTAAAACAAGAAAAACCTCCCGCAATTCGTCATTCGAATTCCGCGGGCGTATAATGGCGGCTTGCGTTCTGAAATTTTCGTTTGAATTTGGAATTAGGTCTATTTTTGTTGTGACTCGACTAGAAAATATTGCCAAATTATTTGATGTATAAGTATACTTATTATGCATTTTAAACTAAGTCATTTTAATATGACCGAATAAAAAGAGCCTTAATTTTAAAGGATTAGGTAATATTTTCATTGATTTTTTTGAATGACACGGGTTCAAGACATGTGTTTTTGAATGAAGTCTTAGTAGAAAGTGTGCCTATTTACATGCTATTATTTATTTTCATTTCAGGATTTTTTGATTTTATATTAATTACCTACTTGTTAAAAATTTACCATGGCATGTGTGAAATAGGTAAAAGAATATAATATAGGTATTATTAGATTTTTACTTTACATTTAAACTTTGACATTATTTTGAATGGAAGCCAAAATCAAAATTAATTTTGATCGTGAAAACTGTTAAAAGTAATATTTTCATTGAGACTTTGGAGAGTAATTTTTTTTAAGTTTTTAAATTTTTCAGAAATGAGAGATACTTACTTAGTGATTAATCTTGCTCGCACTCTTAGTCTTCTATATAATATAATATAGGTATAAAAGGGAAATACACTCACTCACTCACTGACTGACTGACTGACTATAATGCAAACTTAAAATTTGAAGGTGGTGAAAGGAGGGGGTCGAAGGTTGTATGAAAGTCCTATGTTTTTGAAGTAAGAGACGTGAAAATCGACATGTAGGTTATTAGCTTTAAATTATAAAAATCTTTATAAGTCATATTGGAAGATCCATCCATCCAAAATTTAAAATAGATTTAAAAACGTTTTTTTAAATCGGTTAAAATTCCTACAATCCAATACAAAAAGTAATAATAATAAGAAACAATCCTACCGTGACGTACCACCCTCGATTTAAGAAGGGGCTTTTTTAGGGGATGCTTCCCTAAGCGGGCACCACTCAAGGTAGACCCCTGGCTCCCTTCTTATTTATCTTATATATCGCTAACTATAAGGTAATTTGTGAGAAGGGTAGGTCAGATTTAAATTGACGCCTTGGAGGGTGAAAAGAAGAAATAAATGTGCATCCCCTGTTTTAAATTGCTAAGATGAGGGTGGTCCGCTTTTCGCTTTCTACGCTTTTAATGTACTTTCGTTTTGATTAATGTCAGAAGATTCTGTTTCCTTTTGTTTTTATCTTGTTGTATGTGATAAGTTTGAAATTGATTTTGTGGTTTCTTAAACAACTTAAATAATAAATGTGTGAAAATATTTTAAACTTTCTAAATCTATCGAAAGTTTTCACTCTTCACCTGTCCCTCATTAGGTATACAATTTCTAGGAGTCGGATTCATAATATTTACTGGCAAAATAAAAAGTCTTAGGTATATTTTAAAAACATCTATTTTTTATCAGTCTTTTTTTAATAGACTACCCTTCATTAGGTATGCCTATACATCATTCATTTCTTATCTACATGATTCAATTATTTTTCATATTTCTTTATAAACAAGGAAGTTATAATTTCTTGCATACTTGCTTAATTAAAAAACTCATCAAAAAGTAATTAAAGCCTATAAAGCAAATTCACCAAAACTTAGAAAATCCATTATTAATTTCGATCCCCAAAATCACCCTCGCACCCCAAAATGTACGCCATTTTATATAAAACCCCTCCTTTCTAAAAATGCACTTAGAAATTTAAAGATATAATTAAGGGGGTGGCGCACCCTTGGGGAAATTCGCCTTCTTTCGACATTTTATAGGTCCCCTTTTCTTAGCCCTTGCATCAAATGAATGTTTTGTTGTCCTATTGCTTTTCTGGAAATGGCATGCGAAAATTTTGTGAAAATCTAACAGATAGCAATTTTTGATAGCTTTTGGTTCCTTTGTTGCATCAAACATAAGCCTCATTTTTATACAAAAAACTTTGTGACCTAAAGGCTGGCTTAAAATATATAAAGCTCAAAAAGGAAAGAAATACAAGCATCGGTATTCAAAGAGCTAATGCATCTTTTGGGGGCATTTCCATATTTCTGCGCTGCAGAAACATGAAATGTTCTTGTATATATTCGGTTTGGATTACGTAATTTGTACTTTATTTAGGTAAGTTTGACCACCATGGTCATAATAATGAAGATTTCAAAAGTTATAATGACTTATGAGCATACTTGGAAATTGATATAATGTACCTACTTACTTATTATGTCATAAGCTTAGGTATGTGATTTAACTATCAAAATAATTTAATATTTGGGAAGCATTTTTGATGTTTTTGTTCGTTTATTTTAACAGAAGTTAGTAAATTAATTTTTACTCATATTATAATATTTTACTTTACCTTGAATTCTACAATTTTCAGTAAAGTTGAATAATATACCTATAACTTTTGGTATTGAAAATAAATACGAAGGTTTTAGTCAGCAGTTTTCTTTCACTCGTAAACCCACAATGTTTATTTCAAAATTTCGTGTCTCTTCCATAATAATGTTGGCAACTATATCAATGTGATCGTTAACCTTAGATCGTTTAAGAGTATATAGCTTATAATTACCAAATGAATATAGCTCTCGAAGTGTTGCTGCTCCTCAGATGCTTCTGAGCATGAACTTAATATTCTTAATGGCATAGTTATATTTTAGTACATACTGTACCACTCTCAATATTTTACTCAAATTTTTTCTAACAAATTTCTTGCAGATATTACCTATAGCTTATAATCACCAAATGAATATATCTCTCGAACTGTTATTGTACTTCTGAGGAGCATCAACTTAATATTCTTAATGGCATAGGCCATAGTTATATTTTGGTACATAGATACTGTACCACTCTCAAAATTTTACTAAATTTTTTCTAACACATTTCTTGAGGTAAAATATATGCTAGCTACTTAATGATTACCAAATGAATATAGCTCTCGAACTGTTATTGTACTTCTGAGGAGCATAAACTTAATATTCTTAATGGCATAGTTAGGTATATTTTAGTACCTACATACGGCACCACTCTCAATATTTTACTCAAATTTTTTCTAACACATTTCTTGAAGTAAATATACGACCTACCCCGTCTCAACACATCGTTGAACCACTGCTGATTAGAAGAGTTAGGCCATGGTCAACCGAGCTAGTTACGTACAGATTGGCAGGCTTGTCACACCTTTGAGAATATTATGATGAACTTTCAGGTATGCTAGGTACTGTGAGAGCTTGAAAGTTTCGTCAAGATGATTTCTTTCATCGTTCAGTGATATTATTTAATTACTTAAAACGCACAAAGGTAGGTAAAAATGAGAATTAGACAGGAACATACGACAGATCACAAATAAAAAGGATAGGTACAAACATAACCATACGAAAAATCCCATAGTCCTTTACGCCAATAAAGGATGTCGGTTCAAAAAGCCAAATCAAAACAAACGAGGTCACGATAACAAAAAATCACAAACACGACAAAATGCAGCATGAAAAATTTAAACAAAATGTCCCGTATCGAGAGAGAAGAAATAAAAACTTCCATTAAAACGGGAACAAACACAACATTTGTCCTTTAAAATTGGCGGGTGGATTTCCCACGTCACCGACGAGGGACGTGTCAGCAGAAAAAACGGTTAAAAAGGCGGGAAAAATAAGGAAAAAGCGAAGAGACCCCGGCTATTATCCATGTTAATTCCCAGGATAATTTAATTCACGCCTAATTCTATTTGCCGAGGAAAAACGGGGAGGTGATAATTGTAGGACAATTTTTTTGCGACACGGACGCTGGGGTATGGAGATTTTTCTCCCTGATCCTTTCCTTTTTCAGCGTGGGAAGTGGGCTTGTTAGACCTAAAGTATAGGTACTTACCTAATGATATCAGACTTATTTCGTGGTTTAACGACATAGTAGGAGTTCCTTCGTCACCACGATTTATCAATTATACTGACTCGAAATAGTAACAAATTGCTATAAATTATCGTACCTACCCGTAGTTTTACACATTACTAAAATATGTACTAGCTGATGCCCGCGACTTCATCCGCGTGAAATTAGGTTTCTTAAAAATCCCGTGGGAACTCCAACTCCTGATTTTCCAGGATAAAAGTAGCCTATGTCACTCTCCATGGCTTTTAACCATATCCATGCAAAAATCACGTCGATCCGTTGCTCCGTTGCGACGTGATTGTAGGACAAACCAACAAACCAACAAAACAAGAAACCAACAAACCAATAAACCAACAAACAAACACACTTTCTCGTTTATAATATGGGTACTGATAAGTACCTACTTGTATTAGGGTGGCAGATCTAGAAAAAGACTGTGTAAATAAAGAAACAAAGAACTTTTGTCGACAACTGCAGTGTCACACAACTCACACATCAATAATAAATGACAGAAGCGCCGAGGCAGAGTGAACTAGAGTGAAGGAACTCTCGGTTTGATCCTAAATCGATGATCTGTCAGCTATGGGTGAGTGAATCAAAGAAAAATATCGTTACAAACCTAGCTTCAAATATAAATTAAGCCTCGATGTTTTGTTACAAGTTCCTTTTCTGTCGTGAACTGTGGCCGAGGCAGGTATCATATTGTGTGGCACAACTCGAAAAACCTGGTCTGTGAGTATGTAAACGCAAAGCTTTATTAAATTAGGTACACATTTATTTTTATTCCCTATCCCGTAGGGATTCCTTGTCTATCTACATTACGAAGAGAACCTCTGTGCAGTTTTCTTTTCATACTTTTTCTATGTTGACTTGGCAACTTTTTCTATGTCAGCTTCCTCTTATATTTTTATGTCTACTTTTAATTATTTTGCAAAATCTATTTCAAGTTCAAAAATATAAGTCTGTTTAACTTGGAACCGAGTTTAGTAATATCCTCGAACTAATTAAATTAAAAATTAATCATGGTAATTACCTTCAATATTCTTCATCTCCATCGTCATCAACCCATCGGCAGCTTACTTTTGAGAACAGGTCTCCTCTCAGAATGAGAAGGGATGAGGAATGAGAAGCAGATCAACTCTCAATCAATATTCTTACGTTGTAAACATACTTGCTGGTATACTTAGACAATAAAACTTTCACGAGTTAACTAATGCTTTCGACACTGCCTACCACACCGGTCACCACCAAAGGTAAATTGAAAACTGACCACACAATTTGATAGACCGTTAGAGAAACACATTTTTAATAATATCCAAAACTTATAACCCTTTTGATTTGATACCGGTTTTGGACAAAACGCGCGAAAGTGACCGGTGTCCCCCAGGGGTCAGTTTTGGCGCCGTATTGTCTATTTCTTGAATAGGACCGACCGGTCAATCTGGTTTTACTGACCCTTTCTTACCTTTTTAATCTTTTGTACGGATTTTAATGCAGCTGCTACTTTTATAACTGGTTTGGTGACAAAACAATTATGCTCGCTCACGTTTTAACTGTGCTGTGCCTTTATTTAGTTTTTTATAAATCCTGTAGGAATTTTTGATTTTCCGGAATAAAAACTGTCCATCAATGCGATGCAAGCTTTCTGTGTATCTGGGTACCAAATATCGTCAAAGTTAAAGCCATTGATTCAAAATAGGTACCAATGTATATTTTTTGATTGTCAAATTATTGAATTTGTAAGCTAACAAAACTGATGTAATGGCGATAATTAATTACGTAAACTTAAAACTAAAGCTACGAGGGTTCCAAACGCGGGCATGATTTGTATTAAGTACCTAGATAAGGCTAGCTTTAAGTTTTATTGTAATATTTTCACATTTTAAAATAAAAGTAGCAATTTCAAAGTCGCATGGATACTGATATTGTATTAGTGCAATAAAACGACGTGGAAACGGTGTGTAATTTGAAAAAGGCCATTACAAATAATTTACAAGACACGCCCTCCGCTCAGTCTGTCATTACCATGGTAAACGATACGGGTTTGCGTAATTTAAAATACTTAATAGGAATTCAATGAAAAATATCATTGAACATTTCCTACTCTTCCGTCTATACGTTGCGTCGTATACTTCATTGCTAAGGGTCAAGTAAGGTAAATAAGTCTGCCAATCCGTACTGGGCCAGCGTGGCAGACTATGGCGTAGTGGGCTGGCAACAGGGTTGATCATGGAGATGATGGTGTGCCGTGATCTTTTTCTTTTTATCATACCTAACATAATACCTACTCGTACATATAACCACGATTGACACCTGCGACTTCTTTCGCATGGATTTAAATCTTTCAAAAATGTGTGGGAACTTTTTGATTTTCCGGAAAAAAAGAGTAAAAAGTAACTATCTCTGGTAAAATAAACAAAGTAAAAATAATTCCATACTAAAATTCAAATAAGTAATGGTTACTTTATCTGATGGTACCAGGTTACCATGAATCGAGCTTGAATAAGGAATCGTTAAAAACCGCCATCTTTCGATTGAATTTTATCGATATTTCGCGTGTTCATTTCTTATAAGTAATATTTTATGTAACAAGGACCAACTTTAGTAAATTTAAGAATTAATAATATGTATCTACCTAACTACCTACCTAATGCGAGAAATCTATTTCATAACAGCTGGTGGTTAGGTATATTTTGCACCTACACTTTGAAAAACAATCGGTTTTTTTAATGAAAATATTACAATAAAACTTAAAGCTAGACTTATCTAATTACTAGGTATATAAATCATCACTTTTTAATTTATTTTGTGATGTAACCAGAAATTCACGGTTTTCGGATTATTCCCTTTACCTACTTGTGCTATTTAAGACATTGCTACCTGCGATTCTAGGTCAACGAGAAGTACCTACCTACCCGGTTGACTCGGTTGTGATAACAACAAAGTATAGTATAGGGACTCCTTTTTAGGGGTCCGTACCTCAAAAGGAAAAACGGAACCCTTATAGGATCACTTTGTTGTCTGTCTGTATGTCTATCGGTCTGTCAATAAACCTACAGGGTATTTTCCGTTGACCTAGAATCATGAAATTTGGAAGGTAGGTAGGTCTTATAGCTGACATTCGGGGAAAAATCTTAAAACCGTGAATTTGAGGTTCAATCACACAAAAAAAAAATTAAATTGTGGTCATGAACTAATAATTAGTAGATATTTTCAATTTTCGAAGTAAGATAACTATATCAAGTGGAGTATCTATGAAAGGTCTTCACCTGTGCATTCTAAAACAGATTTTTATTTATTTTTATGCATCATAGTTTTTGAATTATCGTGCAAAATGTCGAAAAAATACGACCGTAGTACGGAACCCTCGTTGCGCGAGCCTGACTCGCACTTGGCCGGTTTTTTCCTATTGAGGTACGGAACTCTAAAACTGATATTTTAAATGTAAACTACGGTATTTAAAGGAATATCTAGTAACCATCTTTATTAACAAAGAACCAATGAACCGTTTCCGAATGACTATCAATAGACAATTTAGTTTTTGTCGAACCCTTTCGCGCCACATGTCCTTTAGTTTACAACCAAAATGTATAAACGTGACTGCGAATAAAAAACAAATAATACCTTTAGACCGATGTCCATATGTCCTGCTCTTTTGTTTGTTTTTTTTTTTAATAATAAACGATAGACAGAGTTGAATGCAATTTAGTTACTATGGTCAGCTTAGGGTGACCATAAGTTTTACGGGGTGGTTGATAAAAATATGTCTTCTGGCGCAAAAATTATAAAATTACTAGCTTATGCTCGCGACTTCGTCCGCGTGGACTACACAAATTTAGAACCCCTATTTCACCCCCTTGGAGGTTGAATTTTTAAAAATTCTTTCTTAGCGGATGCCTACGTCATAAAAGCTATCTGCATGCCAAATTTCAGCCCGATCCGTCCAGTAGTTTGAGCTGTGCATTGACAGATCAGTCTGTCAGTCAATCAGTCAGTCACCTTTTCTTTTTATATATTTACATTTTCTGTTGGAAGAGCTGGTTATCATTGTCCTTATAAGTAATTGTAATGTATCGACAGTTTATTTTCGACAGTAACTAAATGTTGCTCATAAAATCCATAAAACAAAATTTCCATGTCCCAATAAATATCATTGTAATATATAAAAGACTAAACTGACTGATATATTATCAACGTTAGTGTGGCTTAAGTAACTTGGCCTAGAAACTTAAGATTTAGCATGAAGGTTTTTTCAAATATATAAAAGAAAAGGTGACTGCCTGACTGATCTATCTGCTTAGTCCTTGGTATACGGATAGCTAACGCTAAGTAAGGATTTTTGAGACTTGAAGGCCTAAAGGAGTAAAAATATAATGGTTTGAAATTTGTAAATGAAAGTCTGTCTTTTTTCAGGTTATAGTCATGAAACTTCATATTCAGGCTTTCGGTGAAACATGAAGAACGAATTTAAAATTTAATTTGGACGGCGTAAGGTATATTTTTTGTAAATATGAAATTTTTAGTGATAAGTTTTTATATATTTTTTTTGTATTTAGTGATATCCAATGTATACTTAATTAAAATTTAATTTATCTTTTATTTCAGGCTAGATTGTAATAATAGTAAAGTACTGTTGTCTTAGTCACTTCATGATAATATTTAAAAAATCTTTTTTTTCAGAGTTAGGTACCCGGAAGTCCGAAAATACGCTCGTATCATGGTGTCTGCGTTAGACCAAACCGGTTGGGACCGGAACAGGGTCCGGTTTTGGCCAGTTGGGCATTGTTGACCCTTTCTTACGCTATTGTCGGTGTTGGGGTCGAAAGGTCCTTGAGCAGATGTCCGCGTACCGTATAAGCTGCCGGGTTAAAAAGTGTTATCAATGTATCGGCACGATTTGTTAAATTTTATTAACAACTAGCTGATGCCCGCGATTTCGTTCACGTGGAATTAGGTTTTTTAAAATTCCCGTGGGAACTCTTTGATTTTCCGGGATAAAAATTAGCCTATGGCACTCTCCAGGTCTTTATCTATACCCATGTAAAAATCACGTCAATCCGTTGCACCGTTGCGACATGATTGAAGGACAAACCAACAAACAAACATACTTTCGCATTTATAATAAGGGTACTCACTAAGTAGCTGTTGCCCGCGACTATGTCCGCGGGGATTTAGTTTTGCACTTAAGATATTACACTATCGTTGCACGATCAAATCGAGTTTTGACTTGGCGCCGCCATCCTGTAAACTATTTTTTTAAATAACTCATCATCATCATCGTCATCAACCAATAGACGTCCACTGCTGGACATAGGTCTCTTGTAGGGACTTCCACACGCCACGGTCTTGCGCCGCCTGGATCCAGCGGCTCCCTGCGACTCGTCTGATGTCGTCCGTCCACCTAGTGGGGGGTCTTCCAACGCCGCGTCTTCCAGTGCGAGGTCGCCATTCCAGCACCTTGGGACCCCAACGTCTATCGGTTGTACGAACTATGTATGTGCCCTAACTAACTTAAATAACTGATGTTAAGTTATTACCGCTGCCCATAAATATTTGCAGCGCCAGAGGAACCGCCAATGCGCTGCGGTCCTTAAAAACGGGACGGCGTATGACTATAAAAAAAAACTTTACAGTTCACGACATTTATAGAGAGAAAGAGAGATCTTCGTTATTTTATAAAAGCTGAAAGTTTCTCTACGTATTGTCCCTAATTTACTTTTCTTTACTATTTTTCTTTTATTTGATATCAGCCATAGCCTAATATTTTGACATACCGTTGATTCAGGATCAAACTGAGAGTTCCGTCACTATAGTTCACTCTGCTTTACGATGTATAGGTATCCTTCAAGTCCGCTGCTAACTTGACGGTAAACTTGATCATGTATGGCCAGCGTAATTGAAAGAATCTATCGAGCAGAGTTAGTTCATAATTTGTGAAAGTAAACTTTATCCATTAGATAACAGTGACAGCTCTTGCCACAAGTTGGTAAATAGTGTGAAAAGTTACAAGGAAAGTGACAAAAATGCGTGGTGACTCACGAGGCTCGTGGCGGCATGTGACGGGCGAGTGTGTGGTACTGCGGAACAATTCGCGACTATACCGGCGAGCTATTGCCGCCTTCCCCAGATATGCGACACAGGCGCTGTGGAAATTGGTCTTTATCAACTTTTTTGTTATTTCTTACACAACGACAAGAGTATGACAACAGTACTGTAAGACTATGATAAGACAACTACAAGACTACAATTAGAGTACAACAAGACAACGCCAAGACTATGACAAGAATACGACAAGAGTACGACAAGAATACGACGAGACAGTGACAGGACTACGACAAGACCACGACAAGATTACGACAAGAATACAACAAGACTACGACAAGAATACGACAAAACTACGACAAGAATACGACAAGACAACGACAAGAGTACGAAAACACACGACAAGACTACAATCATTTTTTGGTCCTACTGTTAAAATTTATTTCATGTATTTGTGGCGTAAATACAGAAATTGTAGTTGTATTTTTTTAATAAGAATATTAGCCACGGCCCTTGACTAACATTCCCTTTTCCTCTCCAATTAAGTGTGAAGCTTGTGCTAGGAGCAGGTACGACAATTATAAAGTAAAAGTAAGTAAAGTAAAATATGCTTTATTGTACACCAAAACAAAAACAATAGACATATAACAAATACAGCATGTACAATAGGCGGCCTTATCGCTAAAATAGCGATCTCTTCCAGGCAACCTTAGGGTAGAGGATATTATAAAAATTAAAGAAAGCGGAAGGGGTGTACTAATTAAATAAAGTAACTACACATAATATACGTATGTAATGTATATATATATAAATGAAAATACAACAGTAAATAAGAGAGGAATAGACGACAGATAAGTGGAATAAAAGTAAAAATAAATAAACACATCAAATGGAGGATAAATAAAATAGCTTCAATTTTGTTTTAAAAATAGATAGTGATTGAGACTGTTTGATATCCAAGGGGAGAGAATTCCATAGCAGTATAGCGGTAACAGTAAATGATTTAGCATAATAAGAAGAGGAGTGTGTAGGAATTTTCAGGCGTAGATTATTTTGAGAACGAAGAGAAAAAGAGTGTGTATCACATCGGTGCAATTATAGTGCAACGGGTAGGGTTTGAACCGGCTACCTTTCGGATTTCAGTCCGCACCTTTAACCGTTGAGCTATTGAGGCCAGTGGCGTGCAGGTCATAAAGGCGTTAATGCACTGCTTACCCCCAGTTGTAATAGCTCAATGCATAATATTTTTCATTATGACCTGCCAGTAAAACAGGTTCCTACCTAACTAATGCATACCCTGGATTCAAACCCTGTGCACGCCACTGATTGAGGCTATATTGGGGATATTTGCCAGATCCTCTTCAGTTACAATAAGCGAGTCAATTTCCCCTGTAGCTGTACCCGGCAGTTCTAATGTAAGATTTACACCGGTTATCCGGGGAGGAATAGTTAGCTCGCGAAGGAAATCCGCGCGCCGACACACTAAAAATTTGCCTTACAAATTGTTTGCAAAACAACCGGAATATTTGCGAAAGCACACATTTACATTTTGCTTACTTGTTTTCCCCTTGATGTGTGATTTGTGAATTGCTTTAATTGGTCGTTGCTAATTGATTTATCTAGAAGCCACACTAGGTGTTTACATAGTATTTTATGTTAGTTTCAATTATAGAATATTCTATTCTAAAGGGGCAATGGGCAATGCATGCCAGCATCTTAGGTATAAATAACAATGCCTCGCTGCGGTGGTGGTCTCGATGAGGTTTTTTTTAATTTATTTTAGTTTTAATTAATAATGAACTATTTAACTACTTAAATGTTCTTTACACCTTCTTTATGTTTTTTATTATTTTATAGATATCTTTTAGTTTATTTTATAGACATCATTGTTAATTGTTCTTATAAAATTTTCCAGGATACATAAAATACAATCAAAGTTCAATAGAATAATTGCCAGTACCAATATGATAATAAGAAAGCTCAGAGTCACACAGCGGGCGATGGAGAGAGCTATGCTTGGAGTTTCTCTACGTGATCAAATCAGAAATGAGGTGATCCGTAGGAGAACTAGAGTAACCGACATCGACATAGCTCAACGGGTTGCGAAACTGAAGTGGGCAGGGCACATAGTTCGTAAAACCGATAGACGTTGGGATCTCAAGGTGCTGGAATGGCGACCTCGCACCGGAAGACGCAGCGTTGGAAGACACCCCACTAGATGGACGGACGACATCAGACCACAAGACCGCGGCGTGTGGAAGTCCCTACAAGAGACCTATGTCCAGCAGTGGACGTCTATCTGTTAATGATGATGATGTATGCCGCGTTGGTCTAGTCACTAATGTCTAATGCCGTATCGATTTGATAAATCGATTGCCACAAATCCGTATCACAAAGGGACAATCACAACAGCAATAAAAAATGCATCATAAACAGCAGGTGGGCGTGAACCGTCAATACTTAGCATACCTGCGACACATTGTGGACAAAGATTATGACATTCATGCAGAACCTACACCTAATTGAAACGTAATTATTGGAATGTTTACAATGTTTTATAGCAAGCCAGGAAATAACGAATAAAAAGCTTAAGGCCCAGTCTCCACCTAAACGGAGAGGAGAGGAGATGCGTTGAATCGCCCAATCAGATTCAAAACAGATGACGTGAAAAATTATCACGTCATCTTTTGAAAATCGGATTGGTTAACTGTACACTTTTCCTCTCCGCTCCGCTCAGGTGGAGACTGGGCCTTAGGTATGTTTCTATCCTACTATTATCCTTCAATCACGCAGCACGCTACAACAGTCAACAGAGTACCTACCTAATGGATCGATGTAAGACTTGGAGAGTGTCATCGGCTAGACTTTTTAATTCGGGAAATCGAAGAGGTCTCATGACGAGAGTTTTAAACCTAAATCCACCTGAATGAAGTCACTGGTATCATCTTGTAAGTAATTAGGTTAAGTATATTACGTAAAAAAAATATTAACTAAAAGAAATGGTCGGTTGAATCAATCAAAACCATCGTAAAATAAAATCAATCAACATAGGTAATTATACCAAGAAATCCCTTATCTTTATAATATTATGATAAATGGAACAGGATCATGAACCTTTGATGACAGCAATGAATAAAAGGTAGGTATGTTATAGAGAACAAGCAACGAAAATTTTAAATACCTATAATTCATCGGCGTACAGCAGCCTCAGCCAGCGTTTTGTCTGTTCACATTGGTTAGTTGCAATGGTTTGCGTGATATTCTTGATAAGTAAGTATTCTTATTTATTTTCATAATAGGTAGGTTGTCAACAACAAAGCTAGTTTTGCACCCACCAGTACAAGCGACTATGGACAGGTGCATACCTAGCTTTGTTGCTGACTGTACATCCCGTTATTTCTGTTTCAATATTACCTATTTATACTCTATGACCATTATTAGTGTGAGGTGTCGAAATATAAGTTATCGGCACGGAACCGACTTATTGAAATTTAAAGAGCTTCCTTTATTCTAAGAAAAAAATATGCTTTTTCACCCCATTTCAAAGTTAAATTCTTTACAATAAGACAAAAAAAAACAAATAGAAATCTATTGTGGTTTTAAACAAATGGTGTGACATACCATTGAGGGCATTGATTTATTATGGGCTCTAAAAAAATCGCATAAGTGCTATTTTTCTTAAACAACACATCACATGATATTTTTTTTCAATAATACTCTAATTTCAGGGGTTTTCTCAAAAGTTATCCTTGTATCAAAAGTTTAAGACCTAGTTTTGTTTGTCCGTGATGCCGGATCCATTTTTTCAATCACTTTCGATTTTTGTATCGATTTCACGATATCGATATTGTATTGACTACTATATAAATATTTGAACAAGGGTCGGAAGTCATTGATTTATAAGAAAGTGAAAAGAATCGATTTGTGTTTTTTGCTCAATTTTGACATTTTTAAACATTTTATTGGCAGCTTGATGAGGAAACCACCTGTTTAGGGTGTTTTTTTTATTTACAAGATGTTAGATTTATTAATAACTAGCTGCCCCGGCGAACTTCGTACCGCCTTTTTTAAATGTTTTCTCCTCGTAAGAACCATCCTCGTACTTCAAGGAATCTAAATATATAAAAGGAAAAGACGACTGACTGACTGAATGACTGACTGACTGACTGACTGACTGACTGACTGACTGATCTATCAACGCACACCTCAAACTACTGGACGGATCGGGCTGAAATTTGGCATGCAGATAGCTATTATGACGTAGGCATCCGCTAAGAAAGGATTTTTGAAAATTCAACCCCAAAGAGGGTGAAATAGGGGTTTGAAATTTGTGTAGTCCACGCGGACGAAGTCGCGAGCATAAGCTAGTATTATAAAAAAAGAGTTATTGAAATCGGTTCAGCTGTTCTCGAGATTTGCGATCAGCAACACATTTAGCGATTCATTTTTATATATGTATGAGACTTGATAATGTCGCGACTTCGCCCGCGTGGGTTTAGGTTGTTAAAAAATCTGTGGGAATTCTTTGATTTTCCGGGTTAAAAAGTATCCTACGTGCAGCGAGATAAGTACCTGTATCAAATTTCGTCGATATGAGTTAAAGAGACGGGTTTAAAAAATCCCAATCAAACTGCAGTACCTACGCGGCTAAAAGTGATGAAAATCGATCTTTTAGAAGGAGACAGCAGATTTGTAGAGCACTGTCTCGGTCGTTGAAACCGACAAAGCGTCACATGGGTATGAGTGACAGAGACAACGCTCTACAAAAATGAAATGTCATTCTAAAGGCCGAAGTTCATTACTTTCGGCCGCGTACTGTAAAAGGCCGAAAGTAGACTAGGTAAGTATGTCCTTTCCCAGTTAACAAAGCTATCTCTGTAAACAAGCAAGGAAACAGAAAAACTATTGAAAACATAGGTAGGTACATTGCACAAAATATCATTTGACATTAAAACAGACACACATAGCAACTCACACATTCATACATTCACACACACACACACACACACACACACACTCACACATACACACACACGATATTTGTATTTGTTATTAATTAATTTTTATAAGTTCAACCAATATGTATGGGAAGGCACTGGCTCCTAAGATACGGGATCTCCTACTTTAGGAGCCAGGACTCCATTTAAGTGAAATGTACAAAAATTTAGTAATAAATAAATATTCATTCATTCATTCATTCTGTAAGTAGGTATAGTACGCAGCAGGTCGAGATGGCAATTCGGGAAGGAACGCCCCGCACAGCCCTCGTACTAACTAGGTGCGGGCGAGCGTGGGTGACGAGTAGGTGTGCGTTGCGCCCCTCCACCTCATACCCCGATTGCCACCTCAACCTGTCGCGGACTATACTTACCTATGCATGAATACAGAAGTTAAATTTTCACAAAGCAACACTCCCAAGGAGAACGAACTAATTTTAAACTTCGATTCTTAAAGCCCATACAATTCTAGCTATATACAGGTTGTTCCAAACTCACGGACGCTACAAAACAGGCAAGTCGCCTCAGCTATGTAAGTGCAATTTAAAATGTAAATTAACGACTCAAAGAAGTGGGGGGGCGCTCACCAACACTCCTGGAACAGCCTGTATATAACTGCAATAAGCAAAACTTAGCGTAAATCCAACAAAACATCACTGAAAAACCAACCTTAAACTTTACCTTTAAAGTTGAAAATCCTTTGTTGTGTATAAGATCTTATGATATTGTACGTTAATATGCTTTAATGGGAGAAAAGTAGACACATTGGAATTTCGATTTAAAACGGATAAGTTAAGGTAGATTTTTGTTTGTTATTCAAAAGTAGGATATAAGTCCTTTCCAAAGTTTTTTTATATTTCTTCCCAAGTAAAAGATTTGTTTAGCAAGAAAATGTGAATTAAGAAGCGGACCGTCTTTGGGCGTACTTTAATTTATTTCTGGAAATGAAAATTTAATTATAAACATACAATTTTGTTCCCTTTCCTGTATGTTTTCTTTGATATATTTTTTCTTCGTCTCAATGATTGATGTCCACGGCTGGACGAGATCTCGTGTAAGGGGTTGTTATACTAATTGCAACAGGAGGCGGTCTAGTGCTGGGTACATGTACTTATACAGCGCCTTCGCTCGAGATCGTACACCGCTGCCTTATTTCCGGTGAGAGGTCGCCATTCAAACACATTAAGACCCCACGTACTTATAATGGTTATGTTTAGAAGGTATTTTTTAATACGTAAATATTAGGAATCTACCTACTTATCTAACTCAGACTTAAGATTCGATAAGCGATTCCAGTCTAGCATACCTACCTAAACATATTTTAACTAAGAGCTAATATCTTTAGTAAACATATCGACCTACCTACCTATTATTTGATCGACTCGTTTTTATTGTGATGTAACCACAAATTCACGGTTTTTGGGTTTTTCCTTTACTTGGGCTATAAGACATTGCTACCTACCAAATTTCATGATTCTAGGTCAACGGGAAGTAGGTACATAGGTACCCCATAGGTTTTGATTTCCTTGAAGGGTCTTGGCAGACACGACAGACAGACAGACAACGAAGTGATCCTATAAGGGTTAATTTTTTGCTTTTGAGGTACCTACCTACCTACGGAACTCTAAAACGAGAATAAAAAATAAGTCTGTTGGTAGTGGAACAATGAATGAATGATCATGTAGACAACTCTTAATATATTAGGTATGTTCATGTCGAATGAGGAAACATATTGGATATTGAATATTACCTGTGCTATACACCGTACTAACAATGTTTCTGGTAAATACAATGTTTGTGGTAACAGTACCCATAGGTATTATAAAATGTGAAAGTGTGTTTGTTTGTTGGTTTCTTGGTTTGTCCTTCAATCACGTCGCAACGGAGCAACGGATCGACGTGATATTTTGCATGGGTATAGTTAAAGACCTGGAGAGTGACATATGCTACTTTTTATCCCGGGAAATCAAAGAGTTCCCACGTGATTTTGAAAAACCTAAATCCACGCGTACGAAGGCGCGGGCATCAGCTAGTAAATAAATAATTTCAACAGGCAAATAAATGAAGTTGTCCCAACGTAATCGTCTAACAAACAGAAAAGAAACCCGATATTTCTCAATCAAAACTACAAGTTCATAAACGAAGCAAAGTAACAAAACACCTATAGCCGCGTCGCATAGCAACGGAGACCATTCCTTTTTTCTCCACAAGTGGGATGAGAGGCTGGAGGGGGGAGGGGGGGACGAGGGGACTGAGAAATGGAAAACTCGGGAAAATTGTAGCATTCTTGAGGCAACGCGCCGCTCACACCTTCTTGGACAGAGGTTGAGAACATTTGGGGCGTTTTCAAATATATTTTTTTCTAAAAAAGTTTTTGAAGTAAGTACCTACTTAGTAATTACTAAAATTTATATACTTATACATGAACTTTGAATATCACATGCTATAAATAATTAGGTATTATATTATATCACTTGCTATAACGGTGGAGGAAAACCTTGTGAGGAAACCTGCATGCCTGAGAGTTCTCCATAATTTTCTCAAAGATGTGGGAAGTCTGCCAATCCGCACCTGGTCAGCGTGCTGAACTATGGCCAAACCCTTCCCGTTCTGAGAGGAGACCCGGTTCAGTAGTGAGCTGGCGATGGTTTGATCATGATTATGAACTTATTTTGTAGAGGACTGGTAGAGTTTCAGCCATCCGCATTTAATGTCTGACCTGAATCTCTTCACAAACTATTTCAATGCGCTCATATTTGGTATTTGAATGGCCAGTTTGAAAACTGAACGCAAAACTAAGAATTGAATACTCTTTTTGACAGTAGGATTGTATTTTTGAGACATTCTGAGGCGCTAACTCGGTTCGGGCGGTACCTAATCTTCTATATATATAAAAGGAAAAGGTGACTGACTGACTGACTGACTGACTGACTGACTGATCTATCAACGCACAGCTCAAACTACTGGACGGATCGGGCTGAAATTTGGCATGCAGATAGCTATTATGACGTAGGCATCCGCTAAGAAAAGATTTTTGAAAATTCAACTCCTAAGGGGGTGAAATAGGGATTTGAAATTTTGTAGTCCACGCGAACGAAGTCGCGAGCATAAGCTAGTGTAGAATAAAACGAGACAACATTGACATAAATCTTCTGATCTTAGTCAGCCGTAGCACAGACTACGGTTTATTTGGGCTGCAAATTGACACTAGTCCCAGTTTTTATCTAGTGCTTTGGTCTTAAAGTGTGGTGTAAAATGTTCACTTTTCATTAGGTCTATAAAAAAATAAAAATCCATCTCGTTTTACTTAACTGAAACTTGTCTGAGCAAAGTCAAAGCACGTTCTATAGATCTCAACGTAAGGAAAGGTTCGCGAGCCCTGCTCAGCGCGGAACGTAAAAACGAAGCTCTGTGTTGGACGCCCCCCTACCCACCCCACCCCCCAGCCACGGACTTTCCGAGGCGCGGACTCGGGCGCGGGCGGAATAATTTATTTATATTTCTAAATATGTATATTTACGTAACCATTAGGTAGGTATTTATATTAAGACTAGCTCATGCCCCCGACTTTGTCCGCGTGGACCACAGATGAGTGAATAATATCTCTAATCTGTGGCGTGGACTACACAAATTTCAAACCCCGTTATACCCCCCTAGAGTAGGGGTTGAATCACAGATTAGGGATTATTCACTCATCTGTGGGTTGAATGTTCAAAAATCCTTTCTTAGCGTCTGTCTACGTCATAATAGTTATCTGCATGCGAAATTTCAGCCCGATCCGTCCAGGAGTTGCTGGAGCTGTGCGTTGATTGATCAGTCTGCAGTCAGTTAGTCAGCTTTTTCCTTTTATATACATACTACTTACTCAGTCAGCTTTTCCTCTATTATAATAGGTTTAACTAGCAACAGACAACTTTCAAACCCCTGTTTGATTTTTCAAAAATCCTTTCTTAGCGGATGTCTACGTCATAATAGCTACCAGCATAGGTACCAAATTTCAGCCCGATGCGATTTCGACCTGTGCGTTGATAGATCAGTCAGTCAGTACTAATGATAGCCTAGGTACCTATCACACTTAATATTATAAAGGCGAAAGTTTGTATGTGTGTGTGTGTGTCCATGTTTGTTACTCCTTCACGCAAAAACTACTGGACGGATTTAGCTGAAATTTGGAATGGAGATAGATTATACCCTGGATTAACACATAGGTTACTTTTTATCCCGGAAAATCAAAGAGTTCCCGCGGGATTTTGAAAAACGTAAATCCACGCGGACGAAGTCGCGGGCATCAGCTAGTTATACGATAAAAGTAAGTCCGTCCCTGTACGCTTAGGGCCGGTTGTTTCAACAAATTTTGACGGACACGTAACCTTTAAATATGGCGCTAACGAACGTAAGAAAAGAAAAAGCGTTGATTCGGCATCTATTAGCGCTAACGTTCGTTAAAAAGTTACGTTTACGTTAACTAGTGCTGACACCATTGGTGATCGTCAAATCAGTTCGTAACTTCACACTTCTTACAAACGGAATATTTTATTTACAAATTATAATGGAATCAATTGAATTCAATGCTTTTAATGATAGTTTTTTTGAAGATGAAAGAGAATTTAAAAAAAAGAAAAAGTGTTTAAAATGCGAAGTAGCAATATCAATAACTATATAATTTAATATAAAATGAAATAAAAAAGGATACGGAAAAGTAAGTTAATTTTTAGGGTTAGTTTCGTAACCAGAATAACAATGACGAACAGTTTTTTGTACAATGAAGCAACGCTCTTAAATTAACAGATGTTAAAATTCGTCTACGTCTGTTAAATTTTAACGAACGTATCTTACGAAGACCAATGGTTTGAAACAACCGGCCCTAAGTCTTCGTGGTTCAAAGTAGTTTTACGAATTTAAGTTGACTGTGATCCGCGTTCACCCAAATTAATGTTTATTGTGTGGTAGCACAGAATATTTATTTATTTATTTATTGACACTTTATTGCACACAACACAAAGTAAACATTGAAAAAACACAATACAGGATCTTATTCTAATAGATGTAGCATGCAAAGGCGGCCTTATCGCTAAAGCGACCTCTTCCAGGCAACCTTTGACGAAAGGAATCACGAAAGCACGGGCTGGTGCGGCAACCGAAAATGACCCTAGTTATTATTATAAATTAGACTACATACACAGTACATTCTAATAATACACATATACATATCTCTATAATATACTACATAATTGTGTTTACATAGATAAATAATAGTTCTTCAAACGATTTTTGAAGGTGTTTAAGGATTTCGCCTGACGTATTTCAGCTGGGAGAGAATTCCAGAGCTTGACACTGTTAGTGGTGAAAGAGTTACCATAGTAAGTAGGTATACCGTGCAGCTGTGTGGAGTCATAAGCTTATTGTCGGTGCTGGAGCGGAGGGAGAACTGATGGTTCTCACCAAGATAGGAAAACCGTTCTTTTAAGTATGATGGTGTTTGAGGGTAGTACAGAATACGATATAGGAGCGACAAAGCGTGCATCTCCCTCCGCCGATATACTGATACTGGCAGCCACTTTAGTTTAGCACGGAACTCTGATACATGAATATATAATGGTGGCAACTACAAAGTCCCAAATACGTTAGTACTGTTATCCAAAATAACTTTGCAATTGTGGATTGTAAGGTCTACATCTGAGGGTGCTCCGGTGTCGGGGCGAAACGTGCGTCGAGTGTGTTTTGGGATTTGTATGGTGCTGCGTGGTGGTGGTGCGTATTGCTTGCTTTGTGGCTGGTTTTCCCTGCATGTTTAGCAGTGGGAGCCGGGAGGGCGGGCGGCTAATGCCCGCGACTTTGTCCGCGTGCGTTAACTGTACCCGTAGTACAAAATTTTACGTCTCACCAAACCAAACCAAATTCGAGAGTCGAAATACTTCCGCGTTACAGTAAACTGGATCTTAAAAGCCTTGTTTAAAGCTCAAGTTTGTCTACACTTCTACAGCCAGCGCTCCAAGCGGAAACATTGCGAAATTAAAATCAGTGACATTGAATATTTGACTTCAATTCAAGGCTGTTTAGGTCCATTTTACTGTAACGCGGAAGTATTTCGACTCTCGAATTTGGTTTGGTTTGGTGAGACGTAAAATCTTGTACCTACTACGGGTACTGCATGAATTTCAAACCCCTATTTTACCCCTTTAGGAATTGAATTTTCAAAAATCCTTTCATAGCGGATGTCAAATATTACCTACAAAATTATGCCCATGAGTCTATAAAAATCAGATTTCGGTTTTTTAAATCCCTTGATCCCGTGAAAGGATGAATAACAAAAAGTTTTTATTTATTTACGTAAGAAAAATTTCAGACAATAAGATGTTGAGATGGTGCCATAACTCTTAGCTATATAGATACATAGGTAGGTATCCATCTTTCACCAACAATGCCCTTTTATATCTTATAGCCGCTATAATTTCTTAAGGCTTTTTGCATCATTTACGCCGAGCAAAACAAAACATTAGCCGCCCAGCGCTACAAGACCCCAACATTTTCATGATCGGTCGTTTTCTTATGGAGTTTTTTGAACGGAGAAAGGGGTTGACGGGTCTTGGTGAGTTGGACGGTTATTTATGATGAGGCAAGAGGCGCAATGTGACGTCATCCGAGAAAACAGGCATTTTCTTTCTGGAATAAAAGTAGCGGGGCTTTGGTTATGAAAGATGGTGCGTACTTACATACTTAGGTAGGTAGGTATGTACTTATAGTAGGTATGGTTGAAAGTGGTGATAGCCTCTTAGTCGGGGGTCTGGGATTCGATTCCGGACACCTCTAACTTTTCGGAGTTGTGTGCATTTTAAGCAATTAAGTAGGTATCACTTGCTTTACCTAACGGTGAAGTAAACCATCACGAGGAAGCCATGCCTGAGAATTCCATAATGTTCACAAAAGTGTGTGAAGTCGACCAATCCGCACTTGGCCAACGTGGTAGATTATGGCCACAGATAAGACAAATGTTATGGCCAAACCTTTCTCATTCTGAGAGGAGACCCGTGTTCAGTATTGAGCCAGCGATGGTTTGCTAATGATAATGAATATCCATGTATGACAGTTAAGAAAAGTTTCTCTAACGCGTTTCTGACTGACTGACTGAATGACTGACTGACTGACTTAAGTATATATTAACGCACAGCCTACACCGCTGGTCTTAGAGATATGAAATTTGGAGGGTGTGTTCTTTGTAAAGAGTAGGTACCCGCTAAGAAAGGATTTTTCCACTCCTAAGTGGGTTAAATGGGTGTTTGAAATTTATGTAGGTAGTCGACGCGGACGAAGTCGCGAGCGTAAACTAGTAGACACTAAACACCCAACCCTAAACTACAGTAGGTGGGTCACATTATTATCCCCGCTTCTATGACATGTTGCCAAAATTTATGTTTTTTGCCAGCTTGGCGGATTATCTCTTAAATGCATTTATTTTTGCCTCGTGGCGGCTGCGGGCTTGGCAAGATCCCGCGTTTTGTGCACTTGTTAAGTTTTATTTGCTTTTATCTAAACTACTTGGCTTTGTTTTGGTAGTAGATTGTCACAGTACGGTTGTTGGCTTAAACATAACCGTATCTCTTTATTCGCGAATCTACAATGAAAGCGTACCTACAATGAAATGTACTAAGCGATTTGCCTCCTCGTTTTTAATTCGAACCGCTAGGATATGAACGTCAGTGGCATCTCACACGGACAGCCATATAATCAGCGACTGGCTGAGTTTAAAATGACATCTCTTCGAAATAGGCGCGAAATACTTGACTTGTGCTTTGAAGTTAAATGTAACCTTCTCAATCGAATATCCTTATCACATCTCGGAAATCAAGCCCCTATTATGCGTAGGTAGGTATACCTATTATGTGCAAAATTTAACGAAATATCAAAAAAGATACCTGGCATCGACATATTTCATGACTTAGCTACTACATTCAAAAAAAGCTCTTATCATTTTACGATGGGTTCATCTCCTAAGTAACTTAGTTATTTGTTTAGTTAAGTTCTTTTTTATTTGTCAAGATATTTTGCAAATACTGTGTACACATTTTATAGATACTTAGGTACATTTATCAGCCTGTGTTTTTATATAAGTGTCGTAGTTTGTGTTAAATTGATGTATTGTATGTGTTCCTAATAAAAAAAAAAAAAAAAAAAAATGAAACACCCTGCAGCATCAGTTTTTGTACCTTTAAGGGTGATGCAATCCGCGCGGCAAGAAACAGAGGGAAATGGAAAAACATCGTAGCAAAAATTGTATCTAAGGGGAGCCACAATCCTCAACATTGAGGGAGCGATGCAGGAAGAAGACCTTCAAGAGTGAATATAGGCAAGCGCGCTCCATCTGAGGCAGCATCATAACTTGGCAGCCGGTCAGATTGCAGCCAAGGCTGGCTATTGGAGATTGCATTAATTTTGTTCGCGACAGGTTGAGATTGCAATCGGGGTATATGAGGCGGGGGAGGCCCATCACACCCACTCCTCACCGCGCTCGCCCGCACCGGTTCAGTGCGGGGGCTGTGCGAGTGTGCGGGGCGTTGCCTCCCCGATTGCCATTTCGACCTGTAGCGTACTATTCTTCTACTGAAGGCAATGCCTTTAGATAAGTCATACCTACTCGTAAGTCGTACCTAATACTAAATAGGTAAGTAAGCATAGGTAGGTAAGTACCTACTTAATATAAAAAGTTCTGGCTTACTAACAGACTCATCAGCGCACAGCCCAAAGACCATACCCTTACCTTTGGACCTAGAAAGCCGACATTTTGCACAGAGATTCCCTTTATAATGTAGACAATGAATAGGGCAGGATTTTGAAATTCAATCGAAATTCCGTCGATAGAGGATTTATATTTTCGTCGAGAGAAGCCATGGGCAGTCGCTAGTCAATGAAATAACACGTCACGTTTACAAATCAACGTAAGTACCTAGGTATACTATAAAAAGTGAATACTTAAGTGTAGATAATATTTTATGTTATGTTCTTAAGACCGTTTACAGATTCTCACGCTTGGCATGTTTAGGTATTTGCCCGAGGTTTTTTGTTTGTTTACGTGACTGGACGTACCGAGTGCAGTGTAGTTTAACAAACCCGTTTTGATCCTAAAGTAATCTTGAAATGCATTATTTATTTTAATATTTTTAAGAGTGTGGTGTTAGTTATTAGAGTTTTAATTTTTTTACATCATATACCTACACATTATAGATTAAGTACGAGTTCATAAAAATTATAATTGTAACCAATACCTAATACCATTTTCTACATACTTGTGTAAGAATAAGAGAGTCAAGAAATAATACAAAATTTAACTTTCCGTTATTGATTTTTTATACTCGTGTCCTAAGGGCAAGAGAGTTTAGAAAAATGCAGATTTATTCAAAGCCTATTTTAGAAGATAAGATAGGCAGCCTGTAATAACAATAAGCCTTCAAGAATATTTATCTCAAAATAAACGCGAAAAACAAAACCGTCTAATTTCACGTCGTACACCTAAAACAAAGAAACGAAAACAAAAAACCCGACACCCGGCATTACGTCGAAAATTACACAGCTTAAAAACCATTAATAACGTTTCTTCCCCCCCACGAAACGAAAACTCCTTCGCAAATTTGAGTCCTTCGTTAAAACTGTAGAAAAACACCCCCCCGTGGGGAGGCTCGCCCCCCGGGCAGTCTAAAGAAGAAGAAATATGGATCAATAAAGAAATAGCGCGGTGTCCAATGGAAGGAGCGGCTAGTACTCACATTAAGGCGGGCGTTAGTCTGTGTGCCTCGTGGGTACGACCGTGCTGATTCATACAGAGGCGATGGAGGAAAAATCTTGTTTGTGTGCGAGATCGCGCCTGTGTAACCGCAAGAAAAAATGTCGGAGGGTCGGTTTTGGCTTAGTATTTTGAATGGCTTCGGTATGGCATTTGAGGGTTAATTTATAATTACTCCTCAAGTGGCTTTTTATTATTATAAGTATTTATTATTTTACATTATATAATATTATTTTACATTATATTATAAGTATTTATTATTATACCTATATTATTATAAGTTTTTATTATTTTTTATTATTATAAGTACCTACTAGCTTATGCTCGCGACTTTGTCCACGCATACAAAACTACACCAATTTCATACCCCTATTTCACCTTGTGAATAAAGGGGAAATTGAATTTTCAAAAATCTTTTCTTAGCGGATGCCTACGTCATAACAGCTAGGTATCTGAATGCTAAATTGCAGCCTGATCCGTCCAGTAGTTTGAGCTGTGCGTTGATAGATCAGTCAGTCAGTCAGTCACCTTTTCCTTTTATATTAAGTATTTAGATTTAGTAGCGCTTATGTTTTACTCGTATTGGATAGGAGTGCTTAGGTAGGTACCTAGACCTAAGTTTGGGTTAGGTAATAAGTTTAAAACTTTTCGGCGGAAGCTTTTATTGTTCCTTCCTCTTATCCCACTACTGCCCTTATTATTAATGCGAAAGTGTGTTTGTTTGTTGAGTTGTTGTTGGTTTATTGGTTTGTCCTTCAAGCACACTGCACGGATCAGCGTAATTTTTTTGTAAGTATGAATAGAAAGACCTGAATAATGACGTAGGCTACTTAAAATCCCGGAAAATCAAAGTGTTCCTACGGAATTTTTCAAAACCTAGCTATCTCCATAGCTATAGTAGGTATGTATCTAACTACATTTTTTTATTTTTTTTTTATTAGGAACACTCAATACATTAATTTAACACAAACTACGACACTTATAGACAAACACAGGCTGATAAATGTATCTATAAAATTTTGGTATTATCAATTTCGGTGCATGAACAATAAAAATAAATAAATATAGTACTTAGGTATGTAAGTATCAAAATCGTCGTATGTGGATGAAACGTAAATGATGTTTTACCAAATATAATATCGGACTTTACCTAACTTCTAAGCTAGATACCTAAAAAAATAACGTGTAACGTGTACGCTATAAAAAAAAGCGTGTAAAATGCAAAACAATTCATAAACCAAATCAAAACGTCCCCGACGGGGTAGGTACTAACAAATTTCACTCACAATAATTATACTGACACTTATCTCCGACAAACAGTGGCGGAATACCGGAAAAAAGTAAAAATACAATCTGTTAAGCGCGCGTCAGGTCTTTCGTAAAGTAGGGTTCCGTTAGTAAGGATTTAGAACTCTCGTAGCTTTAGTTTGAAGTTTACGTAATTATTTACCATCACTGTAATCGTCTTACAAATCCAACAACTGTCTATCAAAAAGTGTACCTATAATAGTAGGTACCTATCCAAACTAATATTATGAATGCGAAAGTGTGACTGTCTGTCTGTCTGTTAGCTTTTCACGGACCAACCGTTCAACCGATTTTGATGAAATTTGGTACAGAGATAGCTTGCATCCCGGGGAAGGACATAGGCTACATTTTTAATAGCCGACATCATTAGATAGAGGTGATACAAAATAGACAGACAAAAGTACCGGAAATTGGTATTTTCCCGATTATTTTGTCCCGATTTTGATCCCGGAAAATGAAAGAGTTCGCACGGGATTTTAAAAGACCTAAATCCACGCATAGTCCAATGTAGTCTAAGATGGAATCGGGCTAACCTGGAAGGGGTATGGTAGTTTTTATTAAACCCATACCCCTTTGGTTTCTACACGGCATCGTGCCGGAACACTAAATCGCTTGGCGGCACTAATTTGCCGGTAGGGTGGTAACTGGTAACTATCCACTGCCGAAGCCTCCCACCAGACCAAACCAGAGAAAATTTAGAAATTATAAAAACCCAAATCTCGCCTGCCGGGAATCGAACGTGGGACCTCCCACTAATAAGACCATAATGCTCACCACTGCGCCAAGGAGGTCAGGGAGGTCACCACAACGTGTAGGTTACTAAATAATAATGCAGCAGAAAATCGTGACGAAACTATAAAGGCTCTTAGATTATGCCTACGGAACCCTAAAAACCCAGGACAATCTCGAAAAACAACCCTAATAATTTGGCTCATTACTAAATGCACGGGAACATATTCCGCCTTAACCGTCCCTATAAATAAAAGGCGATGGGGGAGGGAAAAATTTTATTATCCCTCCCCCATCCCGTAAAGGAGAAATATGAAATAAAATGAAAATGTAATGGGGAAAAAATACTGAGTGCGCGCGGTAAGACAAAGGGATGGGAAGAGGTAGACAACTGTGGAATGGATATCGTTATTATATTTTTTCTCAACTTTATTAAGTTTATATTGCTAACGCATGAAGAGCCCTTACGACGATCGACTTTCATTATATATACTCACTATTAAATATCTTAGATCATCTTCATCACCATCATCCTCACAGATAAGCGTCCACTGCTGGGCATAGGTCTCTTGTAGGGCCTTCCACACAGCTCGGTCTTGCGCTGCCTGAATCTAGCGGCTCCCTGCGACTCGTCTGATATCGTCCATCCACCTAGTGGGGGGGTCTTCCAACGCTGTGCCTTCCGGTGGGAGGTCACCATTCCAACACCTTGGGGCTTGGAAGCAAAACGTCTATCGGTTTTCCGAACCATGTGCCCTGCCCTTTGCCACTTCAGCTTCGCAACGCGTTGAGCTATGTCGGTCACTCTAGTTCTCCTGCGGATCTCCTCATTTCTGATTTGATCACGTAGAGAGAAAAACATAGCTCTCTCCATCGTCCGCTGAGTGAATCTAAGCTTTCTTATGGACCCTATAGTTAGCGACCATGTCTGGGATCCATATGTCATCACTGGCAACACGCACTGTTGGAAGACTTTGGTCTACAAGCACTGAGGAATATTGGACAAGAAGACATCTCGAAGCTTCCTGGACGCTACCCAGCCGAGTTGAATACATATTATATTAGACTAACTTATCCCTGCGACTTCGTCCATGTGGACTACACAAATTTCGAACCCGTATTTTACCCCCTTAGGGGTTGAATTTTCAAAAATCCTTACTTAGCGGATGTCTACGTCATAATAGCTATCTGCATGCCCAGCCCCATCCGTCCAGTAGTTTGAGTTGTGCGTTGATAGATCAGTCAGTTAGCCACCTTTTCTTTTTATACCTATCCTATTTAGATACTAGTAAGTAACTAGTAAGAACTAAATAATAACTTACCTACTCTTGGCAACCTCTTAGTACCAACTTACAACCAACTAATCAGAAAGCTGCCTAAAGTGTATCTTAATAAAACTGTACTGTACTGTGTATTCTTAGTTAAAACCTTAATACAAATCTTAATAAAACCTCTCTCCATACCAGCTTAGCCCCTGAAGGCGGGGACAGACGGCGCGAGCCTGGGGCACCGAAGAATCGTTTCTATAAATTTGCCTTATCACAAAAATATTATATCCTTCTTCGTATCAACCCCGCCGTGAATTATACGACGCCATCTTTGTTTTATAGCCTTAGATAATGGAGTTTTTTTTATATTTCACTAAATGAAGCGTTATAAAATAGTACCTTGTAGGTACTGTTTAGGTACTGTTTGGTAGGGCTGTCACTATCAAGTTCACTGCTGGACATAGGTCTCTTGTAGGGACTTCCACAGACACACGCCACAATCTTGCACCGCCTATAAACCCAGCGGGTCCCTGCGATTCGTTTGATGTCGTCTGTCCACCTAGTGGGGTCTTCCATAGCGCTGCGCTTTTCGCGTATAAGTAGATATGGCATGCAGAGATAGCCTAGTAGTTAAGGCATCGCCGTCCTATACGAGGTTTCCAGGGTTCAAGCCCCGTGTCCGAGCTCATGCCAATTTTTCGGAGCTATGTGTGTTTTAAGCTTGCTTTAACGGTGAAGAAAACATTGTGAGAAAACCTGCATACCTGAGAGTTCTCCATAATGTTCTCGACGGTGTGTGAAGTCTGCCAATCCGCACTTGGCCAGCGTGGTATGGGCTTACCCTCCTCATTCTGAGAGGAGACCCGTGCTCAGTAGTGAGCCGGCGATAAGTCAATGATGATGATGGATGTTGATTTGGTAGAGCTGGTATCTCAGTCGCTAGGAGTTAGGCATCCTATTCAGGCAGTCTGGGATTCGATCCCATGGTACGCATCTTTCACTTATGAGCCCAATACAGAGCAGGGGTATCTGTAATCTCAGCAAGAAAAGGATTTAGTCTCTGTCCACAGCGCTGACCGCAAGTGCAGATATTGGCAGACTTCACACACCTTTTGAAAAAATACAGAGAACTCTCAGGCATGCAGGTTTCAAACATCAGCCCGATGAAATTTATTCCTTCCTAGATTGAATCATTTTTGCTATAGAGCTTTTTTTTTAAGATACAAGTTAGCCCTTGACTGCACATTCACCTGGTAGTAAGTGATGATGGAAGCGCGCTTACCTGGAAGTGGTAGAAGTTTTTATTAAACCCACACCCCTTTGGTTTCTACACAGCATCGTACCGGAACGCTAAATCGCTTGGCGGCACGACTTTGCTGGTAGGGTGATAACTAGCCACGGCCAAAGCCACAGACCAGGCCATAAATTTAGTAATTATGAAATTCTAAACTACTGCCGGGAATCGAACCCGGAACCTACCACTAATAAGACAAAAGCGCTTACCACTGCGCCAGGGAGGTCGTCAAGAGCTTCTCTTCCTATCAAACGTAAACAAATTTTACAAAGAATACAACCTACAATAACACGAAAATTTAATCCCTTAAATTCCTACTTAATTATAGAAAATTTTCCAAGAAAATTTTAATAACCAATTAGGCTAATTCAAGCGCATAATTTTTACGATCTACCTTCAAAAGAACTCGCAGGTAAAAGAAGTTACCCTTGCAAAAATTAACCCGAGATAGGGGTGGGTTTCCCCCACCCCTGGAGGGGTGCTAAGAGCATTTTTCTCCCCTGTATAAGGGAGAGGTATTGTTGCCAGTTTTTGTTCTTCAGTAAGTGAATTTTGCAGATAATTTTGGGTCGGGGTTTTTTTTTCCCGTGCTTGATATTAGGTAAAGAGCTTTTGTGAATTAACGCGGGGAAAAAGCTGACGTAAAAGTTTATTTTTGTGTACCTACTTTTATGCCTTATATGAAAATGAAAATATGCGTGAAAGGCTAAGGGTTGTTCACCCAATTTATCATTTTCATCGAGGGTTTGTCCTAGGTCTTAGAAAAGTCAAAAGTATTATTAGGTACATAGTTTTCTTAGCAATTTACATTTCGACAACCTCCTTATTGTTGTAGTGGTAAGCGCTGTATAAGTCTTATTAGTGGGAGGTCCCGGGCTCGATTCCCGGCATGGGTTTGGAATTTTATAATTTCTAAATTTCTGGTCTGGTCTTGTGGAAGGCTTTGGCCGTGGCTAGTTACCACTCTACCGGCAAGGCCGTGCCACCAAGCGATTTAGCGTTCCAGTACGATGCCGTGTAGAAACCAAAGGTGTATGGGTTTAGTAAAAACTGCCATACTCCTTCCAGGTTAGCTCGCTTCCATCTTAAACTGTATCATTACTTACCACCAAAAGAGATTGCAGTCAAGGGCTAACTTGTATCGGAATAAATTAAAAAAAAAGACAAACAAATTGTAACCTCTAGGTTTAATTCCTACTTCGTTGACTTTTTACAGTCAAGGAGAACCAGAATAACCAACATAGCTCAACGGGTTGCGAAGAAGTCGCAATCGACAAGGACACATACTTCGAAAACCGATAGACGTTGGAGGTCCCAAGGTGCTAGAATGGCGACCTCGCACCGGAAAGTGCAGCGTTGGAAGACCCCTATTAGGTGAACAGACGAGATCGAATGAGTCACAGGGAGCCACTGGATAGCGGCGGTGCAAGACCGTGGCGTGTGGAAGACCCTACAAGAGACCCAAGAGACCTGTATGTGGACGTCTATTGGTTGATAATGATAATGATAATGATGATGATGATGATGAAGCTTGTTTTTCCTCGTAGCTCATCCACCATCTTTGAAATCGGTTAAAGAGGGTATACCATAACGTAGAAATGCTTACCCTCTTCGAAGGCCCTCTTGTAATTGGCCGAGAGGATTCTACCTACTCGGAGGGATTATGATATTTATTTTTGTGAAAAGAAAACCCCGAAAGTACAGTCAGCTCGATAATTTTCGTACCAAAGAAAATTTCTTTGAAGAATGAAACTCCAGACAGGCAATGCTCTTAAAATTGTATTTTAATAAAGTTGAAAAATCAAACCCGACTACGATCTTAATAAACGCTGAAATATTATAGTAAATTTTTTATTATATACTTATTTATGAACTCAAAGTTTTCTCTTCTTTCATTTTGAGTTTTGACACATCCACTTTTTTTGAGACACCCACTTTTTGGGTGCAACATCCGCCATATTGATTTTGTTCATTTAAAATGTAGCCTATGTCACCCAGACCATAACAGCGAATCAATTAACACCTCATTCATCAAAATCGGCGAATGAAGTATTACTCGAGGGGTAACCCAAATTTTTTTTCCATTTTCACTTTTCATGTTCAAGAGGTACCTACCTAATCTGAATTTTTTTGTACAACATTTTAATATGCGCCTCATTAAAAGGCTATCTTAGCCTTTGTTTAAGGCTAAGATAGCCTTAAAAAAATCCACAACTGTGCTAAATTTCGGCTTTACAACGCTTACTGCGTATTTTTTAATGGTTCTGACGAACAGACAGACGGACTGGACTAAACAGTAAAAACTCTGTATTCATATTTAAATAGTAATATGTCCAAGTGATAAGCATAATATCTTTTAATGTGGATTGTAGCGATATCCGACACCGACTGTACTCAAACATTACCATACGTTATAGAAACCTTGGAGTGGAATTATTGTATAAACTTCCTGATATTATATGAATTTGATTTTTTTTTATTAGGTACCTACGATTTTCAAAACTTCAGTGGCGCAGTGGTAAACGCTGTAGTCTTATAATAGGGATGATAACTACTAGTCAAATCAGCGTCTTTTTATCAACCGTCAAAACGCTCGCTTATGGGAGCTTGTATGAAATTCACAGTAGTGACGTCATACACATTTTATGTAATTTTTAAAATGGTTAAGAAACCTAAAACTAACAGCGGACGTGGATTTAACGAATTTCGGAAGACCCTCTATTTAGTAGGTAATTCCTAAGAAATAAATTCCTAATTTATCTTTGACAAAGTCATCATTCTAATTGGGAGGGCTTGGATTCGATTCACGGCAACGGTAATTTAGAAATGGATTGTCTCTGGTTTGGTCTGGTGGGAGGCTTGTGGCTGCGGCTAGCTACTAGGTACCCTATCGGCAAAGACTTGCCATCAAGCTATTAAAGGTCTTTGCACATTAGGTAGGTAGTGGTACACACTCGACGCCGAATTCACTTCAATATGGCGATCTCCGTATCGCAGTGGTAAGCACTATGGTCTTATAAGTGGGAGGTTCTGGTTTCAATTCCCGGGTCTCTTGTCTGGTCTGGTGGGAGGTTACGGCCGTGGCTAGTTTCCACCTTACCGGCAAAGCCATTCCGCCAAGCGATTTAACGTTCCGATACGATGCCGTGTAGAAAGTGATCAGAGGAATGGGTTTAAAATGAAACTGCCATAATAGATACTTAATAAACTTGAAATAATTTTAAAAATATACCCATATAGGTATAAGATGGCTAAATCTTTTTGTCGGAGTATGCCCTAACGCTAAAAAAAGAAATAATTTCTTATTCTTATAAGAAATAATCTGTAATTCTAATTAGGTAATAAAAATGCAGGTCAAGTAATTAAATTTGTAAAAAACCTTGTAGGTAAGTATAAGTATAAGATAGGAGTCATAACTTAAACACACATAGGTCTTAGTACTTAGTCAAGTTTTCACCGTCTTTCAAAGTTTGACGAACTTAAAGTGAGGTCTAAACAAAATATTTCTTATTTTAGCAGAAACTTCTGCTGAAACTTGTTCCATAACTTTTTACTTTAGGTATGTCTTAATAAAATAAAAGTTTTCTCTTATTTTTAACGTTGTAAATGTTTACTTTAGTCTTGAATAGTTTTATTTTTAAATAATAACAACTTTAAAAATTTTGCTTTTTGCTATCGATTTTGATCAAACTTTCAGCATAACTCTAGCTAGCGTTTAGCAACCTTGGTAACGGGCCGCCATATTATTCAGCACGTTTGAACTTCGAAGGTGTCAAAAGGTGCGTAAACCCCGCACCAATACCTACGTAGGTAGTACAGTGCGACATGGCTCTCTTGGCACTTGAATGACATTGACAGGGGGACAAAGGCTTAAAATATTCAAACAAGAGCAAAGGGGACACTTGACGGCAACGTTAGTTTCAATTTTCGCCACGCGCCAAGATAGCCTTGTCGCACTGTATGTGACGCTACGTGTAGAATTGTGTGTCACACACACAAGCGTATACGAATTTGTCTTCACTTTTTAAAATACAATTGTATGTGCTTTACCTATCTTGAGTTTTATAATACTTTTGGTGTTTTACTAGTAGGTTCCTACCTAATGCATGATTAAAAGGTGAGAAAAAATAAATCCAAAAAATGTATAACTCATGTCGACTCCACGCCTCCCGCTACCAATCCTAATGGAAAAAAGGATAAAATCCAAGGGATCCTTTTATATTTTTTTCATTAAAGTTTTTAATATTAATGTAAAAGTATCGTCTCGTCCGAGTCCTAATTATTTTTCGGACATTCCATTTTCCAGGCGGGCGGGCCCGGGAAAATGTAGGTACCTATTTTTTTTTTGGTAAAACTCAGGTGTATTAAAATGGAAGTCGGGTCCGTTCATTTTGGTAGTATTAGTTACGTCCCGCTGGTCAGGAAGATGGAAGTTCTTTTCAATATAAATAATTTGATTTGCACCTCTAACTTTTCGGAGCTATGAGCGTTTTAATTAATTAAATATCCTTTCTTTAACGGTGAAGGAAAACATCACGAGGAAACCTGCATGCCTGAGAGTTCTCCATAATGTTCTCAAAGGTGTGTGAAGTCTACCAAACCGCACATGGCCAGCGTGGTAGACCAAAACCCTTCTCACTCTGAGAGGAGACCCGTGCTCTGTAGTGAGCCGGTGATGGGTTGATCATGATGATGATGAAATAAATAATCTCCTAAAAATCTGTACGTACCTACCTCTAAAAAGGTGCCTAATGGGTGGCGTCCTAAAAGATTTTCAATCCTGATAGTAACAGTATCTACCTACTGAATATTACTGATGACATACCACAAAAAAAAAAGCGAAAAAATTAAAAAAAAACGTGTATTTTATAACTTCGCAATGTAGGTATCTACCTATTACAAATGAAACATCCGACTGACACTAAAGGTCAACCAAGGCGGGCATCATTCTGTGATCATGATATTATTCATTGAAAGGTATGTAGGTAAGGTAGGTAGACATTTAATTTAAATTTAAAAACAACTTTAATGTTAACAAAATTACAGAGTAAGAATCATGTTACACTTAAAACAAAGGGCGACCTTATCACTAACGACTTAGTGATTTCTTCCTGGCAACTCATACTCATATCTTCTATGTTTAATATAAAAACCGGCCAAGTGCGAGTCAGGCTCGCGCAATGAGGGTTCCGTACTACAGTCGTATTTTTTCGACATTTTGCGCGATACTTACTTCAAAAACTATGATGCATTAAAATAAATAAAAATCTGTTTTAGAATGTACAGGTGAAGACCTTTCATATGATATCCCACTTGATATAGTCACTCACTTCAAAAGTTGAAAATACTAATTATTAGTAGGTACATGACCACAATTTAATTTTTTTGTGTGATCTTACCCTAAATTCACGGTTTTCAGATTTTTCCCCAAATGTCAGCTCAGCTATAAGATCTACCTACCTGCCAAATTTCATGATTCTAGGTCAACGGGAAGTACCCTGTAGGTTTCTTGACACTAACAGACAGACAGACAGACAGACAGACAACAAAGTGATCCTATAAGGGTTCCGTTTTTCCTTTGGAGGTACGGAACCCTAAAAATGAATCACTACTCGTTAGTGTCATTTAGGTACAGTATATACTACTGTTGTTATATTTTTATAAAAGCTGAAAGTTTCTCTGCGTGTTGTGCCCAACACAGGGAGAAACGATCCGCGGCTATGAATTTTGGATGATGGTGGCTTTGGCAGATAACAGGTAATAAAAGTGTAAAAAAACGACAGTTACGTACGACATAAGACGACGAAATGTGTTGGTCATCGCAAATCTCGAGAACAGCTGAACCGCTTTCGCTAATTCTCTTTTTATAATACTTTATAGATATTCCTTGAAGTACGAGGATGGTTCTTACGGAAAGAAAAATTTAAAAAATTTGAATCGACTGTTGAGCGGAACGAAGTTTGCCAGGACAGCTAGTTATTGATATAACATAATATGATATGTCATATTTTTTGCAAAAACACCACTGTATGTAGTTTCACTATGATTATGAAACTTGCATACCGAATTTTTATAACTGCTCTTTTGCAGTTCAGTTCAAATAAATTTCATCACTGCTGCCATCTAGTAGTAAGTAGCATACGGTAGCATTTCAAACAATTTATTTGGTTTACTAAAACTTACGATTTGATTAATAATAATTGAGTGATTGATTTCAACTTAAACTTTAAGGGTGTCTGGCAAGGGACTGTCACGGTGTCTGGAATCTGGATGACGTGATTTCTAATACTATTCTGAAGAAAATACAAAAAAAATTAGACTTCATACTTTGACGTAAGATTTTTACACGTTTTTGTTATCTGCCAAAGCCACCATGATCCAAACTTCATAGCCGCGGATCGTTTCTTTCTGTTGGGCACAAAACGCAGATAAACTTTCAGCTTTTATAAAAATATAAAAACAGTACCTACCCGTTATTGGTATAATATTATTATGTATAATTATTATCTATGGTCTGGCCCTCGCAGGCTCTCTCTAAGTCTACAGTCAAATTCTATATTATGCACTACGTGACTACAGTCGTGGTCACACGACATGCGGGTAAATATCTGAATCTGAATAATAAATATTATTGTTAGTTAAGCGCTGTATTCACCATCCATCTTGCTGTACGTCAGCTCAAGGCCGCGGTGCTGGATGTAGCATACAGACCATCGTGCGCGCGCATCAAGCCGGAGAGAGAAAGAGACTGACGAGCACTCACGTACGAAACAACCTCTAAATGGTAAAATCTGCTGTACAGCAAGTCTATTCACGATCAAGCATGCACGACCCAGGACGACTCTGCTGTACGTCCGCGCTATTCACTGTCCATCTGCACGACGCGGGCGCTCGCTGGATGCAAAATCCATCGTGCACATCCAGCAAACAATTAATAATAATCATCGCTGTACGTCAAGCCTATTCACGGTATTTTTGCATCGTGCATCGTGAATGGCCTTGGCGGGACGTACAGCAAGATGGATGGTGAATACGGTGCTTTAGTAGTTTTTACTTTGCGTGACCCTCACGTAATGTCGCGTAAAGGTTCATCACACCAAAATCTAAAATGCTAGTGATGCAATAGACACTGTTGCCAGTTAGTTGTGCAATATTGATATATCTCTCAATCACACTAAACAATAGCGCGGAACAAAATATAAGCAGCGTCGTCTAGGTCATGAGCACGTACTAGAATTTAGCTAGCGACCCGCCGCGCCGCTAGTCCACAAGTCACAAGTCCTGCCGTCCGTCACCAGTATTTTAATTTTGTTATATCTTATCTCCTAAGAATATTATTCTAAATTAAATGTTACGGTTAGGTACTCGCTGAAAATGTAGCTTTTTATAGATGAAAGAATTTTTAAAATCAGTGCAGTAGTTTTTGAGTTTATCAATTATTACAAATAAGCAACTAAAACTTCTCTGTTTAATGTTTTAGTTTGGATATATTTATGTTTATGTTTAATAATATTATTATAACTGCTTTATAAATTGTTTGTCTATAACACTGCCATCTATTGTGCAGTAGACTAACTAGCCACTTTAAACTTTTTACCAGACTGTGGCGAAGTTCAAAGAAGGGTTATTTTATTTTAATTCACAATTTGAGTATTTAGCATTACGGTAGGTACGATGTCTATGGCTATTTGGTAGCTTGCATCTTCCAGGTTGAGTTTCTTTTGTGACTGTAAGTACTATGGCTGAGCCTAACTATTAGTGCCTCAGGTATAGGGCCCTCCAAGAGTCCAGCAAACACGGTCCTTCCTCCTACAATAAATAAAAATAAAAAAGCCTTTTATTTCTTCTCTTATTATTAAATAAAACTTAATATACTAGACGTTACTATAAAATAATAATTTAAATTTAGTACCTACGATTACTTATTCTTATGAAGAACCCTTTTCAGGTCAAGGCCTCCTCCAGAGAAACCCACCTTACCCCCTGTCTTTGGCTTTGAGCATCCAGTTTGGTCCCGCCACTTGATGTCGTCGTCCCAACGATAATGTAGCCTTCCTCTACCACGTGTGCCTTTTGGTCCTGACCAGCTCGTTATTCTCACTGTCCACCGATTGTCCGTGAGTCTAGCAACATGGCCGGCCCATTTCCATTTCGATTTAATTGTGCCTATAGGAAAGTGCATCAATCACTTGGATTTGTTTCCTAATGACTGAGTGGCGAATTTTATGTAAGTACTAAGTAAGTGTCCTTTTTATTTTCAGTAAATATACTTCGTTCCATTGCTCTTTGACAACTTCCTTCCTATACCTAAACTAAAATCTAAATGAGTTGCTGTCCTTTTTATAATGCTCCCCGCGGAAAAGGCAGTAAGTAATCGATTTATTTATTTTTAAAGATTTTGTACTGCTAGCCACAGTGTTTGAAAACTCGTAAAAATGAAATCGCAATCAAATAAACGACAACGCGAACGAAGTCGCGAGCATAAGCCAGTCTGAATAAATAAATAAATAAATAAATAAAAATCTTTTTTGTTCGAATAAACTTTTACAAGTACTTACGAATAGTCGGATGCATCTACCACTGGTTCGGAATGCCTTTCCTACCGAGAAGAACCAGCAAGAAACTCGGCGGTTGCCGATATATACCTAATATTAAAAAAGTGTCCCGTTGACACCATATGGGTACGGAACCTTGAAAAAGTATCGTATTTTTTACGCTCTCCGTATTTTTAAAGCTGGAAAAAAGACAATACACGCTTCTGTTTGACATGCAAACAGAATCGAATGTGGGACCGATCGCGGCTGTCGCTCTACCAGGTTTTTTAAAAAGGCTTTCAATATCAATGCCGTTTTCATTTCCCCCTTGTGAAACGTTTTTATTTTTAGGGTTCGGTTAAATATTGTTATGAAAATATTTTTTTTGCCTATAAATAAGTATCAGGTTGCTATCATGGAGTCAATTGAAACTCTAAAGAGCAATTAGATATACTACTTTTAATAGTTTTTATGTAAGTAGGTAGGTATGTACATAGTTTACAAAAAAATTAACTCAAATCGTATGTAAAAATGATCAAATCTTATTATATATATCTAGAAGGTAAAATATAATCGCATAGTATTGTAGAGGTGCAACCTCTACCGTTACTTGGCTGGCACCTATTAGGAAAACTTCGCAGCTGCCACACAACAATATTATTATTAAAAGGGATGACTGATTGACATACCTAATCACTGCACAGTACGCGGCAGAAAATAATGTACATCGATCTTTAGAAGGAGATAGCGGATTTGTAGAGCATTGTCTCCGTCGTTGAAACCGACAAAACGTCATACCTATAGGTATGACTCACAGAGACCATGCTCTACAAAGCCGAAATGTCATTCTAATGGCCGATTTACATTATTTTCTGCCGCGCACTGTACCTAGCTATTTACCATTAAAAAATAGGAAACACTCCATGTAGATTTTCTTACGTAGACCTCCGTTTAGAAAGGATTTAAAAAAATTCTACCTAAGCAAATCCGAAACGCGGCAACTAGTATTAAGCATAAGTTCCAATAAGAATAATTAGTCCAACAAGTTCCTAATTTAAGCGATTGTAAACTTTATCAAATCGAAACAACTAATATATATTTTTTTAATACTACAATCAACAAAAAGTGTGTTGAAGCGACGCGCATTTTAATTAAGTACAATAAATATCAAAAATCTACCTCTATAAGACTTTCCTTTTATCTAATTCTAGTTAGAAATTCAATGTATCAAATCCATTAAGCTACACGATATTATCAACTAAATAAAAGATAGCTAGGCACACAGAACCATTTTTGTTTACATGTATTCGTTCCTGTCGTAATTTTTTCCCGACCTTTTGCAATTACGCGCCGCGCGGCTGAACATCACTGAGTGACGCATTTTTTGCCGCTTTTTTCCTTTTCCCGCTTTTTCAATTTATCTCTTTTTCCACAGTCAAGCGGATTTTTCGCTTATTTGCTCGCTTCATTGGCTTGTAAGTGAGATGGGTTGGAGGGTGGGTTTTTTCCATTTTGTTTTTGTGTCTAAATGGAGAATGAATATTGAATTTGGGTCAGAAACTTGAATAGACGGCATTTTCTCATTTAAGTCGATTCCCGAGTACAGCGCCTCTGTCGGTTTTATTATGAACTATTTAGTGTAGTTGTGACATCTATCTAAGAATAGTGTAATGTTTTTTTTAGTTTTGAAGTTAAAGGCGTTAAAATTACTTTAGTTCGATAAAAAGATTAAGTGAAAGATTTCTTTTTCAGTTTTGATTTATATACCTTTTATTATCTAGATTAGTTCAGTATCTATCTATAAGAAGAATGTGCAACATCTACATAAACTCAAGAGAGTTTCAGGATGTGAAGCGGAAAAATGTACAATTTTTATTTGGTTGAAATCAAGTAAAAAAAATAAAAAATAACGTTCTAAATTATTATAAAACAAAATTACTTACTTAACTTTAATAATGCAAAAGCAGCGCCATCTATTGTCGAGTAGGGCAATTAAATTTGTTAATTCAAGTTGGAAAATTACATTACATTTTCAAAATTACATACAGGCCAAAAATAAAAGAGTCCAGGTAGTCAGGCTTACCTGTAAAGAAACGTCTGGAAAAAAAGGTCCTGGTCTTGCCTTGAGGCTTGCACGGTGCAATTCCGTCGATCGAGAAAACCCAAGGCGTCGTCGTTAGAATTTTAATTACCTATGAATTCAATTGATCTTAATACTATGTGTTGGAGACTGCGTATCAGCAAGCGCAGTGGGTTACGACCTCCAACCCGCTGGACTGACGACCTTAAGAAGGTAGCGGGAAGTGGGTGGATGAGGAAGGCGGCGGAGGATCGTGTGCTGTTTGTGTCCACTGCTGGACGTAGGCCTTCCCATACTTATATTATAAATGCGAAATTGTGTCTAGACAGACAGACGTCTGTCTGCTAGCTTTTCACGGCCCAACAGTTCAATCGATTTGATGAAATTAACCGACTTTGATGAAATTTGGTAAAGGTAGGTTGCGTCCCGAAAATTGACGTAGGATTTTATTTATTTATTTAATAATACGATTTTTTTTTTTTTTTCATTTATTAGGATCACCAACAAACAGCTAATCATCTACATCAAACACAAAATTAAAAATACAAAAGTTCTTAGATAAAATGACGAGCTAATTAAAGGTAATCACCGCATGCGAATAAAGTGTCAGGTAATTTTACTACTTAAATAAGTTAATAAATTAAAAAAATAAAAGTACATAAATAAACTCTAAACTAATAAACAAAATAATATGTAGGTAAGCAGTTCATATGGTATCAAGTAAATTACCTACTATGGTAATTTACTTGAAAATTTAAAATATGTCTATATTTCTAGCTTATAGTATTTATCATATTTTTACAACAGTATAAAACATTTTTATCATACTTTTATGAGGTATGATTTCAGGATTAAACTGATTAACATAAACAATTCCTGAGGGTAGAGAATGAAGGTATCGTGTAAAAACTCCCCTCCAGTCCAGTGCAGGAGTCTTCATTACCTAGGGGGCGCTGGAAAATCCGTTTTTTAAAGCTAGCGGTGATTTATTGTAAGAATCGCCAGTTAGATACATTGTCGTGGAAATGGACTAATTTTTTTTAAACTATCGTGAGTGATTTCCATTATAAGCAGAGACTATTTAACTACTCCTCGGTGATAATAAGTACAGTATGCGGCAGAAAATAATGTACATCGACCTTTAGAAGAAGATAGGGGATCTGTAGAGCATTGTCTCTATTGTTGAGACCGACGAAACGTCATACCTATGTATGAGTGACAGAGACAACGAACGCTCTACAAAGCTGAAATGTCATTCTAAAGGCCGATGTACATTATTTTCTGCCGCGTACTGTATACAGGGTGTAACCAGAACGCTAGCAAAAACTAAGCGTTATTGTTATACTACCTAAACACAATCCAATACCAATAGCCATTTGCGTCAATTTGTAGTTTAAGTGATTTAGTATTTTTCAACCCCGCAATGTAGGTATAGCGTGCAAAACTTGGGTCAATGACCTGCCTACGACACGGCATTGACTCCAGATTTCAGTCCTTATTATAAAGGTGAACCGTACTTTTGACATCACAGTTGACACATAGAGTTAAAAAGGCGAGTAAGTTCTCATTTTGTATGGAGTATTTATTTTGTTTTATTTACCTACGGGCAGAAATCAAAGGGGGATGGGTTTACCTATTAAAAACTGCCATACCCCTTCCATGGTTAGCCCGCTTCCATCTTACACTGCATCATCACAGCAGTTAAAAATAGCAATATTTGTTTATGAACGCATTTTAATTTTTTTTCTTGTGATGTAACCACAAATTCACGCTTTCTAGATTTTTCCCCTCATGTCTGTTATAAGACCTACCTTCCTGCCTAATTTCATGATTCTAGGTCAACGGGAAGTACCCTATAGGTTTCTTGACAGACAGACAGACAACAAAGTGGTCCTCTATGGGTTCCGATTTTCCTTTTGAGGTACGGAACACTAAAAATAGTCCATCTCTACGTAGACGTAGCGTTCGTATATTTTTTTCAGTGTCCCGGGAGCAGTGATTACTGTTAACCAGCGGTTAATTTAACGCTCGTCCGGGGCGACCGCAGACCAGGGAGATCAGCTGATTGTTTTTATTTTTACACCGAAAACAACGTTTTTTTTTGCTGAGTTCCCATTTTTTATCCTGCCTTGTACTTGTTGCGCTTGTATTTTTATTCGAGGAGGTTTAAGTAAGTAAAATCAGTATTTTTTATACTTACAAGCTTTATTATCTTTTTTACAAATGAATGTAACGTTTTAATTTTACATCGCTTTCATAAACAACCCATCGCCGGCTAACTACCGGGGTCTCTTTTGGTTAGGTTTCATCACACCCTTAAGAACATTATGGAGAATTTTCAAGCATGCAGGTTCCCAGCCAATCCACACGTCGCCCGTGTGTTAACTATGGCCAAAAGCCCTTCTCACTCTCCGAGGAGACCCGGGCTCTGTAGTGAGCCGGCGATGGGTTGATAATGTTGATGATGATAAGATAACCCGGAAAAATTAGAGGTGCATGCCCGGGATCGTATCCTCTGAACTCCCGATAGAAAATGCCGCTTTTTATGTGTAAAATCTTTACATATAAAATTCAAAGTCCTGACTGACTGACTGACTGACTCACTGACTCACTTACTCACTGACTTATATAGGTATCAACGCACAGCCTAAACCGCTGGTCCTAGAGACATGAAATTTTGAGGGTTTTTAGAAATTCCATCCCTAAGTGGGTTAAATAGGAGAATGAAATTTGTATGAAAGTCCGGCATTTTTCAAGTTATTTGCATGAAAATTGTTATTTGGAATTCGGTCACAAATGAAGAAATACGTTTTTCACGAATTTTGAAAATGCAACCCCGACATCGATTTTCTAAATTCGATCCGAGCGAAGCCGGAGCGGGTCAGCTAGTGTAAATATAATGTTCCTACAAGAAAACACATCAGTCTGAATTTCGCCTTAACCATACATTAAAGCGAGATATCTCTTTACAAAACAACGTACACCATTTCAAAGGGGGCTCTATCTACCCCTAAAATTCACCGAATTTACCAAATTTACCTGCAAAACAAAGAAAATTCCAAGACGCCTTTTCGGTGGAGATTTAATTAAAATGCTCCCGCTCGGCCCGGGAGTGGGGGGGAGGCTGGGGGCGAGCAAACGTTGTATTAACATAATATTTAAATAAGACATCCCGTTGTCTTGGTTCATTGTAATAGTTGATAAATAAAATAAAGAATAGCCGTAATTTAGCTATTACAACTCAAAATAAGTATATACGTATACCTACTACCTAACTAAGTACCTATCACCCTTTATCATTATCAACCAATAGACGTCCACAGCTGGATATATTTTTTTTTTAAAGAATATTAGCCATGTTAAATGACTAATATTCCCCTTTCCTCTCCAACTAAGCGTCAAGCTTGTGCTAGGAGTAGGTACGACAATAGTGCAACGGGCGGGGTTTGAACCGTCGACCTTTCGGTTTTCAGTCCACTCCTTTACCGGTTGAGCTATTGAGGCTCTGTAAAGGTATATAGGTCACTTGTAGGGACTTCCACACGCCACGGTCTTGCGCAGCCAGAATCCAGCGGCTCCCTGCGTCTCGGTTAATGTCGTCTGTCCACCTACTTGGGGATCTTCCAACGCTGCGCTTACCGGTACGAGGTCTAGCACCTTCGGACCTCAATGGCTATCGTGTTTCCCCACTATGTGCCCTGCCCATTGCCCTTCAGCTTTGCTGATCGGAGGTCAGAGTTTGATTCCGGGCACGCATCTCAAACTTTCCGAAGTTATGTGCGTTTTAAGTAATTAAAGATCACTTTCTTTAACGGTGAAGGAAAACATCGCGAGGAAACCTGCATGCCCTGAGAGTTCTCCATAATGTTCTCAAACCGCACGTGACCAGCGTGGTAGACTATGGCCAAAACCCTTCTCACTCTGAGAGGAGACCCGTTCTCTGTAGTTAGCAAGCGATGGGTTGCTCATGATGATGTTTTTTGCTTCATTTAGCTTAAGAATTGATCTATGAACACCAACTTTGCTTTATCTTGACGACCTCCCTGGCGCAGTGGTGAGCGCTGTGGTCTTAATAGTGGGAGGTCCCGGGTTCGATTCCTGGCAGGGGTTTGGAATTTAATAATTTCTAAATTTCTGGTCTGGTCTGGTGGGAGGCTTCGGCCGTGGCTAGTTACCCCCCTACCGGCAAAGCCGTGCCGCCAAGCGATTTAATAAAAACATTACCCCTTCCAGGTTAGCCCGCTATCATCTTAGACTGCATCATCACTTACCACCAGGTGAGATTGCAGTCAAGGGCTAACTTGTGTCTGAATAATTAAAAAAAAAAATCTTTTTGAATCCTACCTATATCTATTTACCTACTTGCCTAATGTTTCCCATCTCAACATGAAATCACGCCTAAACGAACATCAGAAATCTGAAACTGTTGTACATAATTTGTATACCCTTAAACTTGTTACAAGTATATACCTATATAGTGTGTAGTATGTATAATGGCCACTATGTACATACACATCAACCCGCGGTAATTAAATTCCATAACTCAGCGAGGGAAATCTTAATAAATTTATAAATTTTCCGTACGAGGAAATTTCTTACAAAGCGGGCGTAATTTGAGACGCACACACAGACAACTGTGTGTGTATGTGCACACGTACACATGCGTGCAATTTAAGATGAATAATTATGTGGCAGCGCTCGGAACGCTCAAGAAATGGGGGTTGGAAACTGTGGATATGACCCTACTTTTGAGCCTCACTATAGTCACTACTTAATATTGTGAACTAGCTGATGCCCAAGACTTCACCCGCGTGGATATAGGTTTTTTTAATCCTGTGGAAACTCTTCAATTTTCCGGAATAAAAGTAGTCTATGTCACACTCCAGGCTACTTACCCATAACTATACCTACCCATGCAAAATATCACACCGATCCGTTGCTCTGTTTCAGAGTAATTGAAGGACAAACCAACAAAAAAATACACCTTCGCATTTATAAAATAAAAATAATAATAATATGTTGTCTGGTGGGAGGCTTCGGCCGTGGCTAGTTACCACCCTACCGGCAAAGCCGTGCCGCCAAGCGATTTAGTGTTCCGGTACGATGCCGTGTAGAAACCAAAGGGGTATGGGTTTAATAAAAACTGCCATACCTCTTCCAGGTTAGCCCGCTATCATCTTAGACTGCATCATCACTTACCATCAGGTGAGATTGCAGTCAAGGGCTAACTTGTATCTGAATTATAAAAAAATAAAATGTTATTACTATTTATGTACGTAGATAATATGTATGCATGTAGGTATGTTTATCAGTACCCTTATTATAAATGCGAAAGTGTTGTTTGTTTGTTGGTTTATTGGTTTGTTGGTTTGTTTGTTTGTCCTTCAATCACGTCGCAACGGTGCAACGGATTGACGTGATTTTTTGCATGGGTATAGATAAAGACCTAAACATACTAGGCTACTTACTTTTTATCCCGGAAAATCAAAGTGTTCCCACTGGATTTTAAAAACCTAAATCGACGCGTACGAAGTCGCGGCCATCAGCTAGTAAAAAATATTTCTATTTTATCGTAAAAAGGACAAGGTAAAAAAAATAGTCTTATCCACCCAAATCCCTCAACATCTCAAGAAGGGTACCCTAAGAAAACACATACTACACTTATTTATCTACGGAACCCCACTCTTTATGAAAGGATGATTAATGTCTGCCGGCATTAAGGCTCTACGAACCCCCCCTTTCTTTACCCCCTTTTGGCTCCAATTATTCGCACTTATAAGAGTTTTGCTAAAGGAGATGATAAAGACCATGTATTATCATAGCTTTTATCTAAATATCTATCTCATGTAATGTGAGTTTAGGCAGTTTTACAAACTTGTTGTCAACCAAATAATCTAAGTAGGTATAGAAAAGGAAAAGGTGAGACTGACTGATCTATCAATGCACAGCTCAAACAACTGGATGGATCGGGCTGAAATTTGGCATGCATATAGCTATTATGACGTCCGATAAGAAAGGGTTTTTGAAAATTCAACCCCTAAGGCGGTGAAATAGGGGTTTGAAATGTGTGTAATCTACGCGGACGAAGTCGCGAGCATAAGTTAGTTAATTTAATAAAATCATATCAGAATAACACTAATGTTAAATACTTATGGGTTGATTATATGATGATGATAGATAATATGCATAGAAGCTACAATTCCCAGTATCTAATGAAGAAACGACGCAAGAGGGAACTTCTTAAAGAAATCAGAAGAAACTTTTTAAAGAAAATAGGGGAAAAAATCAATGTAGTTAGAGGAAGGCGTGGTTGCACCCCCAACGCCCCGTTTCCCGCATTAATATACGTTGGCCGTGATAAATTGCACGCCGACCCGGCCTACGTTTTCTTTGACGAACTTCCCCTATACAGGGTGTTCCCAAAACTTCATATCCGTTCTTTCCAAACTTATAATTATGATGTCCTCTGTACCGAATTTCGGCCAGGGCGGCCAATCTCCATAGAGATTAGTCAACTGCCCGGTAGATAAGACATCATAATGCCCAGGATGTGTGTGCGCAAACACAGGTACACTCTCTTTTCCCTCAGTCTCATAGCCCGTCAGTTGACACACCGCCAACTCCCTAACTCCGAGCTAGTACTTACTGAGAATTTCTTAACAGAATAATACAAAATTTATTATGCATTAATTTAATAACTTAAAAAAAAAACGAATCGAATAAACGAATCTCTTTACAAAATTTCGTCAAAATCGTTTAAACGGATGAGCCTTTAAAACATCTTGGGAGCTCATTAATTTTCCGGGACAAAAAGTAGCATATTATGTCCTTCCCTAGAATGTAAGCTTAGATGTGACCTACCTTTCGTCAACATCAGTGCCAAGATGCAGCATTCTTGTTAATTTATCTAGTCATTTAGACGTACCTAACTAATTTGGGAATCTTACTTGCTATTTCCGCTAGGAGATCCGTAGGAGACATAGCTCAACGGATTGCGAAGCTGAAGTGGCAATGGGCAGAGCACATAGTTTGGAAACTGATAGATGTTGGAGTCCTAAGGTGCTGGAATGGCGGCCTTGTACCGGAAGCCGCAGCGTTGGAAGATCTCCAACTAGGTGGACGGACGACATCAGACGCAGGGAGCCGCTGGATTCAGACGGTGCAAGATCGTAGCGTGTGGAAGTCTCTGCAAGAGACCTATGTCCAGCAGTAGACGTTTATCGGTTGACTAGCTTATGCTCGCGACTTCGTCCGCGTGGACTACACAAATTTCAAACCCGTATTTCACCTCCTTAGGGGTTGAATTTTTAAAAATCCTTTCTTAGCAGTTGCCTACGTCATTATAGCTATCTGCATGCAAAATTTCAGCCCAATCCGTCCAGTAGTTAGAGTTGTGCGTTGATAGATCAGTCAGTCAGTCACCTTTTCCTTTTATATATTTAGATGATGATGACTTGCTATTTTTCCAGTGTCTAGTAGAAGAAACTTTGTCATCCCTAAAAAATAATCATAGCTGAGCAAACACGCTTCCAACAGACATACAAACTTTAATTACGATCTAACTAAATATACATGCAGTTCTGTCTGCAATCATAACTTTATCTCGAAGTTTCGCCGACGCCGCCTCAACGCGCGACGCGTCTTACGTTATTTAAAGAAATAAATGTATGAGTAAAGTTTAGGTGTAATGCTTTTATGAAAGACCGTAGAAAGGGGGAGAGTTAAAAATACTAAATTAGAACATTCTGTATATACCTATCACATATCATACCTCCGATACGCTGAAATGTGAAGAAAGGGAGATAATTAAAAATTCAATGCGAAAGCTAAACGTAACGTTTCTAAACGTAACGCGCGTAATAAAATTAACGACGACGAAGGAGGCCTATAACTAAGCAAAAACCCATACGTTCTTAGTGTCACGTCGCTAATACGCACACCAGATATGGGTTGAAGAATCAACTGGAGTAGGTAGAGAAAGGGGGAGAATTAATATATAAAATACTAAATTAGAACATCCTGTATGTGAAGAACGTAACGCGCGTAATTAACGACGACGAAGGAGGCCTGCTAAGCAAAAAACCCCCACGTTCTTAGTGTCACGTCGCTAACACGCACACCACTGAGATATTGACTGAAGAATCAACTGGAGTAGGTAGAGAAAGGGGGAGAATCAATATATAAAATACTAAATTAGAACATCCTGTATGTGAAGAACGTAACGCGCGTAATTAACGACGACGAAGGAGGCCTGCTAAGCAAAAAACCCCCACGTTCTTAGTGTCACGTCGCTAACACGCACACCACTGAGATATTGACTGAAGAATCAACTGGAGTAGGTAGAGAAAGGGGGAGAATTAATATATAAAATACTAAATTAGAACTTCCTGTATGTGAAGAACGTAACGCGCGTAATTAACGACGACGAAGGAGGCCTGCTAAGCAAAAAACCCCCACGTTCTTAGTGTCACGTCTCTTACACTCACACCGCTAAGGTTGAAGGATCGACTGGGGTTAAAGAAAGGGATAATTTCAGAAGGTGGGTATTGAGTGAAAAGTAATTAGACTTTTTTATTTTTCGGTTTAATCTTGATTCGCTCTGTCTCGGGTGGATGTTTTTTTTAAATTCGAAGAGGGCTCAGGACGGTGCTTTTTCCATACAAACGTAGGAGGGTAATTACTAAATTATTTGATACTGTACGCTCAAAACTAAGTATTATATCGATTTATCTCGTCATTATCTAGGTTTATTGATATATAAAACATTGAAAAAAAGAATTTATTTTAAAGTTACGAGCCTCAAAAGATTCCTATTTTAACACTAAATTTATGACAACTTGGGGCGTAAATAAATAAGATTATGGGTATAAAAATTTTAAAAGAATTTAACACTAGACGTAGTTTATTTATTCATTAGTTGAAATAACTATACTTTGCAAACATAAATTCAGTAGTTTTTTCTGAAAAATACTTTTCCTAAACCCTTTTCGCGCGCTTGATTTCGGTAAAAATCATCGTGCCTCTCACCTTTCTCATACAGTATCAAATTAAAAGCAAACAGGTTATCCGTGCGCTGCCAATTTCGGTCCAGCGTACTGCGTCACCTTAAACGCGAATAATGTCTATTGCTATTGAAAATGAGAATAAAATTAATAATAAGTAGGAGTTTCTGTGCGGTTTTTATGACCTAAGAAGGCAAACTCTGAAAATTTAATAATATAATAATTTAAAATTTGAAGCACTGAGTTTACAGGACAATTGATTAACGGTTCTTTGGAATTAAGAAAAGTTTTTTTAAATTTAAATAAGTATACCTGAACTTGTATTCTCTAAATGTATTCATCATCACCATCATCAACCGATAGACTTGCACACGACACGTTCTTGCACCGTCTGAATCTAGCGGCTCCCTGCTAAATCCTAAAGATATTGTTACAACGTATCTTCGATATGTCCCGTTAATTACTAACTAACTAAACTATTCTAGTTTCTACCCAGATTTATTTAGTCTAAAAATAGAAATTTCATGAAATTATCCATGAAAATACCTACCATAAACCTATTCAAAATTTGTTGTTAGCCAACATGTAGGTACCTACGTAACTTGATACTGCGAGTATCCATATCGGAGATAACAAAAGCCTGTAATAAATATTAGTGCTGTCAATACACACGTACATAACTCGGGAACTTATCTGCTAGATATTATATAAACGCCCCAGGGTTTGAAGGCGGGAGATCATAAAGTAGGCTCACACTGAAGCGAAAACACTCTTCTAAAACGCTTTTACTTTGTAAACTCGATACCTAGTAAGAAAATAAATTGAAATTGATTCTGATCGCAACTAAATTTTAGACTATTTGCATCTTTTTCTTACCAATGTAATAACAAAAGAATATACAAACTTAATTTAATTTACAATTGACAAACCTCGTGACTTTAGGTGCCAGTCTTGAGCATAGTGTTTTTCGTAGAGTAGCACTAAAATTTAGATCACCTTTCGCTCATTTTTATCAATATTGGAAAGAAAAAGATGCAGATACTCTAGATTTAGTTTAGAGAAAGACATGAGAATTGACGCCAATGTCTGTTCAAGGGGAGGATCAATAGCAGTTTGAGCATGCTATGCTTTCAATTGAACCTTCCTTCATGTCATATTATCCCAATTATGTTTTTATCATCGGGCATCGCATGAGCTTCAAGCCTGACCTTGTTTCTTAAATTTTCGTACCTTCGTTTCGTCTTGTGATAGGTATATAATTAAGGAACTCTCTGAGGATAAGCTCACCGCTAAACACACAAGTAGCGTTTATTCGGCTCAGTGCGCGTCTCGCCGGCACGCCGTAATGAGCCCAGCCCAACTTTCTGCAGAGCCGCGAAAGTAGCACGGAAAACTTTAACCGCGTCTTCACTCACTACCACGGCCATCGGAATTGATACTTGGCAAAATATGTATCTTTTATGTAGGTATCTAAATATATAAAAGTAAAAGGTGACTTACTGACTTAATAATCTGTCAACGCATAGCTCAAACTACTAGACGGATCGGGCTGAAATTTGGCATGTAGATAGCTATTATAACGTAGGCATCTGCTAAGAAAGTATTTTTGAAATTTCAACCCCTAAGGAGGTAAAATAGGGTTTGAAATTTGTGTAGTCCACGCGGACGAAGTCGCGGGAATAAGCTAGTCCATACTAATATTAAAAATGCAAAAGTGTATCTGGCTGTCTGTCTGTCTGCTAGCTTTTCACGGCCCAACAGTTTAACCGATTTTGATGAAATTTGGTACAGAGTTAGCTGACATCCCAGGCTCAGACATAGGTAACTTTCTATCCTAAGAAATTAAAGAGTTCCAACGGGATTTTTAATAAACGTAAATCCACTCAGACGAATTCGCGGGCATCGTCTAGTATCTAATATCGGAATTAACAGTTCATCAACAATGAAGAATGAAACATGTCCCTTGTCCAGGCCACCCCTTTCCCACGCTGACCGCTGTCCGGTAACGTCTTCACCCCCATTGCAATTGTCACGGTCAAACTCGTTCCCTCACAAGACGTCCGATGCACGACGGACAATTCTGGAAAAACAAGTTTTGGTTCACATGAATATTTTAGCCGCATGTTTCATTATAATATAAGTTAACTGTAGGAACGAAAAAGTATAAGTAATCAGTACCCTTATTATAAATTCGAAAGTGTGTTTGTTTGTTCGTTTGTTGGTTTGTTGCTTGGTTTGTCCTTCAATCACGTCGCAATTAACGGAGCACCGGATTGATGTGATTTTTTGCATGAGTATAGTCAACTGTCAAATCAAACCTTGTCAAATCAAAGACCTGGAGAGCGACATATGCTACTTTTTATCCCGGAAAATCAAAGAGTTCCCACGGGATTTTTGAAAATCCACGCTCTTTATACTGTTTATTTTTTTTTATTTTTTTTTAAAGAATATTAGCCATGTTAAATGACTAATATTCCCCTTTCCTTTCCAATTAAGCGTCAGGCTTGTACTAGGAGCAGGTACGACAATAGTGCAACGGGCGGGGTTTGAACTGTCGACCTTTCGGTTTTCAGTCCACTCCTATACCGGTTGAGCTATTGAGGCTCAAACTGTTTATGCTGTTCACTCGCCAAAAATAATATGTCAAACATTAAGACAATGAAACTAATTGACGGCAATAAATTACATAACAAGTCTCAAGACGATTCAGTCGAAGTACACCGCGTCTGAGATAAATTTCGGAGCGTCAGTGAAATTTTAATAACTAATTTTCTTGTAGGACTCGCGCCCGCGGCGGTTATACAGTAGGTATAGGGAGCTATGTTACATTACATACAGAGTGAATTATAAATATTAAATTTTAATAACTTAATTTTCTTGTTAACTCCTCTGAACTATGCAATGAGAGCTTTAAGAATTCAGGAATCTATGTACACGTATTTAAATATAGGCAGTTTGCGAAGAGGTCTTGGGTTTGAGAAGCGATTTAGCGTTCCGGTACGATGCCGTGTAGAAACCAAAGGGGCATGGGCTTATTAAAAACTGCCATACCCGTTCCAGGTTAGCCCGCTACCATCTTAGACTGCATCGTCACTTACCACCAGGTGAGATTGCAGTCAAGGGCTAACCTGTATCTGAATAAATAAATAAATCTATATATATAAAAGGAAAAGGTGACTGACTGACTGACTGACTGAATGACTGACTGACTGACTGACTGATCTATCAACGCACAGCTCAAACTACTGGACGGATCGGGCTGAAATTTGGCATGCAGATACCTATTATGACGTAGGCATCCGCTAAGAAAGGATTTTTGAAAATTCAACTCCTAAGGGGGTGAAATAGGGTTTTGAAATTTTGTAGTCCACGCGGACGAAGTCGCGAGCATAAGCTAGTAAAAAATAAAAAAAGGTCGAAGTTATCGAACATTGACATATTTGCGTCCACCGCTGGACATAATTATTATAATGGACATAGTTTTTCATGGAGGCTTCCTCTACACACAATCTTCCGTCCACTTCCCAATGTGACCTGTCAGTATAATGTTAGATAAATTAATCGCCTATATCCATACTATTCCATACTTAATATTATAAATGCGAAAGTGTGTCTGTCTGTCCGTCTGTCCATCTGTCTGTCTGTCTGTCTGCTAGCCTTTCACGGCCCATTCGTTCAACCAATTTGGTACAGCGATAGCTTGCATTCCGGGGAAGGACGTAGGCTACTTTTTATCCCGAAAAGTCAAAGAGTTCCCTTTATTTATTTTTTAATAATTCCACGCGGAAGAAGTCGCGGGTATCATCTAGTTAACAATAAAGTAGATACGTTATTATAGCAAGTGTATTTCTCTCTAAGAACGTAGGTACTAATTCTATACCTATTATTATATTATTATTATTATTTATTTATTAATTTTAATTAGAACGGCCATAAAGCCAATTACACTAATTAAAATACGAGTACAAACTAACATAAACATACTTACAAAAATTGTTAAAATTATAAATTTTAAAAAGCAAAATTATAAATTTTCACAAAAGTGCAAGATCTGACCCATGAGGTCAGCCCATTTGTCAGCAAATATGTCACAGCGAGGGGACTCCTTCAGCAGCGCGTTGAAGAAACATAAGTTACAGACTCTAGTAAGTTCATTGAATTCATTAATATACCTAATCTTCCAAGGCTATATTATAAAGAGCCCGCACACCCGTACAGCCCCCGCGCTAACCCGGTGCAGGACAGCGCGGGTGCCGTGCGGGTGTACAGCTCTCCCCCCGCCTCATACCCCGATTGCCATCTCGACCTGTCGCGTATTATAATACATCAACAAATGCAACTTCAACTGTCTAGTTTCCACAAATTAGCCCACAATTATTGGCGAGTAATAATATATCTCACAAGAAAAATATACTTAGAATAGAATAGAATAGAATAAATTTTATTGCATTAACTGTGTAGGTACATTAGGTGTTATACTTGTTATAAAGTTCTAACAGTTTGCCACTTTGTGGCGTGCAATACTGGTTACATACAAAATTTTTTAAATATTACAATTTTTAACTATTTTGTTTACTAAACTAAAAAACACTACCTAGGTACTTACATACTACACTTACATCAATAATTTTCATAAAAATACTCATTAATATTATAAAAGGCCTTACTAATTAACCAATTTCTTAATTTATTTTTAAACATAACTTAGTTGAATGTTTTAACAAGATTTTTTTAGTATTGTAGCGGGCAATTTTTAAGGAGTATTTCAACCACCTTTGAAGTAGATAGATAATATTATGTTCTTCATCATTAATACTTACCTAACTACCCCATAGGTAATAGTAATTTAAGCAACCCAAGAATTTTGATGTAGGTGTCTATCTACATCTACAATATAACAAAACAACGTAATTTTAACTCACTTTTAATACCAGTATAAGTTGACACATTGCTACTTGTAAATGCGTATATTATATAGTTCTACATAGTCTGGATCTTACAAATTACCCAAAGGCACGGAAGAGAGGGGGTGAGCGTGAAAATTACACAAGAAAATTTCTCCATTCAGCATCTTTGTGTTTTCCTTCAAGATGGCGCTCGCTTGCACAGGGCGGTTGGATAGGGGCGTACGTGGTATTTTATTCGCCCACTATTTTTGTAATCTACCTATGGTACGGAGCGGGAACCAGAGCTGGACCCTGACGCCCACCCGCTCCGCCGAAGAAGACAGGGGAGAATAAGTCCGCGTGTCCCTCTGACTTGCAGAGGGCACAGTAGACGAGGCGAAGGATGGGACGCGACTAATTAAGTATTAACTAGATGATGCCCTTGATTTTTAAAAACCGAAATCTATGCAGTAACTCTTTGATTTTCCGGGATAAAATTGCCTATAAGTTCCTCTTCGAAATGCAAGCTATCTCTGTACCGAATTTCATCAAAATCGGGTAAACAGATGGGCCGTAGGATGAAAAAGATAACAAACCATTGACTTATATATTACTTCGTATGGACAAGGTTATTGAACAAACAAAATGGCACCGACTGGAAATGGCATAAGCACCAATACAACCTCAGTGACGTCTGGATCGTTCATTAGTATCTAAGAGGTGGCGCTGATTTATTTTGGTTTCTAAACCGTAAAAAATTTTGTTCGCTTGACCATATCTTGTCATTTATATCGATGTAACAATCACAGACAGACAGACATATTTTCACGTTTATAACATAGAAATAGCAGCTTGGCCGTTCTTCTCGCGAGTGGTAACAGGAAGTCGGTACAATAGCTCGCTCGGCGTTCTTCTTTGATCATCACTTTAATTAACGCGCACCACTTTAACAATAAAATACATCGTTTATACTATGTTGGAGGTGTATGCCCGGAAAATATACCTACCTTTTTTACTACGAGAGAGATTATGAGAGATTTATGAGAGCCTCAATAGCTCAACCGGTAAAGGAGTGGACTGACAAACCGAAAAGGTCGACGGTTCAAACCCCGCCCGTTGCACTATTGTCGTACCTACTCCTAGCACAAGCCTTACGCTTAGTTGGAGAGGAGAGGGGAATATTAGTCATTTAACATGGCTAATATTCTTTAAAAAAAAAAACTACGCGTTTCAAAGTTCAAACGTCATGGTCGTCATACCTATTTGTTTATAAAGCAAACTCCGAAAAGTTAGAGGGGTGCATGAACCCTGGACCCCCTCGACTAGGAAACTGGATTCTTAACCCCTAGGCCATCTAAAACAAAACATACTACAAACCTACCTACCATATTACCTATTACCTATAAAACACACTAATATTATAAAGGGGAAAGTTTGTAGGTTTGTTAATCTTTCACGCAAAAACTAAGTACACGACGGATTTGGCTGAAATTCAGAATGTAGATAGATTATACCCTGGATTAACACATAAGCTACTTTTTATCCCGGAAAATCAAAAAGTTCCCAGGGAATTTTGAAAACAAAAATCCACGCGGACAAAGTCGTGGCCATCAGCTATTAAATAATAATTAATTTTTGAATTACTTATCTAAATACAGTAGATAGGTAGATATCTCTATAATATAAAAATAAATCACTAAATGTGTTGCTCATCGCGAATCTCGAGAACAGCTGAACCGATTTCGCTAATTCTTTTTTTATAATATTCCTTGAAGTACCTAGGATGGTTCTTACGGAGAGAAAAATTTAAAAAATTTAAATCGACTGTTAGGAGGAACGAAGTTCGTCAGGGCAGCTAGTCAAAGCTCAAAATAGTAGGATTTCCAGTTTGTAATTTCGTACAATAAAGTAATATTCACGTATTCAATATAAAATCCTGTTAATCAAGTAAGATACATTTTGGAAATCCAGTTCGAATGAAATCCAGTTTTGAAATAATATGTAATCAAAGGAATCTAGTTTCAACCCTTTTCGGACACGTGGTTGTTAACTGCCAAGTTTTAAACTAAGTAGTCGGATTCAAAATTTCGAAAACCGGTTCCATTTTGAATTTCGAATTATCGATTATTCTTTTTTTAATCTAAGTAGTTTTTTAAATGAAAACAATCTCTAAACTCTTTTACAAGAAAATTCTCTCTTTTTTTCATTAATTATAAAAAAATATGATCTTGTTTGTAAGTAGGTACCTTTATCTTATTCTAATAAAAAAATAAATTTGAAAGTAGATACATTGCCTGCTAGTATTCTTTTTATACAAAAATACTTTGGAATCTAGTAAAGTGGATACTTAAAAAAAAATTATAAACACTTAAAACTAAAAAAGGACGTGGATTTTACGTATTTTGGAAGACCCTAATTTATTTTTGATATGGGCAAATTCCGTATTGCACCTCATTTACACTTCACAAAGTGTAAATGAGGCCTTACATGCGCGGGCTAATTAAAATTGCAAAATTAAATTTCGAACGCCCGTCTTAGGTCTTTTATAGTGCACACTAGAAAACGTCAAGCCATTTTAATTATAGTACGAACGGCATATAAAAGCAGTTTATCGCGAACCGAAGGCAGGGGGCGGGTTGCACCCCCTAGGGGGTATAGGGGGCAAGAAGCAGAGATTTTATAGCTCAGTACCGTCGCAACGCTTTTAATGGCTTATTTGCCCGGCCTTTGTCAGGGGGTAACTTGGCCCCCCGCTTTTGTATTGCCAATTTTATTCCGCCGAAGAATGATAACGGCATAGATAAGGCACCCACGTGGTGTGAGGTTTGTGTCGCGAGTCTCTATTGGGTAAGATTTGGTAGTTTTTGGCAACTTAGGGGCATAGATAAGTTTTGTCCTTATTATGTTTTGGGAATAGTTTATTTTGTCTTGCTTTTGTAAGTTTATGGGCTACAATTAAAATTAAGAAGGAAGGTGTATAAGTGTAGGTATAGTGGATTCAATATTAACTGGCGTGTTTCCACTTGAGACCGTCATTACTTATTAACAGATAGTTATTTTCGTTTACCTAAATTTTTTTAAATTCATTATAGGCGCATGCTTGACCACGGTCACACCTGATGGGAAGTGATGATGTGGCCTAAGATGGGATGCGTTTGCCTAGAAGGTGCCTATTCACTCTTGTTTTAAAGATACCCGGATTATAATTGACAGGAAACATTGATCTAGGAAGAGTATTCCAGACCCTAGCCATGCGTATAAGGAATGATGACGAATTGCGGCGTATATTTTAGACTAAGATAGAAAGAAAGAAAAGGAAACATTTATGTTTTAAAGCTGTGCCACACATTACCAGTTAGACTAGACACAACAAATTTAAATACTTTTGTACTTTTTTGTCCTGTACCTACCTAATATAATATACGAAGCTGCCTTTAGTTAAATCTGATTAACAACAAACTTTACCAACCATAATCTAACAGTCGACAAGAGAAGGTAAGTACAATACAATTTCTTCAGACGCTCAACACCAAAAACATTACCACAAAATAAGAGCAAAACATCGTCTAATCTCACTAAAATCAATACCTTTTTACCCCCCCCGAAAATTTTCACAGCCCACCTTTCCACCCACGCAATTTCAATAAACGACAAAGTAAGTATTATTTAATTTTCTACCATCTTTTCACCATTGTAAGGCGGCGAGCGAGATGTACTATCACTCTTTTCCTTCTTAAGACGTCGACTCTCTTTTCTCCCCAACAGAAAAAAGTGTGCGCGAGAAAGGGACGGATATAGATAAGACGGTGCTATTCAGCTTTCTTAATGACGTCATATAGATTTATAGATGTACAGCGGGGGTGCGCTCGGTGGAGGCAAAAACTTTCTCTGCCCCGTTTTATGAATGTTTTAATACGTTTTTTCTTTTTCAAATTAGAGAGATACGAGGGTTTTATTCATTATGGAGCTTTATTATCTTGTTTCAACATCGTGTAGCTGTGTCTGTCTAACTTTTTTATTGCTTTTATAAAATTTCGTTTGGGAATAATGAACCTTCATTTCGGTCGGGAGAAATATGCTGATGATTATGAATTTTTGATTTATTATTAAAACTAGCTTATGCTCGGACTGGACTTCGTCCGCGTGGACTACACAAATTTCAAACCCCTATTTCACCCTCTCAGGGGTTGAATTTTCAAAAATCGTTTCTTAGCGGATGCCTATATCATAATACTTAGCTGTCTGCATGCCAAATTTATGCCCGATCCATCCAGTAGTTTGAGCTGTGCGTTGATAGATCAGTCAGTCAGTCAGTCAGTCATCTCTTCCTTTTATATATTTAGATTGTATGTCATTATATCGCCGGCTCACTACTGAGCACGGGTCTCCTCCCAGAATGGTTTCCACCACGCTAGTCAAGTGCAGATTGACAGACTTCGTACACCCCTGAGAACATTGTGGCATGCAGGTTTCCTCACAATGTTTAAAAATTGTATGTAGATATAAGCATATTATTATTTATGACTACTTATATCAGAATCTCCCGTAACTCGGAAAAATTAGGGGTGCTTGCCTGGGATCGAATCCCGGACACCCTGACTAGAAAGCAAGCGTCTTAACCACAAGGCTATCACAGCTTTTTTAAGTATCACTCAAGCTTAAGTATCGCTTGCTTTTACGGCAAACGAAAATTTCGTGAGGAAACCTGCATACCATAGAGTTCTCCATAATGTTCTCAGAGGTTTGTGAACTACAGTAGAGTACGGAAACTTGTGCTCAGTAATGGGCAGGCGATGAGTTCACGATGAAAAAAAAGTTTTAGTCGCACAAATTGCTAATGCGCGTGGCCACCATTTTAGTGACGTCAGCACTAGACTGAAGTGTCGAGCTGATGGTATATTTTTATTTCGGCTCATTTCGATGTTAAGGAGATATGGTTCAAGCGCAATAGCAATTTGCGGGACTTATACGAATACCTACATATTAAATTTTGTTACAAACTACCACGAACTCCTTATAATTTTAACTACTTACTTATTAGAATAATGGTCAAAATATAAAAGGAAGATGGTTGTTAAAATATACTTTCTATTAAAAAGTTTATGTAAGGTTGTTGATTCAAAAGAAAATCTAGCGTTCCAAATTAAAATTAGGCCAACCGAATTAAATAGAACAAACCATTTAAATTCAGAAAAGCACGCAGAACCTAATTCGAAGGTATAAAACGTATAATTCTAAATACGAAAAAGCTTACGAAAAGCTATGTAAAATCATAGTGTATATTAATATAATCCATCAGCATTATTTTAAATCCGAAATAATTATTTCGCAGACCGTGCTATATGTGAATGAAAAAGCCTATCTCTATAAATCGCATAATCTTGAGACTTGCTCGTGATGTATGGAAAACATCTGTGGGAAAACACGTAGCAGCGTAGCGGGGTTCAAATTAGCAATACGCCATCTTGGACGAGCCATAGAGTTAAGTTGTTTTCTTTTTTGCCATTGCTATTTTTTAAGTTTTTTTTCTAGGTAATTAGGCAACGGTTATCTACTGGATTAATATTTATCTAATATTTGTAAACGAGTAATCGAGTCGTAGATCAGATTTTTTGTATGGCTAATTATTGTGTCTACTTACAATTAAAAGTGAAAAAAGCTTGAAACGCCTTAGTGAAACTGAAACTAGTACATAATATTAATAATGCCTAGGTTTCGCCTAGGTACCTACGTACGTTTGAATCTGTAGTAACTTTTTCTCGATCCATCCCTACGAATTTTTCCATATAGCAAAATCCTTTAAAAACAACAGCTAATTCTTACAATAAAATAATAAATTTTACAACCTTTTATACTATCCATACTACAATTTTAAAAAATAACATCAAACGGTGCCAACTCTGCAACACGAAACGTACCTATTTAATCTGTGCTAGTTTCAGTAGGAATCTTGGGCGGTCTAATCCAGCAATTACGCATTTTAATGGCGTTCTACCGTTTTAATATTCCACTCCTTGTTTTACGGCACGGCTTAGCCTCAGAGCCTGATATTGAGGTATTTGTTTTAATATTACGAATCGCAACCGCAAGAAACGACATTTGCATACTAATTCAGTTTTTATCTGTAATTGCTTACTGAAAAAGGTTTGTTCCCACGGGATTATACCAAGCTTGGAACTGAAAAAGCTACATTATAATATTTAAAACCTCCTCCTTTTTTAAAGTCGGTTAAAATGTTATTTTAAGCGACTTCAAATTAGGTACTTTATTAGTTTATTAGTAAATACGAATACTTTATTAGTTATGAATTATTACTAATTTAGGGTTGATAAAACAGTAATGTTAAATCAATTATTTTGCTTTATGGCTTTTAGTAGATAAACCAGCACATTGCACTTCGCCATAGTGTCACTTACAACCTACTTACTTAGAATGGAAGAGCCACAGACGGGATTAAAAAAGGCTAGAGTCCAGAGCCGCTGCAAAAGAAAATGACTGATTTAAACATTATTAAAACATTCACGAAACGTACGAATTCAAAAATGGAACAGTCCCAACAGCAAAAACGAACCGGCCGAAACGTAGAGCGCTCATTAATTTTTACAAGCGGGCGTCAACTCGAAAACTAATTATACAAAACTAAAACGTTTCCCCAGCGTCATAGCTGTACGAAAACCAAAGGTTGCCAGCATAAAACTCTCCCCCAAAAGACTAGAAATATTAATACAAAGTTAAAATTAAACATGAAAAACGGCCCCCCTCCCCAACTAGGGGGGGCGACCCGCGAACTATGCCGTGCCTTATTTCGCTGGGAAATTTGTAAATTTATGTAAATTTTCCGTCTTCGTGGGGTGAAAAGTTATGCGGAGGTACGGATGCAAAGTCGGAGTTTTACTGCTGTGTCGTGAGGATTATTATTTGGGGTGTTTAGCGTTGCGACGGTGATTTGTGATTTTGTATCTTTGCGTTGAGGAGAGGTAGGGATTGCTTAAATGTACCTAGGTAGGTACTATTACAGTGCGACAAGGCTATCTTGACGCGTGGCGAAAATCGGAATTAACGTTGCCGTCAAGTGTCCGCTTTATTCTTGTTTGAATATTCTAAGGTCTTGTTCTCCAACAGCACCCCCCCTGTCAATGTCATTCAAGTGCCAAGAAAGGCTTATCGCACTGTATACGTATTTTTTCAACTGGCTCTGGGTTCTAGCCCTTTCACTCCGGCTCACCACGGGTCTCCTCTCAGAGTGAGAAGGGTTAGAAGACCATAGTCTGCCACGCTGGCCCAATGCGGATTGGCAGACTATAAAAATTAAAACTAATTAAAATAACTTTTTATTATATAAACTAATTAATAGGTAAAACATGACTTGCTAAAGAATATTTAATTGCAAAATAGAGTTTGTGTTACAAGAAAAGTAATAGAAAGTGAATTACCCGAAGTCGTCTTGTCGACGCGTAATACAAGTTTGCGAAATTCAATTAGAGACCAAATTGAAATCTGTTGAAGCTTTGTAACTTTATATAACACTAGCTGATGCCCGTGACTTCGTACGCGTGGATTTTAGTTTTTAAAAATCCTGTGGGAACTCTTAAATTTTCCGGGATAAAAACTAGCCTATGTCCTTCGCCGGGTTGCAAGCTACCTCTGTAAGGCTCTGTACCAAATTTCGTTAAAATCGGTTGAACGGTTGAGCCGTAAAAAGCTAGCAGACAGACAGACAGATAGACAGACAGACAGATAGACACACTTTCGCATTTATAATATTAGTAAGGAAGTAAGGATAGTAAGGACTAAAGCTGATGCCGGCGACTTCGACGCGTGGAATTTGGTTTTTAAAAATCCCGATGGAACTATTTGATTTTCCGGGATAAAAAGCAGCCTATGTCACTTTCCAGGTCTATACCTATCTATGCAAAAATCGCGTCAATCCGCTGCACCGTTGGGACGTGATTAAAGGACAAACCAACAAACCAACTAACCAACAAACAAACACACTTTCGCATTTATAATAAGGGTTTTGGTTTTTAAAAACCCCGTGGGAACTCTTTGATTTTCCGAGATAAAAGTAGCCTATGTCACTCTCGATGTCTTTATCTATAACCATATAAAAAATCACGTCAATCCGTTGCACCGTTGCGACGTGATTGAAGGACAAACCAACAAACAAACACACTTTCGCATTTATAATAAAGTATAGGTAATAAGGACTAGCTTATGCCCGCGACTACGTCCTCGATTGGACTACAGAAATTTCCAAATCTGGAAACCTTATACCTAGGTAAATAGATATAATCTACAAATTATCATTGAGTTTGATTGGTTATTCAAATGAGAGTCCAAAATACGTTTGTTTGGAGCGCATTACGAATAAACCTCTCTGGTAGAGATCGCGCTTCAATTCGATAATTCAATTGTATTATCCGCGCCAATAAAATAGTCGTTCTTGAAGTTATCCGAGACGCGTAACAATATCATTTTTTAGGTGACAGTGTAGCGTTACGTACGGGGGAGCGGAGCACACCAGGCCACGCGGCGCACTGTGCTCCGCATTTGCCATCTGCATTAGTGTGAGTGCTACAGCTGTACACAGTACACAGTACACAGTGCGTGGAACAATACCTGCACGAACTCGCACTCGCATCGTAAGTCAGACGCAACTATTTGACTGCCGGGAACTATACCTCCCTATTTTATTTTAAATTTATTTTATTTTGCACATTTCTCTTTTGGTGTACAATAAAGCTCATTTTGGTGTACAATTTCATTCATTTATTCATCAATTCTTAGCCAAACAGAATACCTACAACCGAAATTCGGCTAAAGTAAAAATACTAATCCGTTTCAATTTAAAACTTCCGGTTCCGCCAAGGGGCTTATCGGTAAGCCCGATGTCATTTCATATAAATTAAAGAATAACAGTTGCATTAACTATTTTCCTGAATACAAACTGAAAAGTTCTACCTCTGGTATAGAGACGTTATAAGTCCCGCAAAATGCTAATGCGCATGGCCGCCATTTTATTAACGTTAGCACTAGACTGAAGTTTGAGTAATTGAATCATAAATCGTGGTGATCCCACGGGATTTTTTAAGAATCATGCATATAAATGTTTGTACGAAATTTGGTACTGAGATATCTTGCATCTCGGGGAGAGGCTACTACGGATAGGCTACTTTTTGTCCCGGAAAATCAAAGAGTTCCCACGGGGTTTTTAAAAACCTAAATCCACGCGGGTGAAGCCGCGGGTATCAGCTAGTTAAGCATAAATATATTCACAGTGTAGGTAAGTACACGTAATTCGCCATCTGCCGCCAAACGAGTTGCCCAAGTTATTGTCAAAGAAGCTTCGAGACTCGTTCAAGTTTTGATAGAATTTTCAATTACCTTCCTTTGTTTCGAGAACTTGCGCTCCCGAGACTAGCAAGGACTGTGCACACTGACTTTCTACAAAAATAGTTACCGACTTACATATTTTATTTCAATGTAGTTATGCTAAAGATTTTGCTCGTTATAAAAGATTTAAGCCGTGCTTTCGTGATTCCTTTCGTCAAATACATAATATTTAAATGGTCCAAGGTTGCCTGGAAGAGATTACTTTAGCGATAAGGCCGCCTTTGTATGCTACAGCTATTTGCTGACAAATGGGCTGACCTCATGGGTCAGATCTTGCACTTTTGTGAAAATTTATAATTTTGCTTTTTAAAATTTATAATTTTAACAATTTTTGTAAGTATGTTTATGTTAGTTTGTACTCGTAGTTTAATTAGTGTATGTGTATGTGTAATTAAATAATAAATAAATAATAATAATAATAATAATTAGATTAAGATCCTTGTATGTTTTTTTTATATGTTTACTTTGTGTTGTGTGTATTTTTCCTATTTTTAGGGTTCCGTACCTCAAAAGGAAAAACGGAACCCTTATAGGATCACTTTGTTGTCTGTCTGTCTGTCCATCTGTCTGTCAAGAAACCTAGAGGGTACTTCCCGTTGACCGAGTATCATGAAATTTGGCAGGTAGTTAGATATTATAGCTGACATTTGGGGAAAAATCTGAAAACCGTGAATTTAGGGTTAGATCACAAAAAAAAAAATTAAATTGTGATCATGAACTAATGATTAGTATTTTCAACTTTCGAAGTGAGTGAATATATCAAGTGGGGTATCATATGAAAGGTCTTCACCTGTACATTCTAAAACAGATTTTTATTTATTTTTATGCATCATAGTTTTTGAATTATCGTGCAAAATGTCAAAAAAATACGACTGTAGTACGGAGCCCTCATTGCGCGAGCCTGACTCGCACTTGGCCGGTTTTTTTTAAATATGATAGTGATATCTAACAAAATTTTCAGTGGTAAGTGGATATTATTTCCTAGAAGTATTATTTCCTGAAACAATAATTAGAGCCTGTCAAAAATAACTAACACACACACATTACACATAAGTTTAACGCTTGTAAATTAACTAATAACGAAGAAGCTAACACACATAATGTAATACCTAAAGATATTAAACTACCCTCAAGCAATTTTCCTCCAACACCCCTTACAAAACATTGTCTATTTAGTGTAAAAGAACAGGCGGGCGAGTGAGTCTAATTTTAAACTTCCCCGATCCGTCTTCGGAGCGCTCATTTTTGCCCCCTTTTTACCCCTTACCCCCGACCCCTACCCCTAAGCTACCCCTACGCCCACCCCTCGCGAAACTTTGACGTTTCCGTGTAGAACTAACTCTCTAGCACGGCATGCGGTCGGCGCGAGCTTTAATCAATTTTTCAACTTCATTTTTGGGGAAAGGGAATTAATTTTGCATTCTTAGAGGTATATTATCCTCGTTAGTATTTTACGAATAAGAAGGATTTTTAGTCTGCATACCTATACATATTCTTACTTAGTTCTTTGCTTTGTCCAGCAGTGGACGTCGATCGGTTGATAATGATGATGATGCTTCTATAGAAAGGGTCGGTTGCGTGGGTAACTAATTGACAAACATACCATCAAAGTACTATGGCTCGAACTGCTGGGTCTAGCAACTTGAAAAGGAAATGAAATGAATATTTATTGATCAAAATTTGTTACAAATAACTTTTATGGAATCCTGACCCCTAAACTAGGTGAGCCCGTATGTAGGAGCCTACCTTTGCATAGTAGGTTTTCTCTATAAGATCCCCCACTAAGAAACCCTTTTCGGGCGAAGCCGGGGTGGTTCAGCTAGTCTAAATACCTACATATATATATGTACATAAAGATATATACATAAATAATAAACAGAAAGACTAGTACTTCAAGTAGGTACCGTTAAAACTTGAAATTTTGTATCTAACTCAAATCAAATATCTAATTCAAAAGAGAAAACTTTAAGAAAGAAAGGATATACAAAAATTGTAGCCGAGGGAAACCGGGGCGGGTCAGCTAGTCGTATATAAAAAGTAGGAAGTAATGTACAATAATGTACCAAGTATTTAAACTTACCTAATTTTATGTTGGACTGCCAGACAACACAAAGTTTAACTCGTTGAAGATAGAGTTTGAAGGAACTATTTCCTTTTAGCTGAACTAAGAAAGGATTTGAAAATGTTCACTTTAAGTCAAACGGTTGTATTAAGAAAGGTTTTTTAGAAAATCAAGCCATATTGGAAGATCTAGAGCTAAGGAAAAGTATACTCTATCAAATTAAAAATTGGAATTGTTTAAAATAGCAAATTAGACGTCGTATCCACAAAAATAATCATAATTAAAATTATTTGTACAAGGAGAACTAGGTATCCAATCCCTCCATCCGTGTTTGCGTCCACTGCTGGACATAGGCCTTTCCAAATGCGCGCCACCACACACGGTCCTCCGCCTTCCTCATACATCCGCTCCTCATCACCTTCTTCAGGTCATCGGTCCAAGAACTAGGTAGGTATACGCAATTCCATGCAAAATAATTACTACGTAAATACACAAAATAAAGCTATTAAAAGAGCAGTGATAAGTATATTATATAATTTCATGAAACGCCAAATCCCGAATCCGAAAAACAAAGGCACCGAAAGAACTTTCGAAATGTAATTCGCCAAAATTTTACATCCAAAACTAAAACTATTCCGTCCCGAACGGCTAAAAAAGGTCGGCCTATCCAAACATCGACCCTTTATAAAACAGCGGGGTCGCAACTGAACTAAAAACCCCCCCAAAAAGGCAGTAAAACTAAAGGAATTAGACCCTTCCAACTACTTTTCAAAGCACTTTTAGACCCATACTAAATATATGAATCTCAATTTATATTTTCGAACAGTGCCCGACAGGGACGGACTCTATATTATGCTATTAATTTACTTTGTTGTTTTCAGGTTCTACGGAGCAAAAATCATATAAATGCAACTGGAAAAAGAAAGAAGATAAAGTACCTACTCTGCTTAGATTGATAATAATAATAATTTACAATCATAAATAAAGTAGTAAGAAACTAAAATATACTCATTACATTATAACTTAACGCTTTGCCGTACATTGTATAAAAACTGTAAAATATAACCCTCCTTTGGGCTTCGCCGCAGTCTGGTAATTAAAATAATATGACAGCAGATGCCTGAACATAAATTCCGTGTCTGAAAGAAAACACCCGTCACGTTGGTTAGTTGTTACCCCCCGGCCTGCCCGTTTGGCATGGGAAGTAGCAAGGAAAGAAGGCATAGACGTAGTGTGGCTGCGTTACTCGCATACTGCACGCCATGTTCCTCGTTCGGGCATGAACGCAAGTAACGCTGCCACACTACGTCTCTGCCTCCTCCTCGCTACTTCCAATGCCACACGGGCAGTGTGTGGCCGAGGGGTTAGGTATAGGTATACGTACGTCAATTTAGTAATTTGTACCTACTACCTACTTGTTGCGGAAGCGACAGCTTTTTGAAAAATCAGTATACTATAAAAGTAAAGCGAAGATATCGAATGAACATAGGTACAACATTATTTAGAAAATTCCATAACTATAATTTACAGAATCCGGCCCTGCTAACCGCACGATAAGTCTCTGTTATCGTTAACGGTTTCTTTCGAAAGGTCATAAATTGCGTTAACGGGATAACCTACCGGGTCAGAGATATTTTATGTCAGGAAAAATTTTATTAATTTAATTTTATTATCAATGGAAATAATTGAAATTGAATTAATAAACCAAATAATTAAAATGAGAAGAAAAAGCGGAGTTTTCGTTAGCATAAGCTGAAGCTTCACACGGGAATTGCTGCAAATCGGGATACCTACCTTATGCTCTACGCTTACGATTTAAGCTTCCGCTCCACGCTTTCGCTGTACGCGTTCGCTGTACGCGTTCGCTGTACGCGTTCGCTGTACGCGTTCGCTGTACGCGTTCGCTGTACGCCTCTACGCTTTAGAGTCAACCTACAGTTAAAATCTCGTTCATCAAGTTTGTGGCTATGCCTGTATATTAGTATGTTAGTCAGTAACTTTCTCTTTTAACAAATAGATTTAAACTAAATTAAAATGTGGCTAATCTAGGTACCTAATCTCTTAACTAAACTAAATTGGCAGATCTAAATCTATTGCTATGCCTTTCATAATGATCCCTGCGGAAAAGGATTTAGATCTGTAAATTAAGTTCGAAATTAAATAAAGTGAAAATTTATTGTAAAAAATAGTAAGTCGTTTCAAAAATATTGTACCGGGAACCCTGAAGTAATATGAAAATCCTGAATCTCAGTATCACACAGTCGACAAAAACTGGCGACGAAATTCACATCGTTAGGGTTGAGGACACGATTCATTCGAGGTGCAAGACGCGTTGTGGCGTAAAATCTTGCAGCACGGTTTAACGCGTTGCGAACTCGCATCGCAGATCGCAACAAAGTTTCGTAATGTGCCCCATATTGCCCCCACTACGCACCAGCAAGCAACAAACTGTAACAAAGACAACATAATTGCGCGATATTAATTCGCTAATTTCTATAGTTTCCCTTATATCTCTGTTTCCTCGGGGGGAGGCCATAAATCCGGCGATACAGGACGGAAAGCAATTTGCTTTGTCGTTGAATTTTCTCCGAGCATTTATTATATACGCTTACATAACATTGTTTAAGATTCGGGAGTAACAAAAGGGTTTCTTATCTGGCTAGGTTAGTGGGACGGATTTGTTTGAATAAATTACGTAGTTTTGTGAATGCCACTAAAGACCAGCTTGACTGGGCAGCGTTTGGAAAGTTTCAGTGGAAGACCAAAGTCTTCGAACAATGCTTTTTGCCATTGATGACATATAGATCCGTGACATGGTCGCTAACTATAGGCCTCGTAAAAAAGTTAAAGAGTCACTCAGCGGACGATGGAGAGGGCTACATTCTTGGAGTTTCTCTTCGTGCTTAAATCAGAAATAAGGAGCTCCGTAGAACAACCAGAGTAATCGACATTAGCTCAACGAGTTGCTAAGCTGAAGTGGCAATAGACAGTGCATTTACTTGGTACGAAAACCCAATAGTCGAAGTCCAAAGGTGCTGAACGACTTCTCACGCTTTTAGGATTCCGTATATGCAGAGAAAAAAGGAAGCCTTGCCCTTATAGGATCACTAATACGTTGTCTGTCTGTAATAACGTACTTTTCGTTGACCTAAAATCATGAAATTTGGCACGTAGCATTGTCTTATAGCATAATTAAAGGGAAAAATTCTAAAACTGTAAATTTGTGGTTACATCACAAAATCAGGGTTTTTGCGATTACCGTCATGAATGAACTACATATTTACAAGTTTCTAAGTAAGAAACCCTCAGTGCGCGAGTCTAAATCGCACTTGACCGGCTTTTTGTTTACCTATCACCTTCACTAAATCCAAGATGGCGGTATCTTACCCCCATAAACAAAGTAAGGCGTAATGAGTCAAGTGACATTCGTCTCACGTGTACGTACAAAAGTGCTGCAGTGCGAACACCTCCGAACAAATTCAATAAACTTGCTCAAACTACGCTGAAGGGGAATACATAATTTCTTACTGTCTCTTTGTACGAGAGTAGTGATGTACCTCCACTATTTTATTATTACTATAGGTATGTCCTTTTTAGAAGCTGTGATAGCCTAGCGGTTACGACGTCCGCCTTCTAATCGGAGGTCGGGGGTTCGATCCCGGGCTCCTCTTACTTTTCGGAGTGCGTTTTGAATAATTAAATATCACTTGATTTAACGGTGAACGAAAACATCGTGAGGAAACCTTCATGCCTGAGAGTTCTCCATAATGTTCTCAAAGGTGTGTGAAGTCTACCAATCCTCACAATATGGCCAGCGTGGTTGACTATGGTGGCTTTGTAAAATGTATCTTTTAAAATATAACTCGCCTTAGAAGACGTTCTGTAAGAAAACGTAACATAAATCCCCGTATTGGCGCGGCAGGAAACCTCAAGAGATTGCAGGAAGTCAGCTGATATCGAAGTGATGAGTTTAGGTTGTAGCGCGCTTGCCTCGAAGATGCGTATTCAATTTTGTCTTTAGAGAAAGCCTATCTGCCAAACCTCAAGATTTTGGATCCACTTTCAGTAAGTCAGTTTAGCATTTTAGATAGGTAGATAGATTAGAAATTTATTTGTCCCCAAAATATTTATACTATATGACGTTTACAAAATATAGTTTCTCTGGACTTTGTAAAATGTATCTTTTAAAATACAACTTGCATTAGAAGACGTTCTGTAAGAAAACGTTACATAAATCCCCGTCTTGGCGCGCGGCAGGAAACCTCAAGAGATTGCAGGAAGTCAGCTGATATCGCAGTCCGGAGGTGGAATAATTTAGCGCGCCTGCCCATTTGGTGCCGCCTGCTTGAATACTTAGGGCGAAATTAAGTATTTTCGTTTATACTAGTCTGTTTTTAAATTCCATGGAATTCTGACATTTCATTCTGATTCTGACGTTTGTTACCAGAGAGAGAACCAACTCAGGCTACGGATTCTAAGAATTAAATTTATAAAGACGTACCTAGCTATTAAGCTGTGATGGCCTAGTGGTTAGGACGTCCGCCTTATAGTCGGAAATTTTTAAAGTACTATACAGGCTGTAACCAGAACGCTAGAAAAACTTAGCGTTATTGTTATACTACCTAAACACAATCCACTACCAATAACCATTTGTGATTTGCCTCATTTTGTAGTTTTAGTGATTTAGTATTTTTCAAACCCGCACTGTATAGCGTGCAAAACTCGGGTCAATTGTCCACTTACGACGCGGCATTGATTACGAGTGATATTCGTTGACATCTGGCGTCAGTCAGATGCTTTATTTGAAATATCGTAAACTTTTGCAAAATAATAGGATTTTTTAATATATTTTTTCGCGGGTTTCTTATGGTATCATATCAGTAATCATCAGTACTATCACCTGTCTTCGTTTTTGTCAGCGTTCTGGTTACACCCTGTATCTGTGTGACATATCGATACGTTTTCTTTAAACATCGACACCCGTCCATCCCTAGTCAGTAACGTTACTATTTAAATCCAGTTACAAGTTCGGAATATATTTTGTAATTACAGGTAAAGTTGAGACATGAAAATTTTGTAGGCGCAGCTGCTGTGTGCTTAATTTGACTCTTTGAAATATTGTTATTTAAATTAAGTTGAGAGTCTTGAGACATGAGAGGAAAAGGGGTGTGATAGGCTGTTAGATGCTTGTTTAATGCATTATAAGAGACTAGATGAGACGCGGTGATAGCCTAGTGGTTAAGAGGCTGGCCTCTTATTCGGGCGGACCGGTATACGACTCTGGGCACGCACCTCTAACGTTTTGGAGTTAAGGTATGTGCGTTTAAGCGTTTAAATGATAAGCAAGCTTGGGAATGAGTTGCTTAGCTATGTGCTAGTTCTAATAAGTTTCAATAATTTTGTAAAGTGGTGATACTAAAAAGAATACCCGGCTGAGTTTGTTGTGGGCTCTTCTCAGACCTGGGCGCGTTTAGAACCTTCGTAGCTTTAGTTTTAAGTTTGCGTAATAATTATCACCACTATAATATCTTACAAATCCAACATCTGACTATCAAAAAGAGTAATTTATTACCTATTTTGAATAAATCATTTAACTTTGACTTTGACTTTAAGCAATTAAATGGGTACCTATAACTTACTATAACAGTGAGAGTTAAGATGATAGCATAGTGGTTAGGACGTCCGCCTTCTAATCGGAGTTCGGGGGTTCAGTCCCGGGCACGCACCTCTAACTTTTCGGAGTTATGTGCGTTTTAAGTAATTAAATATCACTTGCTTTAACGGTGAAGGAAAACATCGCGAGGAAACCTGCATGCCTGAGAGTTCTCCATAATGTTCTTAAAGTATTCATACACCAATATTCTAAGGTAGAATGCATAAGGCTCGCCAACTAATTTTATAACCATGTTATGTCACCTGCATTCTTATGAATAAATTTATTATTTATTTATTTATTTATTTATTTATTTAAAGGTGTGTGAAATCTACCAATCCGCACATGGCCAGCGTGGTAGACTATATGGCCAAAAATCTTCTCAATCTGAGAGGAGAACCGTGCTATGTAGCGAGCCGGCGATGGGTTGATCATGATGATGATGATAAAGGTATGAAGGGAAACATCATGAGACAACCTGTATGCTTGAGCATTGCAAGATGTCTCCATATTGTCTCAGCTCTCAAAGGCGTGTGAAGTCTGCCAATCCGTATTTCACCAGCGTGGTGGACTATGACCAAAACCCGTGCTCAGTAGTGAGTCAGCGATGGTTGATCATGGTGATGACGATGATAATATGACTAGATGATTCCGATGAAGTCGCGGGCAAAAGCTAAGTAGGTAGGTACCTACCTAGTTAGACATAAAGAATTAGGTAGGTATCCACTCATCTTTTACTAGCAAAATGCATACGTTTCGCGTTTAAAATGTGCTGCATTCGTTGGCTAATGCAAAACTTGAACGCGCCGCCATATTGTGTTTAATTCCCGCCAAGTCGCTCCAATTTTCAAATTTCGAACTTGGAACAACTCCACGTTTAAATTTAAGTTTTGGATTGAACGCGTTCTAGCATTCGAGGCACGAGTTTTCATATTGCTCTTGGTAGGTAGATATACCTACCTATTTAGAGACTTGCTCTAGATAGATATAGCAAAAAAAATTCATCCTCATCTGCAACTGTTGCCGCCCCACTACTGAGCACGGGTTCAGAACCATATCAAAATCATAATAGATAGGTAGTTACGGGTGGGTATCAAAATCCTCTCAGAATGAAAAGGGCTTAGGCTAGGTCCACCACGCTGGTAAGGTAGGTATCTATAGACCATGCCTTTGAGTTGAGAATATTATGGAGAGCTCTTATTACTCCGTATCTCAGGCAAGCAGGTTTACTCACACGATGTTTTCCTTCACCATGGTTGCTTGGGTTGTTACTAGAACTAGAAATTTAACAAAAATTGCGTGAAATTTTTAAAATACGTACCTATGTAGTCTGTACATACATACCTTCCCATAAAATGGCTAGATTTAAAAAGAAACAGGGAAAGTAAACTATAATATTGAAAAAATATTCGACCAGCAATATAAAACCCCATTTACAGCCATCGAATTACTATAAACTAATAATTAAAATCTCTCAAAGTTTACAGCTAAAAAAAACAAGTGAAGTGGAACGCAAGGAACCACCATCGTAAGGAAAATGCTTGTAAAATATTATCATTTCAAAATAAAATATTTAATTAATAAGATGAAAAAATAACATAGCAAAAGATTCATTATTCCTTGTATTATAATCTAAATCCATTTTCCAACTCCAAATTATTCAACAAATATAGTTTCCAATTTCAAATCCTTTATAGTGACTAAAATACTGGCCGCAAAATAAAAACTCATTTAACAGAACCACAGACAAAAAACGAAGCGAGCGGATTTAAACTTGGAACGCAAAACCAATCCCCGCGCAGTTCCTATTCCCGCTCCCGGACTGCCGGTTCCTTGCGAGAGAGAAGTAAACAAAATTTCTGCAAGGATATGAGGGCCCCCCGCCTGAGGGGAGGCTACCTCATAGACGCGTAGCGTGGTCTACGCGATGTCTACCCCTGACTACACGTCACGTAGGTAATAGAACCTAAGTAGCAGAATACAAAAAACATTATTCGTCTCTACATCAATGTTCCAAAGATTTTCAGAGATTGCTTTAAAGATAGGCCCTCTCATTTTTTGGCAAGGCCATAACGCGGCTGCAAAATTACAGCATTAAAAAATTAACTAAATCAATTTAAGTGGCCTTGTGCAAATGAGTCCTTGGTGCTTAAAAGATCCTCACCCAAATTGAACAGATTGTGTATATGCATATTTTGAGATAACACACACGTAGATAGATATACCAAACATTGACTAGAACTTTGATAAATCTTTTTTCCTAAAATAGTAAACAACAATATCTTATACATAGTTATTATTATTTATTACTAGCTGCGCAGGCGAACTTAGTTCCGCCTAACAGTCAATTCAAATTTTAAAAATTTTTCTCTCCGTAAGAACCACCATCGTACTTCAAGGAATATTATAAAAAGAATAAGCGAAATCGGTTCAGCTGTTCTCGAGATTTGCGATGACCAACACATGTAGTGATTCATTTTTATTTTTTTTTTTTTTTTTTTTTTTCGTTTTTTTTTTTTTTTTTTTTAATACAATAAAACTTAAAGCTAGCCTTATCTAATTACTATGTTTTTATTATATTTTTATATTATAGCTATCCTATCACTATACAGGACCAATAGCGACTTTTTATCAAAGAATAATTTTACTTTAAACAAGACGTGATGTTGTGTTTAAAACATTTTCTAAGTATTTCAAAACGCGCTTGTCTAAAGACTGCATATTTTACTCCCGCATCATAAGCACTAAGTAAATCAAAAAACGGGCCGAGTCGAGAACCAACTCCTTTTTGGAAGTCGGTTAAAAATAGCTACCGATACGGATTCCTAAACTTTCTTATTTTTGTGACTATAAAAGGCACTTACCTAACGTTGTCTCGCTCTGTCTAAATATGAATCTTTGAATACATATCGCACGAACCGTTCTACACGTCTATGGGTTAACTAGTTAACGTTTTTTGTCTGTGTACGTTGTGGGGTGGCGAGATTTTTATCTGTGTGCGTTTTAGTGTGGGGATGAGAAAGTTTTTTAGTGGGGGAGTTTTAGATTCGCCTCTATATTGCTTATGGTTCAAGTTTCTGTAATATTGTTGGGTTTTCTTAGCATAGTATTTTCCAAGTTACTGTATGGTGGAAATTCTTGGAACGTTTACGGAAAACATTAGATAGTTATGCCTAGATTCAAAGAAATATTTATATTTCTGCATGCTAGCTAGCTGCATTATAAACTAGCCCAGCTTATAATGCAGCTAGCGTGTGTACTGACCTTTTATTATCTTAAAGATCTTAAGAGATCTTTTGAATAAAAATAATTAAGTACCTAAGTAGGTATTGTAATTAGCAAAAATTACCTAATAAAATTCAAACATGACTAAGCTACTTATAAAAAAAGGTCTAAAAAATGGGTAGTTAAGTAGATACTTAATAAATATTTTGAATTCAAAAAAGGCACTTCTAGGCGTAACTTTAAAGATGCTTTTACTTAAAGTAGGAATTTATTATGTTACAGGCAATATTAATATAAAAAAATAACATACCTACCTGCCTAGGTAACTATTAAAAATTAAACTATTTCTAAACAAAACATTACGCCCATGTCACAGAAATTTTTAATTATGGAGTAGGTACCTATCTACGTTGAAAAACTACACACATAAAATAAAACCCATACGCACGTAGGTACATAACACCGAAATTATCTACTTCCTACCCGAATTAATATAAAAAACACCAATACAAACTTAATAAATCAACGCTAGTTATAATGGAAATACAAAATAATAATCCCTCATAGATTTAAACCTAGCATTAGTGGTGTTGCCAACAAAATGATATAAAATAAAACACTGAATCTCCAAATGCAAAAACGTACCACCATTCTATTCGTTGCTAAGTACCCACCCCTTTTTTCACCCTAAGAATTACTTTAAGGCGGGCGGTGGGGTTAGGCGCGCCCCCTTTGGGGTTTTTTCACCCTTTGAAGAATTGCCCCAAGGCAAGGGTGGGGGGTGTATTAAGTATTGAAAAGAGTACAGTTTTTGGATACGCTCGTTTCGTATCCTTATTTAGTTTTGTACGTTTAAATGATAAAATACGTTATTTGGTGATTTATGTGTGTGTACTTAAGTATCTACACTAGCAGTTTAATTAGGTATTTCTTGGTCGTATTTATTAATTCTTTTATCATTTATCATTTATTTATTCAATGCATTCAAATACTAATAATACTTAAGTCATTAAACAATTATTGTTACCTATACTTATAATAACAATATTGGAAACCCGTTGGGGTACAGCAATTTTAGTAGGGAGACAAAGTAGGTAGTCATTTATTTTATATTAGGCTTTTTTCATCAGATTGAGTGAACAATTTTAATATACCTCCCTGATGGTGCAGTGGTAAGTCCCAGCAGGTACATAACTTACTAAAGGGGTAGGTACTAAGTAAATAACATAAAACAATAAGTAGATGAAGAAAATAGATGAAAACAGATCTAAGACTCTAAGTATCTAGGTATACCTGCCTGCTGATTCTGCCAGACCTCCCCATCCAAGTTATGCATTATAAAAGTCAAAGACGTCCTCTCGCGAGGCAAAGAGTAAAGATAAGCAAACGAATTCTAGCGGGGGTGCAACAATGAACACTGTATATACAGAGTGTTTCAAATTAAATTAAAAAAATACTCAGATAGAATAATCAAAGACTCCAGATACTCCACCTAGGATACGTTCGTATTTTAAAAAGTGAAGAGAAAGTACCTACGCTTATATGTATGTGCAAAACGCATGCGTGTAGTGGCACATAAATAATTCTCCGGAGTCCGGAATAGCCCTGAATTATAGCCTTTCTACTAAGAAAAACCATCAAGTAGGTAGATAGGTACCTCAGCGGTTGCTCTTTCTAAAAAATCTGATTAAGTACCTTAAACCTTTTCAATCGGAAAATGCAGCGTTAGCAGATCCCCACCAGTAAGTATAGGTGGACAGAAAACATCAAGCGTGTCGTAGGGAGCCGCTGGAAGGCGACAGTGCAAGACTGCAACGTGTGAAAGTTCCTAATAGAGACCTAGGTCCAGCAGTCGATGTCTCACAGATCTCAGTAATGACGACGAAAGTGCAGTAAGAGGTAGCGCGCGCCACGGAAAAATTCCGTACGTTTTTTTCTCGCAAAATTGTGAACTATAGAACTAAGTACATACATAGAAGTGCGCGCACTGCAGAATTAATTCCGCACCGGATTTTGATAGGTTAAAATTCTTTGCGCATTTTAAAACGCACCGCAACTCACCAGACCGTGGTGCGCGAGCTCTTAAAGTCGTCAACCTCCTAGTAGAATGAGTAGAAGTATGACTTTTCACATATTTATACAACGAGATCAATCAATTAGCGAAACTTATAACACAACCTAAGTTCAAAGAACCAATGGTTTAAATTCGCACCCTATATAAACATTTGCACCCTAAAATCTTCGCGACTCATTACTCGCGGGCTTACGAGGGGGGGTGAACGGAGTAAGAAAAGGGGGTGAAAGGGGAGTTAGGGAATCTTCGTCGAAATCTCCGACATTTTATCTAAATGGGCCTCGGAATGGAAGTCGTTCTGCTAATGACCCCGAAGAAATACGTAAGACTGTTCTGACGTTGATGTATACCCGCCCTAATGTTCCGTTATTGTGTACACGCCCTAATGGTGGGGGTTTTACATTTAATTGAAATGTCAGGTGAGAATTTGTTATTAATTTCGTTTCTGTTTGGTTATAAAGATGTGATTACCTTTCGGTATACCATACCATACTTTGTTAAGCTATCGACAGAGGAATGTCTCAACGACAGAGACAATGCTCTACAAATCCGCTATCTCCATCTAATGGTCGATGTACATTATTTTTCGCCGCGTAGGTATACTGTACTAGGAAACGATCAACCTTTCTCAAATAAGTATCTACATTTTACTGGTCACTAAAAGAAAATAAGTATTGTACAAGAATAGGTAGGTATGTACATGTCGTCATCTTATCCCATTCCAAGGTACACTACTGAGCACGGGTCTCCTCCACAGGGGAAGCGGACTGACTATAAGTTTACACGCAGTTTCACTCTACGTAGTATGCTGACCAAGTGCGGATTGGCAGACTTCACACACCTTTTAAGAACATTATTGAGAACTCAGTCAGGCATGCAGTTTTCCTCACGAATTTACTGCCTAAAATAAAATCACTAAAATAGGTAATTATTAATTAAATGAAAATATTAAATCGCCCTATTTACTTAATTGTTAAAGTCAAATTCCTGCGGGATTTAAAAAAGGAGGTATCGAAGTCGCGGGCATCATCTAGTAGCTAATAATAGGTACCTACCTAGTTAGTAGAAAAATTCTTATGTTTCATACAAATTTTTGCAATTTGTACCAATCTCTTAACTAAGTAGAGTCCTAGACACGAAGAAATTGTTAGCTCTGAGGCTATTTCCAACCCTTCTTAATCAAATACATCAATATCGATTCCAATCGAGTAGAAATCGATTCCCGGCCACAATTAAATCGATACAATTTCATTAAGCGGGGGGAAACAACAGCTTGTGCGAATTTAAATCCAACGGAAATTTTGCTAGACGGCAATCTACGAGCAATTTAGCTGTAACGGAGTCATTTGGCTTGGAGCGTCTTCGCGGGGAGATGATTTGTAATTTGTTTTCTAGCTACAAGCTTACAGCAAAAGGTTTCACCTGAAATTATCGAGAAATTTCTAGAAATTTGCAGACAGGTAGATATAAGATACTTATTTTAATTTGTGTACCTACCTACCGAAACCATAAATTTATTTACAGTGATTTTATTCTCTGTGGACATGCTTCGATCTTATCCACCAGCAATTTAACTGTAGATGACTTAATTGTAATTAAAACTAGGTATAATATGACTGAATAATTATAAATAATATGAAAAGGGAGAGCAAAAACTAAGCAAGGAAATAGAAGAACTTAGTAAGAAGCTTACCATTATGACGTGGATTACAAACAGCAAAAACTGTTTTGCAAAGCGGAATCTCCAAAAAATCGCTAAAATCTTCTAAAGCCCACAGATTCAAAAACTGCATTTTTATCGAAACAGGTACACTTTTAGTTCACCTACTTTTAAGCACTAGGTATCTAAAGCTCTTTTAGGTACCTCAAAATACCTAATACAGAAAATTACTTCACAATAAAAACACGTCACACTCAGTAGGTCCTTATTTCTAAAACTACTGTGGTCAGAAATTTCTTTCCTAACCCTTCAAAAGGCAACTGAAAAATGAAGACGGCATTAGAGACCGATGTCCAGTGTGGGAATCGAAACAGGTTTTTTGAGATATAAAATGAACTCTTTGAAGGAATAACAAACTGGTTTCTTTGTGGATGGGGTTGATGCGACCAAACCGGACACCGGTCAACGTGAGAAATAGAATTAATGAATAAAAAAACAATTTTAAGAATGTTTATAGGTAGGTATAATAAATAGGTATAATAAATATTCACCCTTTTCGATGGTCGCGTTTGAATAAGATATCACCTGATGGCAAGTGATATTACCCTACCTACTCAAAGATGTAGACCGTATCACCCGATGACGAGATCATGTAAGTACCTAAGTACCTACTTGTATATTTTTAGGTTTCCGTACCTATAGGATAACTTTGTTATCTATCTGTCTGTCCGTTCTGTCCGTCTGTCCATCCGTCGTGTCTGTAAAGAAAACCTATAGGGTACTTCCCATTGACCTAGAATCATAAAATATAGTAAGGTCTTATAGCACAAGTAAAGAAAAATATACGAAAATAGGGAATTTATGGTTAGGTACATCACAAAAAAAAATTAAAATTCTAAAATAGATTTTAGAATCATTTTATGCAAAATGCTTTTTGATTTATCGTGCAAAATGTCGAAAAAATATGACTACGGAACCCTCGGTGCGCGAGTCTGACTCGCACTTAGCCGGTTTTTTCATAGAAAATGGAAAGTAAAATTAATTTTTCTTTTAAAATGTATCTACTTGTTCATCAAAATGTTGTAAAATTGCTACTTGCATATCTATTACTTATTTCTTAAAGAATAGCTCTCTTCCATCTCAGACTGCATCACTAGGTGATATCGCAGACAAGGGCTAACATGTCATCGAAAAAATAAAGCAGTGTATTTAACCACTCAAGGTACTTAGGTCTAGGTAAGCTTCAGCTGCCTAAGCTTAGACCTGAAAAAAGACCGCAAATATATACCTGATGCCTATAAGTGAAGTTCAAATGGAAACTCAGTTGCACCCGTTTCCCCGCCGCGCCAGCTGACGGATGCGGAGGAGAAAATGCAAGCCGTTTCATTACGTTTTCTCGTTTGGAGCAGAACGATTTATGGCCGCACCTCGCCGCGCCTAGCCACCTGAACTTAGCGAGAGTAATGAATTCTTGAGCAACTTGTTTAAGACTAAATAAATACAGTACCTACCTACCTAATTACTTTATTTTAATGTATAATAACGGGTAGGTGCATATCACGAATAATTTTTGTTTTTATTTGTCGATATTTCAGCCCAATTGTACGGGTCGTGGTCACGACGGGACTGCGGTGCTGCGAGAGATGAAGTTCGAGCTGTCAAGGGCAGTAGCGAACTATACCCTCTTTCTTGTTATTAATCGTGGTATGTACCCGTTATATTATACACTAGCTTATGCTCGCGACTTCGTCCGCGTGGACTACATGAATTTCAACCCCCCATTTAACCCACTTAGGGGTTGAATTATCAAAAACCCTTTCTTAGCGGATGCCTAAATCATAATAGCTATCTGCATGCCAAATTTCAGCCCGATCCGTCCAGTAGTTTGAGCTATGCGTTGATAGATCAGTCAGTCAGTCAGTCAGTCACCTTTTCCTTTTATATATTTAGATTTAAATAAATATGTCGTTAAACCAAGAAAGAAGCTAAAAATACGTAATTACTGTAGCTGTTTAAGATTAAATTAATAAATTATCTTGAAAAAAGCTGTGTAGGTATGTACTATACCTAGTTTTATTTCATACCCCATCCTTCGTTCATACCCGTCCAGTCACATATTTCACTGTTTTTTCGTATATATTTTTCCTATCATCATCATGATCAACCCATCGAACCAATCTGAAATTTGGCATGCAGTTGCAGATATCGCTTATGTCGTAGACATCCGCTAAGAAAGGATTTTGAAAATACAACCCCTAAGCGTTACCCCCTCAATAGGGGTTGAAATTTGTGTCGCGGGATTAAGAAATGGGCCGTGATAAGCTAGCAGACAGACAGGATTCAGCATTTACTTTTTTTTTTTTAATTTTGCACTACAAGCATATTTATCATAGAGTTATGATACTTAAGTATTTATCTACAAACTCATAGTATTAATCTTTATTTTATTCTTTAAAATGCCGATGTCCAATGTGAGAACTAAAACAGGTTTTCTAAGATACAAATCCAGTTGTTCAAGTAAAGAACAGGTTCTTTTGTTATGGGGTTGAAGCGACCCCCACGACAACGGACAGCGGTCAGCGCTAGCCTGAGAAATAAGGGTAGGTGAGTTATTTTGTCACTAAGTACTTTTTATTGTTCTTATTAAATTATTTTTAAACGCAAAAACTATATTATCTGAGTTTTAATTTTCCCACAACTGTATGTTTTGTCAAAAATAACATTTGTAAGCTTAACCCGCGTCATGTTTAGGTAAGTAGTTGTAAGTCGTTAACTAAAATATTATTACCTATTGTATTCCTGCATAGTAGGAATTGTACCTAAAGTCTGTTCACTAACTTTAGTGTCGCTACACCCGCAGGGGCACTATTATTTTGCTTTGATTATATTATTACCTAAGTATTTTACACTGTGTTTGTTAAATAAATGTGTTCTATTCTAAGAATAAAATAGAATACCTAATATACTTATTATTCTTATGTATATTGTAATAAATAAAAATAAATAATAAACACTAGTTGGGTAGCGACACTATGTTAGTGAACAGACTTTGCCTATAGTTCGCGACAGGTCGGGATGGTAATCGGGGTATGAGGCGTGGGGACACCCCGCACACCCGCACGTCATCCGCGCTTGCCTGTACAGTGTCAACGCGGGGGGGGGTCGCGTACTATAGCTACAGTAGGTACGATTCAAACTTAAATGCGTCTGCGTGAAGTTGCGACACGTGCGCAGTTACCCTCCCCGCTTCCCTGGACACCCAAAATGTGTGTGGTGCGCAACGTCGTGCGCAAACTTCAGGGGCGCATTTAAGTTTGAATCGTACTGTACCCGATTTCTGTTCTATCATCATTATCTTCTCTACCTATCATCGGCACACTAAAGTTAGGTACTAAGCTGGGGTCTCCTCTGAAAATAAGCAGGGCTTAGGCCTGATAATCCACCACCCTGAACAAGTGCGGATTGGCAGACTTCACACACCTTTAATAACAATGTGAAAATCTCTCAGGCATCCTCGCCACGTTTTGCGCCGCCTGAATCCAGCGGCTCCCTGCGATTCGTTTGATGTCGCCTGTCCACCTAGTCTAACATCACAGCGCCTTTCGGTGCAAGGTCGCCATGGCAGATCACCTTTAGACCTCAATGCCTATCGGTTTTACGAACTATGTGCCCTGCCCATTGCCACTTCAGCTTCACAATCCGTTGAGCTATGTCGGTAACTCTGGTTCTTCTACGGATCTCCTCATACACGTAGGTACCTACTACCTACATACCTACCTAATAATATTACCATAAGGTAAAATATTACCTACGGCGGTTTTAGTTGCGGCTCGTTGGCTCAAAAACCGCGGTCTTTCGAATATTCACCAGCCGGTCAGCCACCAACCAAACTATACGATAAAGCTCGCAGGTCAATCATAGCAAAGTCTGCGAATGTATAAAATATAAATAAATCTATGGTCTGCGTTGACCCTAATTTGGCAAAATTATTGTTTTGTCTCTCACTTAGCGCCATCTATTGACACCTAGCGAAATCAACAGGAACTGCGCGCTCTATGTGCCATCTATTGTCTAGTAGAGGCTGCAAAGAATCAAGTTTCTTTTAAACGTTTTATAAAAAATATATTATTATGCAACAACAAAAATATTAATATTATTTTTTGTACTTTCATTATTTTCCATTGATTTTAATTTTATTGTTAGTAAACGTGAATTTTTTATTTCATTATACAGTGCCATCTATTAGTGTAAAGTTACAGCTGTTGAAATAAGAACCATTCTTATTAGACGTTATTGAAACCAACCCGTTTGCTATGTTTAAAATCGTGTCAATGGAAAAAGGCGCGAACATTCAAAATTCTTCTTAGCTAAATTTTTAAACTGGTCTGTTTCGAAGTTTATCAACCATAATAATAAAAATTACCTTTGTAAATATATTTCTACATTTACATGTATGCTAGTGGGACTCTAGCAAATTCTTATAATAATAATAATTATCAATTACCACACTGTGAGAAAAACCATACAATCACATCACAACGTTCCAGCAACGCACAAGACTGCAAATACTTTTTTATTTATGGCATAATCTTGTACCTATATCAAATATTTGAAAAGAGCAACCGCCGAGTTTCTTGCTGGTTCTTCTCGGTAGTAAAGGCATTCCGAACCAGTGGTAGATGCATCCGACTATTCGAAAGTACTTGTAAAAGTTTATTCGAATAAAAAGATTTTTATTTTATTTTATTTTTATTTAATCCACGACGTCTAATCTACACGTCTCAAAGTCAAGCAGCAACGTGATTTTTATTCATATTATATTTATAAAAAAATAGTTTTTAGTGTTTTATTCATTTATTCGTTTGTGTGTTCTTTACATAATAATCGGAAATAACGTTCATATTCAAATTCAAGATTAAAACATAATAATTTTTTTTAGGGTTCCGTAGCTCTAAATGAAAAAGGAACCCTTGCCTGTCTGTCTGTCTGTCTGTTTGTATGTCCGTCTGTCCGTCTGTCCGTCCGTCCTTCTGTCCATCTGTCTATCGTTTCTTTCAAGAAAACCTGTAGGGTACTTAATTCCCGCTGACCTAGAATCATGAAATTTGGCACGTAGGTATCTTATAGTAGCAAGTCGTAAAAGGAAAACTCCGAAACCGTCAAAAATAAAAATAATAGATATCTTCCTAAATAATGTGAAAAAAATTGATGGCGCAGTCCGTCATTAACTTGCAGTTTTCTACATAAAAGTGTTAGCGTATTATATTTCTGCAATGTTCGATGGTGCAGAATCCTTTGTATGCAAGTCCGACTCGTACTTGACCAGTTTTTATATTTATAAGTATAAGAAAATAAATAATATTTTATTTATTTTTATCAAAGAAGTAATTAAACTATTAATTTAAATAAGTAATTAAACTTAAATCTAAAAAAAAACAACACTAAATTTAAACTAAAATAAATTAAATTAAATCTAGAACCTCATCGATACCACCGCAGCGAGGCATTGTACCCAAGATGCTGGCAGCATTACCCCTTTGGATGGCCAAACTAATTCTTTGACCAAGGTAGCTGCCAGCTCTCGGGTCCCCGGTTGACTCGATAACTCTTTTCGCAATTTCTTTCTCGAGCCCCCGGGCCCCACGGCCCCAAGGTCTCCACACCAAAAGGCACGAATCGAAGCTCCAATCGAGGTTTTTATATTTGCGCCTCTTGGCCTGATCGGCGCTGATGGCCGCTGCACCCGCCATAGAGGAGGTAAGAAAATTGATATATACTTATCAGTGTCGTTTTCGGGTTTTTCTTTTTTGAGGCGCTGTTACGAAAATGAGGTCCTGCTAGGTGATTCTCTAACTCAGTGTCTAACACTAAATGATAGCCACTGAGGTTGGTTAGTTCTACATTGCTGCTTCACTGGGTGATATTAAAATGTTTTTTCGTAGAAAACCTTCAACGGATTAAAAAATGAGCGCCGTGCCTATCATTCAGTGTTAGAAACTGAGTTGGCGTTTTTTTATGTCAATACATTAGTTCATAAAGTATCTACACACCTACTTAGGTGTTAATCTCTGTTTTGAATTTAATTAAGTTAAAAATGAAAGGCCATCTATCCTTATCAAAAAGGATAGACGCTTCGATTTTTGGCGGAATAGATGCCCTTAGGAGTTCCTTAGGGGCATCTATCCCCTATGCCATTTTACATATAATATGTCAGCCGTATTTTAACAATTTTACTGTTCTTCTGGTACGACTATATATGTATGTATTTTGAAATATTATAGTTCTCAGAAATAGACCAAAACAACATGGGAATCAATTAAATGACGTAGGGAACGTTAAAAGTTAAATGTTGAATTATTTTTGTTGAAAAGGGTTTTTTTTAGTTTTAATATGGTTGTGAGACTCATTTTAGAATTATGTTCAAAGATTATAAATAGAACATTTTAATAATTAGATACATATTTTACCTTTTTTTCACTTTAGGTAGGGCATCTATACCTATTGGCATTTTCATGGCGGGGCATCTAACCCCAACAAAAGGCATCTATCCCCAAAAAAATGGGTCTGCGAAAATTCAATTTCTGCAAAACCTGTAATTGTTAGGTCAACAAAAACTAGTCGTAACGTTACATGAAAGAATAAACTAGCTATAGTACCAACAGGAATTATTCAAATTATATTTTTATTTATGAAATTAGAACGCTTTTTCAAAAAGTGGGGCATCTATTCCGCCTTTACCCTATCGGTTTTCGGAACTATGTGCCTTGCCCATTGCTACTTGAACTTCGCAACCAGTTGAGCTATGTCGGTTACTCTAGTCCTCATACGGATCTCCTCACTTCTCATTGGATCACGTAGAGAAACTCCGAGCATTGCTTTTTCCATCGCCCGCTGAGTAACTCTGAACTTTCTTATGAGGCTCACAGTTAGCGACCATGTCTCGGATCCATGTGTCACACTGGCAACACGCACTGTTCGAAATCTTTCGTCTTCAGGTACTGAGGAATTTTAAACAAGAATACATCTCGAACGCAGCCCAGCCGAGTTGAACTTGGCGGCTGACCTCTTTCTCGAAATTGGACTTACCTAACTGGATTGTGTGTCCTAGGTACCTACATAAGTACCTACTCGTCTGCAATTTCGAGTGCAGAGCCCCCAATTGTTTACATGGGTTACTTAAGTACAACGATTATTGGGTGGGGCGGGACATAGCATTAGACATGATTTTCGTCTTACTATGTTAATTTTTAGGCCCACCTACTAAGTATGGTCTGCTAAGGTCATTGAGCATTGTATTGACTATTGAGGTCTATCAGAGTGTCTGCAAGAGATACCTAACGACCTGGTGAAATAATATTGTAAATGCCGAGCATAGACTTTGTTATCGAATTCCAAGTCCCAACTCTTCAATCCTGATGCTGCAAGGTAGGTACTGAACTCCTAAACCGTGTGAATTTGGAAAGTTTTGCTGGTGAATTGATAAGTATTTTAGGTACCTATTAAGCAATGACTACTTACCTACACTAAAAAGCTTAGGTAAAACAAAAAATACTTATATTAAAAACCGACTTCCAAAACCACTACAAAGTAAAAAATAACTTTTGTTTCAACACCCAGGACATCACCCATTAATAGCCATGAAAACTGAACGAAAATTCAATAAAAACCTACCCGCTTCAAAACTTCTTCCAAACTTGATCCACTATCAAAACTACTTAGCCACGCCTTCTAACAATGAAGTCACTTAAGTGTTACCATCTCTTTCTATCACAGTTACAAAACGTTACGCAAAGTAAGACAGCTCTACTCATTTCGTAGCTATTGTTAACATAGTTTTTGACGTTCATTCTGAAATGCAGTAAGTTGCGTCGTTAGGACAAGCGATTTTCAGCTTTACGCGTTATTATTTTAGGATGGAAAAATGAACGCATTGAAATATTTTTATGACGTTTCAGTAGAGGTTGAAGACGGAATAGGGCAACATTTTTACGCGAGCGATTCAGTAACGTAAGGTGATGTCGTAAGAGCTATAGTGGCGTAAAAATACATAACTTAAGACGTTCTAGGAAAAAAATACGCGGCAGCTAGTAATTCTATATCGACGTCTTGCACAAGATGGCGGTGGTAGAGGCGTTCGAAATTTGAATTTCTCTGAGGAATAGGTTGGGGTGCTTATTTTATAGGGTTCTTGCTATTATGGTGGTTTTCAGCGCTTTTAACGCTTTGATAGCGCTTGGCCTGTTTTGTATGAGATTTGGTGTTAGAACGTCTAATAAGAATTTTGTTTTGGTACGAATTCGAAACTGCGGAATTAGAAAATGGCTAATGAGAAATGTAGACATGTTTAAAAGGAAGTCTAAGTACCTAGGTAATAGGTAACTGATATTTATTAAGTCTGTGGTTTTCCACATACCTAACCTACTCAATAAATAAAGGCGATTTTAATTATTGACTCTAAGTAGGAAGGCCCATATAGGTAGGTACTTAGGAGGCAAAGCGATCACTCTTGATTTTTCGGTTAACTACCTAATTAGAATTAGAATTTGTTTATTAATAACTTGGTACACAATCAATTAATTTACAAAAACCACTATAATAATTAATAATCATTAAAGTAATATGTGTAAACAAAAACAACACAAACGATAGAACTGCATTAGTGAAACACACAATTGAAATGATAGCGTGATGACGTTGCCACTTTGGTCACATAAGGAACCCCCCGCCCCGCGCCGCGCAGTAAATTATGACAGGATCTTCAAATCATCCTACATAAACCATTTTTAAAGTTTAAATCAAATGTCTTTGATAAGGTAAGAATATTTTTTCTATTCCTATAGAACGCACCCCTAATCACCACAAAAAATTCCATTCAGCAAGTTAAAAGACGACACGAAAAACAACCTAAGTACCTAAACCTACCTATGATAAAAAAATAAGTTGAATAAAATTCTCACAAGAAAACATTTTGATTCAGTTTGTACTGCCCATAACCGGACTGAACTGGTTTTGCTTTTTATCTAATTTTGTGTAGAAATCCGTCTATTTTGTTCTTTTTAGGGGGGGTCTTGTAGGTCAATTGTCATGAGAAAAATAATTACCTACTTATAGGTCCTACCAACCTACTTTTCTACATTGATAGTAGGTAGGTACCTACCTACTTAGGTACAAAGATACTTACTTGTAGGTAAGTAGATAAAACTTAGGTAGATCGACCTATCCTATAGGTAGGTACCTAGAGATGAACCATGTAATACCTAACTAAGTACATATAGCATTTGAAAAATCACAAGAAAAGCCTTTTCATATTATGTAACACTAGGTATAAGTACCTAAGTACTTACTTCCTTTTATCTAATATTAAATCTTATAATTTCCCAAAGTTTAAAAGTTACTCTTACAACCTACCCACCTACAATTTTTTTTCCCGCTTTATTGTCTACATTTCACGCGCGTGAGCTAAGACGCTAAGAAACGCGCGAGCGAGAACGCTGCGTGTTAGAAAGGAGAAAAACATCTAGTTAAATTACTTATCTAAGGCGCAATCATTTGCTACTTATTACGTTTCACAGAAAGCGAATTTTCAAATACCTGTTTCATTCAACAGGTTTTAAAGAGACAACATAATATGAAAGTCGAACAAAATTCTCAATTCTCACAAGAAAGCATTTTGATTCAGTTTGAGCCGGCTGTAACCCGATCGAACTGGTTTTGCTTTTGAAATAATTTTGTGAAGAAAGTTGTCTATTTATGGGGAATCCATGGGTCAATATGTCATGAGAAAGACGCTTTGATATTAACTGGTCACCATTCCTTTACCAAATTAAGTACTTAAGTACTTAGGTAGATACTAGATGATGATTTCCCAATTCCCGACCTGTCGTGTGTCTAGGTACTTGGTATACTTATTATCTTTGCGTAGATCATATCTATGTATGGAGCCAGAATGATCTCCTTTTATATCTACCTTACATGCAGATTCCTTTTCTTTTGTACCTATATAAAATGAGCCATGAATTTTAAGGAGAGTGATGTCGCCTAAACACAGGTGTAGGTAGGTATCTACTTATAGACCTAGCTTAGGGACAGTCGGTATTTCTGTATACCTACTTAACAAATTGGTATGTTATTATAAGTAGATATGTATGTATAAGTACTTAAGTATAGGTAGATAATTGTATCTGCCTATGTTTTTGATCAATAAAATATAATTTATTATTGGGGCCGATTCTCTTGTACACAATCTCTAAACTAAACTAAAGCCGATTCTTTTGTACACAATCTCTAAACTAAACTAAAGCCGATTCTCTTGTACACAATCTCTAAACTAAACTAAATTAACAGATCTAAATCTAGTGCTATCCTTTTCCGCAAGCAGCATTATGAAAGGGATAGCAATATATTTAGACGTGCCATTTTAGTTTACTTTAAATATTGTGTACAACAGAATTAGCCACATTATTATATTATTATTAAGTACTTATATCTAAGTGGGTAGGTAATGTTTAGGAACTATGGAGAGAAATCTAGATACCTAGGTAGCTAGGTATTTACTTATCTAATAGAGCGGTCAGTGGTCAGTCGATCCCGAGAGAGCATTGGGTCAAGGGCGGGCGACAGATTGATAATAAACGCAAATTACTCCGAGTTCATGTAAACAATGTAGATAGGTATACCTACTGCCTTAAAGAGGTATTTATATCTACCTAAGTAGGTCGTTGTTAGGTTATTGTACTTGGTTTGTTTGAAGCTGCTGGTTTTAGGATTCCTTAGGTAGGTAAGGAACCCTTAGGTAAGTACCTATAGAATCACTTCGTTGTGACGTTAGACTGTCAAGAGCCATTAAGGGAATCAAAACCTATAGGGTAGGTATAGGCAGTGGCGTGCAGGTCATAGAGGCATAAATGCACTGCTTACCCCAGTTGTAATAGCTCAATGCAAATGTTACATTATGACCTGCCAGTAAACAGGTTCCCCTAACTAATGCCTACCCTGGCTTCAAACCCTGTGCACGCCACTGGGTATAGGTACTTCCTGTCGACCAAAGACATTTTAAGTGTCTTTGCTGTTGACCTAGTAGAATCATGAAATTTGGCAGATATGGGCAGATTACACCTACCGAGTAGTGAAGCGAGACAGTAAATTAATGTCACTCGGCCGAGCCAGTGCTGTGGCTGAGAAATTGCGGCGAAATTGCACTCGTTAAAGTGTTTATAAGTACTTACCAACCGATTACTCGGCCGAGGACACTGACTCGCCACTGTACTCGGTAGGTGTAATCTGCCCAATAGCAATGTCTTGGGTTCACTTATGATTGACAAAAAACCGGCCAAGTGCGAGTCAGGCTTGCGCAACTACAGTCGTATTTTTTAGACATTTTGCAAGAAAATTAAAAAACTATGATACCTACATAAAAATAAATAAAAATCTGTTTTAGAATGTACAGTTGAAGACCTTTCATATGATACCCCACTTGATATAGTTAAGTATCTTACTTAGAGAATTGAAAATAATAATTATTAATTCAGGACCACAATTTAATTTTTTTTTGTGTGGTGTAACCACAAATTCACGGTTTTCAGATTTTCCTCCGAATGTCTGCTATGAGATCTACCTACCTGCCAAATTTCATGATTCTAGGTCAACGGGAAGTAGGTACCTACCCTGTAAGTTTCTTGACAGACCGACAGACAGGCAGACAGACAGACAACAAAGTGATCCTACAAGGGTTCCGTTTTTCCTTTTGAGATACGGAACCCTAAAAACGTATAAAAATGCGCAGTGTTTCAAAAATTAATAAATAAATAAAATAAAAATATTTTTTATTCAATTAAACTTTTACAAGTATTTTTGAATAGTCAGATGCATCTACCACTGGTTCGAAATGCCTTTCCTACCGAGAAGAACCAGCAAGAACCTCGGCGGTTGCTCTTTTCAAAAATTTGATATAGGTAAGTACTTAATAAGTACAATATTAGGTATGCCATGTATAGGTACCTATAAAAAAGTCTGCAGTCCTGCGCGTTGCTGGAACGAGCTGCAGGTCAAATCCACGCTCTTTTATCATTTAGGTAGATAATTTTTAATTGTGTAATTGGTAGGTATGCTTTTTTCAGGAGCGAGGTAGGTACTTTCTTTATTACCTATTATTTACCAAAGCCACCATGATCCAAACTTCATAGTCGCTGATCGTTCCTCGTATTCGTATCGTATTGGGGACAACACGCAGAGAAACATTCAGCTTTTATAAAATACGTGCTGGCTCTCTCTCTAGTAGGTGGGTACTGTAGAGGTGCAACCTCTACCGTTACTTGGCTGGCAGCTATTAGGAAAACTTCGCAGCTGCCACACAACAATATTCAAATTTGGAACGCAGTGGGGAATCCTCCTGGTCACGCACGTTACAAGATTCCACATTCCCTATCATCCGCTCGTCACGTCAACATCTTTTACCATTGTATTATATAAAGCTCGCGAGCCCGTCTGTATTGTACATAACATATCAATTGTAAAGTGTAAAATAAACATCACTATATGTAGCTGGTTCTTCATTACATCAACCCTTCAGCTACAGTACCTACATGGGTTCAACCATTTTGTTGATAAGCACCTACCTATACATATAAATCTTAATGTGCGGAAAGCGCTGGGGAAACTTCTCTTAAAATCCACCCCTTACAATATAAAATACCCTCTACCCACCTACAAAATAGCTACCTCTAGATCCTACCTATCTATAGTTAAATTCCGAAAGGGTCCCATAAACTAAAACAGCCCGCATTTCCAAAAAGGAAATAGCAAGGCGATAAGAATCCATTTTGAGACGTCTGCAAGACTAATGCCCCCTCGGGCTTATCGCACAAAAGGTACCCCCACCCCTCTTTATAGAATTTTCGGGCTTGCCTCTAAGGGGGAGTCCCCCTTTTTGCAGCGTACATTTTCATTTCCTTCATCTTTCCGCGCTCGAGAAACCAGTGGCGGACTTGGACCGTTCAAATATTCTTATACCAACATAATATTAATTCACAAGCCAAACGCCCCTGCTACAGATGGGTAGCAAAACTCAAATCATTTATTCAGATTGTGTATTAGGTATTGTATAGGTACCTAGGTAGGTAGGTAGGTACTTACACTTTCTGATTGTGACTTGCTGAATTTGCAATACAATGATGCTAAGTAGTGATAATTATAACACGTAGGTAAACTTAAAACTACGAGGGTTCCAAACGGGCCCAGGTCTGAGAAGAGGCCACAGCGAACTCACCCTGGTAGGTATTATTTTTTATTATGAACACTTTACAAAATCACTTAATCAAAGCTGTTTGGCAACTCATTCCCAGGCTTTCTTATTATTTTAGCTTGAGAGGAACTATTCCAATAATTTTGGGGTTCCGTACTTCAAAAGGAAAAAAGGAACCCTTATAGAACTTTTATAAAATAAGGAAGGTCTGGCACGCGCTGTCTCTCTCTATAGTTTTTGCCGGAGCGGCAACGCAATGCTTTTGTGGCACCAAATACTCAAATCCACAGCGGTGCGGCGAAGCATTGCACGCAAAAAACGCATCGTGTGGCTTCAGTCTTAGCAAAAAACGTACCTGGCGATAGGCGTAGGCCAAGACAAACACTAGGAAAAATGTATCGTGGATAGAGTAACGCAACAACCAAATTTATTGGGTAAGTACTAATTCTTTTTTAAATAATTTGAATCCGTCCCTGCATCCAATTCCCCGTCTTACAGCGGCAACCTTAGACACCCGTTTCACCCCCCAACCCCCCCGCAGTTCGTTAGCGAACTTCCATACTTTGTAATATGCAAATGTCGAGTCTAAGGGGAAGCCGTGTTACGTCTTAAAATGAATTAATGACGTAGGTGATTTAGGGGGAGGCGCTAGGGGTGGGTTTTAGGGGGTTACAGGTGGAACTGCTTAGACATTTTGAGTAAATATTGATTATAATGTCTTCGCCCGTGTTTGTGTTTGTAAAGTTGTTTTTGTTTGAGTTTGAGTTTTGTTATAATTTGAATTAAGTAGGTAGATATCTATAAACGATGTGAATTGACTTAACTTAGAAGGTAGTTCAAACTATAGGATCCAAAATCAATTAGATCGAACTTGTAGATATCAAAATTTATGAACACGTAATCAGAACCCTTATTATAAATGCGAAAGTGTGTTTGTTTGTTCGTTTATTGGTTTATTGGTTTGTTGATTTGTCCTTCAATCACGTCGCAACGGTGCAACGGATTGACGTGATTTTTGAATTGTGATGATTGCATGGGTATAGATACATACCTGGAGAGTGACATAGGCTTCTTTTTATCCCGGAAAATTAAATAGTTCCCGTGGGATTTTTAAAAACCTAATTCCACGCGGACGTAGTCGCGGGCATCAGCTATTATTGATAAGTCGAAAATGCTGTGTGCATTGGTCGAGATTCGAGATACGAGACTCGAAAGCATTGAAATAGAAAATAGAATTTATTTTTATTGAAATAAAATTTTAGAAGTGCTTTCGAATCGTCAAGTGAATCTACCACTGGTTCGGAATGCAGCTCTGACAGCAAAGAAACGGCTGTTAAACTCTACCTTCTAAACGAAACTAATATTTCGGAGTAATGTGCTTTTAAGCTTAAAATGTTATTTAAAACTACCCACATAGAATATATGTTATTTTTATACATACTTACACATTAATACTTGTGTATTTAATTTATTGTAGGTATAGGTATATAATGTGTTTAATGGGTAGTAGGTACATTAATACAATTAGGGATAATAGATTCGTTTTAGGGTTTTTAGGTAGTTATTTAGATAGATTTTTAGACAATAATAGTAATATTAAGGGTTGTTTAGACGTAATGAATATTAATAATATCTCGAGCGAGCACAAGGAATGCTGGTGCACGGATAAACCCGACCAGGTTTTGCTGCATCGGAATGAAGTTTGTAATGTACCTAGTAGGTATTTAAAAATGTATGTTTGTTTAAAAAAAAGCAAATAAATATCACTTGTTTTCAGAGACTATTTGCTTTAGTGGTGAAGCAAAATATCGTGAGGAAATTGATTATGAGGGTAGGTACTTATGTTTTCCTACTCACTGTATTATTTAGCTCAAAGTCTAAGCCCAAACGACATGTTAACGCGATCAGAGGACGGGGAATGCCAACCAACCATAACGACATGTCTTATCTAGCCACTTAGCCAGCGCTTCTCAAAGTTTTGCTATTTTATCATACAGGTCCGGGCTATCATATTATTAGCAGTCGTATTCTATTAAAAGTATTCTCCTAAAAAAGGATATTAAAATCTATACAATCGGAGATTGTGAAAAAAAAACCGGCCAAGTGCGAGTCAGGCTCGCGCAATGAGGGTTCCGGACTACAGTCGTATTTTTTCGTCATTTTGCACGTTAATTCAAGAACTATGGTGCATAAAAATAAATAAAAATCTGTTTTAGAATGTACCAACAGGTGAAGACCTTTCATATGATACCCCAATTGATATACCTAGTTCTAAAGTTCAAAATACTAATTATTTTAGTTCATGACCACAATTTAATTTTTTTTTTGTCTGATCTAACCCTAAATTCACGGTTTTCAGATTTTCCCCAAATGTCAGCTATAAGATCTACCTACCTACCAAATTTCATGATTTTAGGTCAACGGGAAGTACCCTGTAGGTTTCTTAACAGACAGACGGACAGACAGACAGACAGACAGACAGTCAGACAGACAACAAAGTGATCCTATAAGGGTTCTGTTTTTCCTTTTGAGGCACGGAACCCTAAAAAACGTGGATTTGACTCGCTCCAGCAATGTGCGAGACTGCAATTAAGATAATAAGTAGATTATCAAGTTGTCGATTCATAATCACTTCAATTTAACAGATGTGGTATTGTTAATAACTATAGTGTACCTATTTACAAATAGGTACCTGTAGCTAGAGAACTATGATAGCAATACCTACAGAGTGTAACCAGAATGCTAGCAAAAACTTAGCATTATTGTTAGGTATACTACCTACCTAATCACAAACCAATAACAAAAATTATTTTACTCATTTTGTAGTTCTTTAGTATTTTTCAAACCCGCAATGTAAGTATAGCGAGCAAAACGCAACGTTAGTTCACCTCTAGCGTTAGTCATATGTGAACTTTTACTAAATATAGGATTTTTAAAATATTTTTTCGTAATTTTTGAGGTAACATATCAGTAATCATCAGTATACTATCACCTGATTTTTTTTGCTAGCATTCTGGTTACACTCTGTAATTTTTTTATCATTATCATATTGTGTTTAAATTTCCGTTTAATAAATGTTGAGAACAAGTGCTCTAGGCTTCGTCTTTCCCTTTCGGGTGTCAAATAGGCTTGTATAAATTCTTGCATGGGGATTATTTCTTAACTTAATATGTTGATGGCCAATTTCTCACATACAATGACCCTATCAAATGGTGCAGGTTTTGTTTTATCTTTAGGTAAATATATAAGTTTATACAAAATACTTGAGTTAAGTAGCGATATCTACAGTACCTACTAAACTTAGTTAAGGTTAGATATACCTAGGTAAATATAAATAATATTTTTCTGCCGTAGGTACCTAGGTACCTACCTACCTGTGTCCATCATAACTTCATATTCATTATCATCATTACCTAGACTTTTTGTTCCGAAAAATGAAAGAGTACCCACGAGATTTTTCAAAAATCTAAATTCCGTAAAAAGGTAATAAATAGTAGGTAAGTACCTACCGAAAGACAGACATCTCACTTGCCTATATACTACAGTACACTGCAGAAAATAATGTACATTGACCTTTAGAAAGAAATAGCGGTTTTGTAGAGCATTGTCTCTGTCGTTGAGACCGACAAAACGTCACATAGATGTATGAGTGACGCTCTACAAAGTCAAAATCTCATTGTGAAGGTCTATGTACATTATTTTCTCCCGCGTACTGTAGATACTTAGATATAAAATTAGCTTTAGTGCTTATGGAATCATCAATCCCTTTACAACCGAACATTAATTTTCCAAAACCCGAAATCGTAATAAAACTGGGAGCTATTTAATTAACATTGATGTAGTAATAAAATTTGAGTGCCACCACCTTGTCTCGAGTGGGGGGAGGGGGGGAGGTCCCTACGAAAATGTCTTTCGCGTGAGGAATGAATAAGGTGTGCATGGCGTTATCTTCTCATACCTATCTACTCGTAAGTTCGTAAGTATCTACCAACCAATGTATTGATTTTTGAGGGGGAGGTACTTTGAGAGACACTCTTGAAATTAAATGAAATGTCTTAATTCCATGTAATATGACAACTTTCACCACTTTATGACGCACTAGATGCCCGCGACTTCGCCCGCGTGGGTTTAAGTTTTTAAAAATCCCGTGGGAACTCTTTGATTTTCCAGGGTGAAAAGTAGCCTATGTCACTCTCCAGATTTTTATCTATACCTACCCATGCAAAAAATCACGTCAATCCGTTGCACTGTTACGACGTGATTAAAGGTTTGTCCAACAAACCCACAAACAAACACACTTTCGCATTTATAGTAGGTAAGGGTACCTACTGATTAGACTCTAATTTTAGAGGATGGACGCGACTTCGTTCTGATTTAGCTTTTTAAAAATCCCGTAGGAAGTCTTTGATTTTCCTGGATAAAAAGTAGTCTCACGTAACACAATCTCCAAAAACTAAAATAGCGGGTCTAAACCTATTGCTATCTCTTTCATGATTTTTCCTGCAAATTCCTAAAAGGCCGGAAACGCATCAGCGGTTCCTCTGGTGCTGCAAATGTTCATGGGCGGCGGTAATCACTTAACATCAGGTGACCCGCCTGCTCGTTTACTCGCTATATCTATTTATAAATAAAAAAAAGAAAAAAAGAAAGGATAGTACCTACCACCTAGATTTAAACTTTAGTTTAGTGTAGAGATTGCGTACCTAGCTACCTATTTTAGGTCCAGTGACCTAGGTAGGTAAGTACCTATAACACAAATTAGGCACAATCATCCCGTACCTAATCCCAATGCCTACTTTGTAGATAGAAAATAGGTATTTCCACAATATTTCCCATTTATTTACTCACTTGTAAATATATATTCCGCTTCCACCAAGAATTTGATATAACGGTTTGAAACTTCGCCGCGCGCTCGTTTTGAATTTAGATTGCGTCTAGGGCTGCCAACCGACAACTGCAGAAATTTAGGTACTAAATAATATTTCCGACTAGCTGATGCCCGCGACTTCGTTCGCGTGGAATTAAGTTTTTTTTTAAATCCCGTGGCAACTCTTTGATTTTCCGGGATAAAAAGTAGCCTATGTCACTTTGCAGGTCTTTATCTATACCTACACATGCAAAAAATCACGTCAATCCGCTGTACCGTTGCGACGTGATTGAAGGACAAACCAACAAACCAATAAACCACAAACGAACAAACCAACAAACAAACACACTTTCCCATTTATAATAGGTAAGGGTACTGATTAATCGGTCGGAGGCCAATTTCTGGCCGAAGCCAAAGCCGATAAGTAAATCGGCTATCGCCACAACCTTAGGGTGAAACCGAAGGTTTAATAAAACTGCCATACGTCTTGCTAATTGGCCATCTACCACAATCCAACTTTTAATTGAATAAAAAAACAAGAAATCTTTTCTTGTTTTTATTACATTAATTAAATATCACTTGCTTTAACGGTGAAGGAAAACATCGCGAGGAAACCTGCATGCCTGTGTCTCCATAATGTTCTCAAAGGTGTGTGGAGTCTGCCAATCCGCACATGGCCAACGTGGTAGAATATGACCAAAACCCTTCTCACTCTGATAGGAGACCCGTGCTCTGCAGTGAGCCAGCTATGGGTTGCTCATGATGATAAATAAAACTACACCGAATGCTACGCTTGGCTTGGTTCTTGGCTTTCGCGGTAGAGTGGCAACAGACCGCGACCTCCGACCAGAACGACCAAGCTTTATTCGTAATTTTACAAACAAAATCACGCCGCGGTATGCAATACGAAACCGCAGACAAGAGCAGTGAATACGCATATATTTTACGAGCTTATGCTCGCGACTTCATCCATGTGGACTACACAAATTTCAAACCCCTCTCCCTTAGGGGTTGAACTTTCAAAAATCCTTTCTTAGTGATAATACGTCGTCTATCTGCATGCCAAATTTCAGCCCGATCCGTCCAGTAGTTTGAGCTGAGCGTTGATAGATCAGTCAGTCAGTCACCTTCTCCTTTTATATATTTAGACTAGCTTATGCCCGCGACTTCGTCCGCGTGGACTACACAAATTTCTAACCCCTATTTAGCCCCCTTAGGGGTTAAATTTTCAAAAATCCTTACTTAGCGGATGCCTACGTCATGATAGCTATCTGCATGCCAAATTTTAGCCTAATCCGTCCAGTAGTTTGAGCTGTGTGTTGATAGATCAGGCAGTCAGTCAGTCACCTTTTCCTTTTTATATTATTACTAGCTTATGCTCGTGACTTCATCCGCGTGGCCTACACAAATTTCAAACCCCTATTTAGCCGCCTTAGGGGTTAAATTTTCAAAAATCCTTTCTTAGCGGATGCCTACGTCATAATAGCTATCTGCATGCCAAATCTGAGCCCGATCCGCCCAGTAGTTTGAGCTGTGCGTTGATAGATCAGTCAGACAATCGTTTTATATATTTAAGTTTTTTTATTATTATTTTTAATAGACTAAGCAGCTTTCGCTGCTGCGTCTATATTATCAGAAGTGCTTCGATTTTCCATCTATTCTTGAACTGGTTAACAGAACTTGACATAACCACATCCTTAGGCAATGAAAAAATTGATGATGGCAATACGCATGGTATATTTAGATTACCTATTTTTCCGTGCAGTGCCAACCCTATGTTTCAAGAAAGCAAAGTAAAGAGCAAAGTTAGATTGAAAGGCGCCGCAGTAAGGACGTGCCGGAACGATGCGAAAGGAACGACTTAGAATTCCGAACAGCTTTGATATTAAACTGAGAAAGCCTGAAAGGGGGAAAGTTTTTTGGTCAGCCCCCAGATTGTGCAAGGAAAACGTATCTACCTATAATAGGTACATCGTAATCGTAATCGGCAGCAAATTCTGCTCCTTGTTTGGTTGAATAGGGAATTGGACTGTAGTAATAAAATAATGTGATTTTTTGTATAGCGGTTAGAAATCACGTCATGCATTGCCAGACACAATTGTCGTGGCAACCCCCTGCCAGATTTGTATACCTACCTACCTAGAGGTAGTTTATGGGGCTAGAATTTATTATTAAAGAGAATAATTAAAAAAAACTGCTTTTTATTTATATTTAACAAAATTAATTACTATTAACGTCACGCTGTACTGAAAGCGCTTAATGACGTCACAAATCGTAAACGAAAAATATTTTTAAATTTTTAAACAAAAAATATTTTCCAGCAGAAATCACTCTACCTACTTACTATTTTTAAAAATGCATATGACTCCGAAAGGAAAGTTACATAGGCTACTTTTTATCACGGAAAATCAAAGAGTTCCCACGGGATTTATAAAAAACCTAATTCCACGCGGACGAAGTCGCGGGCATCAGCTAGTCTAAATATATAAAAGGAAAAGGTGACTGACTGATTGACTGACTGACTGACTGATCTATCAACACACAGCTCAACCTACTGGTCGGATTCGGCTGAAAGGCATGCAGATAGCTTTTATGACGTAGGCATCCGCTAAGAAAGAATTTTTGAAAATTCAACCCCTACGAGCATAAGCTAGTACCTATCTAATTTATAAATACTTATCTAGTGCTCGAATGATTTTGATCTTCAAAATGTACCAGCACACTTTACACCACATAATACTGCCATACGTATAACTTAGGATAGGAGAATTATACGTAATTATGTAAATAAGTAAGCCGTGCGCACCCCCCCCCCCCCCAACCTTCTTCCACCCAAGGCGAGCCCCCTTTCGCGAAAACCGGCGATATTATAACTTTGAGCGCCTTCTAGTTTTAACTGTGGACATGGACTCTCCCTAACTCATAACGTGGCGGAAATATCTGCGCACCTCGCTGGAATGCGCTTCTCCTCGCGCTTCCCCGCAGCTCGCCCGTTTTCGCCTGTCCAGTACCGGTGCCAACTGTAACATACTGGTGTAGATATCTGGAAAAAAAAACTCATCGCCGGCCCACTACTGAGTCCTTCAGTCTTCTGTCTTGAGTCTTCTGGATTGGCAGACTTCGAACATTATGGAGAACTTTCAGGCATGTAGGTTTTCTCACGATGTTTTCCTTCACCGTTAAAGCAATCACTTACTTACCTACCTACCTATACTATAATATATCTATTTTAATTACATAAAACGCACATAACTCCGAAAAGTTAGCGGTGCGATCCGGGATCGAACCCCCGACCTTCGACTAGAAGGCGGACGTCCTAAGGCTGCCATAGCTGATGAGCCACTCGCCTTCGTGAAATGCAAGAACTAGGTATACTTACCTAGGTTCAACGGCGGGCTGATTACGTAAAACGTTGCAGTAGCGACAGCAACGCGACAGCAGTAGCAATGCGACAGTTCATAGATTGAACTAACTAAAGCTCGATTATTGTCTGCTCTGTAGCCGCTGTTACAGTGCGACTAGGCTATCTTGGCGCGTGGCGAAAATCAGAACTAACATTGGCGTCAAGTGTCGTCTTTGTTCTTGTTTGAATATTCTAAGCCTTTGTTCTCCGACAGCGCCCCCCTGTCAATGTCATTGAAGTGCCAAGAGAGCCTTGTCGCACTGTAGGGCGATTGTCTAAAACCTGCATCAATCATTATTACAATCTCAATTGTTCTGATTGGCTGAATTTGTGCGATTCTTGTTGCAACGATGCATTGTGGCCAATAGTGAGCGAGCATTAACCAATCAGAGATGATTGCGATCGTGACATTGTAGCTGTCAAACAACCGCGGTAGGGCCACTTTACGTGTGACGTTTGACAGCAATGATTGCGAGATGTACGCCAGTCGCAAGCCTGTTGCGAGATTCGTATAATCACCCCGCCGAACAATAAAATCCGTCTCCATATCAGCCGCACCGCAGTAACACGATTCTAAGAAGTAGGTACTCAAACGGCGCCATCTTGAATCTCATCCCGCGTCGTTACTTACGTGGCGCGGTAATGTATTAAAATATTATATACTACACTTATATACCGACTTCGCTTGGCGGTTTTGTTACGCGAGATTAACGCTGGAAGTTGGTGGGGAGATTCTATCTAAGTATTCTATTGTTTGAGTTTAACTTTTGATCCCATTTCTGCTTCAGCTAGGTAACAGTTGAAACCTGCAACCTCCTGAAAAAACCGGCCAAGTGGGAGTCAGGTCAGGGAGTTCCGTACTAAAATTGCACGCAATTGCAATTATTTTCGACATTTTGCACGATAATTCAAAAACTATGATGCATAAAAATAAACAAAAATCTGTTTTAGAATGTCCAGATAAAGCCCTTTCATATGATACCCCACTTGATACAGTTATCTTACTTTGAAAATTGAAAATGCTAATTATTAGTTAGACCACAATTTAAATTTTTTTTTGTGTGATGTAACCACAAATTCACGGCTTTCAGATTTTCCCCCGAATGCCAGCTGTAAGATCTACCTACCTGCCAAATATCATGATTCTATAGGTCAACGGGAAGTACCCTGTAGGTTTCTTGATAGACAGACGGACAGACAGACAGACAGATAGACATACAGACAGACAACAAAGTGATCCTGTAAGGGTTCCTTTTTTCCTTTTGAAGTACGGAACCCTAAAAAATCGGATGAATCCCATTTGTTCTTCGGAACTTGACGTCATCGGACAAAATGAGACAATTTTATCCTAATATTTTGTTCCATAGAACAATTGATTCTTTCTTTAATAATTTGTTCTATATAGGTACCTACCTAACAAAGTAAATGAACTTTTCTTTTTTCGTAGCGGAATATCATCAAGATAATTTTTAGGGTTCCAACGCTAACAGGACCCAAAAATGATCCTGGATAACATTCCGCCACGAAAAAAAGGAAAAATTGTTATGACGTCAAGGAAAAGTAAAAGATAAAATGCTAGTAGGTACTTAGGTAGGTAATTATGAAGTTGTATGGAACAATTGGGAGTTACCCACTTTTGATCCCATTTCTGCTTCAGCTAGGCACCAGTTGAAATCTGCAACCTCCTGAAAAATCTGGTGAGTATGTCGCTGTAATTTTCAAAATCGGATCATTGGTTCCGGAGATGCCGGATTCAATAAATTTTGCACGCCATGCTTATTGCTTGGCAGGATATGTGATTATCTAATTTTTAAGATGTAGCTGGCAGAAAATATTGTACATTGACCCTTAGAAAAAGATAGCGGTTTCATAGAGTGTTGTCTCTGTCTTGAGACCCACAAAATGGCACATAAGAATTACTTAGTGACAGAGACAACGCTCTACAAAGCCGAAACCTCTTTCTAATAGTCGATGTACAATATTTCCTGCCGGCTACTATAAATAATATCCATGCATGTATCATATTTGAGAAAATAAATGATTATGATTATGATTCTGACTACCCCCTACACATACAAACACACAAACTAACAAATATTACCTCTTTATATTAGAAAGTTACAACCTGTAACCAGCTTTGGCTTCAGAATTAAAAGAAAAATATTATCTAATAACTTTTTATTTATTCAAAAACAGTAACAATGATAATTAGTACAAACTAAGTTTATACTCCCTAGAAACTATGTACCTAGTATCAAAATTAACTAAATTGGGAACAAGTTAAAAAGAATATTATAAAATAAAATCTACCTTAGACGTTAATCAAGGCGTACCTAAATCTAAAACACATTATTTAAACTAAAGCATTAACCAATGAAAAATCAGAAAAATCGATTCAACGCGGAGTATTTCTTGCAACTGGTTTTCTTTTGATCGTTATTGCTTTGCGGTCAATCGACTTCAAAAGATCTTCAATTTGATTCAGCTCTTCACAAGAGACAGGAAGGTTGTTCCCTTCAACACAAACGTTAACCAGACCTCTTGGCTTTCTGTCAGAAAGCTTCTGAGACATTATAACACTTAACAACTTCTTCAGGGATATATAAGATATGTCATTGTACGCTAAATTCAAGTAGCACAATGCATTGTTACCAAAGCAGTACATTATACCATCTTTTACTGATGTATTAAGAGAACAAAACGGATCACTGAATTCTCCCAGTCTCTGTTCAACTAGGTTAACAGCTTTATCATAAAACACATAGTCCAAATTAGGGTTACTCCTCGAATCACCCAAGGACTTCAATGAATTCTCCTTCTCTAATTTCTTTTTTTTGGAACGAGTTGAAACGACTGAAAATGGTCTTGACGCCTTCCTTTTGACCACCGTCTTATCAAATTCACCCGCTCTCAATTCTTTTATCATACTCTTTACCATATCATTTTTCTCTTTCAAATAATGCATGCGTCTGTTTCTTGCTTCAATTATTTCTTCTTCGGTAAGTGGGAATTCTGTTAGGCAATCTAGTATGAGACGTACACCATCATCAGTCAAACTATTATCTGCTAAACTTATGTAGCTTAACTGTCGATTGGTTCTTAGAGCTTTAGCCAATGACACTACTCCTTTATCAGTGATCCTATTGGAAGATAAAATGAGAACCGTCAAAAATTTAGAGCCTGGTAAAGGATACGCCAATTTTTTGGCGATATTTTCAGCAACTGTATCGTCTATCTTACATCTTGCGAGGGATAGGTAGCGTATCTTATTTCTGCCCTCTAATAGAAGATCATAATTTGCTTCTGGGAGAAAGGAATTGTCAAAGCAAATCTCTGTTATGTTAGTGAAGTAGAGAAATTTGTCCATTTCATAAATCGTGTGCATGTCTATGCCACTATTTATTGTGATCTTAGTGAGATGAGTTTGGTATTTAACGACGAGTGCCATGATTTTGAATACTAAGCAAGGAAGGTGATTGTTCTTATCGAATTTCAGCTCAACTAGGTTACTGTACAAGTCGCAGTAAGCTAATATTTTGATTATTTTGTGACTACCCAATAGTTGGGGCATGTCGTCGAGAGATTTCTCTTCTTTCCCTTCAGAAGATATAAGCGTACGGCGAGATGTGCTCTGCTTGACCGTGCGGCCTTTTCTAGTTTTGTCTGCAAGTCCTACGTATTCATCTGTAAAAAATTAAATAAGTACAAGCAACAACAACAACAACAAACAATACGAGACAAAGTGAAATAAAACTATGAAATACGTTCGTTCATAGGTAAATGAAAAATGTAAAAAATCTAATTCGGCGTTCTCCATATGGGACTGAAAAGTAAGTACCTAACTACTTACTTAGTGTTAGCTGAAGTGGCAATGGACAAGGCACACAGTTCGAAAAACTGATAGACGATGAGGTTCTAAGGTGCTAGAACGGCAACCTCTGACCGGAAAGTCAGCACACCTCCACAAGGTGAAGAGACGACTTATAAGGAGTCGTAGGAAGCTGCTGGATTCAGGCGACGCAACGCAAGACCGTAGCGTGCGAATATTAGTCGGTATAGTACAGTACCTACGCGGCAGGGATCGGCCTTTACAATGACATTTCGGCTTTACTTATAGAACGTTGTCACTCATACCTATATGACGTTTTGTCCGTCTCAACGACAGAGACAACGCTCTACAAATCTGCAATCTCCTTCTAAAGGTCGATGTACATTACTTCTGCCGCATACGTAGATAGATGATCTTACTTTGAATGACCTTGGTGATGACAACCGTGCTTTCCAGTTGGTACTGGTTGCACGCCCAAGGGAAGAAGCTGAAGAAGTCGTTGGGTTGCGGGCGGTTGTCCGTCATCTCTTTAGTTTCACTTAGATTTAATCTCTCCAAGGTGTTTCTGTGAATTTATTTTCTTGTTGCATTGCATTCGGTTTTATTGTGACCTGTTACCTATACTCTTTAAACAAAAAAATATCACGAATTTAATATGTTGAGTAGAAAATGTTAGATTCAATGTGGATTGAATAATATTATGGCTATCAAATTGAAGTCAACCAAATGTTATGTCAAATTAATAGACATAGTCCGTAGTCCGTACAGACCATCGACCATGAACAAGCAAAATGGCACAGATTCATTGGTCCTAAAATGTTTATTTAGCACCAATGCAACCTCAGTGACGTCTGGATTTCAAACGGGTCGTTCATTAGTATCTACTTATCTAAGAGGTGGCGCTGATTTCTTCTTCTTCGTCGTATCACTCTTGGCAGAGCGGTCGTGGTCATCACGAAGCAACGTCTTTGAGGGCAGATGTTATATGCCTCACGAGCATTCGCCACTTCTCTCTGCTGGCCGACAGCCTGGTACACTCGTACAAAGGACTGCCCACAGTAGACTTAATTTGGTCGGTTCATCGCATGGGTGACCTTCATCGCCCTCTGGTGCCCTCTACCTTGCCCTGCACGACAAGACGCTGATTTATTTGGTTCCAAAACCGTGAAAACTTTTGTTCGCTTTGGCATATCTTGTCATTTATATCGATGTACTTTATGTACCTATATCTGCAGGCAAATGCTCATGAGTCAATGACTTTCAATCGTAGAATATTTCAGCGCCAGATTTGATTTGGTTCTGTTATAATATTTTGATATTGTTTTTATACCTGTTACAATATGTTGCCTACAACCTGTTTTGCGTGCCTCTCTCATCGAAATGCCTTTTCAATAAAACGAAATAAAAGAAAATGCTAATACCAAAAAGATGTTCAAGATCTCAAGTCCCGCTACAGCCTACAACTCGTGGGTACAACAAATCAGTGCCTGCAAAATTCCTCGACCCGCGGCGGGGTGCGGGCGGCGGGGGCGCGTCGATATTCGCGCGGAAGCCATCTTAAAATATAACTCCCTCCCTCTCGCCTCCTTAGACGCTGCTTTTTCAACCGCGCGCTGGGGTGCTCAACATTTGGTATCATATGATGATTTTTTAAAATATTAATTATCTAAATATATATAAGGAAAAGGTGACTGACTGACTGATCTATCAACGCAAAGCTCAAACTGATGATCGGGCTAAAATTTGGCATGCAATTGGTTTTTGAAAATTAAACCCCTAAGGGGGTGAAGTAGGGGGAAAACATATCCATTTTATCTATGGACGCGTCCAATGGTTTGTTTCACGCCTTGGAGGCGAGAAAGAGGGAGTTTTATTATAAAAGATGGCTTTACATGGCACTTAAATCATATGTTTATTATGTACGACTTTTTTTTTTTATTCTAAATTTTTTGGGATCTTTCAATCACTATGTGACTATGTCAGATCCATAGTACCCTTACGAGTAAGTTAAAAAACTTGTTTTTTTAATAGGTTTTTTTATTACTTAGGTATGTCATATCATGTTATATGTCATACCAAATATTTAGCACCATCGTAAATTTTCATGCCTTTTTTTTATAAAATCTGTGAACTATAGAACTAGGTAAAGGATTTAAATAATTCCAATTTACGGATTTTAAAACGCACAGTAACTCGCCGCACCACACCGCAGTGCACGCTCTCCCTAAGAAGGCGAGAGGGAAGGTATATTTTAAAAGATAACTCCACGTTTTAGGTACCCTATAGATAGACTAGCTTATGCTCGTGACTTCGTCCGCGTGGACTACACAAACTTCAAAGCCCCCCAGGGTTGAATTTTCGAAAATACTTCCTTAGCGGATATCTACGTCATAATAGCTCTCTGCCAGTCTGCTAGCCAGTCAGTCAGTCACCTTTTCCTTTTAAATGTATATATTTAGATTAAAGACTTAGAATGAAAGTTGAACTAATAGATAGATAGGTACGTCTCGCAAGATTTTCTTCCAGCGCTATCATAACAATTTCGCACTCAATAACTTACTTTAATAATGCCCTAAAGGACATAAACTATACACATATTTCACTACTAAAATTTTAGTTATCAAACATAAACCATCTTAAAGATACCCAGTTTACTTTGCAACCACTTACTCGTACATATCTACTACCTAGTATCTTAATAACTTGAGATAATAAATTTCTTGCCAACTTTGCTGTAGCGGCTAAATCAATACGGTATTAACCCACACATGGGTGCCTCACGCCTACGGATGCAACGTAAAAACTATTGAAATGAAAATATAAGCGCACACATGCTTATTTTACGGCGAATGCACCCACACTAGTCTACGTCAGGTGTGTATATGAACCGCGCCTCCACCACCCCCTCCCGCCGCCCTGTGCGCCTTAGACGTTGGCTTTTTACATGGGTACAAGCAACCGCTCAGGGGCTTGCAACAATTGGTCGTTTAATTGCATCATATTGATATACGTAATTACACATTTGTTTTTATGTGCAGATTTGTTTTTATGGGAATATAATGGTAGATTTGCCAGATCATAAAGCGTTATTATTAATAGGGATAAGTTATCAAAATAATGTTAAAATTTAGTAACCCTAATAAATACCTACTGTTCATTTATAGTGCACCATTTTAAATAGTGCATTAATAATATGGACTATGTCTAAATTTTACTTACACATTTGTTTATTATACCTATTAATAGGTAGGTATCTATACTTATTTTGAATTTTATTTAATCGACAGTAGTCGATCAAATACCAATACCTAATAAGGCATAAGACGATTTATTAAAGTTCAGATAGAGTATCGCAAGAGTTTTTTTTAAATACAATTTGTTACACCTTAAGTTTAATCTGTTACACAAATAACTTCAAATTATTGGTTTACCAAACTCGCCCGTATTTAAAATTTTAAAACTTACTTTTATAATAAGTTAATTCTAATAAAACTTGTATCTATCACAGACGATGTGAAAATCTGTTAGCTTTCAAAATGAAAATAATGAACGATCTCGTTTTTACCCCATTTGGAACCGGTTCAATACAAATCTAATCTCGATTATGTTATCGACTTGAGAGTGACTTGATAGTTGATACCCGTCCCTTACAATAAGTCGACTGGTTTCTTCGATACTATAAAAGCTACGGCATGTTGTAGTGTGGGAATTCAATAAAGTTAAGAATTTGATGTCTTCAAAGTATTTTAACCTGTTATGTGAGGTGATAGTTCTCGAAATCTAGTTTATTTGAACAAGTTCCACGTTTTTAAGCGATGTTTTATTGTTAACAATTGTAGAGAATCAAAATTTACACCCCTTTCATAACAATTTCACACGGTTTACATCGATTATAAAAGTATAACAGTCATTCAAATCACAAATCTTTAAATTTTGTTTTTTATTTATAAATAATGCCCACGGCTTTGGCCGCGTAGATAAAAGTTTTTAAAATACCGCGGGACTCTTTTATTTTCCGGAATAAAAAGTAGCCTATGTTACCCCGTGGTGTAAGCTATCTCTATACCAAATTTCATCAAAATCGGTTGACAGGATGAGCCTTGAAAAGCTAGCAGACAGACATACAGACAGTTTACTCTTTCGTTTATTATTTTTAACAAAAGCCTGAAATTGAAAATATCTAATAACTGTAAAGTAAGATTTTTATCTATAGTCTGATATCTCTGAAAATTTCTGATCAAAAATCAACATACTAAATCCATAAAATCATATAGTTAGGTATTAAATTTATGGCCTAAGTCTTTTCTCCCAACTTGTCTCCCCTAACTCACCTAATACCATCAACAGGTTTGTAAAAAAGTGATTATTCCCACGAATTACTTATCTTCACTTGAACCAGTTTATTTTCTTGAGGGTGTCTTTCTTATAAAATAGGGTGAATTGTAAACCTGTTTTTATTGCTTGCAAGTGGATTTATTTCAACAGGTGGATTTGGAAGGTCCTTTGAATAATATTATAAATATTCAGTCATAGTTTTGCCTTCTTTAACATAACAGTGATTATACCTATTACTTTTAAAAGTGAAAAAAATTATGTTATTTTTAAATAATTATAAATCAAAATTGTGAATATTGTTATATTTTTATATTTGGTAGATCAATCTAATATTGTGCAGGTATTGTGCATATATATATTGATCATCTATAATGTGCAGGTATGTTACCTAAGGTCATTACCATAGAGCGGAAATTTTCCTTCATCCTTACCTAATCTTTAAGTTATCAATCTTTATTACCTAAAGGAAGGTCTGAAGATCTTACAAGAATTCTCTTATCTTTCTTAGCTTAAAAGTGAAAAAAACCGTATAACAATTACATATTTTAAAGAAAATATTTTTCGAAATATATAATTTTCATAATGTAGGTCTACGCTTAAATATTAAAAAGTCCTTAATCAACTTCATCTAACTTCCACAACAAAAATTAAAATTCATAACGCCTACCAACACGTAAACATAGCAATACTAATCAGACATTTAATTATAAATCCGGCATGAATTCTTAACAGACTAGACATGTTAAAATTTCACTTCCCCCAGCTAAACTACGCCATAGGCGTATCGCAGCGGCCCCATCTCGCTGTCTTTCTAAGGGGACCGCATAAAATAGTTATAAAGGGGTGGGGAGCTACTTAACCGTTTTTAGGAGACACCCGCTCGGCGCAGAAACACCCCACTACTTCAGCCCACTTCCTGCTCCCGACCCCTTCCTTCGCATCCAACGGCCCCTTTCACCGTATAACTATTCGTATATTTTTAAGTGAAATTCTTACGAGGGTTGGCGATACCTGGCTTTTGCGGCGCTTATTGGTGTACTATATTGTTTTTGTAGTGGTGAGGGGATTTTAAATTTCGAATTCGGGTCAGGCGATTTAGTTTTAATTTCGTAGGTTGGTACTTCGCCCGGAAAATGGGTGAATGCTTCGGGTTTTGCGATGCGGCCTGCTCTCCTACCTTTTCTGTATTTATATTGAACGAAGGGTTTGTTTCATTCTCATTCTCTATTTATATTTTTTAACCATGTTATTACTTAGGTACCTAGTTAGTTTTTAGGTAGGTAATTTATATGTAGTCACGGCAATATCATCATCTCCCAACTAAGTATGGCCCTCTACTGAGAACGGGCCTCCTCTCCGAATAAGAAGATGCGGCGCGCTGCCAAGTGCGGAGTGACTTTGCACATCTCTGATGACAGCATTGTGTCCCGGTGTCCCGGTCAGTAAGTTGGTTGTCCCGGTTGGCAGTTAGGACGTTTGTCCACCGGCGCCGTCAACGTGTTGTGATCGAAATACGAGATTATTTTGGACGGAGTTCGGAATGACGCGTGTCCACCGCGACCGAAGTCAGCAGTTCAGTTTGATCTTTCTGTTTCGCAGTTTTTGTAGGGACGGCTTTAACGGTGTTACTGATGATCAGTATCCTATGGACTTCCCCATGATCTCATGGGGGGGGGGGGGGGGGGGGGGGGGGAGGGGAATTATTAACAATGGATAGATGTCACGGTCGTCCTTTCAGCAATTATGGCAGCCCTACATTAGGGACAACACTAAGGCATATAGGTTTCCTCACGAGGTCTCGAATCGGCGCCACTGTATACCTACCTATAGCTACAAAAGTTATTGTATTTAACAGTTTTAAAATAAAAACTTCGAAAAGTATCAAATTTTTGCATAGGTAGGTAAGTATGGTCCAAATAAAGAGGTCAAACCCTTACACAATAGCTTAGGTAGGGCTTATGACTTGATACCAAAACAATAAGTAAAACCTCGAGCAAAAGGCTCTCACGAAGAGGGCATCGTAATCTTATTAACTGAGAGGGTCTCCCGACCGGAAGCTATCTATTTACTAACAGGAAGTATGCTTTAAAGATGCTGTAGACTTGATTATTGGCCAGATAGTAGGTATAAGTCCCGCAAATTTCTAACGTTCGTGGCCGCCATTTTAGCCCGAAGTTTCGAGCTGATGGTATATTTTTATTTCGGCTGACGTCGAAATGACGTCATTTCGATGTTACTAATGAGACATGCTTCCAGCGCAATAGCAATTTGCGGGACTTATCAGGCGGTTACTTGTAAATAGGTAGGTAGGTCCTACGTCCTACCTGTGTTTTTTTATTTATTCAGATAGGTACAAGTTAGCCCTTGACTACAATTTCACCTGGTGGTAAGTGATGATGCAATCTAAGATGGATGCGGGCTAACCTGGAAGAGGTTTAGCAGTTTTATTTAGCCCATACCCCTTTGGTTTCTACACGGCATCGTACCGGAACGCTAAATCGCTTGGCACGGCTTTGCCGGTAGGGTGGTAACTAGCCACGGCCAAAGCGTCCCACCAGACTAGATCATAAATTTAGAAATTATAAAATTTCAAACCCCTGCCGGGAATCGAACCCGGGACCTCCCACTAACAAGGCCACAGCGCTTACCACTGCGCCAGGAAGGTCGTCATAAATCAAATTCAATTCAATTTACATTAGGTAGATACCTACTATAGCAAATGCCCGTGACTTCATCCGAGATGGACTACACAAACAAACCCCTAATAAGTATTTTACCTACCTGCTTAGGGGTTTAATTTTCAAAAATACTTTCTTAGCGGATGAGCTATCTGCATTCCTCTCAACCCGATCCTTTCAGTAGTTTGAGCTGTGCGTTGATGGATCAGTCAATCAGTTTTTCAGTCAGTCAGTCAGTCAATCACCTTTTCCTTTTATATAGGCCTAGGTACCTACCTACCTTATTTATAGAGAGATAGCCAGCGCGTACCAGACCTTTAGCTTTTATAAATCACGTGGCAACTCTGGTTTTCCGGGACAAACAGCCTATGCTGGCCCTTCCTGGGTCTCTCAGAATCCGAAGGGCCCTAGGCCCTAGTCCACCACGCTGGCCAAGTGCGGATTGGCAGACTTTAAACATCTTTGAGAACATTAGGTATGAAGACCTCTCAGGCACCAGGTTTCTAGTTTCTTCACTAGGTATGCATTTTACATACACTGCTAAAGCAAGTGATACCTACCTACCTATATTTTAATTATGTAATAGGTACTTACTAACTGATGCCCGCGACTTCGTCCGCGTGCAATTAGGTTTTAAAAATCCCCTGGGAACTCTTTGATTTTTAGGGATAAAAAGTAGCATAATATATCACTCTCCAGGTCTTTACCTATATATACCTACCTAAGGGAAACGCTGGTATAGTCGTCAGTGTACCGATACCCGTCAGATTGTAAAAAATGGTCAGCTATTAATTTCTAGCAAAAACTAAATGAAAACTTTTTATGGCAACATATTTGTGATAGTATTTTCCATAAATTAGTATAACAACATTTAGTCCAAACCATAAAAGAGTTGGAGAAAAAACGCATTCAAAGTTAGCATTTTCAAAATTTGTGTTTTTTGCCAGGTTTAGTTACTCAATCGTAGTCCTACATGCTAGTATTCGAAGAAAGTTTTGAAACATCTGTTGGCCACTGTGGTAAATCTGATTATTTTATACAACAGTCAAGTTAATTTTCTAACGAAATAATCTATAAAACTGTGTTACTTTTATTATTATTTTTGATTTAAGGCATGTGACATCTATTGGTACTTTGAAATCCCTACTTGACCCAATACTCGTCAAAATTCATACTATTTTGACGGTTACTGGGACACACTAGAAAAATGAACGTAATACCGACACTGTTCAATTTTAAACCTTATTGCAACGTGATAAGAATTTCAGTTGCGGTACACAGACAGTGACAGTTTTGGACAGTTAATCTGTACTTGAATTGACCTTTAAATTGAAGATGCAATGTTTTTATTTTTAAACCTGACTACGACGAAGTTAAAGTTTTATAATTATGCAATGTTTTTATTTTTAACCTGACTACGACGAAGTTAAAGTTTCATTATTAACATTATAAAACTTTAACTTCGTCGTAGTCAGGTTAAAAAATAAAAACATTGCATCTTCAACAGCCACACAGATACGGAAATATATATTTGACCAAGCGAAGTGAGGTCTCTGAGTCTACTTGAGTGAAATGGCACTTGTCCGTCTGTCCATCAGAGCCTTATAACTTCTGAATTACTAAACGTAATTACTTCAAATTTTAACATAAAATGAAAACTGACGGCCTTCAGACGAATATTGCATACAAAAATATAAAAGCTTTATTTCAGCGGGGCTCTCATATGAAATAAGGAGTTTTAAAGCGGCGATTGAATTCGACGCTATATGTCAAAAACGGCGACATATTAGAAGCTGAAACTTGTGTATAATTTCAGTTACATCGTGTACTTGAACAACAAAAATTAAAATCAGATATATGTTATAAAGAAACGAAATTATTTCATTTTTAATGGGCATCAGTATTTTTAACATAACTTTACAATAATCTTAATATATTATATGGCACTGTTATGGGATAATAGAGTTATGGGATACCTCGAGTTCTTAGTTCGGAGAGGACCACCGACCACTAGTTTATATATACCTAGCTACCTAACATCCTCATGATCAATCCATTGCCAGCTCACTACAGAGAACGGGACTCCTCTCAGAATGAGAAGGGTTTTGGCCATAGACTGCCACGCTGGCCAAGTGTAGATTGGCAGACTTCACAAACCTTTGAGAACATTATGAAGAATTCTTAGGTGTGCCGGTTTCCTCACGATGTTTTCCTTCACCGTTAAAGCAAGTGATTTAATGATTTTAAGCTTATTTCGTGGTTTAACGACATATAATAATGTAGATAACGGCTACATTCCACGATTATTTTGTTAATTTTATTTGTCGATATCTCGACCCAATTGCACGATCTTTGCAATTGGGTCTAGGCGATGGAGAGACTCTGAGTTTTTAAGGAAGTTCATAGTTAGCAATCATGTCTCGGAACCATATGTCAACAGGTATATATACCTACTCGTCTACAATGTCGAGTGCAGAGCTCTTAATGATTACTGGGTGGGGCAGGAAATGAGCCTTAGTCATGATTTCTGTCTTACTCATGTCCATTTCTAGGCCCACCTGTTCTGAAGCTCTGCTGTCATTGAGCATTGCATTAAGGTCTTCCAGAGTCTCTGCAATAATAACTATACATTGTCATCGGCAAATCAAAGGTGAGTGATGTACTCGCCATTAGTGTTAATGCCAAGTCCGTTCCAATCCTGAAGCTTAAAACAGTCTTCTAAAGCAGCGGTATAGAGCTTCGGGGGAGCTTCCTTCCCTGGTCCTCAATGCGGACTGACATCGTGGCGGTTTTCGTACAAGCACTTCAGCACTTGAATATGCCAGTAGTCGATTTGGCACCTCTATGGCGATCTCAATACAGCCTATGTTTCCAAGGAATCGAAGGCTTTTTCATAATCCAAAAACGTTAAACAAAGTGGCCGATTATATTCTTCAGTCTTCTATATAACTTGCCGCAGCGTGTGGATGTGATCCAGGTCCTGAAGCCTTTTCGGTATTTTTTGCTATCGCATTGAGTGGAGTTTCAAATGAAAGAGCGAGAAAATTTGGGGTTCATAAATATAAATATTAAAATATAACAAGCAACAGAAAAACAATTTTAAAAAGATGCCTATTTGACTAGTAGTCATCATCCCTATTTGAACAATAGGTATCTAAAAACAACTTGAACAATATAGTAGGTAATGCTACCTAATACTCGTAGGTGGACCCCCCACTACGTGGACGGACGATATCATTCATTTGGATTCAAGTGACGCAAGACTGTGGCGTGTGGAAGTCCCTACAAAAGACTTATGTCCAGCAGTGGACGTCTATCGGTTGATGATGATGATATATCATAGACAACGTAAACGGCCAAGGACGAGGCGCGGATTTCCCGCCATGGCTTGAAAGCCCAGAATCCAATAGTTTTCCATTTAAAACGACTAGTTAAATTTATATTTTAAACATTTTCTCAGCTCGAGTGGCGATGTAAAAAAAATCACAACTTGAAAAAGAAATTAAAATAAACCTTATGTCTAAGGCAATAGAGTTTAAATTATTGTTAAAAATTGACGAGTTCTGGGACGCATTGACGATAATTAGGACAAATCTGACGGATACTGGTACAAATCACTCATTTTTGTATTTTCTAATTATTTAATAACATTAATGAAACTTATTAATTCCAAAATTATATGTAATAAATACATTATAATATCTGCTTTCTTGTCATGTAATTTGTTTTGTTCTAAATTAAATAACAGCGACGTGGCAAAGCTGCAAAGTCAGCTAAATTGAGAAACCGACGAGTATTGGGACATTTCCCTTACCTTGTATCTGAAATAAAATAAAAAAGACCTTATTTACTCTTTAAGTATATCAATTTTTTAATAACTTTTTCTATTTGCGAGTAAACCTGGGTGAACTAACTAGCTAATAAATTAAATAAAGAGTTTGATACATATGGCCACGTAGATTCGCAGCAGATGTTAGGATGATGAACGAGCCAAGGTAAAATTCGGACATACAAAGTGACCCATCCAATTAATGACTTGGGTCAAAATTGCTTACTTATCGTAATTGACTAATAATACCTATCACACGTTCCTAAAATATACCAGACTACCTAACCTAAGTAGCTAGTTAAAGGAGATTATCCATTTTCTTAGGAGCTTTGGGCCCCTCCTAGTATAATTGTTATGTCACCATGGTTTTAATTTTATTTTGTAGACAAATAATTACCTTTTTTATATTCTGCGAACGATTTACATTTATTCACCCTGGTTATAAAGAAATCTTATTTTTTATGCTGCTGATATTGAGGTTATTTTTAATTAATTCTTCTTCAAAATAAATGGATGTTTACGATTCTAACTGTAATTGTGGATATTTTCAATAATAGAGTGAAAGAAAAATCGTAATAAAACATATACTTACCTAATCGTAAAAAATAACACATTTTTAAAAATTAATTTAAGTCTTGACACGTCGCCACAAAAGAGGGCCGGCCCATTCACTGGCGATCTCCTTTAGATTTATTTAAATAACTTTTCCTACTTACTTGAATGTGAGTGAGTAAAGCAGCGCGAAGTAACTAGTTAGGTAATAAAGTAAATAAAGACTTTGGTACATAGAGCCGCGAAGATTCGCAGTAAATATATGTATGTATGTACGCGCCGCGGAGGAACGAGCCAAGGTAAAATTTTAGGGGGGTGCGAACCCTGCGCGGAAATGGGGGTAACTGAAAATTTTCAAGCATTTTTATTTTTATATCCATAGTAGATAGGTACTCTATACAATACATATATATAGTAAGTATTCACTTATAACTTCACACTTAAGTTGAATAAATATTTATTCATTTACTTTTTTAATATTATAAAATATATGAAAGTGTGTCTACCTGTCTATCTTTTAGCTTTTCACGGCCCATCCACGTAATCATTTGGTCAAGTTACGTCCATCGATTAAAGAAATTTTAGCCATTGGGATCATATATTAAGATAAACAGTCCTAAGCTTGTGCATAGAAGTAACTTTTGTAAAGCATGTATAAAAATTTAAGTTACAATAAAACAAACAAAAAATATATAGTTTTGTGGAAATTGTTTAAAAATAAACAATGTGGATTAGTTTCTCGGAATTGAGGAGTTTCTCTTTTATTCTGGCTTTTAATTCCGGATGATTACTTAAATTTCGATGACTGATTTAAATGTTGTACTGAAATAAGTACTAGCACCCTTTTAGTTACTAAATAAGTATTTTTATAGAATTTATCACATTGATCACCGAATCTTAGCCAAAAATTGACATTTGCGTGTGGTAAAGCATTAGGTAAATTGATTTAGTAGGTACAGAGATAACATATAGTATTTATGATTGTTATCTCTGTACTGAATCAAAATATATTTCATCATCATCGTATAATAACTACTAATATTATAATTGCGAAAGTGTGTTTGTTTTTGCGGATACCTATAGTTAAATATATCTAATACTTGGAGAGTGACATAGGCTACTTTTTGGCCTAGAAAATGAAAGATTTCCCATGGGATTTTTAAAAACCTAAATCCACACAAACAAAATCAGCTAGTATCGTATAATATTAAAAACAGTTTTACACTCAACTCCTTTATATTCTGCTTGTTTTAGCATTGGAATTTTTTTCGTGTTGCTTGCTTCGTGCTGAGCACCACCTCACTAATAGTTCCACGAATTTTTTTACTAGGTCATAGATTTATTTACTTAAGCAACCCATACATGTTTTGTAAACAAATATAATTTTATCTAGGTATCTATCTATTTATCTATCTAATCGTTTGAAAAGAAAAACGCATGAGCGCCATTCTCATCTCATCCCGTATGTGTCTTGATACAGCATATAAGTCGATCGCGAGGGTGGTTTTTACATTCCCCTCAAGTTCACCCACCCTTCCGCGAACCACCCTCCGCTGTGTCACCCCCCACCCCATTCACACCCCTATTTTATCACCACTAGAGGTTATTTTCCCGTGAAATGTTTCTAAGACGTTTGCACCCCGTTTTCCCGGGCCGGGGGTGTAATCTTAATATTAATATCGTCTTGGGAAGCCTTATATGAAGAAGTTTTATGTTGATATGTGTTGGTAGATTGCTGTGCGGGATTATGTAGGCGCTTTATGAGATATTGGGAACGACGATAGTATTTTGTACGACCTCGCTGGCTCGGTGGTGAGCGCTGTGGTCTTAAAATGGGAGCACAAAGGTTTGAATCCCCGCAAGGGTAATTTAGGGATCCATCTGAACCGTCTGATCCACACAGACTTCACTCGCGTGGAATTTCTGAAAATCTTTTACCAAGTACGGCTCTACCTACCTATGCAAAAAAACTTACCTACTTATATCGTACCCCTAGATCAAAAAGTCTGCCTGCTAGGTAGGTTACTTTTTCACGACCCATCCGCTTAACCGATTTGAACGAAAACTACAGAGGTAAGTACCACCTTGTATTCCGAGAACCGACGCAGGCTACTTTTGTTTCGGAAAATCAAAAAGTTTCCACGGGATTTTTTCAAAACCTAAATCGAAGCGGACGACGTTGCTGGCATCATCTAGGTACTAACCTTGACAACCTCCCTGGGGCAGTGGTAAGCGCTGTTGGCTTATTCAAAGTCAAAGTCAAAGTCAAATGATTTATTCAAAATAGGTAATAAATTACTCGTATTGATTGTCTGGTATAGTGTTAGATTTGTAAGATATAGTGGTGATAATTATTACGCAAACTTAAAACTAAAGCTACGAGGGTTCCAAACGCGCCCAGGTCTGAGAAGAGCCCACAACAAACTCAGTTATTAGTGGGAGGACCCAGGTTTGATTCTCGACAGGGGTTTGGAATTTTATAATTTCAAAATTTCTAGTCTGGTCTGGTGGGAGTCTTCGGCCGTGGCTATTACCACCCAGCTATGGCTATTTGGCGGCAGAACCGTGCCGCCAAACGATTTAGCGTTCCGGTACGATGTCGTGTAGTAACTAAAGGGGTGTGGGTTTAATAATACCTTTCCAGGTTAGCCCGCTTCCATCTAAGACTATACATCATCACTTATCACCAGGTGAGATTTCAGTCAAGGGCTAACTTGTATCTGAATAAAATAAAATAGGTGAGGTATGAAAATAATACTGATTCTAAACTACCTACCTATCTAAACTTTTGAACCTATTAGGTATTTAACTAGGTTCAAAAGTTTAGCTAGGTATATCCGGAACCAATGTAATAGGAAGGAAACCTAATAAATAATTTTAGAACACGCGAGTTGGTGTAGTGTTACTAGAGCAAAGATTTATCTTCTAACTTCTCCCTTGTTCTTAGTTTGACTCTCGTGACCTCGTAAATAACCGACTACTTAAGTATATATATCTATACCTAACTAAAGTATCTACCAAGATATTATAAATTATAATAGGTATGTAGGTATTATTCAGTAGGTAGACCCAGTGGCGTGCACAGTGTTCGAAGCCAGGGTAGGCATTAGTTAGGTAGGAACCTGTTTACATGCAGGTCATAATGAAAAATATGGATTGAGCTATTACAACTGGGGTAAGCAGTGCATTTATGCTTCTATGATCCGCAAGCCACTGGGTAGACCGTAGACCTGGATGAAATAGGCATTATACCTATTGAAGGTTAAACAGCTGGCCAACAAAACCGTGTAAGGTAGGTACAGTACGCAGCCGAAAGCAATGTACCTACCTACCTACATCGACATTTATAAGGAGATAGGAGATTTCTAGAGCATTGTCCCTGTCATTGAAACCGACAAAACGTCATATAGGTATGAGTGACAGAGACAACGGTCTACAATGCCGAAATGTCATTCTAAAGACCGAAGTACAACGTAACGTACTTACAACAAAACATAATTTTACAGGAGTAGCAAAAGCTGAATGAAAGCTTCTGAAACATTATCCTAATTAGTATAGGTAGCGTTTTAATCGAAATCACAAACTTTAAACAGCTCAACCTGGCTCAAGGTGCCCTTTGGTAGATGCGATTCATTTTTTCTACCAATAGATACCTAGTAGCATTATTATACTGATAAGGCCGCCAGGCTAGACGCCATCTTTACTGTCCTTGACATACCGTTATAGCAAGTGGATATCAGCTATTGATGCACATTGGCAACTTACAAAAATTAGAGGTCTGGAATAGAACCTCGAAACCAACCAACCAGACCGCAGTTTTTAATCACTAGGCTGTCAATTAGCTTATCCTGGAAGGGGTAGGTTAGGAGTTATATTATTAAACCTCGTAGCTTTAGTTTTAAGTTTGCGTAATAATTATCACCACTATATCTTACAAATGTAACACCATACCAGACCATCAATACGAGTAATTTATTAGGTACCTATTTTGAATAAATCATTTGACTTTGACTTTGAAAAAACCCAAATCTATCCCCTTTCTGTCTCTACGCAGCATCTACTTTGGTATAGGTACCTACTTTACATACTTATAGGTAAATTTGTAAATGAACAAACTTCAGTTAGTATTATACAGTAAAGTTTATACTCGCGGGTAGCGGGTATGGGTAGTGGGTAGCGGGTAGCGCCGCTATGCGCCTCACATAAATTTTATTGGCATAATCTAGCCCGCCCGCAAGATTCACTGGGTGGAAATTTTAAGATATACGAATGTTTTACGGTCAGCAAAACAAATACAAAATAAATATGCTGATTTAATAAATAGATACATATTAAATTACTGTTTAATAACTTGATTTGCCCGTTTTTCACTAAAATTGGATATTTTAATGTTCTAATTTTCACAAGGACTTAAATACAAAAGAAAAGTACATATCGTTTCACGTTTCAGAGCCTCAATAGCTCAACCGGTATAGGAGTGGACTGAAAACCGAAAGGTCGACGGTTCAAACCCCGCCCGTTGCACTATTGTCGTACCTACTCCTAGCACAAGCTTGACGCTTAATTGGAGAGGAAAGGGGAATATTAGTCATTTAAAAAATGGCTAATAGTCTTTTTAAAACAAAAAAGAGAAAATTAAAATAAATATATATATATATATCCTATTTACATGTACCTACCTACCTACAAAAAACCTATCTCTAAAAATTTTATATTTACAAAAAATATACGCCCGTCCAAATTAATTATTGTTTAAACTGTAAATATTTTAAATATGTTTGTAAATAAAATACAAATTGGTTTGTTATTATGTATAAGTATTAAGTATGTATTAGTTCTCGTAAGTAAGTATGTATAATTGTACCTATGTTTGATCAATATTTTGATTATATATACTTTAATTTATAAAAAATAAAAAATAAAAATTGTTTTAATTAGCACTCAGCACCATGATCGACTAAGTAGGTAGTATACCTATTAGTTACTTACTTACTTGAGAGTTTTTAATACTGACGGTACCATGGTGTTGCCACTAAAATTGTCTTGAATAAAATTTTGTTTATGGTTGTGCTTACAAATACTTATAATTTCAAAAATAGAATAAAGATTTTGCTTGATTTAGATTGATCAATACCTAAGTAGGAACAGTCAAAAAGATAGAATATGTTACCTACAGAACTTTGAATAGGAAGATACTCGTACTTGAGCAGATATTGTGGCTAATTCGGTTGTACACAATCTCTAAACTAAACTAAAATGGCACGTCTAAATCGATTGCTATCCCTGTCATAATATTGCTTGCGGAAAAGGATAGCACTAGATTTAGACCTGTTAATTTAGTTTAGTTTAGAGATTGTGTACAACCGAATTAGCCACATTATTCCCGTTTAACTTCAAAAAGCGTTGATAGACTAGCGGTTATGTTCTACCACTGGAACATCCGATTTAAATCCGAGCCCAACAAGCGACAAGTGGGAACGGGGGGTTAGACTACGTTTGCTCCTGAAAAAAGCATACCTATTACACAATTGAAGATTATCTAAATGATAAAAAATGGAACGAGCTGCAGGTCAAATCCACGCTGGATTTGACCTGCAGCTCGTTCCAGGAACGCACAAGACTGCAAATACTATTTTATACTTACAGGGCATAATCTTGTACCTATATCAAATATTTGAAAAGAGCAACCACCGAGTTTCTTGCTGGTTCTTCTCGGTAGGAAAGGCATTCCGAACCAGTGGTAGCTGCATCCGACTATTCGAAAGTACTTGTAAAAGGTTATTCGAATAAAAAAGATTTTATTTTATTTGTATGGAAAGCGATCGAGAGCGCAATAGGATTTATCACCATCATCATCATGATCAATCCATCACTACAGAGCACGGGTCTCCTCTCAGAGCGAGAAGGGTTTTGGCCATAGTCTACCACGCTGGCCATTTGCGGATTAGTAGATTTCACACACCTTTGAGAACATTATGGAGAACTCTCAAGCATGCAGGTTTCCTCACGAAGTTTTCTTTCACCGTTAAAGCAAGTGATAGGTATTTAATTACTTAATTGAGTTTGATTGGTTGTCCCCTTCTTACCCACCGTTCCCACTTGTCGTTTGTCGTTTATCGCTTGATGTTCCAGTGGCAGCACATTTTGACACAAAATAGGTTTCCGACAAGTGTGAATAGCTTCATATAAAATGTTTTGCCACTAGAAAATCCAATTCAATTTCGTGTCCTACAAACGACAAGTGGGAACGGGGGGGTTAGACTACGTTTGTAATTTGTATGGACAACGATAGAGAGAGCGCACCAAGGTTACTTCTATTAAAATATAATTTGTATCTATAAAAATATTTTTTTTTGCTGACGACCGCTTTTATTGGGTCAACTTCTAACAACGTCTTTGCGTTTAATCAAAGGAAATTTCCAATTAAATTGATTACCATCGGAACCCTCTATCTACGTTAATGCTCAACAAAATTGTTTTGCTCGTGTTTCTACATACTAATTCCATCATATCTGTTGTAACTACTAGATACTACTTACCTACTATCTACTCTCTCTTCTCGTTCCTACATAAGACTGAGGCCACACGATGCGTTACTTACCACGCATCGTGGTACAGTATGGCGTTGCAACGCAACACCCCTCGATTTAGCGTGTGCTAATAGCTGTGTCTACGAAGCCCTGAAGATCGCGATGAATATCTTCATTTCTGACGTACCAGGGTGCATTGATGATAGCCCTAAGCACTTTATTTTGAAATCGCTGAATTATTTGTGTATTGCTTTTTCTGGTAGGTACAGCCCCACACCTGGATACCATATAAGTCCACACTGGCTATGGACTTGTTTGTTTAAGAGTAAAGTATCTTATTTTGAGTTGACAGCGATGAGTTTCTGCGAGCCAGTACAATTTTTTGTATACCATATTTCTAGCTCTTCTTTTTTCTTCTTGACATGTGCTTTCCAGTGTAGCTTACTGACAAGAGTCATTCCAAGATATTTTGCCGTATTAGCATTATCTTTTGTTGGTCAATATAAAATGGGATAATATTTTGGTATTTTATTAGTAAAATCAATATGGGTAGACTTAGAATCGTTAAGTCTTATTCTCCATTTTTGCGTCCATTTATGTAGTTCATTTACTAGAGCTGTTTGAACTTTTCCGATCATGTAGACAGTAGCGTAACAATAAGGTGGCAAGTCGGCAAAATGCCACGGGCCCACGGATCAAGGGGCCTAGTTTAACTATTAAATTGACGCAAGGAACTGCTCCATGAGCCAAGCCCCCAAAACTTGGGGCTGCGATCGCGTCTGTCCACATACTTATTAGGTATAACATCGTTGATTGTTTCAACCACGTGGGCCGGCCCGCTCTATGAAAAAGGTTCAAAAACATTGCCACTTTTTGAATAAGTAGATACTATCTAATGCAAAAATAACAGACATGATAGGTATCTAACCTAATATATGCACATCTAACCTAATATATCTACACATGTTAGACATGTAAAACTTTTAATGAGGTTCATACTTACTCATAGCTGGTTTTCTACACGTTTTAAGTTAAAATCTAAGCTTAGTAAACGCGTTTTAGTTGTTAGGTGCTACTAAGAGAATTAGGTATGAATGTAGGTACTTACTAGGTAGATACAGTCGTAGTTTAAGTAAGTACCTACCTATAGATAAAACTTTTTAATTGATATTACCTATATCGAGTACCTATTAAATCCTATTTATTCAGGGCGTTTTATACGCGCTTATGAGCTCGTTTTTGGAAGCGCATGTAGGCGCGTATAGGCGCGCCTTTTGGCACATGCTCAACTCGTACGAGCGTTGACACGCTTCTAAGCTCGTATAAGCGCGAGTCGCGAGAGACACTTCCCCGCAACACCACCGGTTCGAGCGAACACGCCGAAATATGCCCGTATACGCGAGTCCGATTTTTTGAAGCGCGTAATGTGGCGCGCGTGTAAGCGCGTAAGTATGCTAAAACGACCGTATACGCTCAAAAAAATACGCTAGTCTGAAACCGCCCTAATACGCCAGGTCTGAGAAGAGCCCACAACCAATTCAGCCGGGTACCTATTCTTTTTATTATCACCGAACAGTTTTATTAAGTAAACTAAAAATTTTAATTTGTTAACTTTTTGTTAAACTTTTAACTTTCTATGGTTATTTATATCACATACCTAAGTAGGAAGGTACTTACCTGCATTACTTATTTTGAATTTGCTTCTAATATTATTTGACAGAATTAGAATTTTTATTTGTTGTCTATTTTATCAGTAAAAACCTATATCTACCAATAATCAAAGCCCTGGTCAAAATATCGTAAATTGACAAAGGCAATGTATTCTAATAAGATAGGCCTAATACCTAAACTACACTTTTTGATGGTCGGTTGTTGGATTCGTAAGATGATAGATAGCCGCTAGATATACCTACCTAGGTGATAATTATTACACGAACTTAAAACTAAAGCTACGAGTGTTTCAAACGTCTCTGTGAGTTCTCCGGATAAGTTTCTGATATAAGATCAATAGGTATAAAATAGTAGTCCTATAAGAAATCTTGAAAAATTTATTTTAAAATAGGTAGGTAAGTACCTACCTACCTACCTATTTTTATTAGTAGGTACCTACCTACTAGGTACTTATCTGATCTTCGGCGGATCGCGCAATATTTTAGGTACTTAAGTACTTAGGTAGGGGGGGTTACTTACTTAGATAATATTATCTTATAAGTAAGGGTCGTCCTATAAGAATTTTAAGATTTATAAATACTTACAACTTAGGTTGTCACAGTATAATATACCTACCTACCTAATACATATACAGATCGCGCGGCGAGAGTTTGGCTTTGACCTTCGGGTGGAGGGGATTACTGCGCATGGGTACTGTCACGCACACAATACTTTTCCTTTTTTATGTACCAGGTTGGATATTTGAGTGGGTCAAAATTCATGTACAGTGGTAATAATGCTAGAAAATAATACGAAATAGATAAACTTCTTCATTTATTAAAACTATTGATAGTTATTTTACTTATATAAAATGTTTATTTCCTTTTAAAGTTTACAGAGACAGCGATGAAAATTCTAAATAATTGTTTTTTAATAAAATTATTTATTCCAAGATACATGTAAAATTGGTACATACAAACAAAAGAAAACTTAAAATAATTATTAAATACAAAAGTTAACATTAAAAAAAAGTCTTAGCAGCAGTGCTATTCAGATTCTTATATAATAAACAATTAACGAAAATAGCAATTCACTTGTGAACGTGATTGTACAAACAGAGGCAGGGAACGACTGGAGCAGTGGAGCGCCAATCAGAGCACCGCGTGCGCCTACACACCCGCCCCGCACCCCACTAATTGCCCGTTGATACCCAATTTCTGATTTCTGCGCAATAACGGTCAAAGCCAAACTCTCGCCGCGCGTACTGTACCTCCTTACTTACATAGTATTATGCTATGTTACCTTTTTTCAGATTTGTTTCATTTCAGCTTTTTAAAGGCTACAACTTACAAGCGCTTTGTTATCCTATGTAAGCTACTCCATACCGTATAGGTAATTTAAATGCGACATTGTGGCTGTCTGTCCTTTCATCACGGCCTATTCCTTTAATCGATCTTGACGAAATTTGGTACAGAGATTAAGCTTGCATCCCGGGAAAGGAAATAATGTGCTTAGACTATTTTTGGTTTCGGTTTTTTTTCATTTAATTTATTTTATCACTAGCTGATGCCCGCGACTTCGTACGCGTGGGATTAGATTTTTAAAAATCCCGTGGGAACTCTTTGTCTTACCGGGATAAAAAGTAGCCTATGTCACTCTCCAGGTCTTTATCTATACCCATGCAAAAAATCACGTCAATCCATTGCACCGTTGTGACGTGATTGAAGGACAAACCAACAAACCAACAAACCAACAAACAAACACACTTTCGCATTTATATAAGGGTACGGATTATATAAATACAATGTTTTAACTTATCACGTAGGTACCTACAATTTGAATAATGTCATTCTTTTTTGTATGATTCTGTTGGTGGGTCTATAAAATAAAAAAAAATACTTGAACTACTGCTTAACTCTCTTATCTCTCTTGATCTTAAATATTATATACCTAAGTACTTACATAACACATACTTAATACAAATCAAAAAGTTCCCATTGGGTTTTTAAAAACCTAAATCCACGCGGAAGAAGTCCCGGGCAACACACTTCTCACTGTATATCCCGGTGTTTACCCCACCCACAGCTGTCCCGGAAAAAACCCCGGAACAGCGCACAGGCGGACATTAAGTGGCAGTTAAATATTTTGTTCTCGTCTCCACCCATTGTATTGTAGTTTTGTTCCAGCGGTCCAGGGCTGCTTCATACGTCCAAACTCCAAACTAATATTCATTTATTTTTGCTTGATTTTTTCTTCTGTAGGTATCCTTACTATGAAATGGTTTTAACTCACTCTCACAAAGTGTTGATTTTTTCGAGAAATTCTGTAGTTGGCCATTTCTGTGATTAGCATCTAAGAAACTTCTTGAAATATTTCGCTGTTGATTTTCCTATAATAAATTTAAATAATAGATATACCTATATTAAGTAAGTAAGTGGGTCTGCAGATAGGTATTTCTAGGTAGGTATTGGGGCCGATTCTCTTGTACACAATCTCTAAACTTAACTAAAATGACACATCTAAATCTATTTGCTATCCCTGTCATAATAAGTATTGCTTGCGAAAAAGGATAGCACTAGATTTAGACCTGTTAATTTAGTTTAGTTAAGAGATTCTGTGCAAGAGAATCAGCCCAATTATTTGTCTGTCCTACCTATTATCTTTTTACGACTTTGTTTTCTTCCCGTCTGGTTCCCCTTTGGTTTCTACACGGCATCGTACCGGAACGCTAAATCGCTTGGCGGCACGGCTTTGTCGGTAGGATGGTAACTAGCCACGTCAGAAGCCTCCCACCAGACCAGACCAGAAATTTAGAAATTATAAAATTCCAAACCCCTTGCCGGGATTCGAACCCGGGACCTCTCACTAAAAAGACAACAGAGCTTAACACTGCGCCAGGGAGGTGCGGAGGGAGGATGATACCAACAAACAAACACACGCTAGCATTAGTGATATCTATTAGGTAGGTAGGTACCTATACTTTGCACCTTAGGATAGGATCAAAAAATAGCTCAATAGAAAGTGGAAAACATCATACCTACCCACCTATTACATTTTTCATGACTCGTAAAACAAACTCGCTAGATTATAAAGCCACCACCATAAACTTTACAATTCTCTTCAACCCCCTGGGAGGCGTTAAAAGAGGGGATGAAAGTAGGTAGGACAAAATATAGCGTGCAAAAGAGTGAAGTTTTAGAAGGTGGATTTTGTTATGTTATGCTTTTTGTAGGTCATATAGATTAACTACGAGATACCTAATTATTTATGTTTACTCGTACGATATTCGAACACCTCCCTGGCGCAGTGGTAAGCGCCAGGGTAAGGTGGGTTTAATAATAACTGACATACTCCTTCCAGGTTTGCCCGCTTCCATCTTAGATTGCATCATCACTTACCATCAGGTGAGATTGCCGCCAATTTACCTACCCTTACCTAGTACCTACCTAATGTGTATTTCTAAATAAATGACAAATATTTCAAATAAGGCGCAAAGATATCACGCAATTTGCTATTTTAAAATTCTATACTCAAATGATGCCATGAGGACGAATCCTCATCAACCTTCATCCCACTCTCAACTCATTCACAAAAAATAACCAAAAACCCCACCACGGGGTGAAACATGAATCCGCACAAATCGCTGGACAAATTACCAACAAAAAGGATAAAAAGTAGCCTTTAAAAAACCTTTAAAAAAAGGGATAAAAATGTGTTAACAAGCCGTCGGACAGTGAATTAATCACTGTAATAACCCGGCCCGGGGAACGGGGCACGGAAAAAATCTGTTAGCACTCCACGGATAGGTGCCCGGAAAAAATGGGAGCCACTTTAAACGGGCGGTCTGTTCCGGTGGTCCCGTTTGCGGATGGGGCGAAAAATGTGCTCCGGAATAAATAGTAAAAGTTTGGCTTTTGAAAATTCCTTTTTAATCCATATTGATTGATATTATTTAATAGCTGATGCCCGCAACTTCGACGGCGTGGTTTTGGTTTTTAAAATCCCGTGGGAGTGATGGCTGAGAGTTCTCCATTTATTATTAGGTTGGTACTTATTATATTAAGGTGTATGAAGTCTGCCAATTCTGAGTTGGTTGGTCAAGGTTGAGATCTATACAGCGCACTTTGACTTTACTTACTTAGACTTAAGGCACTGTTAAAACGAGAATGCGTTATATCGCTAGAATAAATCTGTCTCGTTTTAACTGTTTCTTAAGACTAAGCAAAGTCAAAGTACGCTCTATAGATATCAGCCTTAGGACTCATTCTCAATTAAAGTCCTAGGAGACCGAGGAGGTAAAAATATAATAAGTAAACCGTAAACTAAAGCCATCTATTGTGGAGTAGAAAATCAGAAAGTCACTATTTTGAAGGCGATTTTAAGACTTTTTTATTTCGTCAACATACTGTTTTTTTCAACCAATGTATTATTACTATAATACTTAATTCGTTTTGTTTAAATGATAATAATTCGTTAATCTTTTCCCATTCTTATTATTATAAAATATAATACTTGTGTTCATAATGTGAACTATCTGTCACAAGATGGCGCTTTCATTTTAGTTTACTTACTCATCAAAAGATGGCGCGCAAAAAAAAGTTTCTATCTACTCTTCGCTAGAAGGCGATCTTGGATTAAAAAGTGGGTCTATTCCCCACTAGACGTCTCTATAATTTTAGTTACTCTATTCGTCGCTAGATGACACTATATTATAATTCTCAATATTCTCATGTGTCTAGTTTTCCTATGAACAGCTGGATTTGGCTCCCGCCTAAAATAAAATATAATGTTCTGTAATTCGAGTATAGTTCGAGTTCGTGTATTCGTTGCGTGACCTCCCACTGCGCCAGGGAGGTAAAAGGCTTTTGGCCGATCAAAGGTAGGCCCTTATGTAAGTGTAATAAAAACTGCCATGAACTTACACCTTTTTGATTATCCGCTTATACGGAGTACTATTATCTAAATACCTACCTACCTACCACCAGGCAAAACACCGAGTCCCAAGTCCCGAATTGCCCCTGCTGGAATGGAACCTGTGGTGTGGTCTTTTAAGTGGGAGCCTTACCACTGCGCCAAGGAGGTCGGCAAAGAGTAGTTCATATTTTATATTGTAGACTAGCGACCCGCCCCGGCTTCGCTTAGTTCAGGACCACGACTTAGTTGCATGAGTCATGGTCCCGTCGTGACCACGACTCATACAACCATCGCCGAATTACCTATCGATAAACCAAAATCATCAAATAAAATAAAGAAAGAAACTTTTTTGTATGATCACTACACTACAATGAACGAGCAAAAAATATATACTTACAAAATGTATCATGTGTGACTAAATATAAGTAGTTCTAGACTCAGCATCCACTCAGCATCATGCTGCAGCAAGCTGCAGCGCTGGTTTTCAGTGGGGGCCTTAACAAGTGAAGTCACGAACAACCAGGTATTTACCTACTACACAGTATAGGTATTATAAAATAAAATACGCAGATAAGGATTTAAAAAAAGACTAACAATATAAGAAAACAGAACGTAGGTATACATAAAAAAACATGAGAAGAGGTATACCTAACGGAATTACTAAGACAATCATGAACAAATAAATCGCGGTATGTACCCGTTATCTACAATAGGTTATGTCGTTAAACCACGAAATAAGTTTGAATTTAAAATCATTAGTATTATTTCAATGAGAACTAAGTATCTTACATCCACCGCATCTTCGCAATAAACAAAGGTCTCCAACTGCTCACGGAAAAAACTGAGGGTCAAATGGACCCAAGCTATTGTCATACAAATTAACAGCGTCTTATTAGCGGGGTGCGGCCGTTACAATAATGTTTGTCTTTCATTGTTCGCTATTGAAAGGGATGCTGCGTCTTAAATCTTAATGATTCAGGTTAGAGCACCGGTTATGGCTAATAATAGATTTCTATAAATAGCATATCTAAATATATATAAAACGTGACTGACTGACTGACTGACTGACTGATCTATCAACGCAAAGCTCAAACTACGGGGCGGATCGGGCTGAAATGTGGCATGCAGATAGCTATTATGACGTAGGTATCCGCTAAGAAAGGAATTTTGAAAATTCAACCCCGAAGGGGGTGAAATAGGGGTTTGAAATTTGTGTAGTCCACGCGGACGAAGTCGCGAGCATAGGCTAGTTTAGTATATTTTCTCGACATATTATGACATCAATAGGAATAAGTAGTTAGAGACACAAATAACTAGTCATGGTAATAAGTGACTAGGTATATATAATATTAAACTGTCTTACTTGTACAAACCCTTGTTGTTACAACCCTTAGGGGTTGAATTTTCTTTTCAAAAATCCTTTCTTAACGGATGCCTACGTCATAATGGCTATCTGCATGCCAAATTTAAGTCCAATCCGTCCAGTAGTTTGAGCTGTGCGTTGATAGATCAGTCAGTCAGTCAGTCAGTCACCTTTTCCTTTTATATATTTAGATACTTTTATACCTACTACCAATACTTTATTCGAACAATAAACGATTTATTTATTATTTTATTATTTTAACTAACGAAATTTTTATCTATCGATCAAATATAGGTATTAGGGTGTCCCTTATATGGACGAAAAAATTTTTTTTGCAGTTATCAAAACGCATACCCTCCAATTTTGTTTATTATACTAAGCTTAACTTAAATATGAAATTTTAACTTCCTACGTTCGTGTTAACCCGTGCCGACAGGGTCCCAAAGTTTATGTAAGATGGTGTCTTTGAGTACTTCTTAATAAATAGCTAGGTCGTCGTAAATATGAATGTTGTATGTAAAATATTGATGAAAAGACAATTAATTTAAGTAACACTTTTATTTATTAAACAGTTAAAGTTACATAATTTGTTCACAATACTTTCTTCTTAAGGTCTCTTTTTTACAGACTAGAATCATCTTTTTGTGTTCTTGAACACAGCGTAATAAAAACTGCTTTTGCTGAATTTTCAAACTCGAAAACAAATTTTGCGTTGGATGGATACGAAAATACTCAATGATTCACCTAAAACAATAAGTAAAATTATAGATAGTTCGATCAGTTCCCGATAATCATCACGCATAATACATTATTGGAGTTTATGCTTAAAAAAACGTCGCCAATGCGTTAATAGTTGCGTCATAAAGATATTGTTTTACAAAATTACTGCATGTTACGATAGAACTAAGGTCAATGTTTTTCCAGTTGCCTTTAAACTTTTGAAAAAAACTAGGTGGATTTTTGATTAAAATACACTTAAGAACCAATTCATAAACATAATAGCGGCAAGGAAGAGTATCATCTCTCTATGTAATTTTTGTTCCAAAAGTACACAAGTTCCATTCAAGCTGCCTGTATTGGATGATGTCGTATCCCAGCACATTATTTGTACCTAACTTATCATTGAGGTTCTAGTCACAAAGTGCGTTTGCAACTGTTTTAGCTTGATCTTTGTCAGATGAGATGTCCAGTTTTAGTACTGCAAGGAAGTACTGCTCCTTTTCTCCAAATGAAGTAAGGATTGGCAGGCATTCTTTTTTAGAACTTCTCACAGGCCAGGAAACAGTTTTCCATCCCAGTAAACAGTAACAAATTCGGGCACGTTATACTAAAAAATATTTTTTATGAAATCCGCTTTATCCTTTCTCATTTGTGTTCGAATTCGTTGAATAGAAGGTCCGTTGATTGGATAATCGTCGCAATTAAGACCTATTGCTGGCAGGCATATCGAGTAGTTCTACTAGTTCTTGAGGTGTAATAATGCTTTGTAAAAGGACGTCAATTACCTCTGTGAAGACGTTTGCCTGAGCCTCTTTTTTCTCTTCTTCAATCTTTCTGTCTTGACCTTTCATCCTTTTCAAGTAACTTTTCTCTACACCCAATAAACAACCTGGACATCACCACCACACCAGCGTGTATGATATCGAATAAATTATCCAAATATTTTTGAAAACTCCCCTCGCAGCTTTTATAAGCATGCTGTGCTATATTGCACCCCTCGCCAGACTTGGTAAAGATCCACAAGCTTCTTTATACAGTTAGGAAGAGCTTTGGTGGGTATTTCAGCCTTTCCTCAGAATGTAATACACTCTTGAATGACAAGATTTGTGATTTCACTAACACTTTACTTGATTTCGCAAATGTTAAAACAGAACTGTGAGAACTTGACGGTTAGACGGTAATTTCGTATCAGTTATTTGGTGATTTACCTGAACAATTAAGAAAATACTTTTTTACAACGCTTCTCCATTTCACTGACATCTTTAAAATATCAAACAATACGCGTAACTAATGATAGGTCGATTAGATTAATGATAGGTATAGATAAATCGACAAATAGAGCGAGCCTGGGGCGGCACTTGCAGCGCAACTTGTATGAACATTTTTCCAACTCAAGTCGGCACGGGTTGCAGTTATCCAAATAAGGAAAAAATTTATATTAGAGTGTTTTAGGGTCAAATAAACAAAACTAGAGCCTATGCGTTAAAAAATTCAAACTTTGAAAAATAAGGGACACCCTAATAGGTATATTAGTTATGTTGGATCCACGCTACGCAATTTTAACGACTTCTACGGCGTAGCATAGATCAAAAGATCAGCCGCTCAGCCCCCCCAATTGTGTAAGAATAACCATTTCATGGCTATCGCAATCGTCAAGAATTCGGCCCTTTGATTGGGTGTGAAAAAATGTAAACAGCGAATCAACCAATCAAATGGCAGAATTTCTTGACGATTGCGATAGCCATGAAATGGTTATTCTTACACAATTGGGGGGCAGGTCCCGGAATCGTTATCTATCTCTATCCATACTTTCCATAATAATATTATAAATGCGAAAGTGTGTCTGTCTGCCTTTCTGTCTCTCGGTTTGTCTGCCTGCTAGCTTTTCAACGCCCAACAGTTTAACCGATTTTGATGAAATTTGGTACAGAGAGCTTACATTCCGGGGAAGGACATAGTCAGCCAGGACTTTGAATTTTATATAATATACATTCTATAAAATAAAATGAACTGAATTTAAACATTGAATCACACATTTTGCAATCAGTTAATGAGATACAAAGTCCAACCCTGCGTCCACAAGGTGTCAAACATAGACATGTGGCCACCCCTCGTGGGAACCGGTTCGGTGCCGGAATGCAAATGTGCCCTTTGTGCGGACAATTCTTCGGTATTAATTGTTGTTTTTTAACGTTTATGCTGTCTTGCGGACACGACGATGAGATTTATCGATATTTTTCAAAATTAATTTTTTAACGATCCATTTTTAGGGTTCCGTAGACAAATGGCAAAAAACGGAACCCTGATTAGGGTTTCGTACCTCAAACGGAAAAACGGAACCCTTATAAGATCACTTTGTTGTCTGTCTGTCTGTCTGTCTGTCAAGAAACCTACAGGGTACTTCCCGTTGACCTAGAATTATAAAATAGGTCTTATAGCAGACAAAAGAGAAAAATCTGAAAACCGTGAATTTCTGGTTACATCACACAAAACAAATTAAATTGTGGTGAACATGATGAACTATTATTACATAATTAGATATGTCTCCTTCAAGCTACTTGAGACTGGCAAAGTGCATTGTGCTGACATGGCACTGGAAAAAGCCATATATTAAGAGAAGAAAAAGATAATTAGATACTATTTTCAACATTCAAAGTAAAATTACAGTTGGAGTTGGCAACTCGGAAATTGACATAGGCAACATTTTATCCCGGAAAATCAAAAAGTTCCAACGGGATTTTAAAAAAAACATAAATCCACGTGGACGAAGTCGTGGGCATCCTCAAATAAAAATAGTTTAAATGCACACATTATTTCGATATCGACAAAACTTAATCGACATCTCCCATCACTGCCAACCGACCGAACCGGTTAGGTCAGTTTCGCAATCACAATAGAGAACCCAATGGTTACTTAAATAGGTCCAAAAATTATAATGCAATCCGGTATTATTAGACACATTCGACCCTTTACCAAAGGTGGCCTATTGTCCAGTTCTCGCCCTTCGGATCTTTTGTTTGGACCCCAGGAAGATAACCGGTAAGACAACTTTTGACCCCATACCGTATTGCAAGGGTTAAAATCAGTTGCGTTTTGACCATGTCCTGGCATCCTTGTGCTTCTGTACAAATTTATTTTTAAAGTTCAATTCTTGTGCCCTGAAATAAAAAGGTAAGCAATTTTAATTAAATAAGTAATTAGTAATTTAATCTATCCACTCTTTGTTTTAATGTAACTATCAAACTATCCAGTAACGTAGAATGGATGTCGTCAATCAATAGGCGTCCACTACTGGACATAAAAATGCGACGATAGTCTAGTGGTTGAGATATCGGCCTCTTATTCGGGGGGGTCGGGGGTTCAATTCTGGACACGCAATTATGGCGTTTTAAGAAATTAATATCTGATTCAAAATTAAATAAACAAAAATGATGATGATGACCGCTCTCTTATACTTACCTAGATAAATATAATCATTACAATAATATAGTCGATCTATCTGATTAAACTACTATAAAGTCATTTTTACGTGTTATTTACTAAATAATAATTTCTGAAAATCTCCAAAACTTATAAATCTCTGAAATGGAGTAGGAAAATAAATCATTACGAAACAGAACCCCTGCAGCAATTGGACGCAAGAAGGACACCCCAGAATTAAAATATAAAACATTTTTTCCACCCCCGCCACCCTTATCGATTGTATTTTTAGGGTGCTCCTTCATTGGCGCATTTTTGTTTGAAACTTAAGCTTTTTCTAAAGGTGGGCGTCGTCGGGTGGGGGAGGCGGTGTCGATAGGGCTGGCACCTCTTTATTTTTTCGTTTTCTTTAAAAAAATAGCGATCACTCGATTTTCCATCGTCTCCGAATAAAATTACACATTTTGTTCGCAGTTTATGTTCATAATGTTTTAAACTATCGTGAGTGATTCCCATTATACATGTCTCACACCCGGCTTTACTCACGTGTTTAGTTGACGTTAGCCCGACTAAACACGTGACTTTGAGACTGCGCGGTCTCAACCGCGACGCGTGCGCGGACTGAGTGCCTGTGAAAAAATGGGTTTGAAATTAGTCGGGCTAACGTCAACTAAACACGTGAGTAAAGCCGGGTGTGCGACATGTATTTTCGTTTTGTTGATAAAAATAACGTTCACGGCTATCATCTAGAAATTGCCCAATACATCAACGATTTAATCATACCTAATCTCTTTGAATAAATTCTTTATGGTCGCATTATTAATACCAATTGATTTTAAGTTGTTGTTTAGTACCTAATTTATTTATTTTTTTCAAAAAAATAAGTCTTTTTATATAGGTAGGTCATTGTTTGTCAAATGGGAAAGTTTGCAAAAATCTTACACTGTTATAAAAATAAAATAAAATAGGTGGTTGGCAACCCTATGGCGCGGCGTTCTTAAAAAGACTTTCCCGTTTAGAGAGAAATTCGCTTAAGCCGCTTTTATTACTTTTGTTTTTAGTTTCGCTATCGGGTTTGCGATACAAAGTCATAATAATCTAATATCTAGGACTTCTAAATGAATTTTCCTAACTTTATATAAACTGGGTGATAAACCCTTACTAGATTTGCTTTTAAGCTCAAGTTTGTCTACACTTCTACAGCCAGCGCTCCAAGCTGAAACATTGCGAAATTAAAATCAGTGGCATTGAATATTTGACTTCAATTCAAGGTTGTTTAGGTCCATTTTACTGTAACGCGGAAGTATTTCGACTCTCGAATTTGGTTTGGTTTGGTGAGACGTAAAATCTTGTACTACGGGTACAGAAATTTTGAAGTGTGTGGAATGGGTAAGCAAACTTAATAAGCACTATATAATAACTATACACTATATAATAATAATAATAACTTATAGCACATTATAAAAGCACGTGAAGATGACGAATTGGACAGGCAAGTCTTTTAAAAATCTTGATTTTCCGAAACAAAAATAGCCATATCACTCTGTCTTTTGCTAGCAAAAATCGCGTCGATCCGTTGCTCCGTTGCGGTGTAATTGAAAGATAAACCAACAAACACAAAATAATATTTTTATTTTTTTGCTAAAGAATATTAGCCATATTAAATGGCTAATATTCCCCTTTCCTCTCCAACTAAGGTTCGACAATAGTGCAACAGGCGGGGTATGAACCGTCGACCTTTCGGTTTTCAGTCAGCTCCTTTACCCGTTGAGCTATTGAGGCCCAATTAAAACGATGGATCGTATTTATAATTTTAAAAAATCTTTAAGGGAAATGTCCCAATACTCGTCGGTTTCTCAATTTAGCTGACTTTGCAGCTTTGCCACGTTGCTGTTAGTGAATTTAGAACAAAACAAATTACATGACAAGAAAGCAGATATTATAATGTATTAATTAAATATAATTTTGGAATTAATAAGTTTCATTAATGTTATTAAATAATTAAAAAATACAAAAATGAGTGATTTGTACCAGTATCCGTCAGATTTGTCCTAATTATCGTCAATGCGTCCCAGAACTCGTCAATTTTTAACAATAATTTAAACTCTATTGCCGTAGACATAAGGTTTATTTTAATTTCATTTTCAAGTTGTGATTTTTTTTTACATCGCCACTCGAGCTGAGAAAATGTGTAAAATATAAATTTAACTAGTCGTTTTAACTGAAAAACTATTGGATTCTGGGCTTTCAAGCCATGGCGGGAAACCCGCGCCTCGTCTTTGGCCGTTTAGGTTGTCTATGATATATCATCATCATCAACCGATAGACGTCCACTGCTGGACATAAGTCTTTTGTAGGGACTTCCACACGCCACGGTCTTGCGCCACTTGAATCCAGCGGCTCTCTGCGACTCGTTTGATATCGTCCGTCCACGTAGTGGGGGGTCCACCTACGAGTATTAGGTAGCATTACCTACTATACTGTTCAAGTTGTTTTTAGATATTGTTCAAATAGGGATGATGACTACTAGTCAAATAGGCATCTTTTTAAAATTGTTTTTCTGTTGCTTGTTATATTTTAATATTTATATTTATGAACCCCAAATTTTCTCGCTCTCTCATTTGAAACTCCACTCAATTCGATAGCAAAAAATACCGAAAGGGCTTCAGGACCTGGATCACATCCACACGCTGCTGCGGGTGGGGGAGGCGGTGTCGATAGGGCTGGCACCTCTTTATTTTTTCGTTTTCTTTAAAAAAATAGCGATCACTCGATTTTCCATCGTCTCCGAATAAAATTACACATTTTGTTCGCAGTTTATGTTCATAATGTTTTAAACTATCGTGAGTGATTCCCATTATACATGTCTCACACCCGGCTTTACTCACGTGTTTAGTTGACGTTAGCCCGACTAAACACGTGACTTTGAGACTGCGCGGTCTCAACCGCGACGCGTGCGCGGACTGAGTGCCTGTGAAAAAATGGGTTTGAAATTAGTCGGGCTAACGTCAACTAAACACGTGAGTAAAGCCGGGTGTGCGACATGTATTTTCGTTTTGTTGATAAAAATAACGTTCACGGCTATCATCTAGAAATTGCCCAATACATCAACGATTTAATCATACCTAATCTCTTTGAATAAATTCTTTATGGTCGCATTATTAATACCAATTGATTTTAAGTTGTTGTTTAGTACCTAATTTATTTATTTTTTTCAAAAAAATAAGTCTTTTTATATAGGTAGGTCATTGTTTGTCAAATGGGAAAGTTTGCAAAAATCTTACACTGTTATAAAAATAAAATAAAATAGGTGGTTGGCAACCCTATGGCGCGGCGTTCTTAAAAAGACTTTCCCGTTTAGAGAGAAATTCGCTTAAGCCGCTTTTATTACTTTTGTTTTTAGTTTCGCTATCGGGTTTGCGATACAAAGTCATAATAATCTAATATCTAGGACTTCTAAATGAATTTTCCTAACTTTATATAAACTGGGTGATAAACCCTTACTAGATTTGCTTTTAAGCTCAAGTTTGTCTACACTTCTACAGCCAGCGCTCCAAGCTGAAACATTGCGAAATTAAAATCAGTGGCATTGAATATTTGACTTCAATTCAAGGTTGTTTAGGTCCATTTTACTGTAACGCGGAAGTATTTCGACTCTCGAATTTGGTTTGGTTTGGTGAGACGTAAAATCTTGTACTACGGGTACAGAAATTTTGAAGTGTGTGGAATGGGTAAGCAAACTTAATAAGCACTATATAATAACTATACACTATATAATAATAATAATAACTTATAGCACATTATAAAAGCACGTGAAGATGACGAATTGGACAGGCAAGTCTTTTAAAAATCTTGATTTTCCGAAACAAAAATAGCCATATCACTCTGTCTTTTGCTAGCAAAAATCGCGTCGATCCGTTGCTCCGTTGCGGTGTAATTGAAAGATAAACCAACAAACACAAAATAATATTTTTATTTTTTTGCTAAAGAATATTAGCCATATTAAATGGCTAATATTCCCCTTTCCTCTCCAACTAAGGTTCGACAATAGTGCAACAGGCGGGGTATGAACCGTCGACCTTTCGGTTTTCAGTCAGCTCCTTTACCCGTTGAGCTATTGAGGCCCAATTAAAACGATGGATCGTATTTATAATTTTAAAAAATCTTTAAGGGAAATGTCCCAATACTCGTCGGTTTCTCAATTTAGCTGACTTTGCAGCTTTGCCACGTTGCTGTTAGTGAATTTAGAACAAAACAAATTACATGACAAGAAAGCAGATATTATAATGTATTAATTAAATATAATTTTGGAATTAATAAGTTTCATTAATGTTATTAAATAATTAAAAAATACAAAAATGAGTGATTTGTACCAGTATCCGTCAGATTTGTCCTAATTATCGTCAATGCGTCCCAGAACTCGTCAATTTTTAACAATAATTTAAACTCTATTGCCGTAGACATAAGGTTTATTTTAATTTCATTTTCAAGTTGTGATTTTTTTTTACATCGCCACTCGAGCTGAGAAAATGTGTAAAATATAAATTTAACTAGTCGTTTTAACTGAAAAACTATTGGATTCTGGGCTTTCAAGCCATGGCGGGAAACCCGCGCCTCGTCTTTGGCCGTTTAGGTTGTCTATGATATATCATCATCATCAACCGATAGACGTCCACTGCTGGACATAAGTCTTTTGTAGGGACTTCCACACGCCACGGTCTTGCGCCACTTGAATCCAGCGGCTCTCTGCGACTCGTTTGATATCGTCCGTCCACGTAGTGGGGGGTCCACCTACGAGTATTAGGTAGCATTACCTACTATACTGTTCAAGTTGTTTTTAGATATTGTTCAAATAGGGATGATGACTACTAGTCAAATAGGCATCTTTTTAAAATTGTTTTTCTGTTGCTTGTTATATTTTAATATTTATATTTATGAACCCCAAATTTTCTCGCTCTCTCATTTGAAACTCCACTCAATTCGATAGCAAAAAATACCGAAAGGGCTTCAGGACCTGGATCACATCCACACGCTGCGGCAGGTTATACAGAAGACTGAAGAATATAATCAGCCACTTTGTTTAATGTTTTTATGAAAAAGCCTTAGATTCCTTGGAAACATAGGCTGTATTGAGATCGCCATAGAGGTGCCAAATCGACTACTGGCATATTCAAGTGCTGAAGTGCTTGTACAAAAACCGCCACGATGTCAGTCCGCATTGAGCACCAGGCAAGGAGTCGTAACCCCCCCGAAGCCCTTTACCGCTGCTTTAAAAGACTGTTTTAAGTTTCAGGATTTGAACGGTCTTGGCATTAACACTAATGGCGAGTACATCACTCACCTTTGATTTGCCGATGACAATGTATAGTCGTTATTGCAGAGACTCTGGAAGACCTTAATGCAATGCTCAATGACAGCAGAGCTTCAGAACAGGTGGGCCTAGAAATGGACATGAGTAAGACAAAAATCATGTCTAAGGCTCATGTCCTGCCCCACCCAGTAATCATTAAGAGCTCTGCACTCGACATTGTAGACAAGTAGGTATGTATACCTGTTGACATATGGTTCCGAGACATGATTGCTAACTATGAACTTCATAAAAAAGCTCAGAGTCTCTCCATCGCCCAGACCCAATTGCAAAGATCGTGCGATTGGGTCGAGATATCGACAAATAAAATTAATAAACGAATCGTGGAATGTAGCCGTTATCTACATAATAATATGTCATTAAACCACGAAATAAGCTTGAAATCATTAAATCACTTGCTTTAACGGTGAAAGTCGTGGTCAAAGGCCGGTCAGGCTTCACAAACTGTGGCGAAACCCGGGTTAACTCGCAACAAGGTGATGCTGTGTGTGTGGTGGGATTGGAAGGGCATTATTCATTATGAGCTGTTATCACCAGGCAGGACCATCGATTCTGAACTCTACTGCGAACAACTGATAAGATTACAGCAAGAAGTTGAGAGAAAGCGGCTGGAATTAATCAACAGAAGGGGTGTGGTTTTTCATCATGATAACGCTAGACCTCACACATCTTTAGCCACTCAGCAAAAGTTAAGAAAGTTTGGCTGGGAGGTGTTAATGCATCCGCCGTATAGTCCTGACCTTGCATCTTCAGATTTCCAGCTGTTTCGGTCTCTTCAGAATTCTTTAGGCAGTGTCAGGTTACAACATCACTAGAGGACTGCCAAAACCACTTGTCGCGGTATTTTGATCAGAAGTCCCAAAATTTCTATAGCAATGGGATCATGTCCCTACCTACAAGATGGCAAAAAGTTATCGAACTAAATGGTACCTACATACTTTAGTTAAATGTAAATAAACCATACTAATATTTTTTTTGAATTTTATTAAAAATGCGAAGAAACTTTTTCCCCACCTAATATTAAGATTATTGTAAAGTTATGTTAAAAATACTGATGCCCATTAAAAATGAAATAATTTCGTTTCTTTATAACATATATCTGATTTTAATTTTTGTTGTTCAAGGACACGATATCATAGATTAATTATTGGTCTCGATGCACGATATAACTGAAATTATACACAAGTTTCAATCTCTAATATGTCGCCGTTTTTGACATATAGCGTCGAATTCAATCGCCACTTTAAAAAAACTCCCTATTTCATATGAGAGCCCCGCTGAAATAAAGCTTTTATATTTTTGTATGTATTTTTGTAATATTCGGCTGAAGGCCGTCAGTTTTCATATTATGTTTAAATTTGAAGTAATTGCGGTCAGTAATTCAGAAGTTATAAGGCTCTGACGGACAGACGGACAAGTGCCATCTCTCAAGTAGACTCAGAGACCTCACTTCGCTCGGTCAAATATATACGGGACCAGATAAACATTACACAGCATGCTAAAATTATAAAACTTTAACTTCGTCGTAGTCAGGTTAAAAAATAAAAACATTGCATCTTCAATTTAAAGGTCAATTTAAGTACAGATTAACTGTCCAAAACAGTCACTGTCTGTGTACCGCAACTGAAACTCTTATGACGTTGCAATAAGGTTTAAAATTGAACAGTGTCGGTATTACGTTCATTTTTCTAGTGTGTCCCAATAACCGTCAAAATAGTATGAATTTTGACGAGTATTGGGTCAAGTAGGGATTTCAAAGTACCAATAGATGTCACATGCGTTAAATCATAAATAATAATAAAATAAACACAGTTTTATAGATTATTTCGTTAGAAAATTAACTTTACTGTTGTATAAAATAATCAGATTTACCAGAGTGGCCAATAGATGTTTCAAAACTTTCTTCGAATACTAGCATGTAGGACTACGATTGAGTGACTAAACCTGGCTAAAAACACAAATTTTGAAAATGCTAACTTTGAATGCGTTTTTCTCCAACGCTATTATAGTTTGGATTAAATGTTGTTATACTAATTTATGGAAAATACTATCACAAATATGTTGCCATAAAAAGTTTTCATTTAGTTTGTGCTAGAAATTAATAGCTGACCATTTTTTACAATCTGACGGGTATCGGTACACTGACGACTATACCAGCGTTTCCCTTATCTTAAAAATAAAAATAAATTTGTGGTAAAACCTGCATTAAAAATAACGTAGGTTTTCAATATTCATATTGAAAATGATAAAACCTAACTATTTACTTAGTACTTTTCAAACCGGGTAGCGTCACTTCGCCCCTTCGGAGGCCTATCAAAACTTCGTAATCATTAAGCAAATATAATTACGAATAAATCCGAAATGGAAAGGAGGTGCGTCAAAAAACTTGAAACGAACCAGGAAGGAATTGATTTTATTTGAGAGACGACACGATTTTTTAATTAAAGAGGGGCGAAAAGGAACTTTAATGTTTCTCGGAAAATGTAGGCTTCATTTTCTCGAATAAATGTTTTATTTTGTACCTACCTATTATTTATAAGTATAGCGCATGAGTAGGTTCGCTTATATGCGGTAGTGGACCGGTGCGGGAGGGTGACAGTTGACTAAGGCGTATAGCTGTTCAATAATGAACGTTTTCTTACCTACCTACATTATATAAATGATTGTGTTTTTTACCTATTATGTATATTAATTCTAAAATACTTTTTAATGTATAGTAAGTTTAAAATAACCCACATTTAACTTAATGTTGTTAGTTTATATTAAGTAATTGTTAGTTAGCTGTTAAGTATTGAGTATAACAATAAATTAATGTTACGTGTAGGTACCTATCGACTGTCGACGGCACTGGTGTACGGAAAAACTTATTTAAAGTTTATGAATGCACCAAACTTGTTGTAACCTGCAAATATTCTTCTTTAATAAATAAATAAATACAAAAATACAAAATGCGACCATATCCCAACTTGTTGCGCACAATATCTATGTAAATCGTATAGGTTACAGATAGTTGGAATGAATTTTTCAAAGTGACACATCGTTCAGAGCGGCGCAAACTTTTGGAAGCAATTTTGTGTTTAACAGCATCGATTTGTCTAAAAACATCCGGCAGCTCAAGGTTTATAGATTAGTTGCTTTTCCCGAGTTAGATAAGAGAATGTGAACATATTATTTTCATTACAAAACTTTACTTAGCTGTACAAAATCTAATTCTACCTATATGTTACAGTCAAAAATCTTATCCGGTCAAAACTACAAAAAACAGTCCAAATTAGTTTTGACTAATTAAGTTGGTCGTTGTACTGACTAACTTAAATCACATCAACGTTCCTACATCTTAACCCGCTGAGTAGCCTACTACTAATCTAAATTCTATAAACTTCATTTCAAGTAGGTAGATTTTCTTTACGCTTTAATAAGCGAAAGCTAAAAGCGGTGTCATAGGCATAGTAGGTACCTACCTACCTAAGTTGGTATGATTTCTAACCCGAGCATAAAGAAGAAGAGATGCACTAATAAAAAAATCTAATTTCAAGTGGCTTAAAAGAATAATGGCAAAGATTAGGAGCATATTTTATGTCTCCCCAGTTCCTTACAAATTTTGAATCCAGCAAAATCCGGACATTCATTTCGAAGAGATAAAATTTAAATTGCAAAATTCACCCTTCGAAAAAAGAGGGCTACCTTGTGGGCGTTAAAAAAGTACCCAAGACCCTCCGACCCAAGCAAGGCGAGCCCTCTCCCTATTCAATATTTTTACTTTCTTCGTTTCTTGTGATCGGGAAATTTTCCGTCGTCGTCTGATTTACTTTCAAAATGGCGTTTGTGTATTTTAGTGTATTATTTAAAAAAAAACGGTTGTCGAAACGTATGCTTATAACTTACCATAAAGGACATCAAAGTAATATTTGACGCTAATCTCAATAAAATTATAGACCTACTAGCTTATGCTCGCGACTTCGTTCGCGTGGGCTACAAAAATTTCAAACCTATTTCACCCCCTTAGGGGTTGACTTTACAAAAAGGTCTAACGCAGGCATCCGCTAAGAAAGGTCTTAGCAGAAGCTTGCGTTATAATCGCTATCTGCATAGCAAATTTTTTCCCGATCCTTCCAGTAGTTTAAGCTGTGTGTAGTCAGTCAGTCAGTCAGTCACCTTTTCCTTTGATATATTTAGATTTTGTAGGGGCATAGAACTCGTACTAAAATAAAACACGCAAAAGAAGTCAGGACTGGTCAGCTAGTTTTGTATACATATAACCTGACTATTGAAAATAAAATAATAGCACTATATGCTATATCTTACTACTATTCCTATTTACTATTAGGTATTAATTATTTATTAATTATTATATCTACTAGATGATGCCAGCAACTTCATCCGCGTGGATTAAGCTTGTTAAAAATCCCGTGGGAACTTTTTGATTTTATGGGATAAAAAGTAGCCTTCATCCCCGGGATGCAAGCTATCTCTGTACCAAATTTCGTCAAAATTGGTTGAACGGAATGGTGGACAGACAGACAGACACACTTTCGCATTTATAATATTAGTTGGAATAGATAGTTCAAAACAAATCACTACATGTAGATCGAGGCGTAGACCGTAGCACCAACGTAGCAAGTGGAATTTCGCGCTACGACCTACGCTTAAGAAAAAACTTTCCGAACTGGGCGGTCGGTGGTAGATTCAATACTACTTACTTAACAGAATTTTGACGAAGCAAAATAATTAAATCTATCAACGCACAGCTCACTGCCGGATCGGGCTGAAATTTGGCATGCAGGTAGCTATTATCACGTAGGCATCCGCTAAGAAAGAATTTTTGAAAATTCAATCCCTAAGGGGGTTATTGGGGTTAGAAATTTGTGTAGTCCACGCGGACGAAGTCGCTAGCATAAGCTAGTATAATAAAATGAATCATAAGTTAGCTACGGACTTTGAATTATTGTTGCAAGACAAAAAAATAGACTAGCAAAAATAAATGCATAAAGTAAAACGGTATTCAAATTCCAAAGACAAAAGAATAGCTGTCTAAATGAGCTAATGTTTCAGATTCATTACTTTCATTTGAAAGCGAGGGGTCACAATCAAGGAATAATTTTCTTTTGCCTGTCTTCGGACGCACCCCTTCGGAATATAGATAAGATAAACATTGTTCATTGCAAGCCTGGAACTCAAAACAGATTAAAAATAACATCTGAAATACTTCATCATATCAACCCATCGCCAGCTCACTACAGAGCACGGGTCTCCTATAAGAGTGAGAGTTTTGGCCATTGTCTACCACGCTGGCCATTTGCGGATTGGTAGACTTTATGGAGGTCTCTCAGGCATGCAGGTTTCTTCACCGTTAAAGCAAGTGATATATATTTACTTAAAATGTACATAACTATGAAAAGTTAGCGCTGCGTGCGCAGGATCGAACCCCCGATCTCCGATTAGAAGGCGGATGTCCTAACCGCTATGCTATCACAGCACTATGAAATACTTACATAATTACAATACCTAAATAAAATAGCTATTGTTATAAAAATATTCTTCGCTTGTCAAAGATGAGGCCTGCGACTTCGTCCACGTGAATTACTTTTTAAAAATCCCAAGGGAACTAACTCTTCGACATTCCAAGATAAAAAGTAGCCTTTATCCGTACACGTCAATTCGCACTTCGCCAGTGTGATGGACTATGGCCAAACCCTTCTCATTCTCAACTTCAACGTCACTGACATTCTAAATGTTAATAGTGATCAAAGTGCCGATAGATGTAAATACTAAACAAAATATGTTAATGTTAATTTACAAATTATGAATTTTTGATACAAGTAATTTTAAAACTTAAAAAAAACTGTTTCATATTTCATAGTTTTAAGTTTCCCTTCTATCTACTACCCTATTGAAGACTGCCAATTTTTTAAATTCAAAAATCGAATTACATAGCACAGAAAGGTTGTAATTTGGCGCGCTTCTTGCAACGAAAGGTGGGGATGAGTATAAATCTAGTTGGTAAGTCTACAGTGGATTAGCGAGACCGTGTTAGCAGTAGGTAATCGCTCTGATAGGCGAGAAGGGTTAGATTCTTATAGGATTGCTTGAATTCGTATTTGGAACACGGGTCTGTTTTTTTTTAAATCATAATTGCGCCACTGCGCAAGGTTCATATTGAGTTAACCATAAAGATTTATGATGGACTAGCTGATGCCCGCGACTTCATTTGCGTAGATTTAGGGTTTTAAAATCCCGGGAGAACTCTTTGATTTTCCGGTCTTTAACTATACCTACCCATGCAAAAAAATCACGTCGATCCGTTGCTCCGTTGCGACGTGACTGAAGGACAAACCAACAAACTAACAAACCAACAAACACACACTTTCGCATTAATAATAAGGGTACCGATTAGGTATAAATTCTTTTCATATTGGTAAAAATAAATAAATATAAGTAGCCCCTATACCTATTATTAAGAGTCCGCCAAAAAAATGGCTTAAAAAATTACCTATAATGTGTACCTACCCATAGGGTACAAAAATGTTGCCATGAATCAGTAGTATCAATTAGTTTTGGTTTTCAATACTTAAGTAACTTTGATTTGCCGGAAATTCATAATTTTACTTATTGCCATTTATAGTTAGTTATATTTTCTGTAGGTATACTCTCGTGTTATTATTTTCAACTACCTCAAGACTTTACCTCAAGTATTATTTTTACAAAAAAGTTATTCAAATTTTTTTTATAAGATTTTTTGTTCCATATGACCGAATTTTTTGAAATTTCCACGGGAGAATACCCGGAAGCGGTCGCTAGGCGAAGGTACTTAGACTCAATTATGAGTGACTTACAATACAAAGATACCGCGATTTCGTGGGAACAGATTTAAATTGCCGTAACATGACTTTGAGTAGATACTTAATTATGTATTTTTTTTTTTTTTTTTGTAAACCAAAGCCCATTTATACCGAAACGTCATGACAGAGTGAAAATTAAAAAGTTAAGCTCAACCAAAATGGCGGTGGGAATAGTTGCGAGTTCGAGAGGGAAAGTGTTGGAAACTTTTTAATTTGCGAACGGTCCGTGTTCGAAAGTCGAATTTTTCATCGCGAAGTTTTAAACGTTCGGAGTGCGAAATAGTTTAATAGATGTTTAAAGTTCGGATACCCGTCTTTTAGATTAGCCACTTAAATAGATGAAACGCATATAAAACGGAAGTATTGTCACAGAATCTAAATATATAAAAGGAAAAGCTGACTGATTGATTGACTGACTGACTGACTGATCTATCAACGTACCACTCAAACTACTGGACGGATAGGGCTGAAATTTGGCATGCAGATAGTTAATATGACATAGGCATCCGCTAAGAAACGATTTTTGAAAATTCAACACCTAAGGGGGTGAAATAGAGGGTTTGAAATTTGTGTAGTCTACGCGAACTAAGTTGCGAGCATAAGCTAGCTAAGCTAAGCTAGCATGCAGATAGCTATTATGACGTAGACACCCGTTAAGAAAGGATTTTTGAAAATTCAGTACCTAAAAGGGGTAAAATAGGGGTTTGAAATTTGTGTAGTCCACGCGGACGAAGTCGCGGGCATATGCTAGTTATACCTTTTAGTTACAAAAGGCTTAGGTACTCCGCAAAGATGTTCATATAAATAGCTATTCGTGCTACGACCCAATAAGGTGCAATTCAGCTCGCACAGCGCTGCGGTCTAAAAAAATGCTCTTTCTTTCTCTGACTTCACTAGGTACCTACATATTATTATAAACTAAGGTTCCCTGCCACGCTGAATTCGTGTTTGTTTTGGCTAATTTTGGAAACTGCTGTACTACCGATTTTCTTACATCATCATCATGACCAATCTAAAATGTCAATTCAAGAAAAATGATAACTTGTGATGGTTTCTAAGAAGCTTTTTGTGAAAACCTTGCAATCGCTAATTGCTGTGCTAGGTCTCGGAAGTGACGTAATAGCACACTTCCGGTGCTACGGGAAGCGCCGGATGTAGCGTATTTGTTCCCGTCATAATCATGTTACCTATTTATGGACGGTGATCACTCTTTGACCTCATGCTTTTCCAATATTTATAAAGCTAATAGATAGGATAGGACCTATAATATCTTCTTAGTTTATTAGCGAGAAACTATTTAAAAAAAGTCTCACCATTTTACTTAACACACACACACACACACACACACACAAACACACACACACGCACTGTGCATATAAAATTTAATTTAAAAAATGATCATTGTATCTGCGTGATAACACGCACACACACACATATACACAGCAATACGTAACTTTGTGTGCATATAAAATTTAATTTTTTTTTATTTTCAACCGAATTTTAGTTAATATTTCTTTGTAATACCTTATCTTTGTAATCGTATCTTTGTAGTAGTTTGGAATGTATTTTCAGTGCCAGTAGGTGCCAATAATAAGACAAACAAATAAATTCATCATCATGATCAACCCATCGCCGGCTCACTACAAAGCGCGGGTCTCCTCTCAGAGTGGGAAGGGTTATGGCCATAGTGTAACACGCTGGCCGAGTGCGGATTGGCAGACTACACACGCCTTTGAGAACATTATGGAGAACTTTCAGGTGTGCAGGTTTCCTCACGATGTTTTCCTTCACCGTTAAAGCAAGTGATATTATTTTAAATACTTAAAAACGCACATAACTCCGAAAAGTTAGAGGTGCGTGCCCGGGATCGAACCCCCGACCTCCGATTAGAAGACGGACGTCCTAACCACTAGGCTATCACAGCTATAACAAGTGAATTAGTTTCGTGCAATATATTTCAAAACTTAAAAAATTAAAATAAACGTAATTAGGAGTAGGTATCCACCCCCATATCTACCCGCTTGGGGTGGAGCAAACTTTTGCGAGGGGGAGAAAAATAAATCTAGTTTGGCTCAATCCTTGGAATCTCTTAGTTTTTTGACGCCATTTGTCCTGAAAGATTGCTTGGACTTAAAAGTTATTTTTAAGTATTTTTTTTCGGTTGAATGCACATTGACCCTGTGCATCTAACTCTTTTTGACTCAACAGTCATAGAGATCATAATCATCTTCAACCGATAGACGTCCACTGCTGGACACAGGATACACAGAGACTTCCAAACTCCACGCTCTTGTGCCGCCTGAATCCAGCAGCGCCCTGCGGCTTCTTTGATGGCGTCTGTCCACTAAGGGGGTCTTCTAACGCTGCGCTTTCTAGCAACTTGGGACCCCTACATCTATCGTTTTTTCGAACTATATACCTGCCCATTGCCACTTCAGCTTTACAACCCATGCATAGACCTTCCATTTGCTGGACAGGCGGCATCAAATGAGTTGCAGAGAGCCACTGGATTCAGGCGGCGCAAGACCCTAACACGTGGAAGTCCCTACAAGAGACCTATGTCCTGGGGACGTCTGTCAATTGATAATGATGATGATGATTTTTCTTCAGTCTGTGATTTTAGTATGCTCAGTTGGCAAATATAAAAATAATGAAAACGTCTCTGGCACACTTCCTGTTAATTGGGGCCCGATAAAAAGTACAAAGGGGTCCCATTTCTCCCTCTTGCAAAAAGTTTCACCCTTAGGTAAGTTACATCTGTTTCCATGGCACTGTCGGTATATAATTGTGTCCTTTTTTACCAATTGTGAATTTCAAAATTTGTTAGAATCATTTTAAAATCCATCATCATTTTAGAATCATTTTCCTGCGATTTTTCATCATCTGAAACTGAGCTGAGTAGGTACTATGTCTTCTCTCAGAATTAGAGTGAATTCTGGCAATCTGCATAGATAGATAGATAGATAGATAGATAGATAGATAGATAGATAGATAGATAGATAGATAGATAGATAGATAGATAGATAGATAGATAGATAGATAGATAGATAGATAGATAGATAGATAGATAGATAGATAGATAGATAGATAGATAGATAGATAGATAGATAGATAGATAGATAGATAGATAGATAGATAGATAGATAGATAGATAGATAGATAGATAGATAGATAGATAGATAGATAGATAGATAGATAGATAGATAGATAGATAGATAGATAGATAGATAGATAGATAGATAGATAGATAGATAGATAGATAGATAGATAGATAGATAGATAGATAGATAGATAGATAGATAGATAGATAGATAGATAGATAGATAGATAGATAGATAGATAGATAGATAGATAGATAGATAGATAGATAGATAGATAGATAGATAGATAGATAGATAGATAGATAGATAGATAGATAGATAGATAGATAGATAGATAGATAGATAGATAGATAGATAGATAGATAGATAGATAGATAGATAGATAGATAGATAGATAGATAGATAGATAGATAGATAGATAGATAGATAGATAGATAGATAGATAGATAGATAGATAGATAGATAGATAGATAGATAGATAGATAGATAGATAGATAGATAGATAGATAGATAGATAGATAGATAGATAGATAGATAGTATATAAAATATATAAATATATAAATATATAAAAATACTTTATTGCACACAAAAAATATTACATAACATGACAAAAACAAAGAAACTAAACTAAAAAATAATTGTATGCTATTGCTCACAGCAATCTCTACCTGCTTTGGTGAAAGGAGAAACTAGGTGTGTTGAATAGTACTTACACGCAATACAGAAAAATGTAGTAGTATAATATTATAAAAAATAATGAATTAATAAGTAGGTACCTAACTATTTCAGTAATACATCATCTTTTGGACAGCGTAGTAGATAGACCATAATACACCACGCTGGCCAAGTGCGGGTTAACAGAATTCACACGCCTTTGAGAACATTTTGGAGAACTCTCAGGCATGCTGGTTTCCTCACGATGTTTTACTTGACCGCTGAGCAAAGGTTATTTCATTGCTTAAGACGTACCTAGATATTTAACTCTGAAAAGTTCTCACTCTAAGAACTCTGCCCGGGATCTAAAGCTCGAGGTCGGGGTCTCTCTCAAGCATGTGTATGTATGTCTGTCTGTGTGTCTGAGTGGATGTGTATAGGTATGGTATGTGGGTGCAAGCGTATCGTCATACCTAGGTGAGATTGCAGTAAAGTTTTGTCATCGATTAATAAAAAAGAATACTTATACTTTTATACGCCATTAAATTTTTTTACAATAGGATGGACACTAGCCAACCTTTGCCTAAAAAAGGGCATTGTTTGTTGCCAGTGTTTTGGCGCGCTTCCAGCGACTCTGTCTGTCTGTCTCCATCCGTTTCCGCTACAAAACCCAGAAAATATGTTTCAATTCGCCTTTAATGTTTTCTTTGCATTTGGCGTTCTTACAAAACTCCGCAAAATACATTTACAAGCGATATTAATGGCCGACGTCGTGGTTTGAATTTACTTTCGCCATTAAAACAAATGTGGCTACCTCTACATTTATGTACTTTATATGCAAATAAAATATTGCTCTATGCATATATTATTTCATATGACCTGTGACATCTGAAACGAGTTTTTTAACCATTTCAGTTAGTCTTAAGTTAATGTACTATGTGTATGTGTATGAGTATGCCTTTCCTTGGGAAAAGCATACACATACTTTAAGGGTTCCTTTTTAGGGTTTTGTACCTCAAAAGGAAAAACGGAACCCTTATAGGATCACTTTGCTGTCTGTCTGTCTGTCTGTCATAAACCTAGGTACAGGGTACTTCCCGTTGACCTAGAATCATGAAATTTGGCAGGTAGGTAGGTCTTATAACATACATTAGGGGAAAAATCTGAAAACCGTGAATTTGTGATTACGTTACACAAAAAAATTGTGGTCATGAACTAATAATTCGTATTTTCAGTTTTCGAAGTAAGATAAGTAAATCAACTGGGGTATCATATGAAAGGGCTTAACCTGTGCATTCTAACACAGATTTTTATTTAGTTTTATGCATCATAGTTTTTGAATTATCGTTCAAAATGTTGAAAAGGTCGTGTCGTTGCGCGAGCCTGAGTCGCACATGGCCCGTTTTTTTCCTTTTGAGGTCCCTAAAAACTGACATACCCGTTTTAAGTTAGTCCGCTACCATTTTAGACTGCATTATCACTTACTACCACCTGTCTTTCTGTATGTTGCGCGGTATTTTTTTCTAATTCAGTATTTGCGCAAAAGCTCATTAATTGTTTTAATCTATCCAATTCGTTGTAGCAATTTTTCAGTTTTCTCTGCAAACTCCTCAGCTTTTCTCATTCCGCGCTTAAATTAAAAACAATTATGAGCCGGGCGGCGAGAGGGAGGTCGAAATGAAAAATTAAGACAATTTGAGCTACGCCCGCCCCCGGATATAGACAGCTACCTAGCGTAGCCCGCGGGTAGAGCGCTGGACAAAGATTATAAAACTTTTCCTTCGTTTTTTAATATTACAACAAAACTTAAAGCTAGCCTTATCTAATTACTCTATACAAATCATGCCTGCATAAAATGGTGCCAAGAATACTGGCTGTCCGCGCTGGACAGCAAGGTTGATCCGTTGCGCAAAAATGAGCCAGCCCTTCTGTCACCAGATGAGACTATTAATCGCGGTGAAATGTCTCGTAAAAACTTTTTAGCACTAAGACTCCATGGCCCCAGGGTCTCCACAGTAAACGGAACAAAAATGTAACTCTCGACAAGAAAGGCATACCTACCTACTTGCGCCGCTTGCCGTTTTCCTTTTTGGTATAATTTTTTAAAGGAATTACTTACTTATTTTAAACTAATTAGAACCGTGATAGCCTAGTGGTTAAGACTATTTGGGAGGTCGGGGGTTATAACTATTACTCGTTTTAACAGTGAAGGAAAACATCGTGAGCCAACTTGCATGCCTGAGAGTAGGTACTCAAAGGTGTGTGAACTCTGGCAATCCGCACTTGGCCAGCGTGGTGGACTATGGCCATCCTGAGAGGAGACCTGTGCGTATTCAAACCGATGGTGGAGTTCCAGACTTTTTTCATAGACATTTTAGGTACAGAATATCTTGAAGTAAAAAATATATAAAAACGTCCTATGGTAAAATAATGAACAACGTTTCTAATTAGAGTTAAAAAAAATGAAAATAACTTTATCTTGAGAAACAAGATGAAGAGACCTGCCTTCAATAGAAATGAGGCCCCTACAAAAAAAGGCCAGAAAGAAACGGCAATGCCTTTTTAATAAGTTAGAAAAGAATGCAAGATCACCCCGCGAAAAATTAAGATTCAAATAGTAAGAAAATTAAAATTCGAGGAACGGTCAACTCGGCGTCCTGCTCTTGCTTTTTATTATTGTATATAGCTGTCTCTGTCTTCTTGGGGTGAAAAAAAGGGTGATCCTTCGATGGGTGGGGTTACAGATGTTATTGGAATGGTAATGATAGCGTTTGACGGTTTTTGTTACGGCTCGTGAACGTAATTTGCATTTTTTAAGAAAGTTTTTGCCTTTATTTGTTGATTGTACCTATCTAAAAGGCATCTACATAAATAGATTATTTTGTATCCAACCTACCTACTTGGATAATAATCATCAACAACCCTTTGCCGGCTCACTACTGAGAACGGGTCTCCTCTCAGAATGAGAACGGTTTGACCGTAGTACACCACGCTTGATAAATAATAGTAATTAAGTATTTAAGTATAAGCTGAGATAGCCTGGTACTTAGGACGTTCGCCTTCTAATCGGAGGTTGGGGGTTCGATCCCGGGCACGCACCTCTAACTTTTCGGAGTTATGTGCGGTTTAAGTAATTAAATATCACTTGCTTTAACGGTGAAGGAAAACATCGTGAGGAAACGTGCATGCCTGAGAGTTTTCCATAATGCTCTCAAATGTGTGTGAAGTCTACCAACCCGCACACGGCCAGCGTGGTATGGCCTATGGACTATGGCCAAAACCCTTCTCACTCTGAGAGGAGACCCGTGCTCTGTAGTGAGCCGGCGATGAGTTGATCATGATGATGATGAGTAATTTTTATTAACTGAAATAATATTTTTCAGTTTCGTGAGTGTTACTTACCTAATCATAATCATAATCATTTATTTATTTTATCAGATATGGTAGGTACATGTATGTTATTTACATGGGGTCTTAAAAATTAGGTAGGTAATCAATCACATATCCTAAAATAGGAAAATTATTCTAAATTAGCTTATTTCACCCCCTTAGGGGTTGAATTTTCAAACATCCTTTCATAGCGGATGCCTACGTCATAATAGCTATCTGCATGCAGCTCGATCCGTCCATAGTAGTTTGAGCTGTGCGTTGATTGATCAGTCAGTCACCTTTTCCTTTTAGGTATATATTTGGACTACCTATTGAACCTACTACACAAAATAACCAAAAGCTACTTCATTGGTGAGCGTGGTGGACTATGACCTAACCATTAATTCTAAGTGGAGACCCCAGCTAAACAGTGGGCCGGCGATGGATTGATCATGATGAATACCTACTAAGTAGGTCCGCAATGTAAACAACATGAAACAACAGCAGTTTTTTCGTTTAATTAAACACTAAGCGTCACTCCAATCAGAGGGTCTCAAGACAGTAAAAATGCCACCCCCACTCCCCCCTCCTCCCACGGTAGGGGGTGCGTTTCTTTGTTCTGTTATCTATACAATTGAAAGTCTCGCAAAAAGATAGCTGGACGTTCGCCTAGGGTTGTGAACGTCGCCTCTTTCATTTTTTAATTATTTATTCTGATACAAGTTAGCCTTTGACGGTGATCTCACCTGATGGTAAGTGATGGTGTAGTCTAAGATGGAAGCGGGATAACTTGGAAGGGGCATATTTTAATGTAGACACGGGTACATACCACGATTAATTTGGCGTTTTTATTTGTCAATATTTTAATCCAATTACCCGTCGTCACCACGACCCGTGCAATAGATGTACCCGTTATCTACATTAAATTATGTCATTAAAACACGAAATAAGCTTACAATCATTGGAAAGGGCATTTTAGAAGGTGATGTCTATGTAAAAAAGGTAGTTATGCGCGGACATACCGCGTTTATTTAATTTTTTTTAATCCCGAGGGAACTCTTTGATTTTTCTGGATAAAAGTATCATACAATGCCCATCTCCAAATTGCAAGAGTAACTCACTTTCGCATTTACAAAAATGATTTATTGGATTTTTTTTTCCTCAACTTTATGACAAATTCTGTTAAGAGTAAAATGAGTCCTATGTCGTCATCCATATAATATATAGCTAAATTAATGTTTTTAAACAAAAGTTGATATTGCAATTTGCACACGTGCCGTCTACGCACGCTCTACACTTTGGCGTAGCGCAGGCGTAGACGCATACCCATGCGTAGCAAATCTAATGCTCTACTTTTATAGGAAATAAATTAATACTTAGTTATTAAAGGTAAATTTTTCCGATTTACATTAGAACTACGTAGGTACAGTACACGGCAGAAAATAATGTACATAGACCTTTAGAAAGAGATTTTGTAGAGCATTGTCCCTGTCGACGGTACCGACAAAACATAAATAGGTATGAGTGACAGAGACAATTACTCTGCTGTACTGTAAAATGTTCCACTAAAATATTTTTAATTTAAATTTCAGGCCACTTGAAAGCAACAGCATCGAATGTCCTACAAAAACGCTCCGCGAGAAAGGGGAGTCGAGGCAAAAATGACGCACAAAATAAAATAAATAACCGACCGTTACGTCCAGACCTCCCCATCCTCCCCTTTTATACAGAAAAAGGACCATTGTGGGGTAAGTTGAAGAATAATCGTAGGTCTTTTGCAACTGGTCGGGTGAAAACTGTCTTTGGCAGAAGAAAAGATAGAAAATCTATGGGCGCCTTGTAACTTTAATTTTGTATTTAAATGGTGATGTTTTTTGTCGTAAAAATAATTATTTTAGGATTGTTGTAATTTTCATTAGCTGAATTAAGTAGATACATATTTTATTTTCTTGAGTGATTAAGTAAAGTAAATACGCGACAAGTCGAGATGGCAATGGCAACGCCCCGCACACCCACACGTCACCCGCGCTATCCCGCGCCGGGATAGCGCTGGGGCTGTGCGGGTGTGCACTGTGCGGGGCGTCTCGAAAATTCAAAGAGTTCCCCCGGGATGCTTAAAACCTAAATCCACGTGAACGAAGTCGCGGGCATCAGCTAGTCTATAATATAAAAATAAATAACTAAATGTGTTGGTCATCGCAAATCTCGAGAACAGCTGAACCGATTTCGCTAATTCTTTTTTTATAATATTCCTTGAAGTTGGATGGTTGGATGGTTCTTACGGAGAGAAAAATTTAAAAATTTGAATCGACTGTTAGGCGGAACGAAGTTCGCCGGGGCAGCTAGTATAAATTATAATCTACTCTTGGTTTCTCACTGCTAGCACAAGTAAAGGAATAAATCCGAAACTTGATCCGAAAACCGTGAATTTGTCACAAAAAAAAACTAAAATGTGTTTTGTTTATGTACAAATAATTAATACTTTCAATTTTCAAAGTAAGATAATACTATACTAAGTGGGGTATCATATGAAAGGGGTTTACCGGATGTACATTCTAAAACAGATTTTTTTTAATTCATGATAGTTTATGAATTATCGAGCAAAATGCCGAAAAAATACGACTGTATAGTACAGAACCCTCCGTGCGCGAGTTTGACTTAGCCGTTTTTTTTTCTGGGAATCAAGTCCAGAATCTCTTTCTCAATGGAAACAATACGTGTGTACTGTGTATGAAGAGGCACAATTTAAAAGTGTGTATACCTTTGCCTAAAGGCAATTAATTGATGTCTCAGGTAATTATTATTTTCTGGAAATCGACCTTCTTAGAATCTCTTCCTTCCACAAGGGAAAGAGAGCTGAGACTTTGAAGAGGCACTATTTAAAAGTGTGTACCTAAGGCTGGCCACGAGTCGGCACGTCGCAGGCAATTTCCTATCTGACTGACAATTTCCTTGGCTCGCCCGATTTTAATATAAAATGAGAAAAAACACCCGTCGCGCCCGGCCGTGGACTAGTGTGGATGTGGCTTTGTAGAATTGAATAATATCAAGGAAACTAATTTATAGTAGGTACACTAGGTGCCCCGGCGAACTTCGTACCACCTAACAGTCGATTCTTTATCAGGATTTTTTTAAATTTTTCCCTCCGTAAGAACCATCCTCGTACTTCAAGTAATATTATGAAAAAAGAATTAGCAAAATCGGTTCAGCTGTTCTCGAGATTTGCGATCAGCAACACATTCAGCGATTCATTTTTATAATTATATAAAGATATTTACATGTTTTGAAAATTTTCATAAACGTTTACAAAGGATACGAGTAAATTCAAATGAATTAGGTAAACTACTGATTCTTTAAAAACTTTAAACCCTCAGTAGGTACGCTTAGTACAAGATTTTACGTCTCACCAATGTTGCTAGAACTCGAGAGTCGAAACACAATAACGTCAAAGTAAAATGGACCTCGAGATCCTTAAGTTAAAGTCAAAAATTCAATGTATTTAATTTAATTTCTCTACGTTTTCGCTTGAAGCACTGGCTGTAGATGTGTAAACAAGCTTGAGCTTTAAAACAAGGAAGTATAGATCCACTTTACTATAATGCGGAAATGTTTTGACACTCGAAGTACGTATTAATTATCAGAACCATATATCACATAATCTTACAAATAAAATTTTTTAACAATCAGGAAGCGTAAAATTTTACCAATTCTGAATAAATGATTTGAGTTTGAGTTTGAGTTTGAATACTATCAACGTTGGTGAGACATAAAATCTCGTACTAAGCGCACAGAGTAGGACTAAGCGTACAGACGTCGTGGCGTGATTTGAGACATTAGCGAAACTGTCGGTAGGTCACGTGGTCATTCTGTCTCGCCCATTCATATGAGTAACAAAACCTTAGTTTAGCTTTGCGCTATTTAGGTTTTGACGATCGAATATTTTTGCAAAAATTTGTAGGTAGGTACTTAGATTTAGACTTCAGTCATATCAATAATTTTCTATCGCACCTTCAAGAATGGCTCTGGCGAGAGAAAGAAAAGTGGCGATCCCTCCCCCTTCTGCCCGCCCCCCCTGGCCCCGGGCGCTTTATAAGACGCTGTTTTATTTCGCTCATTGTATTTTTATCGATGTTTCCACTCAAAGGAACGAGGGGTTGATGGATATTTTAAAATGTCATGCTTTACTTTTGCTTACAAACAATCATCCTCATTGTCAACCGATAGACGTCCACTGCTGGGCATAGGTCTCTTGTATGAACTGCCACACGCATCAGTCTTGTGCTGACTGAATCCAGCGGCTCTCTGCGACTCGTTTAGTGTCGTCAGTCCACGTATTGGGGGGTTTTCCTTCGCTGTGCTTCCCGGTGCGATGGACCCCAACGTCTATGTGATTTTCGAACTATGTGCCCTGCCCATTGTCACTTCAGCTTCGCAACCCGTTGAGCTATGTCGGTTACTATGGTTCTCCTACGGATCTCCTCATTTCTGATTTGGTTACGTAGAGCATAGCCCTCTCAATCGCACGCTAAGTAGCTCCGAGCTTTCAATATGAGGCCAGTTAGGCCCATAGTTAGCGACCATGTCTCGGATCCATATGCCATCACTGGCAACACGCACTGTTTGAAGACTTTAATCTTTAGGGACTCAAACTCAAATTATTTATTCAGAGTAGGTAAATTTTTTTACGCTTCCTGATTGTCAAAATTTTAATTTGTAAGATGATATAGTGGTGATAATTAATACGTACTTAAAACTAAAGCTACGAGGGTTCGAAACGCGCCCAGCTCTGAGAAGAGCCCACAAAAAACGCACTGATGAATTTACAGACAATATCTTGGTAGTAGGGGGGACTACCTTACCTTTGGCAGTAGTAGCTTAACTTGGAGCCTTGCACCAAAATTTAACCCTCTACTGTAATCTCACCAGGCCGGTCTTATAGCCTGCCCACTACAAGCAAGGGTCTCCTCTGAATGAAAAGATACGCAGTATGCACTGTCGTCTAGTCGGCCGGGCGACTAGTCGACGGCGACCGTTAGAATCTCTAAGTTATATAGCAATCGTAGAAACCATTCAAAGTTTTCAAATATCTTCTCAAAAAAGGACAAAAGTTCATCTCATCTTAAAGGATAGATCTTAGCAAGGAAAAATAAGTTTTCTTTGAGAATGGCGAGGAAATGGCTCTCATCAATAAATCGCTGTAAGTGAGCTGGCGAGCCAACCGCAACTGGCTGCGACTGCGGTCCCAGCTTTATGGCGCGTAACCGATTAGGGGGAACTTTCTTTTAACGGCCGGTGACACTTGGATGGGCGGGAAAGCGTCTTGTTGAAATTTTTCCAACCAGAGCTTTTTAGATATGTTTTTTGTTTTATTTTCTTCAAAATTTACAAAATACAGTTCTTTTTAACCATCATACAGGTTGTACAGCCTGAGCTGGAGCATGCCTTTCAAGTGTCAAGTTTTTCTCAAATACTCATCATCATCATCATCAGCCAACAAGGAACGTCCACAGGGACGTCCGTCGTCCATTGTTGGACATAGGCCTTCCCTAATATACGCCACCATACCCCGTCCATCGTCGGTCCATCGTGCTGAAGGGTACCTACCCCACGCTAGGTACGCTTGCCATATACATAAAATGTTCACCAAGTTCATTTTTGATTCAATTCATATTCAGTTCAAAATTAAAAATCTATTTAAAATATGCTCCTGAAAAAGGAGGATACTTTAAAGGATATTACACAATAGAAGTTTATGTAAATGATAAATGAGCGTCGGTTTGATCTGCTGCAGCTCGCTCCAGCAATGCGCGGGACTGCAACTAACTAACATGGCATAAGAATAATATCAAATCTTTGAAAAGAGCAACCGCCGAGCCGAGTTTCTTTCTGGTTCTTTTCGGTAGGAAAGACATTCCGAACCAGTGGTTTTGAATCGTCAAATGCGTCTATAATTTGATGATTCAAAAATGTTAAAGTTTAAATGAATAAAAAATATTCTGATTTGATTTGATTAAGAAAAGGTATCTAAAACGGGTACCTACCTAAATTCCACGTTTCACCAATCAATTAAGATAATTACCTAAGTAATCCCCAAACAAAATGCAAAATGTTCGAGTAATTATCAAACAAACCCACCCGCTTTACACATTAGCATTCTACACAGTACCGACTTCAAATATAGGCAGTTCGGTTCAAGATTAACAAAACACAGACCGATTTCTGAAATGAAGGACGATTGATTCGTATTCTCAAAGATAAGTAATTACGCCGTGGAGGCCAGATCTATAAATCTGGGGGAGGCCTCCCTTGAAAAAAGGGGGCTCTTCTTATATTTAAATATCGTACCCCTTCCGGGTAGGTGCCACGGTTTTTCCAGTAAAAGGGGTAAGTGACAGAAGCAGGGCATAGAGCAGCTATCGAGTCGTCTTCGCCTAATTCTGTTAATTTTGTTCTAATTTTGATAATATTTTTAGTAGTACTTTGGTAATAGTTATTTGCTATGCAAGGCTGCAAACTTATTATGTGGTGTGAGGAATCCAGAGAACGCAAAGAATTCTACGGTTTAAAAATGTAATTTTGAGCGTAGCGAGGAATTCATAGGCACGAGCACAAATAATTTTGCAGTCGTGCGAAATACACAACTTTTCATCTCAAAATTATGCGAACTGGAAACAAGAAAATTTATCTTAAATTTAATTTTGTTAGATGGTATTTTTAACAGACGAAAAAAAGTTAGGTGCGCAATCCATACACCATAGTTCGTCACGTCCTAATTTCGAATGACTTTTCCACGCAGATTTCGAACCGCAAAAAAAGCCCTTCCGAGGCCGAGCTAGTGAGATGAATATATGTATTTTTAAAACAAAATAATAAGCATTGAATTTATTTATTACATATATTTTTAATAATTTTAGTTCTTTTACGAAGTCTTTTAGTTTCTTTTCAGTCATTACCGATATTGTATTGAATTACTTACATGAAATAATATTATTAATTTTACAATTATCTATTCCAGACACGCCGCTGTCCCGTCTCAAGATGGACTTAAGAAGCAAAAAGGAAAGAGTCCACGGGGCGGCGCCCCCTCCCCCTCCCGCCATCGGAATACAGAATAATAATCGCCAAAAGAAACGAGGGGGAGGAAAAATATAAATAGCTCTATCTAGTACCTCCGCCGAGATATTATTCAAGAAATATTCAGGCCGCTTTCAATTTTGTTAAAAGAAAATTACTTCGACCGTCCGGCTATAGCGTTCTTGAAATAATGTTTGTTATTTTGAAGACTGTAGATTTAAATATTTTCATTGTAAGACTAGCTGCCCCGCCCTAGTTTCACTCGGACGTGGAATTTGTGAAAATCTCTTCATAGAAAAGATCTACGTTATAAATTATGGTTTAACAATTTTGTACCAAGAACATAAATTTTTTATTATTCACTTGGACTAACTTGTTTAACTATCTTGATTGTTTTATGCTATTAGATTACCTAGTGGCATGTACCTCATAGAAGCGTAAACACGCTGCCTACCCTTGTTGAAATAGCTCAATACGAACTCATTTTTCACTATGCCGTACCGTACTGTAATGTAACCTTTTAGTTTAGGCTCAGAATGTATGTAGAACATTATTTTAATGTTGTTTTTACTCTTCCTTTGTATATTAGAGATTATCAAAGATTTTTTTCTATGTTTCTGACCCTAAATATTTTATTTTTTAAATAGCTTGAAATTAAAATAATAAAAGAATCAAAAAAGCTATTTAATAAAAAAAATACTAATTTAAACTTGCTTTTATTAGCTAAGTTACACTAAATTTAAGCTTGGTTGTACTACTTACTACTTAATGTTTATTGAAAAGTTTAAAAGAATATTTTTGTATGTCTTAAAAGTTTTGTGTGAAAGTGAACGGAATTCTGAGCGTAAGTGAAAATCGTCGAACTTTCCTTCTTAACAACTTAAATCGCGTTAACTTTCAGCTCAGATGTAACGACAGCAGAAAAAGAAGTGAATACCTATAAATTTATATAGTACTTTATTTTATCAAATCACCAGATTTTAGAGCCTAAAAATAACTGGAGAATTTTAAAAATATTACTTGAAGCAGTTGTGGAAAACTGAACATACCTACCTAAGTCGTAGGTACCTATTATTATTAATCTGTTACAGGAAAAATGTGAAGGATAAGAATATTTCCATTAGTAAAATCTTACGCTCTCTACCTACACCATATCTACCTAGTAATTTTCAATTTTTACGAAGATCGACCCTAAAAAAACTTGCAAAAATCTTTTCAGACTTATTATCTATTTCTATTTAAGTAATCAAGCTGTCTGTTTAAATAAATATAAGCATTGAAATTTATACTTGTGTATTTTTGTAGTTTCAATATATTAAATAGTTAAAACTGGTTTTGCTGACGGTACCAAAATTCACAGTGACCCACCTGTTAACGCGTGGAATGTCACACTTTATCTACCTACTTGTGCTTACCCACACTTGATAATATTCTCTCTTGATATGGCACACATTATAATATAATTTGAAATTGAAATTGCACAAAAAACATATTATTATTTTTTGTGCAATTTCAGTTCAGATTAGGTGTAACAAAATAATATGCGGGCAGATACGCAGCTTAAGCTAGTCCAATAGGTACTACTATAAGTCATTATTGAAAAAATCAAGATACACGATTGCCCTGACAAAAAAAGTGAAAAATTTCACATTTTGAAATGGATACAGCCGATAGCCAGTAGGTAACAAACCTACGGATTCTAACGATATCATACCGACATTCAAATCTGTTTAGTCATCTAGATAGTGGAATAAATGTAAAAATCACGTCATATCTACCTACATACCTACCTACTTATTATTGAACTCTAAAACATTACTTACACACTTTTTTTGGGCAGTCGTCTAAGAACAACATAGGTATATTGTGCAGTCGTAAACGTGTGGTTTCCTATTATTGGATCTTGCTGACGGAAAATTTTGTTCTGGGAAAACCACAAAGGTTTAAGAAAATCGAAACAATCTAAACAAAAAGTTGTGGGGAATAATAGCTACTATGGATAAAGGAAATAGAATGAAGATTAAAAAAAAAAATTAGTAGGGCTTTAGTTAAATTGTCACAAAATATCTTAATCATAACTTAGGCCCATTGATTACACCCCTCTTTGGCGCTTTTAAAAACCAGCCAATGACATAAGTAAGTGCGAGGGAGAAAGATAGACCGAGGGGGTCATTTTTGCCAATACTTAAACGAAGATAGATAGCGTCCACCCCTCGAGGGGGTGTTTAAAGAAAATTTTAACTTTTCTTTATTCAAAGCAATACCCGCCAGGGGGAGCCACCCCGGCCCCCGGAGGGTGGTCCCATTTTTCTTCTACTATTCTCTTTGGCCAGTCTCAAAGGAAAATAACAGCTTTCCTACTCAAGTATTTATTAAATCCACCATTCAGGGCGAATTGTTGAAAAAAGTGCTTCGCATTTATAACAATTTCGTTGAATTTTCTTGTAAGCAATTTGTTTTTGGAATAAACTTTGGAATTAAACGGAGGCGTTTTTGTTTTATTTTGTAGGAGAGGGTTGTTTTTAATTTGTTGCTTAGTAACAAACAAGTAACAAAGGAGAAAACCTTTTAGCTTAGATACCTAGGTAGTAGGTACTTATACTTACCTACCTATCGCGTGGTAACTTTGTGGCCAAGACTTGGGTATGGGTCTGGGGTTCAAGGAGTTATAGGCAATTTTCTTCAACGGTGAAGGAAAAATATCGTAAGGAATAAACCTAGGTAACCAAGGTAGACAAGCTGTGATAGCGTAGTGGTTATGACGTCCACCTCCTAATCGGAGGTCGGGGGTTCGATCCCAGGCACGCACCTCTAACTTTTCAGAGTTATGTGCGTTTTAATTAATTAAATATCACGGTGAAGGACAACATCGTGAGGAAGCCTGCATGCCTGAGAGTTCTCTATAATGTTCTCAAAGGTGTGTGAAGTCTGCCAATCCGCACTTGGCCAGCGTGGTAGACTATGGCCAAACCCCTTCTCATTCTGAGAGGAGACCCGTGCTCTGTAGTGAGCCGGTGATGGATTGATCATCATCAAGATGAACCAAGGTAGGTAGGTAGGTACCTGAGGCTTCTACATACCTACTGTACTCAAAGGTGTGTGAAGTCTGCCAATCCACACTTGGTCAGCGTGGTGGAATACCTATGGCTTACCCTTCTTATTCTGAGGCGAGATGCTGAGTAGATGGACTGGCGACGAGTTGAATTGATGATGATGATGATGATGATAACCCATACCTGCCTATCTTGTTGTTTTGTTTTATTTTATTGTCCTACAACGTATCCCTTTAGGTACAACGCGATACCGCGGGTTTTACCACCTGATAGTAGGTAAATAAGGATTCAGTCTAGGATGGAAGCTGGATAAGTTAGAAGAGATAAGTATGGCAGTTTTCATTAAACCCATACCTACCCGTAGTCTAAATATATAAAAGGAAAAGGTGACTGACTGACTGACTGACTGAATTACTGACTGACTGACTGATCTATCAACGCACAGCTCAAACTACTGGACGGATCGGGCTGAAATTTGGCATGCAGATAGCTATTATGACGTAGGCATCCGCTAAGAAAGGATGTTTGAAAATTCGACCCCTAAGGGGGTGAAATAGGGGTTTGAAATTTGTGTAGTCCACGCGGACGAAGTCGCGAGCATAAGCTAGTGTTCTATAAATAAAAATTAGCATGGTATAGAAACTAAGGCGGCGCGCCACACGGCTTTTTGTGTGGTGGTATAATTATTATGGCCACTAAGCTATGACCAGTGGCGTGCACAGGGTTTGAAGCCAGGGTAAGCATTAGTTAGGTAGGAACCTGTTTACTGGCAGGTCATAATGAAAAATATCAATCAATCAATCAATCAATCAAATATTCTTTATTGCACATGTGGGTATGTATGTATATACAGATGTTACACTTATTATAGTTTCACCACAAATAGCCATATTATGGCATGCAAAAAAATAAAACTAACTCCTAAAAACTAAAACCAACTTACTGACTTAAATTACAATTGAATTATCTATTATTACTATTATTTAATACAGTTAATAATTATATTTTATACATACCTACTAGATTTAACAATATAATACAATACAATTTAAAGACTGCTAATAAAATAAATAAAAAATGCTACAACTTATTATAAATTTGTGTCTGTTAAATACTCTTTAATGGAATAGTATCTTTTATGTAGTAAAAATTCTTTAATTTTATATTTAAAAGTTTTAATGTTTAGCTTTCGGTCAGCCAATGATGCTGGTAGTTTATTGTACAACTGAGGTGCCATATTAAAGATACTATTACCAAAAAGTGCGGTTGTATGTTGCATAGGACACAGTTTATTCTGTCTACGCTCATTCTCAGAATATTTAAACAATTTAACATTTGTTTTAATGAATACAAGTACTTCATAAATGTATAAACTTGGACATGTAAGTAACTTAAATTTATCAAAATATGGTTTACACGAATCTGTGGAGCTCAAATGACATATGGCTCTTATACACTTCTTTTGACTTTTAAAAACCCTATCTTTGTCAGTCGAGTTTCCCCAAAATATGATACCGTATCGAATATTTGCTGTTACGTATGCATTGAAAGCTATTAACACTGCTGTCTGGTTTACAACTTTAGAGAGCATGTGTAGTGCAAAAGAAAACCTATTTAACTTCATACACAAATTATCAATATGGATTTTCCAATTTAAACCGTCGTCGATATGTAACCCTAAAAATTTTGTGTGTGTTATTTCTGATATTTTTTTACCTAAATAATTGATGTCCAATGATATTTTATTACGTCTATTTACAAAAGTCATTATTTTAGTTTTGTCCAGATTTATGATTAAATTGTTACATGTTAGCCAGTTTATAATATTTTCTATTGTATTATTAATATCATCTTCAAAAGTATTTAAATTGTCACCTATAAATATCACTGTGCTGTCATCAGCAAATAAAATCATCTGATGGTTTGTTACCTTGGGGAAATCATTTATATATGTTATGAACAGCAATGGACCCAATATACTTCCCTGCGGTACTCCAGTGGTTACGCTTTTTGACTCCGATATATATGCTGTTTCTGTTCTGCATGCTAATCTTGTTATTTGGGTCATTTGTTGCCTACCCATCAAGTACGAATTAATAAGTGATAAACTGTTGCCTCTAATCCCATATACACTAAGTTTATCAATCAATACTTGATGGGCCACATAGTCAAACGCCTTAGTAAGGTCCATATAAAGAACACATACATGTTTTCGTTTATCGACACTGCTCATAACGCCTTTTAGAAAGTGGTATATTGCCAAATTGATAGATTGGTTTTTCCTAAAGCCTTTTTGTTCTTCCGTTAATATTCCGTTCTTTTCAAAATACTCGTTAAAGTTGATAAAGATGTACTTTTCTATTATTTTAGAGAAAATTGGTATAAGTGACACTGGTCGATAGCAGTCCATATCTTCCTTATCGTTTTTTTTGAAAAGTGGCTTTACTATTGAGATTTTTAATTTATCCGGATATACACCACTTTCTACACAAAGATTTGTAATATAGCTTAACATATGCATTGAGCTATTACAACTGGGGTAAGCAGTGCATTCATGCCTCTATGACCTGCACGCCACTGGCTATGACCACTTATATAATTACATTTTTTTATAATAATTGCTAATTATTTCAAATAACAATTATTAACATTTTGGCTTAATATAATAAAAGTATTTTGTACTTATAGAAAAGAATAAAAATAAGAAAAAATATTATTAAAACAGCGTCATCTAGGAGACGATTGTAGAGGTATGTTAGTACTATTATAATTATCTTCTGTGGTAGAGGTAACTTTCAAACTTGGAACCAAGCATTTTTCTGCACACCTTTGGTTCGCCATTTAGCGAAGTGGTTTAGTACTTCAGTCCTAGATGTCACTTATATAATTAAAGTACTTGCAATAATTACATAATTGTTTAATTCTGTAGATGAAACCATTATAATATTTCGTTCGTCTGTATGCTAGTAGTTGCATTTTTAAAACGTCCATCCTCTATTCGGGAGGTCGGGGGTTCGATGTTGCAAATGAAAACATCGTGAGGAAACCTGCATGTCTGAGAATTCTTCAAAATGTTCCGAAGTGAAGTCTGCCAATACACACTTGACCTACACCTTTCTCATTCTGATAGAAGACCTGCGATGGGTCGATAATGAATCAGTGGCTCTACCGCGGTTGTTTGACAGCTACAATGTCACGATCGCAATCATCTCTGATTGGTTAATGCTCGCTTACTGTTGGCCACAATGCATTGTTGCTCATTGTTGCAACAAGAATCGCACAAATTCAGCCAATCAGAACTATTGAGATTGTAATAATGATTGATGCAGGTTTTAGACAATCGCCCCGCCGATATTGTCTTAAATTTCTCGATTTTTGCAAAAATAATTATTTATTATGAAAACGGCAAAGCGTACATTACGATTATTTTATTATTTTGAATTTAACAAATTAAAACACAAAATGGTTTAATGTATTTTTTAATGAAATCCGATGTTTATTTTACAATTTCTTTATAATAAATTACATTTAACCTACTACGCCGCGTTCACCATACATATCAAATCTAATAGTCAAATAAATAATGACATACAGACACACAAACATCGTACATACGGTCATGGTTAAAGATAACACTAGGTATATGGTTGTAAAATCACTAACCATTTAAAGTTTGGATTAACATTATTTTACAAAATAATTATTTATTTATTAGAATTGCAATTTAATTATTCGGCAATATATACCGAATATTCAAACATGGTACAGTGCGACAAGGCTATCTTGGCGCGTGGCGAAAATCTGAACCAACGTTGCCGTCAAGTGTCCCCTTTGTTCTTGTTTGAATATTCGGAATATTCTAAGCTGTTCTCCAACAGCGCCCCCTGTCAATGTCATTCAAGTGCCAAAAGAGCCTTGTCGCACTGTATTCGGTTTATAAGTGATTTACCTACATTAAATAATTCAAGCCTATTCAATATACGGTATGCCGATGATGGATATAGAATATATTGTAAACAAGATGATGCCCGCGACTTCGTACGCGTGGATTTAAGTTTTTAAAAATTCTGTGGGAACTCTTAATTTCTGCGGGATAAAAATTAGCCCATGTCCTTTCCCGGGATGCAAGCTATATTTGTACCAAATTTCGTCAAAATCGGTTGAACGGTTGAGCCGTGAAAAGCTAGCAGACAGACAGACAGACAAACACACTTTCGCATTAATAATATTAGTATGGATAACCACTTCACATAATATAGCTGCCGAATATTCATTGCAAGGCTAATATTTTGTACATAACTTTTAGACAGATTTGGCACTTATCATTTCAGTTTATTGTGTACCTATTCGGCGAATAGAAAATGCCGAATATCATAATAAATGATAAATATTTTGCAAATATTCAATTTCTTCATTTCTAAATCCTTTGGCATCGATTTTTGGAAAAATTTAAATATATTTTACGATATTATAAATTATCTAACGTTTTAAATTCATAATGGATGCCCATTATAACCAATTTTATTATATTTGCAACTTGCATGTCTTCATTTTTCTTAAACTTAAAGTTAAATTTTACATTTTTTTGGCTACATAGTAATTTATCAGTACTTTTCTTAATAAATAAGCACTATTTATATAATTTATTTGAAATAAGTCGACACTTATTTTTAAGAGAGACGTAAAGTAATAAAAAATAGGTTGGTACTATAAATAAATAAAGCATTTTTTACAAAAAATGTAAGCGTAATTTTTAAGATTATCAACAATTCATATTTTAAATTTTATAATAATAAACGTTGATTTTGGCACATATTTTGCAAAAACATATTTTGACTAGAAAAATCACAGCAAAAATATTTAAAAGATTAAATATTCACGATAGAACTATATACTTTTAAATTAAAAATATTATAAAGATATCACAAAAAATTATATAGAACTTGTAAAAAAAATCAGTCACATAGTACAAAAACGTAAGGTCGACGGTTCAAACCCCGCCCGTTGCACTATTGTCGTACCTACTCCTAGCACAAGCCATGACGCTTAATTGGAGAGGAAAGGGGAATATTAGTCATTTAACATGGCTAATATTCTTTTTTTTAAATTAAAAAAAAGAAAAAAACTTGGAAATGACACCCATATCGACTTTGTAATTTATCTTTATTTCGTGGCATCTTTTTTTGCAATGTTGTAAAGCCAGCGATCTAATGCACTTGTCCGCTGATGATTAGCGAGAAAAAAAAACAGGCCAAGTGCGAGTCAGACTCGCGCGCCGAGGGTTCCGTACTACAGTCGTATTTTTTCGACATTTTGTACGATAAACCAAAAACTATTATGCATACAAATAAAAATAAACATTTTAGAATGTACAGGTAAAGCCCTTACATATGATACCCCACTCGTTAGAGCAATCCTACTTTAAAAGTTGAAAATACTAATTTACAACAAATACAAATTTGTTTTTGCAGTTTTCCGATTTTTTTCCTTTGTATGTCTGCTATAAGACCTACCTACCTGCCAAATTTCATGATTCTAGGTTAACAGGAAATACCCTGTAGGTTTATTGTCAGACGTGTTCTGATTCTCTCTCTTATAGGATCACTTCGTTGTCTGTCTGTCTGTCAGTCGTGACTGACAACGTCGTGACAACGAAGTGATCCTATGAGAGTTCCTTTTTCCTTTTGAGGTACGGAACCCTAAAAAGTTGAGCTAAAAACTAGAAACAAGTTGACATGCAACGAGAAGCGAGTATGTATTGTGCGCAACAGGCCGATATGGCAATCAGGGTATAAAGCGGGGGGACGCCCCGCACACCTACGTTATCCCGCACCGACGGGGACTGTGCGGGTGTACAGGGTGTCCCCATTCCGATTGCCATTTCGAACTGTCGCGTACGATACATCATATATCGATTATACGTTTCTTAAGCGAGAAAATAGTCGATAGCTTATAAGTGATAGCGCCTTGTCGGCGGTGGAACACGTCCCTAAATCAGCGACATAGGTAATCGCCTAGTCTCTTGTTGCGCATAAAATGTACTAATAATGTCTAAAGCGATGTGCGCCTTTTTTCTGTCTTAGTTAATACGCCGATCAAAAAAATCGGTCATGTGCGCTGACAATTATATTACTTAGCATGTTATTGGTACTGATTCTGAGCACAACTAAATTTTAGAGCATTCGCATCCTCTTTTTACTAATATAATATGAAAGGTACAGACATAGTTTGACAGTTTTAAGTTAAGTTTAGAGCCGTCAAACCTCGTGACTTTAGCTGCCAGTCGCGAGCGTATCGTTTAAATTTGTAGCGTGCAGTAAAATTTTGTCTTTAAATGTAAAAATCATGTCCTGTCCTTTTTTAACAATATTAAAAAGAAGAGGATGCAGATACTCTAAATTTAGTTTAGCGAAAAACAACAGAATCAGCGCCATTAGCAAATTAGTTTTAATTTGGCCATAAAAGCACTATTTATACAATAGGTATAGATTTTATAAGTTTGAAATTATATTTCAATGTGTGCTCATGAGCACTAATTAATACAGGGTGTAACCAGAACGTTGGCAAAACCGAAGACAGGTGATAGTACTGATGATTACTGATATGATAACATAAAAAAACCGCGAAAAAATAAATAATTAAATCCTATTATTTTGTCAAAGTTTATGATTTATTGCAAATAAAACATCTGACTGACGTCAGAGGTCAACGAACGTTACGTTAGTAGGTCACTCGGAGTCAATGCCGCGTCGTAAGCGGGGCATTGACCCGAGTTTTGCACGTTATACATTGCGAGTTTAAAAATTACTAAATCACTAAAAACTACAAAATGAGGCAAATGGTTATTGGTATTGGATTGTGTTTAGGTATTATAACAATAACGCTAAGTTTTTGCTAGCGTTCCGGTTACAGCCTATATAAATAAATATCACAATGAAATCATAACAAAATTTCATTTTTATGATTTTCGTTTTACAAACCCAATAACGGTTATTAGATTTTCTAAATAAATATAAAATATTAATTGGTTTAACCAAAAACAATTTTAATACCTTGTATAAATGAGACAGAATCATATTCTTGAAATGCTCATGCATAAATTTTAGATATTCTTAATGCAAATATCCGAAAAAAAGCCGATTGGCCGAACAAACATTTATCTAAATCAACCCATTAGATTCATTACCAGTTCCCATGAAAAAGGGTATTTCAATTGGTTCAAGTGCAGTTCTTGCACAATCACTAGTTCCGTAATGAAAAAATCTTCTCGGTGAACCTATTTAAGTCTTATCTTCACTATGGTACTGATTTAGAGCACAACTAAATTTTAGAGCATTCACATCCTCTTCTTACTAATATAATATGAAAAGGACAGATATAGTTTGACAGTTTTAAGTTTAATTTAGAGCCGTCAAACGTTGTGACTTTAGCTGCCAGTCGCGAGCGTATCGTTTAAATTTGTAGCGTGTACTAAAATTTAGAGTCTTTAAATGTAAAATTGATGTTTTGTCCTTTTTTAGCAATATTAAAAAGAAAAGGATGCAGATCCTCTTAATTTAGTTTAGCGAAAAACAACAGAATCAGCGCCTATATGTATAATTTATCTATTGAGATGTATATTAGTTTTTGTGGTGGAAAGGTTATGGATTTATTATTTTGTGCTTTTTTATACTAAGGGGCCGATTTTATTAGAAAACTGTCATAACGCTTTTGTTCCTCAGTTAAACATTATCAAAAAATCGGTGCTTTATTAAGTTCGTCGTTAAGGCTGAGATCTATAGAGCGCACTTTGACTTTGCTCAGACTTAAGATTGAGTTAAAACGAGACAGATTTATGTGAGAGATATAGCTCTATGACATTTAAACTCTAAGCTTAAGTCTAAGCTAAGTCAGAGTACGCTCTATAGATCTCACCCTCAGATTCGATACCAAAACAAGAAAATACTATTACCCTGGTAATAAATAACACTTGAGACGAGGAGGAGGAGGTGTTTTCGGAGTGCGCTCCATACAAACTGAGTTTGGTTATTTATCGTTTGAATACTAGATTATGCCCGCGACTTCATCGGAGGAATATATACCTTCAAAATCTGGAAACCACAGACTGATTTGGTAAATTAATAATCAAATTTCGTTTGTATGGTGCGCGCTCGATAGAAACTCCTCTTAACACGTACGATCACTTATGCAAACTACCTTAAAAACCGATTTTCACTATAATCGGCGGCTAGAAAAAGCCATGCGCGCTTAGAATTAATGTGATCCGAACTAGATTATATTACAATATCTACAGGAAGCGAAGCATTGTTACACCTCTCAAACACATGAGAAATTCCCTTCGGAAAACAGCTAAGCATACAGTGCGACAAGGCTCTTTTGGCGCGTGGCGAAATATGGAACTAATGCCGCCATCTTGTGAAGTATCGCGCTGTCTCCTTAAGCTCCCCTTAGCTGTGCTAAGTAAAAAATCTAAAATTCTCTGTTTTTGTTAAATATTAGAGCCTTTCCATATACATAACATCACGATATATCCTGATAATATACACAGCATATAAATGTGTCTGCATCTTATAGTATAGCTATATTTAGCACTAGACAAATATAGTAGGTATTTGAGCAGGTAAACATGATAAGTTGCAAGTCCATGGCCTATAAATGGTTTTTATTATTTTAGCGTTTAAACTATCGTGAGTGAGTTCTATTATACATGATATCTGTCTGTATATAACGGCTGTACTCATGTATTTAGTCAACGTTAGCCCGACTAGTTTCTAACCCATCCGGGGTCCTTTTTCAAAGGGTTTTTATTATTTCTTCTGTTGGATTTGGAAATGGGGATGACTTTCCCAATTTCTCATTCAGTTAAAATTAGATACAACTTACTCGGATTTTCGACATTGACAATTTCAATATATTCGGTAAATTGGGAGAGATTTTATTTGTTGGCAGCCTTTGTTCCCGAACTACGCCACCTTGTCAATGTCATTCCATAATGTCATAATTCCGAAAAATTCCGGCCGGAATTTCGCACGTGCAGAGGTGTAATTTGAAAATACGAATTAAAAAACGCATCTAACCACCCTAAGTGTAAAAGCTAGATCGACCTACGCAAATTTAAGTCTTTTTTTATATATTAATTGGCCCTTTTTAAACTAACCTATAATTTAATATTTTTTTTCGATTACCTACTGGGTTTCGCTTGACTGTGTGCGCATCTGATGGTAAGTGATGACTGACGCAAATATGGAAGGATAAGACAGTTTCTTATCTCTATGGGGTGCCAGCCAGGTAACCTCCCAGTGTGCCTGGGTGCTGCTGGTCCCTTTTGGATGCATCGGGCATCCGAGGGGAAGAGCAGTATTCGGGCCGGTGCACCCCGGTAACAATTTCTCTTCGGGGATATTGTTGCCATGGCTAATGACCTGGCAGGGGGAAGGTTTCTCCGCGTGTCCCTCTGACTAGCAAAGGGCACGGACTCGGACGTGCGCTGTGGGGACCTCGGGGGTGGGTCCGCCTCGGCGGATGTCGCCGACTGGGTCGCGGTGGTTTGCTTCGGCGTTCCCGTGACCCGGTCACGGGAACGCCGTGCAGGAATGCCACTGGGTTTTAGTGGGTATTCCGGTCGTCCGGCGAGTCCCACATACCTTCCCTCCAGTTGGTTAGCTGGCTGGCTTCCAGGAGGGGGGGGATGCGTAAACGCATTTTCCAGCGTTAAAAAAAAAAGTTTCTTATCTCTATGTAAACCTGCCTTTACAACCATTCGCTCACTAAATACTAGCTCGGTGTGGCGGCAAATTAAACGTCAGTGTATCATTCACAAAATACTGCCCCTGTTCTTCATCATCAGGCAAATAGTACCCATAGCTACCATCATTCGATACTTGATCAGTATACATCGAGTTTTTGGGCAGATCGCAGGTAAAATCGTCCCAATTTTTATCAATCGATTTTCTCCGTTTCGCGAATATAATCGATCCATCGAACGCGTATTCGTCATCGAAATGCAACACCGCGTCATCGTAAAAGTAATTCTCTACTCTTTTGTTATTGGTATTCCTAGCAATGTTTTTCATTAGCTTCTTTTTCGCGTAACTCGATTTCTCGGAATCGTAATCGTCTACTAACGGATCGTTTGATCGATTTCCGCTTCTAATATTCATTGAGTATAAGGAAGAGCTGTGTGGGCTTAGTTCGCGATTGAAACTGTTTTTGTATGGGTTTAGATACTGATCGTTGGAAATTTCGTAGGACATCATTCCTTTGCGTAATTGTTCGCGTCGTTTCGCGACTATCTCGCGAAAATCGTCCGGATCTATTTGAAAATCGTTTGTTTTTGCGTTCATGTATAGATAACCTGATGCGGAGTTAAGTCTGAGAGACTGTGAATGGTTTTTGGAGGAGGATTTCTCTATGTAGCGCGGTATGCTGCCTAGTTCCCGGTAGTTTTTGGCTCTTATCTGCTTTATGTTTGTCGGTTGAACAGGCGACAGCGGGTCACAGTATGGTATAGATCTGGAAAAGAAAGTAAAATGTGTTAATGTGATGATAAGTGTGTGTTCACTTAATTTATTTATCTACGCTCATAAAATATTGATTACGAAACCAAAATGTGTCACTTATTGACATACTTTATTCGCGTACAGTTTTAATATGAAAAAAAAAATATTAAAGCACTGTTTTGTCAGCAAAATGAAAAACAAATAATTATCCTCTAAAATATTTTTTTTCCATTAAAATACTGTTCGGCCTGCTTCATGGCTCTGGATTCTAGTTATTTGGAGCCACGTAGGCAAGTCCACGCGTCGCCATTGGCCGTTTACGTAAGACAAATTCTATTGTCTATGATTTACATCGCCTCGCACGTCATTCATCGCACGCACGGCTGCTGAATTTTGGCGCCAGACGCCGTATATAATTTTAATAATTAATCACTGTATTTTTGTTGATAAATTTTTTATTATGGCGGAAATTGTATACTTGGTAGGTACTAAATCCTGTGAAGAATTTTACTTCCATTTTTTTTTTCATGCCATATTTATCAAGAAAAGCTTATGAGTTATGACACAATAATATGTTACCAAGATTTTATATTTTGGGTTTTAAGATATGAGTTTAAATAAAGTAGTGTATGAAACTCTACATTATTAGGTACTCTATCTACATTATTATTAGCCTGTTTGCGTCCACTGCTGGGCATAGGCCTTCCCAAGAGCGCGCCACCACACATGATCCTTCCTCATCCACCCACTTCCCGCTACCTTCTTAAGGTCGTCAGTCCAGCGGGTTGGAGGTCGTCCCACACTGCGCTTGCCGATACGTTTCATAAACTACTATTAAAAGAAGTAGATAAATAAAAAAATCTTACTTATTAGGTCCAAAACAATTACACGAACAACTGCATACGCTCGGCGAATATTCGTCGTCCGAGTACAGAGGAATGGCTGACGAATCGCCTGAAAGAAAATTAATTAATCTAAATATATAAAAGTAAAAGGTGACTGACTGACTGACTGACTGACTGACTGACTGACTGACTGATCTATCAACGCACAGCTCAAACTACTGGACGGATCGCGATGAAATTCGGCATGCAGATAGCTATTATGACGTAGGCATCCGCTAAGAAAGGATTTTTGAAAATTCAACCCCTAAGGGGATGAAATAGGGGTTAGAAATTTGTGTAGTCCACGCGGACGAAGTCGCGAGCATAAGCTAGTCTAAATGTATACAAGGAAAAGGTGACTGACTGACTGCCTGGTCTATCAACTAAGAGCTCAAACTACTGGATCGAGCTCTCAAAATCATCGTGGTACGTACATCTACTATTTACATTCTAATGTCGTTAAACAACGAAATAAGCCTAAAATCATTAATCCATAGTTCATACTAATATTATGCGATAGTATGTCTGTCTGTCACCTTTTTACGGCCCAGTCGATTTTGACGCAATTTGTCACAGAGATGAACAAAGGCTAATTTTTATACCGGAAGTTTGATAGAAGTTCAGTCAGTTTTTAGGGTTCCATACCTCAAAAGGAAAAAAGAGCCCTTATAGGATCACTTTGTTGTCTGTCTGTCCGTTGTGTCTATCAAGAAAACCTAAAGGGTACTTCCCGATGACCTAGAATCATGAAATTGGAAAGGTAGGTAGGTCTTATAGCCAGTGGCGTGCAGCTCATAGAGGCATAAAAGCACTGCTTACCCTCATTGTAATAAATCAATGCTTATTTTTCATTTTAACCTGCCGTGTAATTAGTTCATACCTAAATGCATACCCTGGCTTGAACTCCTGTGCACGCCACTGCTTATAGCATAAGTAAAGGAATAAATTCAAAAACCGTGAATTTGTGGTTACATCACAAAAAAAAATCATGAACAAATAATTAGTATTTTCAATTTTCAAAGTAAGATAACTATATCAAGTGGGGTATCGTATGAAAGCGCTTTACCTGGATATTCTAAAACAGATTTTTATTTATTTTTATGCATAATAGTTTTTGAACTATCGAGCAGACTGTTGTACGGAACCCTCGTTGCGCGAGCCTAACTCGCACTTGGCCAGTTTTTGTGGTATCATATCAGTAATCAATAATCATCAGTACTATCACCTGTCTTCGTTTTTGCCATCGTTCTGGTTACACCCTGCATATCACAAAGTATCTATAGGCGGTGATAGCCTAGTATAGTAGCCTAGATACTGACCAGCTCTAATAAGTCTGGAAGGCGCAGGCAGTCGAGTCCCCCTGGCGACGCCGCGCAGAACCGCCCCATCAGCTGTTATGACGTCACCCTCTAATCGTACCGCTACTTGCTGGGCCTGCATACAAAATTATATACAAATAATAAAAGAACAATTTCGATACAGCCCCCCAATTGTGTAAGAATAACCATTTCATGGCTATCGCAATTGTCAAGAAATTCTGCCATTTGATTGGTTGATTCGCTGTTTACATTTTTTCACAGCCAATCAAAGGGCAGAATTCTTGACGATTGCGACACACAATTCTTCTTACACGACTTCTTATCGAATCGACTTCTTACACAATTGGGGGGCTGCTTATTACCAGACTGAACTAGATTGAGGAAACTCTCGGTTTGATCCTGCATCGACGATATGTCAAATATGGCTATTGTGACATGAAATCAAAGAAAAATAGGGCTACTTGCGTCAAACGTATAGTTTTTGCATTTCACGAAGGCGAGTGGCTCATGCTTGTGTTTAAGTCGTATCGGTATAAGTAAGGTAACCTAAATGTGTGCGTTTACGAGCGCTTACTCGCGACTGATTGGTCCGACATGCACGCACACTTACGCAATGCCCATGTAAACGACGTAACCACAAGTAAAATTCACTCGCCTTCGTGAATTGCAAGAACTGTACAAGCATTTGCCAGTGACGTCGAAGCCTCGACGTTTTGTTAGAGGTACCTTAACTGTCTTGAACTGTGTTATTATAGGTAACGTGTGGATCCCTATGAGGAAGTTTCAGTGCAACGTTCGATAATATTTTCATAGATGGCGCTTTTCAAACAAACAAACAAACAAACTAAAGATGAAAAATAATACCTATATCTATATGATCTATGCTTTAGAAGAAGAAACGTAAGGAAAATTGCAGTGCACGCTAGCTCTTACTCTTTATCTATGTCATTGATTGACACGACCTAAACAGGTACATATTATTTTTCATCTTTAGTGGGGGGTTATTTAGCGCAATCTATGAAAATTTTATCGAACGTTGCCCTGAAACGTCCTCATTGAGACCCGCGTCTTCTATGGCCAGCCTGAATAGTATGAAGATTAAAGTGAAATGCTATGATTATGATTCTATTGCTGTCTCACTTCCACAGCTTACCTGATAGTTTAAAGACAGGTGAGATAGTTTTATATTCACCTGCTCGGCTTGCTGCTGGTGGAGCTTTTCATCTTCCGTATGAAGACCGAAGACCGAAGTGAGATTGTATTGCTGTCTCACTCGCACAGATTATCAGCTTGCCTAGAGTGTGTGTGGAGTGAGATAGCTATATAGTTACCTGCTCAGCCTGCTGCTGATCGCGCTTTTCGTCTTCTGTATTCATAGTGACGAAGCGAAGCACCAACAGATTGAGGCACGCTGCTACTATGGCCAACCCGAATAATATGAAGATTAGTGCGAACATCACATATGACGGCTTCCGGTTGAGTGCGTTGTCCTTTTGCAGCGCTACCATGTCACCGAAACCTGCAATAATATACACACACCCTATTGTACATGTTATCTTTGTTATATTTCTATTGTTTTGGTTTTGGTGTACAATCCTACTCCTACTAATATTATAAATGTGAATGTGTGGATGTTTGGATGTTTGGATGTTTAGATTTTTGGATGTTTGTTACTCAATCACGCAAAAACGGCGGAACGGATTTGGATGAAATTTGGAATGGAGATAGATTATATCCTGGATTAACACATAGGCTACTTTTATCCCGGAAAATCAAAGAGTTTCCACGGGATTTTTAAAAACCCAATTCCACGCGGACGAAGTCGCGGGCATCTAACACTTTGTACATTGGAAGGGACAAGGGTGAAAGTCTAACGGATGAGACGACGACTTTAATCTAAATATTCATTTACCTATAGTAGTCAAAGTGATAAAGTGTGAAAGTGACAAAGTGATGACCACAAAGTGCTTCGACCAGTCTAGCTGGCACAAGCATGAAGAGTTACTTACTGTATGGGTTTTTTTACACTGTGTCTGTATTATCTACTGTAAGAATATAATCCAATCTACCCTCATTTTCGAAATTGTAGTCAAATTGTAACTTGGAATAGTTAAACTTACTAAAAAACACACCTAGTATACCACATTTCAAGCGGAAACTACGTGATCTTCTTTTTAAAAAAATGTATTACAAAATTTATGACTATTTCATGGATAAATCATTATTATATAATTGATGAATTTAGACTTTTATATGCGCTGACAAACTATGCTCTTGTCCTGCTTTTTTTTAAATGACTGGTTTATACTCTGTTATCACTGTATATTTTATTTTGTTTTTAACTACGACATGGAAATCCTTATTTTATTTCATCTGATTGAGTAATGTTTGAATTTTTGATTTTGTCAATGTAATGAACTAGAATAATTTTAATGTTATAATATTCATTTACCATTTGCACACCAGGACCTGGTAGAATGTGTGGCAACCCAACTGATGTAAAACCTATATGTACCTACATTCCAGCGAATAAACGTATTATTGTTATTTATTATTTATTATTTATTACCTATAGTAGTCAAGGTGATGAAGCAATAGTAAACACTGTCGAAGTAACTCCATCCCTCAAACTTAGAGAATGCCGCGGCGCCGCCCGCTATGGTCAGAGACGATAGTGTAGTGACCACACATATTAGATCTACTTCTGATGCACTCGTTTGCTTGCAGTTTAATGCGCGTTTTATTGATTTGATTATTACGCTGAAAGAACAAAACAGTCCGATATAAATTACTAAAGTGAAAAAGAAGTGAAAATAAAGTGAAAGTGAAAATTAAAAGTAATTCAAAATGAAGATGTGAGGGATATATTAAAACTTCAATAATAAAAATCTTTTACTAAAATAACTAAGTACAATACATTCTAATATTATAAATGCGAAAGTGTCTGTCTGTTTTTTTCCTTTTCACGGCCTATCCAGAGATAGTTTGCATCTCGAGGACGGACGTAGGCTACTTTATGTGCCAGAAAGTTATTATCACAGTTCCAACAGGATTTCAAAACTTAAATCTAGGTGGATGAAGGAAGTCGCAGGCATCATCTATTTGGTACAAAGATAGCTTGCATCCTGGAGATGGGCATAGGTTACTTTTTATCCCAAAAAATCAGAGTTCCTTTTTTAAATCAGAGATTTATCCCGAAAAATTAGAGTGGGGCTTTTAAAAACCTAAATACACGCGAACGAAGTCGCGAGCATTATCTACCTAACATAATTACATACATACCTAAACTAATTAATGTGGAAACATTTACACATATGGAATAGTGCCAAAACTTGTGGTAGATTTGCCTTGCGCTACTAATTGGCTAATAAAATTAGCTTAAACTGGCTAAGAGCAGCAATTAGAATAAATCAAGATGAAAATTAAGTGAACATGAAAACAAGTGAAAGTGAAAATGAAGAGAAGTGAAAGTGAAAATGAAAATGTAACACTGTACAGTGTACAACTGACCTGCTAAGTCGATTAACCCTCTCGCCAATACTCTGGAACATGATCAAACCTAGGGGAATCCCAACAATCGCGTAAAACATCGTGAATAGTTTTCCACCAATCGTCGCCGGCGTTGAGTGACCATATCCTGAAAAAAAAAACATTATCATAAAATATTTGTGCTAATAAAATGTATATCATCACCTACAAGGAACCAAAAACTTAATTTGCTAAAACATTCAGCAGATAATAGCGAATAATTAAGCTTTTGGTTCCTTGTATATCATGGACTTCCGCAAAGTAACGCCTGCTTCAATACAATAAGTCATCATCGTCGTCATCAACCGATAGAATGCTGATAGGTCTCTTGTAGGGGTTTCCTCATGCCACTCTCTTCGACTCGATTAATGTTGCCTGTCGACTGTCTGTAGTGAGTCATCTGCCAAAATCAGCCGATAGATATCCACAGCTGGGGATAGGTCTCTTGTACTGTCTTGCGCCGCCTGAATCCAGCGGCAACCTGCATATTGTCTGTCTGTTAAGGGGGTCTTGCAACATTGCGCTTTCCGGTGCAATGTCGTCATTCTAGCAACTTAGGACCCCAACGTCTATCGATTTTTCAAACTATGTGCTCTGTCCACAGCTACTTCAGCTTCGCAATATGTCGTCTATGTCGGTTACACTGGTTCTCCTACGGATCTCCTCATTTCTAATTTGATCACAAAGAAAAACGCCAAGCGTAGCTTTCTCCATCGCCCACTGACTCTGAGCTTTCTTATGAGACTAATTATTATTATGAGTACAGTACGCGGCAGAAAATAATGTACATCGAAGTTTAGAATGAGATTTTGGCCTTGTAGAGCGTTGTCTCTGTCACTCATACCTCTGTGACGTTTTGTCGGTCACACTGACAGAAACAACGCTCTACGAAACCTCTATCTCTTTCGATGTATATTATTTTCTGCCGCATACTGTACTTAAATTTAAAAAAAAATTTGATAGCATGAAAATTGATACGTAATAATCCTTACCAATAGTGGTCAGTACGGTGGTAGCATAGTAGAAGGCTCCCGTAAACTTCCACTGCTGCCCTGCTTTGTGCGGCTCAGACTTCAGCACCACCGTCTCCATTACGCGGAAATCCTCCTCCGTTATATTGTACTTCTCTATTATCATGCCTTCAATCGCTGCAAATTTTAAAATGTTTATAACAATCTCCCATCTTAGGTTTAACAAAAGGGTCTTGAATTGTAGTAATTAAATGACAGACAGACAGATTATTTGTATAGCGGCAGTTTATGGGGCTAGAATTCATCTTTCCAGAGAATAATTTTAAAAAAAAACGATTTTTATTTATTTTTAACATGAACGTCACGCTGTATCGCTGTAAATGTGAATAATGACGTCATAATCCGTAAACATGCGGATAGCTATTATGACATCTACCTCTGCTAAAAAAGGCTTTTTGAAAATTCCACCCCTAAAAGTATATAAAATATGGGTTGAAACTTGCATAGTCCATGCATGCCCACTACATATTCAATATATATAGTGGACAAGCATATGTGGCATATATAGGTTTTCGAAAATCCCGTGGGATTTTCCAGGGTAAAAAGTAGCCTATGTCCATCCCCAGGATGCAAGCTGTCACTGTATCAAATTTCGTCAAAATCCGTTGAATGGATGGGCCGTGAAAGGCTAAGACAGACAGACAGACGGACGGACGGACAGACTGACAGACAGACAGACAGACACACTTTTGCATTTAAAATATTAGTATGGGTTGTACCTTTGACAAATAAATAAGCCTCAATAGCTCAACGGGTAGAGGAGTGGACTGAAAACTGACGCGACGGACCGAAAGGTCGACGGTTCAAACCCCGCCCGTTGCACTATTGTCATACCTACTCCTAGCACAAGCTTGACGCTTAGTTGGAGAGGAAAGGGGAATATTATTCATTTAACATGGCTAATATTCTTTAAAAAAAAAAAATTAAAAATATACCTTGTAAAACTTCAAATCGGTTCCTCTCAGTGGTAGACTCCAGGGCATCAAAGACCGCTGCACCGACCAGTAGATAAGTAAACGTGCACACAATTAACGATAGAGTGCGTACATTTTGCTTCTTCATCACTGACTATGTCAGGCCTTAGGGCATAAGGCCCACATCCACCCTACTGTAGTCTCAATATAATATTCTCTCACACATGCTCTCCATACTATACAGCACATTTTCATACAAAAACAATTTCACCTCCCATTTTTGTAACAATAATTCCTTTATACATTCTACGAGTTATGTAATTTTATTACTTAATTACAGAATTTTAACGACTATTCAAAAAATTTACATCAAAAATTCTTCAAGGATTTGGTTGAATTATTTAAGTAGTCTATTCTATGTTAATTTGTCTAATTTAGGAATATTAATAGTGATTTTAAAAAATTGTTTACATCAATCATGTTTTAATATTTCTAGTACCTAGGTAGTTGTTCGGTGCTGCAAATGTATTTTTTTTATATAAGGATGTCTATTGATAAATTGATCCCTTATTAATTGTTCCATACATGCTCAGCTGTTCTTATGCTTTTGGTATTTACATTTCTTTTGTTATTCTTGTTAGGAGTTTTGTAGTATCAATTGCACCTGTAAAAAAGGGTTAAAAAACTTAAAGTATCTCAAAATTTAAGTGTTTCTTTTACTATGATAAAGAACATTAGTAGTTAAGTACCTAATTTAAATCTATTAATTTTCTATTCAATCTTACATTTTTTAAACTTTTAATTATTAAAGTCTAATTGAGTTTGTTAGTTCAGTTACCTACTGTTTTAAATCTAAGTTTATACCTATAGAAAAATATAATATTTAATATCTTTTTATAATAATATATTTATTTTTATGCACATGTATGTATAATATAATTAAATCTTTAACTTTTATTAAAATAGTTAGTACTTAGTAACAAGAGGTTTGTATGAATGGGGTCTGTTTTTGTCAGCTAAACAAAGGGACTCACCATATTTCAATCAGTAAAAATCCCATATCCACTGTAATTGTAATTGTGCACTGCGAAAGACATTCTATAAATATTTAATTATCTGCGAAGATTCATCCTAAAAATAACATGACTCGCTTTAGTCCGCATTCACTTCCAATAGGTCAACCCACAAGGCACCGTAAGTGTAAGTGGGTCAAATCTTACGGGCATACAATTATTTTATTCAATATTAAAATCGCTCTAATAAAACACCGAAACTTTTTCACTTTTAACATACAACGCTACAAAATAATATCTACTCAGCTCAGCATGAAATTTTAAATATGAATTTATTTTTCAGGTCCTCTATGCGGTATTTTCTGTTGCTGTCACACCTGTTTTTCTTATCCTGCGAAAATTATGTTCCCTTGTGCCGTACACACAGACATTCATCTCGGTATCATCTTGGGGAGGGGTTGAACGATTTAATTATTTGCATTTCATTGAAAAATTTAAATAGAAAATAATAATTTTGGGCAGCAAATCCCCTGCACTTCCTTGATTGACCTACTGGGTGACCAAAGCGAAAAAATAGTTTTTGAACTGCATTTGTAGAGGTTGCCTGATAACAATAATTTATTAACTTTGATTACTTTAATAAATAAATTTAAAATAAATAGATAGATATTAATTATTGATTTACATACTTATTATAAAAGAAAATTATAATAATAAATACAGAACTTACATTAGTTCGATAGATGGCGCATTTTCATTTTTCTAACAAGTAATACCGACACATTTACATAGATGGCGGGTTTAACAATTTAGCGAGTAGACAGTATAGATAAATTTATACAGATGGCGGTTGAAAAAAATGTTTTACATGGAGGAGTATAATATTTATTACAAAAGGATATCCATATCTCACATACCTTGGAGAACGTTTTATGGAGATTTCTCAAGCATGAAGGTTTCCTCACAGTGTTTTCCTTCACCGTTAAAGCAAGTTATTGTTTAGGTATGCGCATATAACGCCGAAAGATCAAAGGTGCGTGCCTGGGATCGAATCCCGTACCTATCACCCCGTCCGTATCCCCGACTAGGAGGCCGATGTCTCAAGCTATCATCGCTGAGCGCTTTGTAATAATAATATCTAGGTAGGTATTATATTATTTAGCCCCTCTCAATATTGACTCGTGCTCTGTAGTGAGCCGGTCATGGATTGATCATGATGATATACTAGTAAACTAGGTACCTAGGTAGGTACGTACGATTAGTATGGATGATAAATTACCATTATATTACCTACCTCTTTATCTATTAACAATAATTTACTTACAATACCTCTAAAATATTTTAGGGCTGCAACTGTGGACTTCAATCTTCGTGGCAGATAGTAGGTATAAGTAGGTATAAGTAACAACACTAATTGGTGCCCTACTAATAGTACGCGTTGTCTCTGTCATTGAGACCGACAAAACGTCACATAGGTATGAGTGACAGAGACAACGCTCTACAAAGCTGAAATCTCATTGTATAGGTCAAAGGCCAAAACTCGTTTAGCACCTCGCTTGCACTGCACACTGCACAGCGCGAATTGTGCGCACATCTGAGTATTTGTGTGGCGTGTTTATAGAAAAGGTGATAAGGGCGACTGGTTTTTGATGCAATAGTTTTGCAATAGAAATGCTACTCGAATTCTAAGGCTGACCGTATATTATTTCCTGCCACGTATACCTATTATATTTTAATTTTCCTTCGGTGTCACCCCTAGCTTAAGCAAGCAGGCCGTGAAGGGAAAGCCGGTAGGGCTCGCTTTCACGCGGCCAGTGATAGGTCATAGACATAATAATATCTAGGCTAAACGGATCTAGTCATTCTACCTAATATTACAATGACAACCTGTGGTTGCGAAGCTGAAGTGGCAATGGGCACATAGTTCGAAAAACCGATAGACGTTGGTGTCCCAAAGTGCTAGAATGGCGAGAGTGGACAGACGACATCATACGAGTTGCAGGAGGGTGCTGGATTCCGAGAAGAGATCTAGATGTCCACCTGTGGACGTCTATCAGTTGTTAAAACCGTACAGTACGCGGCAGAAAATAATGTACATCGACCTTTAGTAGGAGATAGCGGATTTGTAGAGCATTGTCTCTGTTGTTGAGACCGACAAAACGTCATATAGGTATAAGTGACAGAGACAACGCTCTACAAAGCCGAAATGTCATTCCGTCATTGTCATTGTGTACTTACCTAACTATGTAATGATTGATGTTTTCTATTTACATTAGGTAGACCAGAATTTTTAGAATCCCTTACCCGTCCCGAAGGGTGCCAACGGAAGCCCATTACAGCCTCCGCTGTCCGTCCGTCCGTCCGTTCGTTTGTCGGTCAGCGGGTTGTATCTCATTTCCCGTTATCTGTTTGAGTTTTTCACAGTGTGTAATTTCTATTGTCGATACAACAACAAATAATACATAACCAAGATGGTGAATTTCAAAATGGCCGCCATACAATTTTTTTTCAAAAGTATTATGTAGGTATATCTACTTTTTTTTAAAAATTTATGGCGGCCATTTTGCGGCAAGGCTCTCTTGGCACTTGAATGACATTGACAGGGGGGCGCTGTTGGAGAAGAAAAGGCTTAGAATATTCAAACAAGAACAAAGGGGACACTTGACGGCAACGTTAGTTCCGATTTTCGCCACGCGCCAAGATAGCCTTGTCGCACTGTAGTGTTGTCTTGTACGATGGTACGGAACCCTCCATGTGCAAGTCCAAATGGTATTTGACCAGTTTTCTTGAAGATGAAGAAGCCACAAAAACATTCACAATAGGTATAGTACGCGACAGGTCGAGATAGCAATCGGGGAGGCAACGCCCCGCACACCCGCACAACCCCCGCGCTAACCAGGTGCAGGCGAGCGCGAGTGACGTGCAGGTGTGCGGGATGTCCCCCCGCCTCATACCCCGATTGCCATTTCAACCTGTCGCGGACTATAGGTACCTAGTTTAACCAAACGTAAACATAGTACAAATCTTACATAAGTAAGCCGGCGTGACCCAGAACTTGAGAGAAAGGTCTAGGCCCCCCTTTCCCCCCTCTCGGTGCGCTGGCGAGCTGCAGTTTGCACGCCCGCACAGCGTGCTGAGCTGTTATGAATGATGCTAGTTGTTGATTCATCATCATCATTATGATATACGCATCGCCGGCTCACTACTGAGCATGGGTCTCCTCTCAGAATGAGAAGGGTTTGACCTTAGTCATTATCATTATTAGATTATTAGATTGGCAGTCTTCATATACAGTTATCATCATCATGACCAACCCATCGCCGGCTCACTACAGAGCACGGGTCTCCTCTCAGAGTGAGAAGGGTTCTGGCCATTGTCTACCACGCTGGCCATGTGCGGATTGGTAGACTTCACACACCTTTGAGAACATCATGGAGAACTCTCAGGCATGCAGGTTTCCTCGCGATGTTTTCCTTCACCGTTAAAGCAAGTGATACTTAATTAATTAAAACGCACATAACTCCGTAAAGTTAGAAGTCCCGCGTGCGTGTAAGGAAAGTAGCGTGCCCGGGATTGAACCCCCGACCTCCGATTAGGAGGCGGACGTCCTAACCACTAGGCATTGAACTAGGCTAACTTGTATCTGAATAAAATAAAATAAACACAAAATTCTGTCTATTTCTATTACCGCTAAAGCAATAAATAATAAAATTTTCAAAATGTTGTTACTATACTTACTCACAAATACCGTTTTCCAATCGTCGGGTAATGTCTACGATTTTTTTAAAGCCGCTACGGCTTAATCCGAAAATGGGCAAAGGTTTCCTTAAACCACGACAATTTTGCCTTATAAATACTGTCCCATATACTACATAGGTAATATGATTACAATGTTTCAACTTTCAAAGCTATGAAGTCAGTGGAAAGACAGTTAGACAGCCAGTCAGTAATAACTAATACAAAATAGTATTTAATCTGGCCGCAATTCCGGTTCAAGCATGAGCATAGAACCTTCGAGTAGGTACTCAGGCCCTTTCACTAAGAGAAAACCGAGAAAAGTGGGACTGACTCAATGAAGTCATAGCTCGCAATACTTTCTTGATAATGATATTATGGTTGAACGATTTATCGCTGTAGCTAACTAATTATTTTGTCGTCGAACAGTATTGCAGTAATCACTACTTACTTTTTTTTTAATAGATAGGCTTGCGCTTTTTAATGCGAGATAGGCTTGCGCTTGGCGAGAATCGTGGTTGGAGCGCGCTTGTCTAGAAGATGCCTATTCACTCATATCTTAAAGATAGGTAGAATTACCAGATATACTAAAAATCCGAGTTTCTGGTTGGTTCTCGGATAAAATGGCATTCCGAACCAGTGGTAAGTAAATGCATTTGACGATTCAAAAGCTGTAAGTTTAATTGAATAAAAATCTTTATTTTCTATTCTATTCTATCCAACTGGATAGTTTAGTAGATAGACTACTATAGGTAGGTATCCCAGACATAGTTCATGACTGTTAGGAAACTTGTAAAACAAAACGAGACTCGAGGCTTCACCTACATTAGTAGGCTTTGAAACCATTATAGGTATCTTTAGAATTACCTATTACTTCCTAAAGACTTCCTTCATCCATATCCGAAAACTTGAGAGTTTCCTCTTTAGATTTACCTAAGTATTTCTAACTTACTCTAGTTCACTCAGTCTTATAGATTAGATGTTAGAACGAAATGCAAATAAACAACTACTTAGATCAACCGGCTGTCAAAACATGCGATCAACCGTTTATCTTAATAATTACCTGTGCGTTTAACGCTAACACACATCACACATAATGTTTGTGCCCATTTCACTCAACTAAACACCTTTCTTTACCCACACTCCCATACAAATGCTATCTCTATACGGATGGGTTTGTGTCGTGTGCGTAACGTAGACAAAAAAATCTAATAGACTGTGTGTGGTAATCTTTTTGATGATTTTCATTTGGACAAAGACGACAAAAAAAATCGAATTTTTTTGAAGACAACGCGAAGGAGTGTTATGTGTTAATAAATAAATAATTAGCTACCCAATTTTTCAATACCTTCGAGTGCAAAAGAATATATCACCAAATAGACTCGTTTCTTTCAAAACACTATCTAAAGGATCCTAAACTTTTAAAAGTCAAACTTCAGTGATTGCCGAGTGGTTTCTCATTTACTACCTACCTTGTATCTAATTACATCTGTTTTTCATTGAGAGCTTTTTTGGAGAATGGGCAGAGGAAGTTCTCGAAATGGCTTTTAAAAGGTTAATTTCTAAAAAAGTACTTACTTACTTCAAATTAATTGAGATTTAAGACAAACGAATATTTTTTACAATTTAGCTATTCTGGTCTATAATTTCGTAATACTACGATGCGTATCTGTTTGCACAGATATTATACGCGCTTGCATTTCATTTGTATATTGGTATACATAAATGTTTGTGTGAGTGAAAGGGGGGGGATACGTCACACTTTCGTATTGCTACGTAGTATTGTCCCTGTGTGCGTACCCGTGTCTGTGTGCGTGTTGCGTATACGCACGCAATGCCAATGCCAGGTTACGAGTACGGAAAGTTGATTGTAAACTTTTACGCTAATATTACATGAGCGGAAAATTGGCCGGCAGGAAATGATGGTACTTGTGCGTTCTTTTTTCACCGTCGTCCGGTTAAGCGACAGTCGGAAAATGGCTTATGCAATAGGCCGTTGACTGCTGTTTTTTTTTTTTTTTTTTATTATTAAGAATATTAGCCATATTAAATGACTAATATTCCCCTTTCCTCTCCAATTAAGCGTCAGGCTTGTGCTAGGAGTAGGTACGACAATAGTGCAACGGACGGGATTTGAACCGTCGACCTTTCGGTTTTCAGTCCACTCCTATACCGGTTGAGCTATTGAGGCTGTTTTCAGTTGAATGCATTGTTTATATGCATGGCAACGTATTTAAGTATACCTAATTCAGATATAGCTCTGTTGTTTTTAAGTTTTCTGTCTCTATAGTTTGTATAAAAATAATATGTAGGTATTAGGTATATTAGGTACTTAGCAGGTAGAGGTGAGTTTCACATTTACAAGTTACAGCGGGCTACGGAGTTACGGACGTAGAGGTTTGGATTCGCTCCTAAATTAAAACTAAGTGAGTACCTAAGTAGGGATGCCATGCAGACAGACAGAATGCTGTATGAGACCACCTTGTAAGTATACCCTTTCAAAAAAAAAAATTTTTCAAAATCGGTCCATGCATCTTCGAGTAATCGGGGAACATACATTTAAAAAAAACCGACGAATTGAGAACCTCCTCCTTTTTTGAAGTTTGTTAAAAACTTAAAAAGTCATTTTACACATTTATAAGTAAGTATTTTTAAATCGTTAGATGCGTCTACCACTAGTTCGGAATGCATTTCCTACCGAGAAGAACCAGCATAATTTCGGCTCTTTTCAAAGATTTGATATAAAATATTATGCTATGTATAAGAAAGTATTTGCAGTCCCGCGCGTTGCTGGAACGAGCTGCAGGTCAAATCCACGCTCTTTTATCATTATAGATGATCTTCAATTGTGTAATATGCTTTTTCATGAGCATACTTTTAATAGATTTTTTAAACTTAAGGGCAAGGGGAAAGGGTGTAAGGGCAAGTCCAAAATAGTTTGCGCAATTTTGTTATAAAAGGTTATGCCCATACTCACAAATGACTTTTGGACTTTCCTGAGGCGGAGGGTAGGAGTTGCAAGCTCATTACGGTTTCTAGTTAGCCTATTGTGTATGCTAGGCACTATAGGCTTGCTTTTGTGGGCGTGTACACGTAAATTGACTTTAGTGGCCGTAAAATGCCGTAAATAAGGTCACGTGAATCATAACAGAATTCTTTATCACTTACATGCAATTAAGTAACCGTGTAGCCATATAAATGCGGAAACCTGACTTTGGGTGAACGGCCGCGTTTGCTCTTGACATTTCGGGGGTTGCAACATCAAGCGAGAAACTTGAGCCACAGTTCACGACATTTACGAAACTTTTAACAAAACCTGAGGCTTCACCTACACTGTACCCTGCCCATTGCCACTTCAGCTTCGCAACCCGTTGAGCAATGTCAGTTAACTCTATCGCAATCACCTCTGATTGGTTGACGCTCGCTCACTATTTGGCTACAATGTATTGTTGCAACAAGAATACCATAAATTCAGCCAATTTCAACAATTGCGATTGTAATGATTAGCCTCTTAGCCTCAATAGCTCAACCGGTAAAGGAATGGACTGAAAACCGAAAGGTCGACGGTTCAAACCCCGCCCGTTGCACTATTGTCGTACCTACTCCTACCACAAGCTTGACGCTTAGTTGGAGAGGTAAAGGGAATATTAGTCATTTAACATGGCTAATATTCTTATTTAAAAAAAAAGATGATTGATGCAGGTTTTAGGAAATCGACCGGCAGGTTCTCCTACAGGTCTCCTCATTTCTGTTTTGATCACGTAGAGAAACTCCAAACATAACTCTCTCCACCGTCGCCCGCTGAGTGACTCTGAGCTTTCCTATGAGGCCCATAGTTATAGCGACCATGTCTCTTATCCATATGTCATTGCTGGCAACACGCACTGTTCGAAGTATTTGATCTTCAAGTTCTGAGAAATTTTGGACAAGAAGACAACTCGAAGCTTCCCAGACGCTTGTTATTGTACTTATTTGTTATTAATAAATTAGTAAATAAATATCTTATGGAGTAGGTATACCTAGTAATTTCATTCAAATCCCGATGTCCCCGTTAACGGGGATACGGCTAACGGGGACAACGGGACTACATGGTAGAGAGATCGAGACACGTCACCTTCGCTATCCCGCACTGGGTTAGCGCAGGGGCTGTGCGGGAGTACTTACGGGGCGTCCCCATCCCGATTGCCATATCGACCTGTCGCGTACTATACCTGCATTTATTGATAAACTAGGTAGCTGATTCCGCGTGGAATTAGGTTTTTTAAAAATCCCGTGGGAACTTTTTGATTTTCTGGGATAAAAAGTAGCCTATGTTACTCTCCAGGTCTTTATCTATACTCATGCAAAAAAATCACGTCAATCCGTTGCACTATTGCGACGTGATTGAAGGATAAACCAACACACTTTCGCATTTATAATAAGGGTACTGATAAGACGCCCTTATCTCTATTACATCAAAACGACAATCATTCCTTTGTAACACAACCGGTCAATCTTGACCGTTAATCTCAGATATCAGTTACGCGACCGGTTCAGAAGTAATTATTGCTGATAATTAATAAATAATTAATAATAACGAACATAGTCTAGACACCTCCACATGCAGTGAAAGCTGCAGTGCGCAGTCAAATCTAGTCATTTTGATACTTTGCAAAGTAAAAAAGTTTTAGTGGCCAATGCCTATATTTTAAGACTCGTTAAAATATCTTAACGCCTGCTTTAAAAGCTTTGCTTTGCTTTGAAATTTTAAAAAGTTTAGTGATATAGCTAAATATCACAACCCAAAAATAACAGCTGAAGCATCTAAAGCAGTACTCTACAGCTCAATACAGTGTCATTTCAAACGTTTATAACAGAGATAATTTATTACAAGTAAATTAAGTATCTCTAGGTATACTTACTTACCTGTGCATTACTTTGTACACCTTTACAAATCAAAATAAAATATAGTCATAAACCACGATAAAATTTATTAGTTTTGATAATGAGTCTTAGTAAGTAAACAATAGAGCTTTTAATCATATTTCAACTTGCCTTTCTCTTTTTTGTACTTAAACAAAGATACTACTACTACTACTAAAAAAGATAAAAAGGCTAGATAAAAATGGTGGCCTCAGAACAGCTGTACTATTTGGCAAATGTTTTAAAATGAATGATTAAAAATTATGAATGCAAATTAAGAAATCTATACTAATACTAGCTGATGCCCGCGACTTCGTCTGCGTGGAATTAGGTTTTTTAAAAATCCCGTGGGAACTCTTTTATTTTCCGGGATAAAAAGTAGCCTATGTCACTCTGCAGGCCTAGCATGGGCCGGGAAATTTTCTCCCCGAGGAAAGGATAAAATTTTTATCCCCTCCGATAGTTATTTCCACTCTCCGAGCATGGGCACAGGGTTGGATATAATTATCCCCGGTGATAAGGCGGGGAAAGACTAGTCCTCGGTTAATGTCAAAGTGTTATTATTTTTTATCTGTGCTTTTGATTTTGCTCGTTTTCGTTACTCGTAACTCGTCTGTGGCTGCTTTTTATTTTAAAAGAGCTAGAAGCCGGAGCCGTAAAATAGTTTAAAAAACATTCACAGAAGATTATGCACGTAAGTATTGTTATTGTTTGTGTTTACCTAACCTAACTCCACTTTTGAATTATCCAAATTAAAAAATAATCGAATAGTTGAAATTCCTAGCTATCACAGTAAGTATCACAAAGACAATTTGTGTTAGTCAGTACACAAAATTGAAGTGATAATATATTGATATTGTTAGCGACAAAGAAATGCATAAATTGTTGTTTTATTTGCAGACATGGAAATATGTACTTGAAGAAGGGCACTGGCCACTGACTGACAAGTATGATGAGGCAGCTCGGGATGTAGGACCACCGGGAAATGTCTCAATAGTGCCGTCGGTCACATATATGAGCACATAAGTGTTCAATATTAATTATCACTGTTGGGCATAAATGCTCAACAGGAATTGGACCTGAAGACTCCATAATGGGCCAGCCAGAGAGATGCGTGTATTAATTTAGTTCTATTAAATGTGTGTCTTGTATAACAAACTCAAAATAACTTTAGGTACCTACCTATTGGAATAGGTAAGTTAGGTACACATCTTATCAACATAAAATATTTTCATTATTGTTTGAGATGATGATAAAACTAACAGTTTAGCACACTGCACTGAGAAGAGTTCAATATCACTTAAAATTGGTTAAGCTGGTATGGTTTGAGCTATTAAACTAACCTAATTTCTTTATAAGCATGTCAAGCCAATGTTTTTTATCTTATGGCAGGAAATCTTTGAAGTGTCGGTGGTGGACTATGGTGAGACTGTCGTTTAACCCACTTTGTACACAGTGGGTACTTTATAAAACCAATAGCCCCGAGTAGTTTTCCTATAAATGCCAATAAATAAATAAAAAGTAAGTAGAGGATATGTACATTTTTGTAATTTGTAAATAGTTATGAATATAGGAAGTTATTCTATGGCAGTGTGGTTTGATTGAACATTAAACTTGTTACTTCCTTTTCTTAAGGATAATAGCACTACTTTTAGATCTGTTAAGTTAACATCAGAGATTTGTGTACATCCAAATAAGCATTGTTTTAATTGGTATTCCTAATATTATGCCTAAGAGTTTGTGTTTGTTACTCAATCACACAGAAAGAGTACTTAAAGCAAAATTATTTTTTGAAGAAACTTATTTTTTGTTATAGCAGCAATAGAAATAAGTACAAAATTTCAACTTTAACCAGTGGCCCTACCGCGGTTGTTTGACAGCTACAATGTCACGATCGCAATCATCTCTGATTGGTTAATGCTCGCTCACTATTGGCCACAATGCATTGTTGCAACAAGAATCGCACAAATTCAGCCAATCAGAACAATTGAGATTGTAATAATGATTGATGCAGGTTTTAGACAATCGCCCTACTGTTACGTTTCAGGAGACAGACAGATGGAGAGCTGAGACTGTAATAGGGTCCCATTGGTACCCTACAGAACCCTAGTAGTAGTAGTAGATATAAGGATGGGTTTGCACAAGGTGGTTTTAGGTAATAGGTACTTAAAGAAATATATTTTAATGCAAATATGTATTTATTATTCCATCCCTTTTTCCCTTTTATTGTCGGGCAACAGTTAGCAGTCTGGTTTGATCCATAGATATGTGAGATTTCTTTATTTGTTACATTTTCTAGTCTGTCCTTTGGTTGTTCCATTGGAATTCTGAAACATACAATTTATACATTAATGATTTTCAATAATAATAAATTAAGAGTAAGAGGATATACTGAAATAGTCTATAAAGTATAATAGGCTAACATATTTACTCTTACAAAACACTTATGATGAACCATTATAATTTGTAAAGTGTTATTGTGTTTGTGTATCATTATGTATTTAACTATGATATAGGTGTGTATTTTAATTTAAGAATTGTTTTGTTAAATTAGACTCCTGCCTATTTTGTTCAAATAAATGATTTTATTATAATGAGTCATTGTGTCATTTTATATTTCCAATAATCCATACTAATATTATAAATGCGAAAGTGTGTCTGCCTGTCTGTCTGCTAGCTTTTCACAGCCCAACAGTCTAACCGATTTAGATGAAATTTAGTACCTACAGAGTTAGCTTACATCCCGAGGATGGACACCGGCTACTTTTTATTCTGGAAAATCAAATAGTTCTCACAGGATTTTCAAAACCTAAATCCACACAGATGAAGTCGCGGGCAATAGTCATCCCATGACCTTGACTTGTATCTCACTGGTAACTACCATCTGCCAAGAGTCTTATAGATGTGAGGACGTAGAATAAATAGATAATAGCCGCATGTAGGACCTATTTGTAGGTACCTACTACCTACCTAAGTAGGTACCTATTCGTTTGCACAAGATGGTTTTAGGTAATAGGTAAGTACTTAGGTACTTACTTTTATGAATCCATCCATCGAATTAATCGGCTTTAGTGCTTCATTAAGCTGCTCGCACAAGTACAGCACATAATATTTGTCCATCCGAAACAAGTGTCGGAACTCAGCGTCGGGAAATTCAAAGGGATTACTTCCATCACTAATTACGTGCTCATGTTATTTTCGTTCTAAATTCTCTATTTCAAACTAATAAAAAAAGCGCGAGACATGTTTTTTGATCTTTTAATAATTGAGTTAAAGTTCTATGAGCATTATACCCACCTCAAATCTCGAGGATAAAATTATCCCTCTCAAATGTCAAAAAAGGACAGTTTATCTTCTTTTATTTGGCCCCATGCTATAGACGGTGGATAAATAGTCCCCCGAGTCCCCGTGAAATGTCAAACGGGGATAAACTTCTCCTCTCCCCTGTTGCCGTGCTCTGAGGGGTGGAGAAGTTAATGTTATCTCCTGTGCAGTGGATAAAATCGGGGGATATAATTTTTATCTTCGGCCCATGCTAGCCGTGCTGCAGGTCTTTATCTATAGGTACCCAAAAAATCACATCAATCCGTTGCACCGTTGCGACGTGATTGAAGGACAAACCAACAAACCATAGATATACTTAGTTGAAATGACGTAGAGTAACATAGGCTACTTTTTATCCCAAAAAATCAAAGAGCTCCCACCAGATTTATAAAAACCTTAATCCACGGCGGACGAAGTCGCAGGCATCAGCTAGTAAAGAATAAATAGATCTGAGTAATTTTCAAGTTGCGCCTAAAGAAGTTTTACTACAAGAAAATTACAAACGATTAAGACTATTCGATCGCAGTGCTATTTAACATTGACAGTTACTAGCAATATTACAGCTTGGAGAGCTTAAACCGGGAAAAGCTTTAATCTATTTAGGCTCCACCTATACGACTTTATTGATAGCTTGTCATGGAAAAATCCCAACGTACATCGATATAAATGACAAGATATGCCCAAGCGAACAAAGTTTTTCACGGTTTTGGAACCAAATAAATCAGCGCCACCGCTTAGATACTAATGAACGACCCGTTTAAAATTCAGACGTCACTAAGGTTGACTTTGGGAAGATTTTGAGGCACCAGCCACTCACAAACAAAACTAAGTTTTCGAATTGAATTTCGAACGTTTTTTAAAAACATTTGTGATTGGTTGGTGTCTCAAAATGGTTAAAGCCCACTGAGATTTTTGTTTCTGTCATAGCCCTCCTACTGACTTCTATCCATGGATAGAGTACCTATAGTTTGAAAATTTGAAAATCAGTAATAAATTTGACGTAGAAAAATACAGCTTTTAATATTAATCTATGGCACTAACATAAAATTTGGCGGCTATTTGAAAGACGGACAAAAGTAATTGTTCGTTCGCGTTCGCGTTAAGTTTCCATCTGGTAAAAGATTTTCGAAACTCTAAAGACACGCCTAAAAAATCTGACTACATACCTACTTATGTAAACTAGAAACGTCAAGTTTGAAACAAAACCAAAAAGGTTCTACAACAATACATAACGGTACACAAAGGTTTGACATCGATACTAGAACTGTAGCACAGATAATAATGAAAAAGAACAATGGCGGTCGATAAAAGCGTACAAAAAAAACTTAGCGTTCCAAATTCAAATAATTTCCCACACGTAACGTTACGCGGGAGGACATCCAGTGCAGGCCGTTATACGAGGCACTGACCCACATTCGCTTCACCATTTCGCCGAGATTACGAACATGTTCGGTGAGTAACCTTATTGGGACTTTCTCTCGGTTAGATGTACATTGCTTATTTTATATGGCCGTGACTTTGAACTTCAAACGCGGTCGGAAAACTAGAAAATCGGAAATAAAGTTTAATATCTTTTTTACAAAAATGTGCGTTTGGACAGTGACAGATTGGTTTTAAAACTGCTAAACTAGTTCTACTTATACTTACATAATTTATTAGAATTTTGAAAAAAAAACATAGGTGTTCTTATTTTGATTTGTTGAGTATTTTCAGTAATTTTCAAGTTAATAAAGAAATTACAAAAGAAGAAATAACATCCCGTCTCTCACGTTAGCGGATTAATTTTAGAAAATAATTTATTTTCTTAGATTTATTTATTTGGGAGAGATTTATACAACAAGAAAATGATGAAAATTATATTAAAAAAAGTTGAAAAAAATTACTTAGTGAAGACACGGCAATGGATAGAGAACATTTAGTTTTTCTTGTTTGGTTGGTGTTAGTGTAAAATGACGTTTAAATAATAATGGCGGCCGGCCGGTGTAAGTTTGCCGCGCTTTCTGATTTTGCGTCGAGAAATTATAGTGCGGTTCCAAGGCACGTTCTGACTTTAATGGAGTGTTACGTAGGATGTGGCAATTATTTATTATGTTATGCTTTATTATTGGTATAGTATTACATTATTCATATTATAAATTATTGTTAAAGGGTGTAAATAATATCTGGCTACTTCTTTTTTAATTAAAAAAAAAAAGTAGAAATGGTTAAAAAGGCTAGAACCATGAGCCGTGAAGGTTATTGGTATAAAAAATAGAGTAAGTTACTAGAATAGATAGCCCTTCATTTTAAACTTTTTATAGCCGTATCTACAGCGTAGAAATAACTGTATATTGTGTTTTTAAGTTCGAAATGCTACCCCCAAAGAAAGAAAAAATGATTAAAAAACTAAGAGTTCACTCAATTTGCACAACAACAGTAGGCAATGAATCTGCTTGTACGATGCCATTAAAAATAGCAATTATTTAAGTCAAGTTGCAAGAAAGCCGTGACATCTCCTAGTTACCCACCTCAAAACTTACGACTTTTTACACACACGATGCTCTACGTACGCCAAATCCTGAAAGCTCCTTCCCATTTATAAGGGAGAACTTTACTTTTACCGATTGTGATAGAAACCATGTTTCCAATTTCTTGTGGAAGGTTCCTTCCATTCATTTCATTTCCATTACCTCTAAACACACACAAACCTGTGAGCAATCATATTCTGTTTTACAGGTAGCGCCCTCCGCCCCTCTTCGATGTCTTCATCATCTTCGAAGACATCGAAGTGTGTGTTAGTGTTAGTGTGTGTTAACACTAACACATGCCCCAAGTATTTAAAATGTACCGTCGTCACAGCCACACTACAGAGTTACAGACCACTCACTATAATTTTTCCCCTGACGTTATGTTGGTACCATTGCAAATCACACAATAATAAACCCTAGATCCTAAGGAATAAAGTAAACAAAGCAATGGTGCCAACATGACGGCAGGGGAAAAATTATAGTGAACCGTAGTGAACGGTCTGTACCTACTCAGTTTCACTGCGGTTAAAGCACAGGGCTTCTTCTACAGGTATTTCTTCAGAGGATTAAAGCTGTATCTACTAGGCAGTTTTTTTTCTACTGGCTTTACACCTCTGGGTTCTAGTCCATTTTGAGCCTGAAAGTTTGTGTTGTTTGTCTTGTTCACGGTTGGATTTTCTCTCACTACCCGCCAAAATAGTGAATTTTGTGGGCAGTAGTTACTAGGCAGGCGCAGATAAAGTACGGCTCGAACTGGAGCAAGAATCCGGTTCTTGTAACACATTTGTTGAAGGGAGACAAGCAGTGCTGCCCTGCATTGTTTATGCAGTTACCGATCCGATTTACTTATCTAACATACAAATCTGCAATGGTGCTACGAGTATTTGGTTGAACTAAACTAACTACTGGTTCGCGCCTTTTGAAGAGACTTCTACACACCACAGTCTTGCTTCGACTGAATACAGCGGCTCCCTGCGACTCGTTTGGTGTCTCCATGTCCACATAGTAGGGGGTTCTTCCAACGCTACGATTTCCGCTGTGAATTCGCCATTTTAGTACCTTGGAACCTCAAAATCTAGGTACCTATATCCTGCAAAATTTGTCCAAACCTACGAATTTTCATAGAAAACCCTAATCTATGAGGAAATGAAAACAATTCTCTTGATTTTCACTAACAAAGATTTATTTTCCTGTATATTCATACAATAAATAAGTAAACAAGTATTTTATTTTCATTCAATTATGCTGATGCAAAATAAGTAGCCATCTCAACAATGGCAGACTCATCATTTTCAATCTTATTCAAATGGGTTGCATAAAGGAAAAATGAAATTGTCTCACTAGCATCGAGTAGAATGTCGGGGAAATGCAATTTTCTTATGCAACGTGCACTAATGCAATGCAACTGTATAAAACCAACGTTTCTAATATTACATACTCGGGTAGCTTTCTTCGACATACTCTCGAGTAAAATGGTGGCGGCAAAAACTAGTGCTTTCTTTTTCAATGTCGGCTACAGAGCGAGACGGATATACAATTTATATGTGTTAGAACCAGACGGATCTATGTTATGTTATTGCGTGTTGGTTTCTTTTTTTTTTTTTTTTTTGTTCTTCTGGCTTTACACAGATTAGCTGTTGGTTTCTTTGGAATTAGTTTTAGGAACGGCGTAAACGTCTGTTTAATCTGTCAAAGTAACATTAGCTGGTATTCCACAGATAATTAAGACGGTAAATTGATTTGAATTAGGAACGCTAGTGTTGTACCGCTTTGGAGTCTTGTTATGTCGATTCGCGTGCGGTGAAATGTGGGACAATCGAAAGCCTTTCTCCGTTCGGCGGTTAGGTATTTTATTCCGTTAGTTTTTTTGCGGCCGCGATCATACCAATATGGCGGACTGGTGGCATCATTTTTTCGCTTTGTCACGTTAGATCATTCTTGTTAGAGCGCTGGAAAGCTGCGCTCTGCTTGTGAATCTAAGCCGCATAACTGTAACGGATGAAATGATGTAATTGTAACAGTGGATGGATTTGCTTCACTTAGCGTTTGGCGTGGGCTTGTTAGATCGAAGATTAATTACTTACCTTAGTACAACTTATACTTACTGTATTAACTGAGTGAGTAACATTTTTAATATAAAGAAATAATACTTAACTATTACCTATTACAAGGTCTTCTAACGCTGCGCTTTCCGCTGCAAGGTCGCTATTCTAGCACCTTCGGACCCCAACCTACGGTTAATTCGAACTAGGTATGTACCCTGTGAACCGTAATAGGTAAAGAGTTGAATTTTTTACGGAACTAGCTACCCCGGCGAACTTCGTACCGCCTAACAGTAGATTCTTTTTTCAGGCAATTTTTAAAATTTTTCTCTCCGTAAGAACTATCCCCGATCTTCAAGGAATATTATGAAAAAAGAATTAGCGAAATTGGTTCAGCTGTTCTCGAGATTTGCGATCAGCAACACATTCAGCGATTCATTAATATATATAGAAGATGTATATTATATCTATTGCCTCTATAACAACAGATAATAAAAAAATCAAAATAGCCGCCATGAAAATTAAAAATAATAAATATCATGTCAAAAGTACGATTTTAGTCCTTATTTACAGGTGAACCGTGGGTGAACCACACTTTTGACATGACAGTTGACCCATGGAGTCAAAATGGCGCGTGAGACGTCATTTTGTATGGACTATACCAACTGTCAGTGTCAGGCCTCTCGTTCCAGATTCGCATCCCGTTAGCGGGAGAAAGTGGCGGTGCAGCGTCTATGCAAATTATGCAATTAACTACTCTGTGGCCGCGGCCCGCACGTTCAAGAATACGGGAAACTGTTGAAAGTCAAGTTTAACTAGTTTATTACCGTCACTTACAGTAGCCGGCAAGAAATATTGTACATCGATCTTTAGAATGAGATTTCGGCTTTGTAGAGCGTCTCTGTCGCTCATACCTATGTGACGTTTTGTAGGTCTCAACGATAGTCGAGACAATAGGTCGATGTATAATATTTTCTGCCGGGTAGGTACTGTATTTTCTTTACACAAAGTATCTATGTATAGTTGCATTATAATTTTGCACACTGTCTGCGGCAGTAAGTTGTGTTTGGGTCTAGCTATTGTAATACTATCTGTTATTTGCCTACCCACAATTTTGCAAAATAAAAAAATTATTATAATTATTATTTTGGTTCATCTAAACTTAAATTACAATAGGAAAGATAGACAATTATTCTATTAAATAAACTTAAATCTAAAAAGGAAAAACAACATATATATATAAATAAAACTAAAATAAATTAAATTAAATCTAGAACCTCATCGAAACCACCGCAGCGAGGCATTGTACCCAAGATGCTAGCAGCATCACCCCTTTGGATGGCCAAACTAATTCTTTGACCAAGGTAGCTGCCAGCTCTCGGGTCCCCGGTTGACTTGATAACCCTTTTGGAAATTATTATTATAAACAAAAATAACAGAATAATATGTGATTGCGTAATTTGCATAGATACGCCACTTTCACCGCGTAACGGGACTCGAATCTGGAACAGCGGGACCTGAATAATTGCACCGTTGTATTTCATACTAGCATTACCACAGACTTGGAATAGCTAGATGCCGCATGTTCATTTTGTTTTAAAAGAATATTAGTCTAATTGCTGACTAATATTCCTCTCCCCCCCCCCCCCCAATTAAGCGTAAAGTTTGTGCTAGGAGTAGGTACGACAATAGTGCAACGGGTGGGATTTGAACCGGCGACCTTTCGGTTTTCAGTCCGCTCCTATAACCGGTGAGCTATCGAGTTTATAAATTAGCATTAAATAGTATTATAACCAACCGTGCCTATGTTAGGGTTCCGGATCTCCTGAGAGAAAAAAAGGGACCCTTAGGATCGCACTTTGTTGTCTGTCTGTCCGTCAAGATAACATATAGGGTAGATACTTCCCGTTGACCTAGAATCATGAAATTTTCCTTTTTTTCCTTTTCCGTACCTGAGTACGGAACCCTAAAAACGAGAACAAAACTGCAAAATACATTATGTTAGAAACTACAAAATTAAAACTAAACTTAAAACTACGAATTAGAAAATATAAAGCGTATTTTACAACATAAAACAAAAACGTTTCCGTGAATTAGCTAAAAAGGCCTCAGCATAATGCTCTAGCAGCGCCATAGTAGTATTTAACTACTATGGCGCTACTAAAAAAAAAAAAAAAAAAAAAAAAAAAACAAATCCATGAGTGATTTAGTCATAGAGAGTGATGATTACAACGCGCAATCACAAGTTTCAATCGCTACGCATCAGTGAGCCAACATACTTCGACAGAAGGGCGGATAAATTTTTCGTATTTGACAAGATGATTTTGATAATGACAGCGGAAGAAAGTAAAATAGGCGATTGGCTTTTTCAGTCACGCCTGGACGCCTGCTTGCGGCATCTAGCTATTCTGAGTCCATGAGCATTATACTGGCCACAGATTAGCGAACATACAGTTCAGAAAACGTGTGCGTACGTTCTACTTAGATGAGTATCGTATTAGGTAGGTACAAAGTCAGCTTGAGACTTTTCTCAGCTGACGACAGCGCGCTGTAGTAACCGCAAAAAAGTAGCGTTTGAATAATATTATCAAGTAAGTACTAGTTGATGCCCACGTGGATTCAAGTTCTTGAAATCAATTGGGAACTCTTTTATTTTCTGGTAATGTCACTCTCTAGGTCTTTAACTATACCAATGCAGAAAATCACGTCGATTTGCTCCGTTGCGACGTGACTGAAGGAAAAACTAACAAACAAACACACTTTCGCATTTATAATATGGGTAGTGATAGATTCATTTGGAACTGCAAATCTATCTAAATATATAAAAGGAAAAGGTGACTGACTGACTGACTGACTGACTGACTGACTGACTGACTGACTGACTGACTGACTAACTGACTGACTGATCTATCAACGCACAGCTCAAACTACTGGACGGATCGGGCTGAAATTTGGCATGCAGATAGCTAATATGATGTAGGCATCCGCTAAGAAACGATTTTTGAAAATTCAACCCCTAAGGGGGTGAAATGGGGTTTGAAATTTGTGTAGTCCACGCGGACGAAGTCGCGAGCATAAGCTAGTAATATAGTAAAATGTCTATGTAGGTATTATTTATTTTACCTTAAAAAGGAAACGAATTACCTTATTAGGAAGGGCGTATTCCGCTCCTAGAAAAAGAAGGGCCATTAGTCCACCACGCCGGACAAGTGAGGTACGGATTGGCAGACTTCACATGCTGCCGAGAAAATTGTAGTGATTAACTCTCAAGTATGAAGGTTTCCTCACGATGCTTTCTTCGCCGTAAAGCAAATGATTTTAATTACTTATTAAAAGTAAAAACGCACACAACTCCGAAAAGTTAGAGGTGCGTGATCGAAACCCAGTCATAATAGTCACCTAGTAATATTATTCTTTTGTTTAAGGTAAAAAGAAAATCGAAGATGAACTTCCCACGTGTTAGCAAGGCACTTGTCCCTCCGCCGACGAGGAAGCCACTAGCTATCAACTATTTTCTCGCTCAAGCAACGTACAATCCGTGACTCCGTGGCAATAAAAGAGATAAACATATTAATAGTTGATCGCTGTCTATGCACACTGTGGCGAGAACTCGCCGCAGCGACAAGAGCTAACAAAAAAAAAACTCATGCAACGGCGCTCTTTTGGCGGTCTCTCGCAGTTTGCGTGAATTAAAAGTATAATATAAGGGTCGCCTATCCAAGCGACCAGTGCGAGTAATTGCCCGTCAAACTCGCACATAGCCCAGCGACAAAATTATCCCAACTACCCATTCGCTTCGCGTTGCTCGCTAACTTGTTTCTAGTTTTTCGCTAATCGTCGGCGGTAGGAAAAGTGCCTTAAGTTCACAGTGGTGTCGTCAAAGAAAATTCTGGTGTCACTGACACTTTGCCGAAATGTAAACATTTTCGACGATCGAGCGGATCGAAGTCGAACTCGCAAGCGGTCAATGACTGAGTTCGCTGTTCGACGCAAAGTAAAATGACATTAGAATGTTTTTTTTTTGTAAATTTCTTTCGCCCTGGATTCGCGCGAGACAAACATTGACGCACGTACTTTTTGCACCGAGGTGCTTAATTTTTAATTACTTTTATTTCTTGTTTGTTATACTTATGTGTTTTCAACTAACTGAGTAGTGACCCAGTCCGGCTCCGACCGGTTCGTATTTCTGAAAATACTTTCTTATATCATGCATCTTCACATTTTCTAGAGAAGCTAGCCCCTAGGTCATCATCATCATCAACAACAACCGATAGACATCCACTTGTATCTAGGGACTTGTAGGGACTTCCACACGCCACGGTCTCGCGCCGCCTGAATTCAGCGGCTCCCTGCTCGCCTGATGTCATTCATCCATCTAATGGGGGGAGTCTTCCAACGCTAAGCTTTCCGGTCGCCATTCCAGTACCTTGGGACCCCAACGTCTATCGGTTTTTTGAACTAGGTATGTGACTACCTAGTCCCTAGGTAGCGCCTAAGTACCTACCTAGTAACAATGTTATAGCAGCTAAATAAACAGAAGCAGATAAAATAGCAGAAGCTTAATAACTGTTTATTTTTTATGTTAAATATTATTATAACGTCATTGGAATTGGTTTTTAATTCCGCCATGGATACCAGCCCCTGAATTGTGTAAGAATAACCATTTCATGGCTATCGCAATCGTCAAGAATTCTGCCCTTTGATTGGCTGTGAAAAAATGGAAACAGCGAATCAACCAATCAGAGGGCAGAATTTCTTGACGATTGCGATAACCATGAAATGGTTATTCTTACACAATTGGGGGGCTGTTTTGGCAGCGTTAGGCTAATTCACGGTCGGCGTAAGCGTCGTAACAATGCAAGTGGGACACACAATCGGTGAAAGTCCGATGGTGCTCTACATTTTGTATTTGACTAGCTGATGCCCACGACTTCGTCCACGTGGAATTAGGTGTTTTTAAAATCCCGCGGGAACTCTTTGATTTTCCGGGATAAAAAGTAGCCTATGTCACTTTCCAGGTCTTAAATTATACCCATGCAAAGAATCACGTCGATCCGTTGCACCGTTGCGACTTGATTGAAGGACAAACCAACAAACAAACACACTTTCGCATTTATAATAAGGGTACTGATGTTTTTCCCAAAGCAGTATGAATTTGTTGCTGTGTGGAGCACAATGCACCATCTCCGCCATCGCGGAGTTCGCAATTATTCCTTGGGACCCCAAAGTCTATCGGTTTTTCGAACTATGTGCCCTGCCCATTGCCACTTCAGTTTCACAACCCGTTGAGCTATGTAGGTTCCTCTGGTTCTACTACGAATCACCTCATTTCTGATTTGATCACGTAGAGAGACTCCAAGCATAGCTCTCTCCATCGCCCGCTGTGTGACTCTGAGCTTTCTTATGAGGCCCATGGTTAGCGATCATGTCTCGCATCCATATATGATCCCTGGCAACACGCACTGTTCGAAGACTTTGGTCTCCACATGTAACATATTAATGTCTCTAACTTGTAATACCTAAGTAATCTTTGGTCACTGAGACCTGTTTGGCAGCGTTTGGCTAATTCACGGTCGGCGTAAGCTAGTATTACAATAAAACTTAAAGCTAGCCTTATCAGCTAATTACTGTATAAATCATGCTCGCGTGAAATAATGCCAAGAATACTGGCTGCATTTCCGCGTTGGTCAGACAGGCTGATCCGTTGCGCAAAAAATGAGCCAGCCCTTCTGTCACCAGATGATTGTAACAACATAATTGTCGTCAGATCGTAACTTTTTAATTCCGTCATGGATTTGCGGTGTTAGGCTAATTCACGGTCGGCGTAAGCGTCGTAACAATGCAAGTGGGACACAGAATCGGTGAAAGTCCGATATGGTGCTCTACATTTGCTATGTTTGATGCTTTTCTCAAAGCAAGAAGAAATTGTTACAGTTTTCACAGTAAAAGCAACCCTGCTCGGAAAATCAAAGAGTTCCCACGATATTTAAAAAAAAAACTAAATGTACACGAAGTCATGGGCATCATCTAGCTCTCATTTAAATTACAGGTATGTATGCTTATATTGTTGTACAGGTTACTACCTACTTTTTTCAGTGATTAATAATATTACTCTTATTATTATTTACTTACTAAGTCTTTTTTGAGTTCTTGTTTTATTTTGTTCTGTACTAGATGATGCCCGCGACTTGGTTCGCGTGGATTTAGGTTTTTGAAAATCCCGTGGGAACTCTTTGATTTTCCGGGATAAAAAGTAGCCTATGTCCTTCCCCGGGATGCAAGCTATCTTTGTTTTTCCAAATTTCATCAAAATCGGTTGAACGGTTGGGCCGTCAAAGGCTAGCAGACAGACAGACAGACAGACATATCGCATTTTTCGCATTTATAATATTAGTATAGATTTAATATCAATAAACAGATATCGCAACGGGTGCGGTGCTATTGTGTTCAATATTGATCAATATTAATTAATTAAAAACTGAAAACCAGCGCTGAGCATTGTTATCAATACTCGACTATGCTGAGTTTTGGACCTAGTGTCTTTTGTTAGATTTTAGTTTAGATATAAGTCACTGTACAAAACCTCAAAATAATATAAACAGTAAAGCTTATTTATTATTATATTGTTATTATATTTTCTAAATATAAAAAAGGAAAAGGTGACTGACTGACTGGCTGGCTGACTGAATAATCTACCAACGCACAGCTCATACTACTGGACGGTTCGGGCTGAAATTTGGTATAACGTAGACATCTGCTCATAAAGGGTTTTTAAAAATTCAACCTCTAAGGGAGTAAAATAGGGGTTTCAAACTTGTGTAGTCCACGCGGCCGAAGTCGCGGGGATAAGCTAGTCCAAACATATAAAAGGAAAAGGTGACTGACTGACTTATCTATCAACGCACAGCTCAAACTTCCCACGGATCGGGCTGAAAGGCATCCAGATAGCTATTATGACCTAGACATCCGGTAATTCTTTCTTCTTTCTATTAAAGGATTTTTGAAGATTCAACTCCTAAGGGGTTTGAAATTTGTGTAATCACGCATACGTAGTTGCAGACGTAATTGGGTATTTGACTATAGCAAAAATAAATTATTTCTCAGTGATTCGCGTCCGCGTCCTTTGTTAGTTTTAAGTGTAATAACCATTTTAAATTACCGATTAAACTAAAAATTTACGTCATTATGATGTGATGTCACAGTCCAGCGGCCCTACCGCGGTTGTTTGACAGCTACAATGTCACGATCGCATTCATCTCTGATTGGTTAATGCTCGCTCACTATTGGCTACAATGCATTGTTGCAACAAGAATCGCACAAATTCAGCCAATCAGAACAATTGAGATTGTAATAATGATTGATGCAGGTTTTAGACAATCGCCCCGAGTATTTCATAGAATCTCGCATACTAGCGCGCGTTTTGACGTTTATTAAAAAGTAAATCAGTAACTTTTTAATAAACGTCAAAACGCGCGCTTAGTGGATTAGTGGTCAAATACCGTATTCAGCTAGCTATAATATCTTGTTGGGATAGTTTGAGCAATTCACGGTCGACATAAGCGCTCGTAACAAAGCAAGTGGGCCACACAATCGGTGAAAGTCCGGAGAAAGGTGCTCCGAATGGGGTCACGCAGTTACCGGCGTTACGTGGTGTGACACTTTCTTTGATGGAGATGCTTGCTGTTTGATGTTCACTCATTTGGATAAAGGTATGATTCCGAACTACGCTGCACGCAGCAGCGCTGCCGCAACAGTGCTGGCACCAGCTGTCACAGTCCTGTCGCGGCACTACTGGTCCCCATACAATTTCTATAAGCTTATATGACATTACATTCCGAGCAATGTCGCGGCAGCAATGTAGCGGAACATGGCTTTACGATTTAGCATTCCCGGTACGATAATATTAGGTAAAAATATATCTGGTTTTGGTTCAAGAGTAGGTACTTGAACCAAAACCATAATATACCTACGCGTTTATTTACAGTTTTGTAAATAAACGTCTTTTCTTTCTTTCTTTCAGATAATTGTTTCCTAAAAACATGAAAATTACATGACAAAGTTTTGCAAACTGTACCGTGTGTACTATCAAAAAGGGCTGAAAGGGCTTGTTGTAAGGGCCACAAATATTTTATTATTTATTTGGTACATACTAAATTTCATGATTTTAGGTCAACGGCAAGTACCCTTTAGGTTTTCTTGACAGTTACGACGGACACGTACGGAACTCAAAAAATGGTTCTTTACTTATATTACAGGAAAAGCTATAATAAGTCTATGGTCATAGAACTGCGTACAAACTTACATATTCGTAGTACGCAACAGATCGAGGTGGCAATCGGAGAGGTAACGCCCCGCACGCCCACACAGCCCCCGCGCTAACCCGGTGCGGGCCAGCACGGATGTCGTACGGATGTGCAGGGGCGTCCTCCTGCCTCGTACCCCGATTGCCGTTTCAACTTGTCGCGGACTATACGGAACTCTCTTCACGTGAGTTCAACTCGCACTTGTTTGTGTTGAATTTGCAGGAATAAGAATCATAAAAAATATTATAAATAAGAAAAACCATACTTACTATACAATCAGTCATGTAATACAGGAAAATTTTAAATGTTCTGAACTTTCTTCGTTCCCTCTCCTGCCGATAGGTGGCGGTATACACATGTTAGTGTGCGCTATAATTTAGCACTTTTAGAACATATACATACATTCAAATGATACGTTTTCAATGAAGTACTAAGAGTACGAACCGATTTTGATAATTCTTTAATTTTTATGAAGATCTCGCTTCTGTAATAGAAGATTATGATCTTACTATTATTAATAAATTGTAAAAAAATGAATCGCAAAATGAGTTGCTGATCGCATCGCAAATCTCGAGAACAGCTGAATCGATTTAGCTTATTCTTTTTTTATAATATTTTGTATTCCTTTTCCTTGAAGTACGAGGATGGTTCTTACAGAGAGAAAAATTTAAAAAATTGTAAGTATTAAAAAAAATAAAGAATCGACTGTTAGGCGGTAGGAAGTTCGCCGGGTCAGCTAGTTGACAATAATTTCACTATAGTAACTCGAAACACACAGCATAGCATACATACTGCATAAGTGCGTACCGATCGTTGAACTGACTGATCTATCAACGCACAGCAGCTCAAACTACTGGATGGATCGGGCTGAAAAGGCATGCATATAGCTGTTATGACGTAGGCATCCGCTAAGAAAGGATTTTTTAAATTAACCCCCAAGGGTTTGAAATTTATGTAGTCCACGCGGATAAGCTAGTTTAACTATAATACGCGACAGGCGATGGCAATCGGGGCATGAGGCGGGGAGACGCCCCCCACACTCGCACGTCACCCGCGCTATCCTGCACCAGGTTAGCGCAGAGGATGTGTGGGTGAGCGTGTCTTTTGTTATTTGATCGATTTAATTAGTTTTTTTCAGTTTACGTCATCATTTTTATTCTAGTTTATAATAAAGTAATAAAAAAATTGGAGTCAAATACCCAATTCAACCGTTTGTGTCCACACCTCAACGTTAAATCGTGAGAGGCGGGAAATATTTCACAATTTTCACCACTTTTCCTCCGATGCACTTTCTTCTTGTTTTTGTGCTGAGGCGAACATTCGCGATTGTTGCAGCTGTCGACATAACCGCTTGTTATAGTTCTTCCATTTCACGAAGGCGAGTGGCTCATGCTTGTGTTTAAATCATATCGGAAGTAAGCTACAGTAAATGTGTGCGTATGCGAGAAATGCGACTAGGCTATCACAGCTTTATGTCGGTACAACATACTTAATACATAGACTAATTCTAGCATAAAATAAGTTACAAAACAAACAACATAAATCATGCTATTTCATCAAAGAGTTCTGTCATGCAATATGTTTCAATTTGAACAAGCCCTTTTAAATCGTCGGTATACAAACAACTTTATAGGGTTGTCCCAAACTGTATGTAAAATATCCATGTGAAAATCACATTTATCCGTTGCGGCTAGATTAAAGGATAAGCCAACAAACAAATACCCTTCTTATTAGACAATGCCTGCGACATCGCGTAAATTTCTGTTTTAGAAATACCATGGGAATCCTTGAACTTTCCGAGATAAAATGTAGCTTATATACGCCTACGGGATGCAAGCTCTATACCAAATCGATGATGGCCGTAATTTTCTGGGTAAAAGCCAATGACTTTTTCCGGGATGCGAGCTATGTACGAATCAAATTTCGTCATAAATAGATGGGTCGTGGCTATCAGACCGGCAGACAGATAGACAGACACACTTTCACATTTATTTTTTCGCATTTTTAAAGCGATCTCTAGATAGGGTAAAAAGGTGTACTTACGTAAGTTAACAAGGAATCAAGCAATAAAATTTAAGTTATTAGCAAGTTGTGAGTGGCAACCCTGAGTGTATAAAATCGAGGTGACCGCGATGCGTCGGTGAAATGGGAAAGCGACCTCGAATCGGCAGACGCATAACGGTACAGTGCACCGCTTTGTTGGCACACGTTTCTATTTATCTGACTCCTATGCAACTAGGGGTGGCAACTACACGGTTTAATTGTGGACAAGAGTTTTTTTTTCAAATTTTATATTACTTTCCAGGGTTCCCGAATGGTGGCAATCCTATTACTAAGACTCCACTGTCCGTCCGTCCATTCGACCGTCCGTCCATCCGTTTTACCGTCCGTCTGTCTGTCTGTCAGTGGGCTGTATCTCATGAACCGTAATAGGTAGATAGTTGAAATTTTCACGGAATGTGTAACAAAAAATATTGCGACACATATAATTTATAGCACACTTGATGATGCCCGCGGCTAAGCCTGCGTGCATTTAGGTGTTTAAAAATCCCATGGGAACGTTATGAGTTCCTAAGATAAAAAGTACCTAGTCTAATGTCCGTATCCGGGAAGCAATTTGCTATCCCTCCCTTCAAAATCGGTTGAACAATTTTAGCCGAAAAGAAAATCGGTACGACTAAAATGCTCCACCTATAAAAATACATTTGAGACCTACTGCTCCATGCTCCATGGCCATGGAGTCTTACTGCTAAAAAAAATTTACGAGACATTTCACCGCGATTAATAGCCTCATCTGGTGACAGAAGGGCTGGCTCATTTTATGTGCAACGGATTAGCCTGGCTGTCCAGCGCGGAAATGCAGCCAGTATTCTTGGCACCATTCCACGCGGGCATGATTTGTATAGTAATTAGATAATCTTAGCTAGCTTTAAGTTTTATATTTATATTATATATTTTCATTTAAAAAAATACATTTTGTATTTTTAATATTCAATAGAGACAAAAGGTTTAATTCTTAATGGTGACCCTATTGGCCACTGACAACTTTCGCGGTCACAACTATTAATTAAAATGTATCATTGAGGTTACTTTTATACGCGGAGCGCGTATAATAAGTAACCTCAAAACTGTTTCATTTTTGTTCATTAGATTAGATAAATAAATACGATGATAAATGATTTAAGGTATGACAGCTCTGTTTATTATCAAAATATCTAGATAGATGATGTGGCTGAGTAGACTAGACGATGCCTGGCCATGGCCCGAAAGTAGGCACCTTTTTTTGCCCGCGACTCACAAATTTAAAACCCCTATTTTACTCCCTTAGCTTTAGTCAGATACAGAATAGCCCAGACCAGACACAATATAGAAAATATATACTTATTTCCAAACTGTAACGATAAGTTATGTCTATGTCAAATATTAGGCCTCAAGGCTATGGTTGACGTGAAATCAAGGAAAAAAACCGGCCAAGTGCGAGTCAGGCTCGCGCAATGAGGGTTCCGTACTACAGTCGTATTTTTTCGACATTTTGCACGATAATTCAAAAACTATGATGCATAAAAATAAATAAAAATCTGTTTTAGAATGTACAGGTGAAGACCTTTCATATGATACCCCACTTGATATACACACTTACTTCGAAAGTTGAAAATACTAATTATTAGTTCATGACCACAATTTAATTTTTTTTGTGTGATCTAACCCTAAATTCACGGTTTTCTGATTTTTCCCCAAATGTCAGCTATAAGATCTACCTACCTGCCAAATTTCATGATTCTAGGTCAACGGGAAGTACCCTGTAGGTTTCTTAACAGACAAACAGATAGACAACAAAGTGATCCTATAAGGGTTCCTTTTTTTTTTTTTTTTTTTTTTTTTTTTATTTATAACAAGCGTAGGTACACCAAATATTTACATTATTATTTTCTCGCCAAACTGGTGAGCCAGTTTGTTGGCGAGCTGGCGCTCCTTAAAAATAACTATAATCTACGTATTAAATTGTACTTATATATGTAAACTTATATTCTAACTTATAAACTTATACTCAGATTAAGGATTGATCGCTGCAGCGAAATGAACGCTTTAGAGATCAATCCTCAATCTGAGGTAACAAACAAAATAAACTAAAATAAAAAACAAATAATGATAATAAATTGATAATAAATTAAACAGTGAGGGGGTCCCTAAGGAAGTGTTCCTTTAACTTTTTCTTAAGCACCCCCTCACTGACCTTATTCTCTTCCCTTAACCACTCTATGCCGTTGTAAATTTTAGGTACCAAATATTCACTTAACCTTTCACCGTAGTAGTTACAGACTTTGGGTAACATGAATCTTGTCTTCCTATTACTTCTAGCGTTATCCCTAAGCTTCGTGGGGTTTTTAAATTTTTTGAAAAATAATGTTCTCTAGCTATTAGGTAATCTACTTTACTATGTACAGGCAATATTTTTAGATCTTTAAAAACACATTCATAGTTCCCTTTATACTTTTTTTTCTCTTTTTTTCCTAGAATGTGTTTTAAAAGTCTAATTTGTAATTTTTTAATTTCGTTTAGGTAGGTACTAAAAGTTCTTCCATAAATACTAAGGCCATAGTTGATAACTGAGTCAGCAAGTGCGTAGTATACAACTAGTTTTGTACGTTTACTTAGCACTCGATCGAGATGATAAAACTTACCTAACACCGACCTCAGTTTGTTGCACACCTGCCCCACGTGAGTTTTCCAATTGAAATTTTGATCTATGTGCAACCCTAGGTACTTGTATTTATCTACATATTGTAGCTGCTGGCATGCGCACGAGATCTTATTATTATGCAAGCAGTCATAACTATGACCAACTATACCTATATCTTTATATTTAACTGTCTTAGCCTGTCTGTTATATGTCCGTTTTTCCTTTTGAGGTACGGAACCCTAAAAATTGGCGATTCATTAAACTTAAACTTAAACTGCATCACCACTACAAATGAGATTGCAGTCAAGGGCTAACTTGTATCTGAATAAATGAAATAAATGACAGAGAGGTTCTTTTATATGTCAGCACTCTCATCATACGCAAGTAGTATCAACAATATTACATAATACAGCAAAACGGTAGCAAAGACGTCACTGCTTCCCGTTTTCCGGCGGTGGGAGTGAGGGGGCAAAGCGGGGTGCGGCCGGACGAGTGAAAGTGCGGGTGAGTGCCCGCGCTCGCGCGAATGTCAATGCGAAGCACGTACGTTGCACGGGCAATGCCGTGGAACACCGACAGGTGTTGAATGGTTTATGGTTTGGCAGGTTTCAGTCAACTCTGCAGTCAGTCGAGGCTGTCGACTCTGTCGTCCTATTTCTGCAAAAAGTAGTTTTTGACTTATCGTCAAAAACATGGAATTTTCAAAAACTGATGATTCTGGCGTGTTTCAGGCATACGGTACGCATGTGTGCCGTATGAAAGATAACTTATAGGCATAATCTGCTTCTTTCTGGACTCCCCCGAGCACCGACCCCAAAAAATATTATTATGGAACTATATTAACTCTTGTATACATAATAATAAATATTCGGTAATAAATTAAATTATTTTTCAATTTTTAGTGTTTGTGTATCGAAGTCGGTTTTTATTTTTTTTGTAAAAAAATTTATTTTACAATTTTTAGTGGTCCCATGGAATTATGCTATGACTGGTTAAAAATCAACTGTTTACCTAGTGTAATAGCACCTATTACACTGATCGCGAGCAATTTACTCTTATCCGTTGAGGAGTTTTAGTATCTATGTTCGAAGATGTTCATCAGATCTTCACCAAATTTAAATGGGACCAACTTTGAAGTATACCCTTTCAAACAAAAAAGAATTTTCAAAATCGGTCCAGGCGTCTTCGAGTAATCGGGGAACATACATAAAAAATAAAAATAAATAAAAAATAAAATAAAAAGATTCCGACGAATTGATAACCTCCTCCTTTTTTGAAGTCGGTTAATAAAAAGTAGTTTTTGACTTATCGCCAAAAACATGGAATTTTCAAAAACTGATGATTCTGGCGTGTTTCAGGCATACGGTACGCATGTGTGCCGTATGAAAGATAACTTATAGGCATAATCTGCTTCTTTCGACTCCCCCGAGCTTCAACGATGGTTGGTCTAACGTCGACTAAACACGTGAGTATAGGCCAGGTGAGAGATATTGGGGCCAATTCCCTCGTACACAATCTCTAAACTAAACTAAATTAACAGGTTTAAATCTAGTGATATGCTTTTCTGCAAGCAACTTTATGAAGGGTTAGTAATAGATTTAGACGTGCCATTTTAGTTTAGTTTAGAGATTGTGTACAACGGAATTAGCCACATTATAGGTAGGTATACAATGGAAATCACTCACGATAGTTTAAACGCTAAAATGATGGTACAACTACACTGAGTATCTAGGTATATGAAGCATACATTACGCAACACTGCATTGCATCACATACGTAGCTTCCCGTTGAAGGTAGCGGGTCCCAACGAGTGAAAGTGGGGTCGACGCACCCCATGGCGCGAATGTCAATGTGCAATCTGTGATAACGTTATCAGGCTGGGTATATCAAATTCAGAGCTGATTAGTGGACTACAGCCGTGATAGTCTAGTGTTCAAGACATCCGCCTTATATTTGGGAGGTCGTGGATTCGATCCCGGGCACGAACCTCTAACTTTTTGGAGTTAGGTTTTAAGCAATTAAATATCTTGCTTTAACGGTGAAGGAAAACATCGTGAGGCAACCTGCAGGACTGAAAGTTCTCCATAATGTTCTCAAAGGTGGATGAAGTCTGCCGGTTCGCACTGGCCCAGCGTTATGGTCTATGGCCTAAACTTTTCTCATTCTGGAAAGAGATCCGTAATCAGTAGTGAGCTGTGTTTTTGACGACCTCCCTGGCGCAGTGGTGAGCGCTGTGGTCTTATTAGTGGGAGGTCCCGGGTTCGATTCCTGGCAGGGGTTTGGTATTTTATAATTTCTAAATTTCTGGTCTGGTCTGGTGGGAGGCTTCGGCCGTGGCTAGTTACCACCCTACCGGCAAAGCCCTGCCGCCAAGCGATTTAGCGTTCCGGTACGATGCCGTGTAGAAACCAAAGGGGTACGGGTTTAATAAAAACTGCCATATCCCTTCCAGGTTAGCCCGCTATCATCTTAGACTGCATCATCACTTACCATCAGGTGAGATTGCAGTCAAGGGCAAGATTGTATCTGAATTTAAAAAAAAAAAAAGAGTTAAAGTATAAGGAGTAATTTTCTTATATTTTATACTAGGTAACTTATGCTCGCGACTCCGTCCGCGCTCGCAGTCAGTCAGTCATCTTTTCCTTTTATAAATTTAGATGAATAGTACCTAAAAAGTATATTTATAATAAAAAACATCATTAAAAAAATAGACTTACTTTACATCTTTGTTACCTGTTATCTGCCAAAGCAACCATGATTCAAACTGATCGTTCCTCCCAATGTTGGGGACAATATGCAAAGAAACTTTCAGCTTTTATAAAATAACGGATGTCTGGCTCTCACTGGCTCTCAGTCCATAATCGACCAGCAGTAAATTCTCATAGGTTAACGATGATGTAACGAGGTTCCCGTTGAAGGTAGCGGGTCCCAACGAGTGAAAGTGGGGTCGACGCACCCCATGACGCGATTGTCAATGCTTGTACACTGTTATCAGATATCTGATGGTGTTAGACGCCGGATACTGCGCTTTTACACTGGATTTTCTAAAAGTTATTAAGTTTATGGATTACTAGCTTATGCTCGCGACTTTGTCCGCGTGGACTACACAAATTTCAAAATCCTGTTTCCCAACCCCCAAGAGTTCCCACGGGATTTTCAAGAACTTACATCCACGCGGACGTAGTCCCGAGCGTCTGTCGTCCTAACCACTAGACTATCACCGTTCAGTAGGCATAGTCTGCGACATGTCGAGAAGCCAATCGGGGTATAAGGCGGGGGGGGGACGGACGCCCCGTATTCCCGCACATCACCCGCGCTCGCCCTCACCGGGTTAGCGCGGGGGCTGTGGGAGGCGTCCAACCTACCAGTCGCTTACTTATTTTTTTTTAAAGAATATTAGCCATGATAAATGACTAATATTCCTCTTTCCTCTCCAACTAAGCGTCAGGCTTGTGCTAGGAGTAGGTACGACAATAGTGCATCGGGCGGGGTTTGAACCGTACTATACGTCTTAAAGCATGTTTATATAATAATCACACAAGCAAACATACGTCGCTTGGCACACTGCGCCTCTATGAATGGCCCCCACCCGGCACCGGTCGGCACTCGGCACCTCGGCACCAGTTCCTGCCGGTACTGAGGTTCAAGGCCCGGGTGACGTAAGCTGCGTTTTCACCTTACGTCATTCATTGTTTGTGCCTAACAGTACTTTCTTCGCTAATTGCGGCACGCTTCCTACCCGATAAAAACTGGTTTATCGGAATTGCTCGGTGAGGGCGGTGCGGCCGATGTTTGGCTGTACGAGTTCATTACACTTGGTGTTACGTAAAAATTGTAATGTACGTGTAACTGACTGCTTTATTGGTCTTGGTAAATGTCCCACGCGCACCTGACACCTCAGTTTATACGAGGTTCTTCATAAATCTTGAGTGATTAGGATTAATTAATGCAGCAGGTAATCTAAATATATAAAAGGTTTGGTGATTGACTGACTCTATCAACGCACAGGTCAAACTACGGGACGGATCGGGCTGAAATTTGGCATGCAGATAGCTATTATGACGTAGGCGTCCACTTAGAAAGGAATTTTAAAAATTCAACCCCTAGGGGGGTGAAATAGGTGTTTGAAATTTGTGTAGTCCACGCGGACGAAGTCGCGAGCATAAGCTAGTATTTTATGAACCTAGCAAGAAATCATCATCATCATGATCAACCCATCGCCGCGGTTCTCTACTGAGCACAGGTCTCCAATTAGCATGAGAAGCAAGAAATTAAAGACTTTTTTAGTAGGTACTTATTGTTTTATGGCACGGGATGACCCGGCTGCTCAATTGGTCGATATTTGTATAAAGAAATTATTGCAATGTAAGTAATGAGTCAATATTGGACATAACATAAACAACAAAGAGTCTCTGCGAGTGAACGTATCGCGCAGTTCAAGGCTGGTTGCGTGGATTACGTCAGAGGGTCGACGACCGATGCTGTGTTATGTATCAGTTATGTTTCACTCTAACAACTATACCAGACTCAATAGAAGGATCTTTATACTGTGAGAGCTATGCTTGGAGTTTCTCTACGTGATCAAATCAGATCCGTAGGAGAACATAGAGTAACCGACATAGCTCAACGGGTTGCGAAGCTGAAGTGGCAATGGGCAGGGCATATAGTTCGTACAACCGATAGACGTTGGGGTCCCAAGGTGCTGGAATAGCGACCTCGCACCGGAAGACGCAGCGTTGGAAGACCCCTCCACTAGGTGGACCGACGACATCAGACGAGTCGCAGGGAGCAGCTGGATTAAGGCGGCGCAAGACCGTGGCGTGTGGAAGTTCCTACAAGAGACCTATGTCCAGCAGTGGACGTCTATTGGTTGATGATGATGATGAATGCCCACGACTTCATCTGCGTGGACTACACAAATTTTAATCCCCTGTTTTACTCCTTTAGGGATGGAATTTTCAAAAATCCTTTCTAAGCGGATTTCTGCGTCATAATAGCTCTATCGATCTGCATGCCAAATTTAGTTCGTCCGTCCAGAGCTGTGAGCTAGATTGCAGCCCGTGGCTGCAGTCTTATCTTGTATCAGATAAGATTGCAGCCACGGGCTAACTTGTATCTGAAGATCTAAGAATAGCGTAGTGTAACTCCCTCGCAGAGGCGTCTTTACCTATGGTGCAGGGTGTGCGGCGCACACGGACGCTGGGTCTAAGGGGGCGCCGAGCGCCCTCTATTGCGACACCTCCAAAGATGCGTCGATCCCGGCGCTCTCAAAGACCCTGCGCTCGTGTTATGGCCGACGCCGTCATTATTTAAAATCATCATTTAAAATTGCACCATTGTCATTCGAATTTCCGTTTGAAAATATAACTGTTAGTATTCCATTTTGACCCTGCTCCTACTAGACTAGAGGGCGCCAGGGTACTGGCTGCACCCGGGCGCCACAAGGGCTAGAGACGCCTCTGCTCCCTCCAATGTTTCTTAACTTTCGCATTTCCATTGTGGACATAGTCAAAATAGCCAAAACTTTATATATTATACTATAGACGTAGTTCTTCACGTAATACATACAAAATTACATAGCCGACATAATAGCTAAGTCTATCGACCCCGCGTACAATATTTTCATACGTTTTTACGCATCCGTATCCGGTCGGAAAGTGTGCGGGTTTAATTTCACTGCGGCGGCGGCGCGTCGCATGCGAAATGCGTCGAAAGTGCGTCGAGACCTGAATACTGAATACAGGGTTCAATGTATGGTGCGATACGAGATTAGAAATTATGTAAGCTTCATGGAACGTCGACGTACCTACCTACGTATAGATAAGTCTTATATTTAATTAATTTTCACTCAATCTTCACTTTCAATCTACTCGTATCCCCTCATCCTATATCCATACTTAGACAAACAGACACACTTTTGCATTTTTGCAAAATCTTGCAGACAGATTTTCACAGCCTATCAACGCACAGCTCAAACTACTGGACGGATCGAGCTGTTTGGCATGCTGATGGCTATTATAACGTAGGCGTCCGCTAAAAAAAGATTTTTGAAACTTCAATCCCGAGCCCGCTGACAGACAGACATACGGACGGAAGAACAGACGGACAGACAGACGGACGGATGTACAGCGGAGGAGATAGGGTCCCGTTGGCACCCCTCGGGTATGGAACCCTAAAAATCATTGACAAAACTTACATAATGTATAACAAGTAGCAAATTCGCGCGGGTCATCAGTTCACTTCCCCGTCGGAGCACGTTTCCAAGGTTCAAGGCTAATCACAGCAGAGTCTTACGTCAAGTCTGACTTAACGCTTTACACGTTTTATGATAGACTAGCTTATATCAACACTAGCTGATCCCCGCGGCTTCGCCCGCGTGTATGTAATATAGCCTATGTCACTCAGGAATAATGTAGCTTTCTACTGGTGAAAGAATTTTTAAAATCGGTTCAGTAGTTCCAATGATTACCCCCTACAAACAAACTTAACGACATTACCTCTTTACTAAATAATATCTGTCCCGGCTTTATTCACGTGTGTAGTCGACGTTAGCCCGACTATTTTCGAACCCATACGGGGTCCTTTTTCAAGGGAGTCCGTTCGCGCACGTGCCGCGGTTTTGACAAAAACCAAAACCAAAGTCAAAAGGCTTTGTTAACTACAGAGCTTCGATGGCAGATAGACAGACACACTTTCGCATTTATAATAATGGTAAGGATATTAAGAGAGCGATTTTGTGATTTGGCATAATATTATGTAACTAGTTGATGCCCGCAACTTCATCCGCGTGGATTTAGGTTTATAAAAATCCTGTGGGAACTCTTTGATTTTCCGGGATAAAAAGTAGCTTATGTCACTCTCTGGTCTTTAAGTATACCCATGCAAAAAATCATGTCAATCTATTGATCTGTTGCGACGTGATTGAACAAACAAACATACTTGGTGTAGTGGTAATCTCTGGAACCACTGCAGCTCTTAGAAAAACTGTTCCACCATGATGAATGTAAAGAAAATGTATTTATGGAAAGAAAAGCTAACAAAATGTATTGGAAACTTTTGTTCGCTGAAGAAAATCGTTCACCACTCGAAAGGGTTACGGTGAATCACATTGTGACGTCATTGGAAAATACGCTGACGTCATAACCTTTATAACTGAGTCAACAGGTAGTCAGATAATAGGTTTACTGTGCCATGTAATTACTTATTATTATATTGGTCGATTTGTCACCGATAACTTGACCTTTTAAGCCTTTGAGGTTAAGCGGTTTTTGATAATTGGCTGTTAATATTTCAATGTCATCGTGAGGAAACCTGCATGCCTAGAGGTCTCCATAAATTAAATCCCGGGCACACACCTCTAACTTTTCGGAGCTATGCGCGTTCACTTGCTTGAACGGCGAAGGAAAACATTGTGAGGAAACCTGCATGCGTGAGAGGTCTCCATATTAATATTCTCAAAGATGTGAACGTAGTGGACCAAAATCAAAATCCCGCGGGAACTCTTTGATTTTCCGAGATAAAAAGTAGCCTATGTGTTAATCCAGGATATAATCTATCTTCATTCTAAATTTTAGCCAAATCCGTTCAGTAGTTTTTGCGTGAAGGAGTAACAAACATACACACACACACACACACACACACACACACACACACACACATACAAACTTTCAAACTTTCGCCTTTATAATATTAGTCGGGATTGTAAAAGGCAAATGAAAGTTAAGAGAATTGAAAAGAATGTTCTCTGGAAGAAAAACTTTGCCGTGACGTAAAACGGCACGGGACCGCTGGTCACGTTTTTGATTGACGTCAGAAGTTTGCACAATAATTGGTTTCATCTTATGGTCGAATTTAGCAACAAAACATTAAGTACTTTCATAAGAGTCATATTGGCCTCATAAGAAAGCTCAGAGTCACCCAGCGGGCGATAGAGCAAGCTATGCTTGAAGTTTCTTTATGTGATCAAATCAGAAATGTTTACTAAAACTGGCAACACTTAGTGCTGTCAACAGCTGTCATTCGAATTTGACACACACACTCCGCGAACTGCGACGCAAGATTAAGCAGCCTATAACGGCCTACGGCACAAAACGCAATAGAGACGCAAATTTCTACCACCTCGGACCAGAATCTGCTACCCTGGACCTTACCAGCGGAACTGGGGGCCCCCTACAACGCCGCGTGCACCTCATTCTTGGTAAGTGATTGCATTTACAAACACTGACCGTCCACTAGCTTTTATTCCTGACAGAGAGGTATGGAGATGCCACAACACTGCAGTGACGATCACGACCACTAGACAGATCCAGCCCCTAGTAACATTACAGCAGAGCTCGGTATAAAAAAGTATGATGAAATGAATGTCTTTTAAATTTTTTATTCTGATATTTAAAAGGCATATGAAAGTTAAGCGAGTTGAAAAGAATGTTCTCTGGAAGAAAAACTTTGCCGTGACGTAAAACGGCACGGGACCGCTGGTCACGTTTTTGATTGACGTCAGCAGTTTGCACAATAACTGGTTTCATGTTATGGTCGAATTTAACAACAAAACATTAGGTACTTTTCATAAGAGTCATATTGGCCTCATAAGAAAGCTCAGAGTCACTCAGCGGGCGATAGAGCGAGCTATTTCTGAATACCTAGTAAGTACCGTGAAAAGGTAATAGATAAGTAGATATAAACTTTCGCCTTTAAAATATTAGTAGGGTATTTCATCTCATTCTACTTTTCTTGTTTAAAAGGTGCCTTAAAACATAACATTTTGTTGCCGAACTCGTTTCCCTATCACTTAATTTTTTCTCTCTGTTAAAACAATTTAAAATGCGCTCGCGCTTCTGATTATATTTCTGTATTCTATTTTACTGTCAAATTGAAAAGGAAAATTCCTCTAATCATCAGGTACTTACCTTCGTCACCCGCTGACTGTTGAGCTATGTGAGTCAGATCTACTGGTCCTACCAGCATAAAATTTAAAAATTCCAAATACAAATAGCTGAGGCGCATAAAGCTAGCTTATTTCTAAAAAGCTTCTATAAGGTTAGCTAGTTATCATAAAACGTAAACTAATTGAAAAATCCTATTATAATGTAAAGGATTATTTAAATGATAAGCAAGCTTGGAAATGAGTTGCTTAACGGCTATGTGATAGTTCTAATAAGTTTAAATATTTTTGTAAAGTGGTGACAATAAAATGAATACCCGGCTGAGTTTGTTGTGGGCTCTTCTCAGACCTGGGCGTACCGTCGTAGCTTTAGTTTAAAAGTTTGCGTAAACATTATCACCACTATATCTTACAAATCCAACATCTGACTATCAAAAAGAGTAATTTATTACCTATTTTGAATAAATAATTTGACTTTGACTTTGACTTAGCGACCATGTCTTGGATCCGTAATTATGCATCGATGTAATTATGTCATCACTGGCAACAATTTTGGACGAGAAGACATGTTACCTATTCTCGAAGCTACCCGTAAAAGGCATCTTTTAAGGTACGTCCTCAAAGTAGAAGTAAAGAATTTCTTCCTTTGTGTCAATCCTTTGTCAATGAAATGCTAATTATAAGCTTTATTTTTAGACACTGGAAGATTCTGGAACTTTTGCATATTATGGTAGGGGAGCCCAAAAGGGGATTTTGGGATTTACTCGAGCGCGTCAGATTAATACAAGGCAAGTTAATTAGATGCAGAAAAGTGTGTATTTCATTGATCTGACAATTTGAGCGTGACATAAGGAAATCGGAGAGTCCACAAAGTTTCAAAAATCAGCCATGACTTTTGGTTGCGTCCAAATCGTCAGTGTTTTGAATAGGAGCTAGTTGAGTGTTCACTTAACATCTCAATATCTGATGCGCTCGACAAATATTTTTATTTTTTTTACATTTTTGAAAACCTGTACGCGCTCTCCCCACCAGTGAAGGGGTTACATACCTTTTTTTCTTTTTAGCACCTAATCTTCACAATCCAATAGGTCCGCACGACGCTGAGTAAATCCATATTTAGCATCTTCGGCTCCCCTACTATTATGTAACAAAAATGTTACTTGTAATAACAAAGTTATGGTGAGCTGTTAGAAATGTTCTGAGACGAAAACTTCTAACTGTGATGAAGTGAAACACGAGAGAAGCGGAACACGTTTTTGCTTGACGTCATTATTACATTTATTAGTTGCTTAACTTTATTTTCTTACATCATTGCAATTTGGACTCTTATAAGCCTTTTTGAGTTTTCGGACTCTAACTTTTCGGAGTTATGTGCGTTTTACACTTCAACGATGAAGGAATACCTGCATGGAAAATGGGAGTTCTCGTTTATTCTCCGAATTATGAATTTAGTTAGTTATGATATGACGTTTATGGGAAAATCTGGCGTAGTTAGAATTATTACCTGCTTCCTATTTACATGATCTGGCTTAGTCGGCGACTATACTTTTGACATCATTAGATAAGTAATTATTACGATCAAATTAATTTACTACCATGTCATATTAACTTTTATATAAACAGTAGGAAACTTTTAATGTACCTACAGCTATTATTGTAAGTTAATACGACATGATTCTATGAGTAGTTGGCATAAATTAGTGAGCCACTTTGTACGAGTTACAAATTAGTTTCTTGTGAGTAGTGCGTACATAATTATATTAAGTTAATTAAAATCCCCTTATAACATTTGCTTATTTTTAGACTTGACAAAGGGTATAAGTGACAGAGACAACGCTCTACATAACCGAAATGTGATTTTAAAGACCGTACATGTACATTACTTGCGATCGCGTACTGTAACTAATAATGTTGCCAGCAATTTTCTATTTCGTAGGAACTTTTTGTTTGTCCAGGATAAAAAGTCACCCTCCTAAAGTACGCAACAGGTCGAGATGGCAAATGGGTAGGGAACGCCCCGCACACCCGCACAGCCATCGCGCTAACCCGATGCCGGCAAACGCAGGTGACGTGCGGTTGTGCGGGACGTCCCCCCGCCTCATATTGCGATTGCCATCTCAACCTGTTGCGGACTATACATGATACTACAACTACAATACGCCCCTGACTGTACCAAGTACTTATGACTCAGCTCCTGAAAATGAATCACATTACTGAACGAGTGACGTCATCGTGTGAGTCATACTTTCTCCGATGATCCCATGGGTTTTTACTTCCTACATTGTTAATATTTTCTCAGTAATTTCTTTAGTTAGTCGAACTTTTAAGGCTTGAAATAGAAATATAAGAGCTTTTTTTTAAGGTTCCGTACCTCAAAAGGAAAAACGGAACCATTATAGGATCACTTTGTTGTCTGTCTGTCTGTCCGTCAGTCTGTATGGCAAGAAACCTACAGGGTAGGTACTTCCCGTTGACCTAGAATCATGAAATTTGGTAGGTAGGTAGGTCTTATGGCAGACATTAGGGGAAAAAATCTGTAAACCGTGAATTTGTGGTTACATCTTACAAAAAAAAATTAAATAGGGGATTAAAATTTGTATGAAAGTGCGTCATTCTTTACGTTATATTTATGAAAATTATTATTTGGGCTTTTGGGCAAAAATTAAGAAGTATAGTCCACGACAGGTCGCGATAGCAATCCGGGTATGAAGCGGGGGGATGCCCCGCACGTCACCCGCGCTCGCCCGCACTGGATTAGCGTGGGGGCTGTGCGGTTGTGCGGGGCGCTCCCTCCACGATTGCCATCACGACTTGTCGCGTATTTTCAATATTTTTGTAAATTCCACCCTCCACCGATTTTCATAATTTTCTCTAGTTCAGTCAGTCAGCTAGTTTTGTTAAGTATATGTATAACCAAACATTGTAGAAAAATGCAACATTCAATAATATCGTCCGCAACACCTATTTTTGTAATTTATGAACTACGCAGTTGAAATCGTAACAAACAACAAATTTCTGCGAATGAATTCGTACCACGGCACAGGGTAGCTGATTGAGATCACGTAACCGCTTCTGAAGGTCATCCAGACGTCCCGTGTTGCACCATATTGGGCCATCTGCCAGAATAATCGAGAAATAGGGCTGTTGTATTGGGTTGTTGGTTGGGTTGTTGTGTTGGGTTGGGTTGGGGTCCCAAGGTGCTGGTATGGCGACCTCGCACCGGAAGACGCAGCGTTGGAAGACCCCTCAATAGGTGGACGGACGCCATCAGACGAGTCGCAGGGAGCCGCTGGATTCAGGCGACGCAAGACCGTTGCGTGTGAAAGTCCCTACAAGAGACCTATGTCCAGCATTGGACGTCTATTGGTTGATGATGATAATGATGATTGGATTTGCCTTGTATTTTCGACCTTATAATAAAGGAAGTAGAATAGATAATATAATATTATTGAGGGGTTTATTTTTTCTAGCTGATCCGTCCCGATTTCCCTCGAGTTTATTTTTTAATTATTTTAGTACTAGAAGATGCCCGCGACTTTGTCCGCGTGGATTTAGTTTTTTTTTAAATTAAGTGGGAACTCTTTACTTTACAGGGATAAAAAGTATAAGTATAAGCAGCCTAAGAAGATAGCTGGTACACACGGCACAGGGTAGCTGGCTGAGATCACGTAATCGGTGCTGAAGGTCACCCTGACGTTCCGTGTTGCACCATATTGGGTCATCTGCCAGAATAATCGAGAAATAGAGCTGTTGAATGACTGGTAAGTATATTTATAATTTGGATGGATGATTGCATAATATTATTAGTAACTAGCTGATGCCCGCGACTTCGTCTGCGTGGAATTAGGTTTTTTAAAAATCCCGTGGGAACTCTTTTATTTTCCGGGATAAAAAGTAGCATATGTCACTCTGCAGGTCTTTATCTATACCCATGCAAAAAAATCACGTCAATCCGTTGCACCGTTGCGACATGATTGAAGGACAAACCAACAAACCAATAAACCAACAAACAAACACACTTTCGCATTTATAATAAGGGTACTGATACTGATTTAGACAAATAACTTAGACGCAGACATAGTCCCCTAGAGTGCTTGAAATAAAGAAGCAGGTTTTCGATACTGGCAGGTTAGTAAATCATGTCCTACCTCGTAGGAGAACTAGAGTAACCGACTTAGTTCAACGGGTTGTAAACCTAAAGTGGCAGTGGACAATGGACAAGGCACAAAACTGATAGGCGTTGGGGTCCCAAGTTGCTAGAATGGCGACCTCGCACCGGATCGTTGGTCGTTGGACGACCCTCCCACTAAGTGGATTCAGGCGGCGCAAAGCTATGGGGTGTAGAAGTCCTTACAAGAGACCTATGTCCAGCAGTGGACGTCTATCGATAACGATAAGGTCACTGCGGGTAGGTTGGGGTAAATTATATTGGTACTGATTCAGAGCACACCTTAGAGTATTCGCGTCCTCTTCTTAATAATGAAAAAGACAGACACAGTTTGACAGTTTGAAATTTAATTTAGAGCTGTCAAACCTCGTGACTTTAGCGGCCAGTCGCGAATTTGTAGCGTGCACTAAAATTTAGAGTCTTGACAGGCAAGGTGTTTACAGCGAAGATCACGCGAACTATCAAAACATTAGCTATCGTGACGTAGCGGCCGCGGAAAGCGCGCGCGCACGTGCCGAGAAGGTCGCAGGTTCGATGACTCGTTACGCAATGACTCACTGTGCGATTAGCTAAAAAGCATTCAGGAATTTTTCGGCTGTCAAGTCTCAATTGCTTTTAAAGGAACATTGACTTTTTTCTTCTATTTACCCGCCAAGATTTCGCTTTAGTAGAATTTTAAAAAATTTCTCGGGGAGGAATTTTCAAAAATTATTAAACGTTGGCACCGATTCTGTTATCTTCCTCTAAACAAAATTATAGTATCTGCATCTTTTTCTTTTAATATTGCTAAAGCGGGACTGAACATGAATTTTTGAAGATTCTAAATTTTAGTGCACGTTACAGGCTCGCGACTGGCGGCTAAAGTCACGCAGTTTGACGGCTCTAAATTAAATTTAAAACTGTCAAACTGTGTCTGTCCTTTTCATATTAGGTACATTAGTAAGAACAGGATGCGAATACTCTAAAATTTAGGTGTGCTCAGAATCAGTACCACTATTTCTTTATTTTAAACCCAAATAACAGTTTTAAAACTTCCCTTCATCTTCATCCCCTATTTTATCCCCTGGGGTGGAATTTGCAAAAATCCTTTATTAGTGAGTAGTTATTAGTGAGTATCGGCTAAATTTCTAATTTCTTACCCCTGCGGTTTGGACTGTACGTAGATAGATCAGTCAGTCAGTCAGTCATTACAAGTCTTTTTATACCTATAGATTAGCCGCTGGATTCAGGCGACGCAAAACCATAGCGTATAGAAGTCCCTACAAGAGACGGAAGCGACGATGGCGTGATGAATTAGATAAGTTTAGAAGAGACACGGAATAGGGAGTGGTGGAAGGATCGGAGGGAGGCCTTTGCCCAGACGTGGGACAGTACAGGCTGATTTAGATTAGATTTAGATATATGATGGAGAGATTTATGCCAAAAGTATTTATGGTTCTACGAAACGAACTATTTGTGTACGAGTCCAACTCGCAAATTTTTGTTATATTTTCAGTATTTCTCCTCATATCGCCCTTTCCCCGTTGTTAGGTTTCATGGGATTTTCCATGACTATGACACACCTACAAATGCTCGCGGTTTATTCGTTGGGGTGGATTTTTCCGCTAACAATGTTGTTGTTTATATAACATTTAGCTTTTTCCCCGTGACTTTGTCCTAGCGGATTTAGATATTGCTGGAATTTCTCAACCCCTTTCTTCATTGAGTGCCCCGCTAATCCTCATCGCCAGTTCACTACTGAGTACGGGTCTCCTCTCAAAATGAAACTGTTTGGCATAGCCCACCCCGCTGGCCAAGTGCGGATTGGCACTATAATGTAGTATATTATATTAAAAACAGGATTAAAATCCATTTAGCACAATCGGATTTTATTCGATATACGATATACAAAGAACTAAAATCTACTAAAATCCATACTAATATTATAAATGCGAAAGTGTGTCTGTCTGTCTGTTAGCTTTTCACGGCTCAATAATTTAACCGATTTTGATGAAATTTGGTACAGATTTAGCTTATATCCCCGGGAAGGACATAGAATACTTTTTATCCCGGAACATGGAATAGTTCCCACGGGAAGGCCCATCCAATCCCATTATCTGATTTATATGAAATTTGGTACAGAGGTAGCTTACTCGTACATTTATCCCAGAAATTGGCATAGGCAACTTTTTATCGCGGAAAATCAAAGAGTTCCCACGGGATTTTTAAAAAACCTAAAAAGTCGCAGGCATCAACTAGTAATATATGCTTACCTAATGTATAGCGCAACTTGAGAAAAGCTAATTTTCCTCAAGGAAAAGTTGGAACACTAAAATCACAACCATACTATTTTACATTCGACCACGCATTGTGGTTAAATTCATTGCCTATTTTGTAGGAAATACATTAATTACTGAATCATTGTAGAGATTTTTGGAAAATAACAACTTGCGTAATATACCTATTGTGGTTGGTTGAAACAAGGTTATGCAAAAAACTACCTACGTCGCAAGTCTGGTAAACCACCAGCAAAAGCTTACTTAAAAACATTTTTTGGGGAATATTAGTCAGCAATTAACTTGACTAATATTCTTTTAAAAAAAAAAAAAAAAATTAAAAAAAAAAACGATTTCCCCTTGCATCCATTGGTGGGAAAAGCCGGTGGGTGCATAGATCGCTTCCCCAAAAAGGTGCCGCCCAGTGATGTAGCGTTCTGCTACGAATTACGATGCTGCGTAGAAACCAATGGGGTTAAAATTTCCTTGAAAATCTGAAGTTTTCCCCTTGATACGTAGACTGACGAGATCTTTTTTACAGCACGGGACCGGCTCTTCCGCGACTATTGATTCTGTCAGGTATATTGATCAAGTGATCAATTCGGATATACATGACAGTCATTTGAATATTCCCTGTACTTATATACGTGTATTGTTCATCTCTTATTACTTATTATAAGTACTTTACTTTTATATTATAGTACTAGTTTATGCTCGCAACTTCGTCCGCGTGGTCTACACAAATATCTAACCCCTATTTCAGCCCCTTAGGGGTTGAATTTTCAAAAATCCTTTCTTAGCGGATGCCTACGTTATAATAGCTATCTGCTTGCCAAATTTCAGCCCGACCCGTCCAGTAGTTTGTGCTGTGCGTTGATAGATCAGTCAGTCAGTCAGTCAGTCAGTCAGTCAGTCAGTCACCTTTTCCTTTTATATATTTAGAAGAGAAGATAATATAATATATACTTGATGATGCCCGCGACTTCGTCTGCATGGATTTAGGTTTTTGAAAATACTGTGGGAACTCTTTGATTTTCTGGCATTAAAAGTAACCTAAGTATATCCTTCCCGGGATGCAAGCTATCTCTGTACAAAATTTCCAAAATCGGTTTAACAAATGGGCTGTGAAAAGCTAACAGACAGACAGACGGACAGGCAGACACTTTCACGTTTATAATATTAAGTAGGTAATTATATTGTGTCATGCATCGTAGCCTACTTTTTTCTGTCAATTCGTATGCCCTCTTTTCCCATGATTATTTTTGTACATTATCATCATCATCATCATCATCATCAGCCTGTGGACGTTAACTGTTGGACATAGGCCTTCCCTAAAGAGCGCCACCACACCTGGTCCTCAGCCTTCCTCATCCAGCCACTTCCCGCCAGCCTCATTAAATCGTCGGTCCATCGTGCTGGAGGGCGTCCCACACTACGCTTGTACATTATAAGCGCGCGATAATATTATCATAAGGCGGGTTGAGCCTTCATATTGGACTTGTCGTCCCAACTCCCAATACAATGAACCTACATTCATAAATAATGCAAAATTTAACCGATGCTTTATTTCTTATCGTTATTGAATCTTAATTAAGTCTTGTAAAAACTATTTTCGTAGAACCAAAGCTCGATCGAGGTCAAAGGCAACGTTATTCATAACATCAAAATGATTTAACGCATCATTGCCTAGAAAAATCAAGTAAAACAATGCTAGGTATACGCATTCATTCAATTTTAAACTTTAAAAATATGCAAATTAAATTTTAAATTTGCTTGTACAATTTTGGTGTGACAAATAGAGTTGTTGACTGTACTAGCCAAATATGTTCAATTGAAATCAGTGTTATTGCAATTGGTTATAAAGTTGTAAATGGCGTGTAGCATTTTGGGTGAAATTAGCATGTTGCTGACGGTACGAGGTCGTCAAACCGTCCGCAAAATCATCGCGGGTAACGAACTGTATTGCAAATAAAACATTAGTTTACGTAATGGTATTGTCAGTATTGTGTTAATGTTTTTGTTGACAGTGCCAATGGTTTAAAAAAGTTTCTATTTATTTAGTAATTGTATTGGTATAGGTATTTTAGTTTTCTTTAATTAACTTAAAAGGTAAAGAAGTAGCTGAGGGCGCATCACGCCGGGTTTGAGTTAGTTTTTGATTTAAAGACTTGTTTAATTTGCTTTAGTTTTAGTTTTAATTAAGTAATTATAGTTTACAACGAGAATCACATCTTATTTTATATATCTTCCAACAAGGGAACAACCAAAGAGCCGAATAAAACGTCAGTGCACGTCACAGAGCGGCGGCCCCTCCGCTCCACAATTTCGCCACAGAGCAAAATGATGATGTTTGTGTGCGCGCACAGTAGCTTCTCGCTGAAATGCATAAGAGGCCCAAGCCCATACGACCTTGTTTAACGCGAACTGACAATGAAATCATGATATAACACGTACGACGTACGTGTACACGACAGATCAAGATGGCAATAGGGGTATGAAGCGGGGGGACGCCCCACACACTCGCACGTCATCCGCGCTCGCCCGCACCGGGTTAGGGCGGGGGCTTTTTTTTATCCCCAAAAATACTTTATTGTACCATTTTGGAGGTTTTACACCTAAGCGATTGGTGTCCCCCGCCTACTTGAGCGATATTTTAGAAGGAGATTGTAGATTTGTAGAGCGTTGTCTCTGTCATTGAGACCGATAAAATGTCATTACTTTCGACCGCGTACTGTAAGCACATGGATTCTATTCCATTGAGCATTAAAGTTTTTACAGTGTAAGTTGATAACAGGAAAAGATAAAGAGAAATATTTGAGTGCACTTTCTTTTTTCTTTTTGCGAGTTTATCCTTAAATGTAGCTTCTACGAAGAGCTTTGACAACCAATAAATTAATGATTAATTATGTATAGTAAAGTATTTGAAACTTCCTGCATAATAAAGTAACACTTAATATTATTTTAATAAGGAAAAGTAGCTTCTGAATCAATCTAAATATATAAAACGAAAATGTGACTGACTGACTGATCTATCAACGCACAGGGCAAACTAATGGACGGATCGGGCTGAAATTTGGCATGCAGAGCTATTGTGACATAGGCATCCGCTAAGAAAGGATTTTTGAAAATTCAACCCCTAAGGGGTTAAAATAGAGGTTTGAAATTTGTGTAGTCCACGCGGATGAAGTCGCGAGCATAAGCTAGTATAACGGCATGCATCTCTAACTTTTCGTTAAATATCAATCGCTTTAACGGTGAAGGAAAACATCGTGAGGAAACCTGCATTCCTTAGAGTTCTAACATACTGAGAGTGTAAAAACATAACAGTGTTAGGTTTATATACATATATTTTGTACGATGGTAGGTACGGAACCCTTCGTGTGCGAGTCCGACTCGCACTTAATCGTATTTTGATTGATAGATAGTTCAACGGTAATCGATACGTTGTTTTAACCGGCTATCATGCAACTGGACCTTAATAACCTTGTTAAATATGAAGAGACTATGGTACCTAGAAAAACTCATAACATTTTCTTCTAAAACATTGCGCAATGCCTAAGACCGAAAATTCGGCGGTTGTCGACCTCTGCTATATAATACACACATACACAATCACGTCTGTACACTGTGTGTACACGTTTCACACCTCTACGTAGAAATTACGTAGGTGTGCGTAGCATGCTCGTAGGTGGTTGAGGGCGAAATAGGGTGGTATTATTTCGAAAAGGTAATTTTCGTGTATGCGCAACTAATTTTAGTATCTTGAGTTAAGTAAATAGAAAATAAAAATGCTTTCACACCACTCGCTCTAGAATGCCTTATTACAGACCTGTTAGCTAAGGGTAAATACGTCATAACTCATAACATTCCCATGACTTAGCCGGGTTGTAATGTTGTACTGAAATCCATCCATGGAGAACATGAGTAACCGACATAGCTCAACGGGTTGCGAAGCTGAAGTGGTGAAGGGCTTAGATGTCTACCTTTCGTCAAAATCAGTGCCAAAATGCAGCATATTTGTTAATCTATCTAGTCATTTAGACGTACCTAACTAATTTGGGAATCTTACTTGCTATTTCCGCTAGGAGATCCGTAGGAGACATAGCTCAACGGATTCCGAAGCTGAAGTGGCAATGGGCAGAGCACACAGTTTGGAAAACCGATAGACGTTGGGGTCCCAAGGTGCTGGAATGGCGACCTCGCACCGGAAGACGCAGCGTTGGAAGACCCCCCACTAGGTAGACGGACGACATCAGACGAGTCGCAGGGAGCACGTGAGTAACTCTAAAATCCCTCGTTGCGCTTGGGCTTTATCCCGGCGCGCGTCTACTCATAATGGTTAAACTATTATGGCCTCGAAAAATAGTAAAAATTTCATAATGGCCGCCAAGCAAATTAAAAAATTTAAGTGTTATTTCTTGTAAGATGGTAAGGAACCCTTCTTGTGCGAGTCAGACTCGCACTTGACCAATTTTTTGAGCAGTCACGATATTTCAACTCAACTCTTAATATTTGGCACTTGTTTACATAAGTAGATATTTAGGTATAAGTCCCGCAAATTGCTAATGCGCGTGGCAGCCATTTTAGTGAGGTCAGCACTAGACTGAAGTTTTGAGCAGATGGTATATTTTTATTTCGGCTGACGTCAAAATGACGTCATTTCGATGTCAATGAGACATGGTTTCAGCGCAATAGCAATTTGCGGGACTTATAATGGGGCAAAGGCCTGTTTGGAAGTTTTTGAGGTCAAATTAATGTCGGTGCTAATGACGTGACGCAGTTTCCATCTCAGGAGGTGAACGATCCTCTCCGGCATGTTTACTTTATTTCATTTTGGATATCATAAAATATGGGATGCTGTTTTTACGTCTTACATTCCATTAATATCACCTAATTATTGTCTTTTCTATTTTCAGCTTTTTAGGGTTCCGTACCTCAAAAGGAAAAACGGAACCCCTATAGGATCACTTTGTTGTCTGTCTGTCTGTCTGTCGATCTGTCAAGAAACCTACAGGGTACTTCCCGTTGACCTAGAATCATGAAATTTGCTAGGTAGGTAGGTCTTCTAGCAGACATTCGTGATTGAAAAACGTGAATTTGTGATATTTTATGAATATTGATAATTCAAAAACTATGATGCATAAAAACAAATAAAAATCTGTCTTAGAATGCACAGGTAAAGCCATTTCATATGATACCCCACTTGTTATACTTATCTTACTTCGAAAATTGAAAATACTAATTATTATTAGTTCATGACCACAATTTAATTTTTTTTGGTGTGATGTAGGTACTAACCCTAAATTCACGGTTTTCAGAATTTTCCCCTTATGTTCGCTATAAGACCTACCTACCTGTCAAACATGATTCTAGGTCAACGGGAAGTACCCTGTAGGTTTCTTAACAGACAGACAAAGTGATCCTATAAGGGTTCAGTTTTTCCTTTTTTGAGGTACGGAACCCTAAAAAAGGGTTAGCTAGTAAATTCTAGTAGGTAGGTAGGTACTCAATAAGAACTGCGTAAATATTCAAGTTTTAGTAATATTAATAATGTAATATTTTCAATAAAAAAAAAAGTTTTAGTATGATATTTTTAAGTATGATACTAACGTCATCCATCGCTACGTGATTTATAGTAGGTAGTAGTTTGTGCTAAATCATTTAGTAGGTACCTGCACATTTATTGCGTCGTTTCCAAAGGATCAATGACTCTCATGCGATATGAAGTCACCTTTATCTTGATTACATCATATAAAACTCTGTAGATAGGTATGAACTTTAGTTTTATTAATAAATTGACGTAATGTTATGCAATGAAGAGGTAGCTGACAGTAATAAATACTAACTACATAGCATTATATTTAAATAATAAAACACCTTTCTGAGCTATAAATACCAATAATACATTCAGTTACTAAAATAAATATAAAAACACTAAGTGAATAGTGTTTTTATATTTATTTTAGTAATATAGTGTACCTACCTATATATTATTTTATTATAAAATATTATATAGTCAGCAACTCAAGCACCTTGTTAAATTAGCTGTTGATTTAGCGGCTTGATTGATTTCGAAAAAATCAGGAGACTGGCAATTATTACTTGCAATTTTTAGTTTTCTTAGCTTGTTTATTAATTTTGTTTCTTATAAGCACATTGGCATTTCCTAAAAGGGATTTGCAACTCATTATCAAAACTCCTTATCATCTCGTGAAATCCGGATAGGTATAGTACGCGACAGGTCGAGATGGCAATCGGGGTGGGCTCGCCCCGCACACCCACACAGCCCCCGCTTAACCCGGTGCGGGATAGTGCGGGAGACGCGCGGGTGAGCGGGGCATACCCCCGCCTTATATCCCGATTGCCGTCTCGACCTGTCGCGTACAGGACCTACCTGTTTTGAATGAGTCCTACCCATACCCAAGTAGGTACTTATGTTAAAAACCTTTTTAGCAAAACATGCGAGACCAAAATAAACAAGCTTATTTCAATAAAAAAATCAACAACTAGAGGCTAAAATTAAGATTCGAAATCGAAAAAGAAACCCAGGCGTGAGGTATATAGTGACCCTAACAATGTTAGGTACAAACTATTTAATCGATTAATTATTATTAATCAAAAAGTTCAACTACCAATTAACAAAAAAAACCAAACAGACGATTCTAGAACGCAATTTGAAATTCAATTGTATAGACATGTGGGTGCGAAACGAAACGTAGAAAACATTGCTCCCTGGCGCGTCCAGCCATCGTGACCCCTGGAAAAGCTTAGCAGTTTCCTTGCTTCTTTAGTAAATACAAGGGGCGCGGGAGGTGTGACAGGTCTCTCGCTGGTCGATAGGAAATTTCCTTAGAGAAAAACGCCCGAAAATACGTTGGGAGTCGATGACCCGGCGGCAAGGTCGCGCGGGCAAGGTCTTCGGCCGCGCGGTTGTCGAACTCGCGAAAACATATTGTCATTTATATCATTTCGTATAATCATAATGTATTGAGTAAACTGATGGCTCGTTATGTGTTATGATTGCTGTCGGATTCCTTGACTTCACAAGTGTTATCCATACTATAATGCATACTAATATTATAAATGCGAAAGTGTGTTTGTCTGTCTGTCTGTCTGCTAGCCTTTCACGACCCATCCATTCAACGGATTTTGACGAAATTCGGTACAGAGATAGCTTGCATCCCGTAGAAGGACAAAGGCTACTTTTTATCCCGGAAAATCAAAGAGTTCCCATGGGATTTTTAAAAACCTAAATCCACGCTAACGAAGTTGCGGGCATCATCTAGTATTATAAATGTGAAAGTCAGTCTGTCCTATCTGTCTGTCATCTAGCTTTTCACGGCCCATCCGTTTAACCAATTTTGACTAAAGGTACAGAGATAGCTTCATCATGAATAAGGAAATACTACTTTTGGCTACAACTGAGGCTATAAAAAGCTTATTTTATAATTGCTAAATTTCTGATCTGGTCTGGTGGGAAACTTCGGCCGTAGCTAGCTCTACTGGCAAAGCCGTGCCGCCAAGCGATTTAGCGTTTCGATACGGTGCCGTCTAGAAACCAAAGAAGTTTAATAAAAACTGCCGTACCTCTTCCAGGTTTCCATCTTAGACTATATCATCACTTACCACCAGGTGAGATTGCAGACAAGGGCTAACTTGTATCTGAATAAAAAAAGCTAAGGCTTTTGGTCCCGGAAAATCAAAGAGTTCGTGGGAATTTTGGTACAGAGCCAATGCTGTATCATCACTTACCACCAGGTGAGATTGCAGTCAAGGGCTAACTTGTATCTGAATAAAAAAAACTAAGGCTTTTGGTCCCGGAAAATCAAAGAGTTCGTGGGAATTTGAGTACAGAGCCAATGCTGTGTCATCACTTACCACCAGGTGAGATTGCAGTCAAGGGCTAACTTGTATCTGAATAAAAATTAACTAAGGCTATTGGTCCCGGAAAATCAAAGAGTTCGTGGGAATTTTGGTACAGAGCCAATATGCTCTACATCAATATGTAAGAGGAATCTTGTAGTATTAATTTTGTTCTGTGGTACAGAGATAGTTTGCACCCTGGATGTGGATATAGAATAATTTACCCCGGAAAATTCCCACGGGATTTTGAAACACTTAGTCCACGCGGACGAAGTCGTGGGACTTAAGTTTTTAAGTTTAAGTGGTCTAGATTCTAGACTCTAGGTAAGTGTAATATGGAGGAAGTAATTTGCGTTTAATAAACTAACTTTTGACTTGCCCGCGTGTACCTAATGAAGATAACTAATAACTTCCGATGGAGAATATACTAAGTAAGTGTGGGAAAATGTGCATCAGTACTTGGAGACAGTCAACTTTCTCCCATTGCTAGTTTGGAATTATGTTCAGTCACAACACGTATAATTACTTCGATAGGTACTTTTGATTTGTATATTTAGACTTGTCGGCCGGCCATAAACAAATCTTTGCATTTTGATAATAATCCTCCTCGCAAGTCTTGCATCTGCCATTACGTGGATGCCATTTTCAGGGTTCGGTACACGAAAGATGCCAAAGGAACCCTATTAAAACCGCTTAACTATGCTTTTACTAAGCCAATAAGCTGTGATAGCCTAGTGGTTAGGACGTCCGCCTCATAAACGGAGGTCGAGGGTTCGATCCCGGGCACGCACCTTTAACTTTTCGGAGTTATGGTCGTTTTAAGTAGTTAAATATCACTTGCTTTAACGGTGAAGAAAACATCGTGAGGAAACCTGCATGCCTGATAGTTCTCCATAATGGTCTCGAAGGTGTGTGAAGTCTACCAATCCGCACATGGCCTGCGTGGCAGACTTTAGCCACAACCCTTCTCACTCTGAGAGGAGACCCGTGCTATGTAGTGAGCCGGTTGATCATTATTACTAAGTCTCCGCTGTCCGTCTGTCTGTTTGTTTGTCAGCGGGCTGTATCTCATGAACCGTAATTCACAAAGTGTATTTCTATTGCCGCTATAACAACAAATAAATAGCATTTCAAAATGGCCGCCATGTAAATTCAAAAAATTAAAAAGCACCTGATCTGGTACAGTGATGTTACGGAACTCTTCGTGTTTCGAAGTCCAGTTCGCACTTGACCAGTTTTTAGAAAAGTCACTTTTTAGAATTTATTATATGAACGCAAAATCTAGGTTTTAGCCCCACCGGTTTATTAGATAAAAAAGGTAAGATAATATAGATAGTTTTATTTGCTCTAATTTGGATACAAATATCCACTACAGTGTTATGTTTTTAGGGTTCCGTACCTCAAAAGGAAAACCGGAACCCTTATAGGATCACTTCGTTGTCTGCCCGTCTGTCTGTCCGTCTGTCTGTCGTGTCTGTCAAGAAAACCTATAGTGTACTTCCCGTTTACCTAGAATCATGAAATTTGGCAGGGAGGTAGGTCCACAGATTAGAGAAAAAATACGACTGTAATAAAATACGACGGAACCCTAGATGCGCGAGCCTGACTGGCGATTGGCCAGTTTTTTACAAGTAGGTATTTTTAAACTGTAAGTGGATACTTGTGTCAGTCAGTTTTTCATAATTCCAATAAGTATACACTTTTCCATTTCGATTGATATAAATATTCTAACAGTCCACTTCTCAGTATTACCACACGATATCTGTCCACAGTCCACAGTCCACACTGGCGCGGGCGCACGTGACAAATAGTAAATACGCATTATTCCTTACGAGGAAGCGTTTACGTAATTTCAGTAATAATTCCGTGATATCTGTAGGGAAATATGGACTTCTGAATTATTTAACTAGGGTATGCTTTGTGCTTGCGTACGTTATCGCGTGTGTTTCGTCATGTGAGGATCACTAGTACGCGACAGGTTGAAATGGTAATCGGGGAGGGAACGCCCCGCACACCCGCACAGCCCCCGCGCTAACACGGTGAGGGCGAGCGCGGGTGACTTGCGTGTGTGCGGGGCGTCCTCCCGCCTCATACCTCGATTCCCATCTCGACCTGTCGCGGACTATACCTACATTATATTTTGTTTGTTGGTTTGTCCTTCAATCGCATTGCAACAGAGTAACAGATTAATATAAAAATCATCATAATCATTCTATCGCCAACTCACTACAGCAAGGGTCTCTTCTCATAATGAGAAGGATTTTGGCCATGGTCTACCACGCCAACCAAGTGCGGATTAGCAGACTTTCCACACCTATAAAAATATTATGGAGTACCTACTCTCAGGCAAGCAGGTTTCCTTACGATGTTTTCCATTTTTTTTTTATTCAGATACAAGTTAGCCCTTGACTGCAATCTCACCTGGTGGTAAGTGACGATGCTGTCTAAGATGAAAGCGGGCTAACCTGCAAGGGGTATGGCAGTTTTTAATAAACCCATGCCCCTTTGGTTTCTACACGGCATCGTACCGGAACGCTAAATCGCTTGGCGGCACGTTAATCGTTAAAAACCTTTATCGTTAAAGCAAGTGATATTTATTAGTTATGCTTAAAATTCAACTATCTGACGATTCAAAAGCACTTGTAAAAGTTTACTTGAATAAAAATATATTCTACTAGCTGATGCCCGCGACTTCATTCGCGTCGAATTAGGTTTTCAATAATCCCGTGGGAACTCTTTGATTTTCCGGGATAAAAAGTGGCCTATGTCACTCTTCAGGTATTTATCTATATCCATGCAAAAAATCACGTCAATTCGTTGCACCGTTGCGACGTGATATAAGGACAAACAAACACACTTTCGCATTTATAATAAGGGTACTGAACTCCTTTTCGGAGTTATATTGTGCGTGCCTGGAATCGAAGGGCGACCCCCGACCTCCCGATTAGAAGCCGGACGTCTTAACCACTAGGCTATCACTGCTTATGAGTTTCATTGGTATAAATTAAAGACCCAGAGAGCGAAATAGGCTTCTTTCTATCCCGGAAAATCAAAGAATTCCCAGCGGATTTTAAAAACATAAATCCACGCAGACGAAGTCGCGGGCATCAGCTAGTAATAACATAAATAAGTAATACAAGGAAATATTATTAATACACAATTATTTATTAAGCGAAAAATAAAGGGAAATACCATGGACCTATGAAATACCTAATTATTTGGGGTTTTTGAGAAGTTAATATTTGTTAATTGAATTATAATTAGAAAATTAAGTGGATTAAATCCTCGGAAATAAGAAGGTTTTCCTGAATAATAATTGTGTTCTTAATTAATCCTAAGATATTTTATACTGTAGTGGTCTAAGATCCGTTGTTAGAAATAACCACCCTCATCTGTTATTTAATTTTGATAGAGAATATACGGTCGATAATGTGTAGATATACATCGCACATAGGTTGCCTAGCTACATCACGCGCCAATGATGTTAAAAAATATAATTACCATATCAAATAGACCACTTTATCAAACTTCTACAAGCTTGAAATGAGGTCAAATGGCTCATAATTCTCATTAATTTATTGTATACTATTAAATGACATAAGTAACTCTAAGCATGCGGATATACCGCGCGGGGTGAACGGCCGGCGTGGGTCCCTTACCTCTGACATTTTGGGGTTGGTTACCCTGTTTGCCCTCACGCCCTCCGGAAAGTACGTAAGTGCGGTCAATCTATTGTAACTGTTGTTACATTAAAAAACAAAAGTCTCAATAGCTCAACGGTTATAGGAGCGAACTGAAATCCGAAAGGTCGACGGTTCAAACCCCACCCGTTGCACTATTGTCGTACCTACTCCTAGCACAAGCTTTACGCTTAGTTGGAGGTTAAAAGGGGAATGTTAGTTATGATTAAAATGGCTAAAATTCTTTTAAAAAAATGTTTTATATTAGACCCTCAATAGCTTAACGGTTAGGGAACGAAGGTCTGGCATGCGCTGGCTCTCTCTCTCTCTCTAGAAACTTGAGACTGAATGTAAATTCATCTGTAGCGTGGACCCCCACTAAGAAATAATTGTAAGAATTCGGGCAAGCTTCTAAGTAGGATAGGTAGGTACTTCATCGTCATCATTGACCGATTGACGTCCATTGACATAGGTCTCTTGTAATAAAAGGAAAAGCTGACTAGCTGACTGATCTATCAACGCACAGCTCAAACTACTGGACGGACGAACGGGCATGCAGATAGCTATTATGACGCAGAAGAATTTTTGAAAATTCAATACCTAAAAGAGTAAAACAGGAGATTAAAATTTGTGTAGTCCACGCGGACGAAGTCGTGGGCATTCATCATCATGATCATCATCATCATCATCATCATCAACCAATAGACGCCCATTGCTGGACATCGGTCTCTTGTAGGAACTTCCACACGCCACGGTCTTGCGCCGCCTGAATCCAGCGGCTCCCTGCGACTCGTCTGATGTCGTCCGTCCACCTAGTGGGGGTCTTCCAACACTGCGTCTTCCGGTGCGAGGTTGCTATTCAAGCACCTTGAGACCCCAATGTCTATCGGTTTTACGAAATATGTGCCCTGCCCATTGCCACTTCAGCTTCGCAACCCGTTGAGATATGTCGGTCACTCTAGTACTCCTCCATCGCTAGTATAGGTAGGTACTTAAACATTTTTAAATCTCATGTAGGAGAATAGGAAAATTATTCTCTAGGAAGTTAATATTGAACTCAAAATTGAAACAGTAACGTGGATTAAGGTGTAATCCCTAACACAGCAAATACCTAAGGTCTTTGCACTACTACGACCTGGTTAGATTTTTTAGTATTCAGAATTCCGTATAGAAATCGTACCTAAATTATATTTATTGAAGCCTCTATAGCAATAGGTACTTACAAACATAGTTTTTATGAACCGATACAAACCGAGAAAGCTCTACTATAAACTCTACAGGGCCGATTTTTCAATCGTCAAGTAAATTTTATCTGATGAATAAATTTGATATTTTGACAGAACTCAATACAAATACTGTCAAACCTCTTTATTCATCAGTTAAAACTGATGAATCAAGAAGTGTGTCGAACTTAAAGTTTTATTACCAAGCTTAATATCAGTGAACAAAAAAAATAAGTTATTTAAAAATCTCGTGGAAATTCTTTGATTTTTTGGGACAAAATAAAATATAAATCTTAATCTATACCAATATTATGAAGAGGTAAAGTTTGTAAGTTTGTTTGTAGGGGTTAATCTATGGAATTACTGAGCCAATTTAGAAAATTCTTTCTCCCGTACAAAATTAAAATATTCTTGAGTAACATCCTATAAATTTGTAATAAGCTACCCGTGCGAAGCCGGGGCGGCTCGCAGTCGCGGTCGCTAGTAGGTAAATAAATTATGCGGAACACTTGTAGAATTAAAAGATATTCACTCATGTGTGTGCGTTTCAACTACCATTGACCGAAAAAAAGCAGGATGTAGAAAAACAAAATGATTTATTAAGCTTTTTACGTTTGCCTAAATACCGGCGTAGTGCTAGGCCGAAATATTTTATCGCGGTAATAACTCTACGACTAAACAAGGCTAAGTTTATGGACTAATGAAAAACAAACTAAGTAGGTATATTTAGCTCGCAATTTTAATTTTTTAGTCTATCTAGATTTTGGACCTGGGTATATATTTATTTTTTATTTAATAGAAGCTGTGATAGCCTAGTGGTTAGGACGTCAGCTTTCTAATCGGAGGTCGGGGGTTCGACCCCCACCTCTAACTTTTCGGAGTTATGTGCGTTTTAAGTCAATATCACTTGCTTTAACGGTGAAGGAAAACATTGTCAGGCATCGATATAAATGACAAGATATGCCCAAGCAAACAAAATTTTTCACGGTTTTGGAACCAAATAAATCAGCGCCACCACGCGACGGTTTTACATTGCCTGATTAGTGAGATTCTAATGTATGTATGTATAGTATTGTATAGGTATATCTGGTAAACTTATCAAGCAGCAATACATCATTTCTAAACTGGTCTGCTTCGCTAATCTCACTGATTAAACGATTTGACGCACTTCCTAGAACATTGACCGAATTTGGCCGAATTAAAGCGACATTAGAAAGTTTCAGTGAACTTTTGTTAATAATTAACTTATATACATGACAAATGAGAAAAAAACAAATTATTCTTCAATCACCGATTTCCAATCCAGCTAAAGTTATGGAAGAAAAACTTATCGATACATATCGGCTATCAGTTCAAACTTTTTGGAGTCAAAAACTTTTCTATAAAAATATATCGATTTACAAGTTTTGTTTTGGACATCAGTACCCTTATTATCAGTACCCTTATTATAAATGCGAAAGTGTGTTTGTTTGTTGGTTTATTGGTTTGTTGGTTTGTCCTTCAATCACGTCGCAACGGTGCAACGGATTGACGTGATTTTTGCATGGGTATAGATAAAGACCTGGAGAGTGACATAGGGTACTTTTTATCTCGGAAAATCAAAGAGTTCCCATGGGATTTTTAAAACCTAATTCCACGCGGACGAAGTCGCGGGCATCACCTAGTTGTTTCATAAAGCGACGCCTTAACTCGTTAAATACCTAGCAACAATAATTCAGCTCGAACATTGACCTTTGAAATAAATTGTTACAGCCGGGGATTGAACCCGGAACGCCGGTAACTAGGTCTGTTTACACTGTGAATAGGTGCCTATCATCAAACGCACATCGCTTGTATAGCAAATATACAATTAACGAAGACAATACCTATAGTGAATAGGCTGTGGTTTCGTTTACGATTTTTTTGACGACAATTTTTTTTAAAGAATATTAGCCAAGTTTATCATGATGACTAATATTCCCCTTTCCCCTCCAACTAAGCGTCAAGCTTGTGCTAGGAGTAGGTACGACAATAGTGCAACGGGTGGGGTTTGAACCGACAATCTTTCAGATTTCAGTCCGCTCCTTTAATCGTTGAGCTATTGAGGCTCTAAAACCATTGAGGACCTGTCTGACTCATTGGTGAGTCAACTGTGGTGGAAGATCCCTTTTCCAAGATTCCTGGTAGCCGGGCAATTTGGGCATTTATAAATTCGAAGTTGTTTCTGGTGTAGTCTGGTTGGAGGCTTTGGCCGTGGCTATAGTTACCACCGTACCGGCAAAGCCGCTATGCCATGCCGCCAAACGATTTAGCGTTGCGGTACGTGGCCTCGTAGAAACCGACGTTGTTGTTGCGTTGCGTTGCGTTTCTTTGCGTTGCTTTGCATATGCGTGTGGATAGTATAAAAGCTAAATTGCCTACTTACTAAAAATAGCCTAAGATACGAAAGGTATTATACGATTCCCACGCGCATTTCAACTCTATGACCCATATGTCATGTCAAAAACACATGGGACTAAAATCGTACTTTTGACATCAAATTTGACCCATAGAGTTTGAGAAATCATTTTATACTGACTATCAGAAAAGAAGCACGAGTCACATTAATTAAAAATATATATAACTAGCTGATGCCCGCGACTTCGTCCGCGTGGATTTACATTTTTCAAAATTCTATATCTATATATGTAACGAATTTGTATGAAATTTGGAATGGAGATAGATTATAGTATAATCTATCTCCATTCCAAATTTCATCCAAATTCGTTCAGCCGTTTTTGCGTTATTGAGTAACAAACATCCAAACATCCACACTTTCACATTTATAATATTAGTAGGATATTCGAAAGTGCTCGACTAATTCAATTCTTTGGTCTGTACAATCGAAATAGAACAGTCGCCGTGTATCTATCTGACTTGTGCCCCTTGAATTAAATAGTTAACAATGTATCTAGTCTTTCGACCGCTCAACTAATTCGAATTTCGAAGGCACCCGTGGTCAGGCTGAAGTCAAAAAGGTCGCAGCTCACAGGTTAATTAATCCTAAAAAAATAAATTAAAAAAACCGGCCAAGTGCGAGTCAGGCTCGCGCAATGAGGGTTCCGTACTACATTCGTATTTTTTCGACATTTTGCACGATAATTCAAAAACTATGATGCATAAAAATAAATAAAAATCTGTTTTAGAATGTACAGATGAAGACCTTTCATATGATACCCCACTTGATATAGTTTATCTCACTTCGAAAGTTGAAAATACTAATTATTAGTTCATGACCACAATTTTTTTTTGTGTGATCTAACCCTAAATTCACGGTTTTCAGATTTTTCCCTAAATGTCAGCTATAAGATGTACCTACCTGCCAAATTTCATGATTCTAGGTCAACGGGAAGTACCCTGTAGGTTTCTTAACAGACAGACGGACAGACAACAAAGTGATCCTATAAGGGTTCCGTTTTTCCTTTTGAGGCACGGAACCCTAAAAATGGTCGTCGGACTGTCACACGAAGAGTTCCGTAACACTTTTATTTTTTTTCTTTTTTTCATAGCAGCTATTTTGAACATTTTATTATTTATCCTTCGTTATAGCGCGAGCGGTAATAGAAATATACAATACAAAATTTCAATTACCTATTACGGTTCACCAGATACAGCCCGTTGACAGACAGACGGATGGACGGACGGACAGCGATGGCTCAGTAATAGGGTCCCGTGGCACCCTTCGGGTATACGGAACCCTGGAAAGAAGTGACCATTTTAAACGTCCCAGTTAGAGTTCAACAACGTGAAAACCAATGATTGGTAGGTAATGACTCGAGGCTAAATTAGGCCTTGCGTCAGTGTCGGTTCCTTCACCCAATGATGTCATTGATGGATTCAGCCTTATGCCAGATTTTCAATCAATGCTCAATGCTCATTGCTTTATAGACCGGTGGATTTGAAATGTTCTAATTTTTATATATATATTTTTTATTTATTTTTATTCAAATGTTAGCCCTTGACTGCAATCTCACCTGATGGTAAGTGACGATGCAGTCTAAGGTGGGAGCGGGCTACCCACCACCTCCCATGGCCCCACCAACCTCGCGGTTATATGGGCCGAAACGCGGGAGGGCGCCCGTTCGGTACTTGCTCGGTGGCTCTTTCCCGGGGCGCCTTCTTGACTCCCTACAAATTCTTTCTTTCCTGTCCTTGTCCCTAATTGGTCTTTCTCCCCTTTCTGGGGCAGACGTACACATCACGCAGATCCCCGCGTGCCCCGCGGTCCGGATCCTTCCTCAAACACCCACTGGTCCACGATCACGGTCCGAGCTGTTCCGCCTCTTGTGCCAGTGGTGCGCGAACTCCCGTAGCTTGCCGAAGTTTACCGCCGAAGCAACGAGGTCCTGGTAGTAAACCGGACCCTCTTCCTCGCGAACAATCCCGTCCAGCAGGGCGCACCGGAGGTCCTCGTACAGCGCACACTCCCACAAGACGTGGTGGAGGTCTTCCTCCGCCAGTCCGCACAAGCAACCTCCACTCTCCACGAGGCACATGTCATGCAGGCGCTTGTTGAAGCATCCATGGCCTGTCAGGATCTGCGAGGTCTCATAGTCCGGTGCGACCCAGGTTGCCCTGAGCCGACCGGCCACGTCCGGGAAGAACCGACGCAGCTCACCACCTTTCGTCTCGTCCGTCCAGCGCGCTTGCCACTCCGCAACAATGGCCAACCCGATCTCGCGTTTACGCCTGCTCAACTCCGCTTTGACCACGGTCCTACGCGCCTCATCTACCCGGGCAGCACGGATCACCTCCAGGTCCGCCGGCAACACCCCCGCCAAAACAGCGAGGGCCGCGGCACTGTTCGATCGGTACGCCTTGGTCAAGAGGATCAGAGCGGGCCTCTGGGACCGGACCAACGACGTCCGCACAACATAGAGCGTCGCCCTCTCGGCCCAACACGCCGCAGCATACGTGACCGATGCTACATAGGTGCCGTAATAGAGAACGCGCAACGCGGGGTATCGAATGCCCCAGGAAGAGGTCGACACACGCGACATCTTCCCGAAGCAATTAGCGGCGCGCTGGGAGCGGGCTAATCTGGAAAAAGTTATTTTTTTTTAAACCCATACACCTTTGATTTCTACACGGCATCGTATCGGAACGTAATCGAACTGGCCACGGCCGAGACCTCCCACCAGACCAGACCAGAAATTTAGAAATTATAAAATTCCAAATCCCTGCCAGGAATCGAACCCGCGACCTCCCACTAATAAGACCCCAGCGCTTACCACTGCGCCAGGGAGGTCGTCAAATTAAATTAGATGCAGAATATTTACATTTTGTGACTCTTGCCAAACCAGTGGGCCAGTGTCGGTGTGTGGGGCGTTCCTCCCCGATCGCCATCTCGACCTGTCGCGTACTATAGGTACTCACCTACATCGATAAAGTTCGCCTCTATTGACCAACCATTTACGTGCGTACAATATTTTCTAATAAAGTTGACAAGTCAAACAAGATGATCAATTATTATTAGCATTTAGCAAGCGACGCTCGCTAATCGCCATGGAGCAAGGTCAACGACCGCGGGAAAGCGGGAAACGTGGAAAGCGCGGAACTGACGTCACATTGTTAGGTAACCGTTCGGTTTTCAAATATGGAAGCGTTTATGTCATTGCTTACCATTGCCACTGCTTTAATAATACTGGCAGTTCATTCATACCTTGTTCATACATGGAGATTTATCAACTCAATTTTGAATTTGGAGAAAGTAAGTAAAAGCTGTGATAGCCTAGTGGATAGGACGTCCGCCTTCTAATCGGAGGTCGGGGGTACGATCCCGGGCACGCACCTCTAACTTTTCGGAGTTATCCTGAGAGTTCTCCATAATGTTCTCAAAGGTGTGTGAAGTCTACCAATCCGCACATGGCCAGCGTGGTAGACTATGGCCAAAACCCTTCTCACTCTGAGAGGAGACCCGTGCTCTGTAGTGAGCCGGCGGTGGGTTGATCATGATGATGATGATGATGATGATGATGATGAAGTAAAATCCGCACTTGGCCAGCGTAGTGAGCTATGGCCAAACCCTTCTCATTCTGACAGGAGATCTGAGCTAAGTACCTACTATACCTAGTGAGCTAGCGATTTTTTATTCAGATACAAGTTAGCTCTTGACTACTGCAATCTCACCTGATGGTAAGTGATGATGCAATCGAAGATGGATGCGGGCTAACCTGGAACAGGTATGGCAGTTTTTATTAAACCCGGTATGGGTTGGTTTCTACACGGCATTGTTAAATCGCTAGACGGTACGGCTTTGCCGGTAGGGTGGTAAATAGCCACGGCCGAAGCCTGCCACCAGTCCAGACCAGAAATTTGGAAATTACAAGATAACAGCGCTTACCACTGCGCCAGGGAGGTCTTCAAAATGATTCGATGGGTTGATCATGATGATTATGATGAAGTATATTTTTACGACCTGTCACGTACGTACGTATAGTATATTCTTTATTACACCATAAAACACAAATGACAGGTTACAAAAAATAAATCTTAAAAAGTAGGATCTTAAAGGCGGTCTTATGCTAAATAGCGATCTCTTCCAGACAACCTTAACGCTAGGGAGAAAACGAACAAATGGACAATGGGAGGTGGTATACATATTATAATAATTAGCTTAGTTGGAGAGGAAAGGGGAATATTAGTCATTTAACATGGCTAATATTCTTTTAAAAAAAAAAAAAAAAAAACCTAAATCTCCTCCTAAACCTCCTCTATAATAAAATAACCTTTCTCGGTAGGAAAGGCATTCCGAACCAGTGGTAGATGCATCCGACTATTCGTAAGTACTTGTAAAAGTTTATACGAATAAAAAAGATTTTTATTTATTTATTTATTTATTTAAAAATACCGTCCTTATGTCGTCGACATCTCATCTACACGCATGAAACGCTTTGCGTCATCATTCCTCATACGCATGGCTAAGGTTTTGATTTTGGAATACTCTTCCACGATATGTGTTTCCTACCAATTACAACCCGGGTATCTTTAAAACAAGAGTGAATAGGCATCTTCTAGGTAAACGCGTCCCATCTTAGGCCGCATCATCACTTTCCATCAGATGTGATTGTGGTCAAGCGTTCGCCTATAATGAATAAAAAAAATACCAATACCTAAATGTTTATTTAGCTATTGGTATTTTTTTTAACTATATTATAATAAGATATTAAAACGTACTATATACTAATGACGACCTCCCTGGCGCAGTGGTGAGCGCTGTAGTCTTAATAGTGGGAGGTCCCGGGTTCGATTCCTGGCAGGGGTTTGGAATTTTATAATTTCTAAATTTCTGGTCTGATCTGGTGGGAGGCTTCGGCCGTGGCTGGTTACCACCCTACCGGCAAAGCCGTGCCGCCAAGCGATTTAGCGTTCCGGTACGATGCCGTGTAGAAACTAAAGGGGCATGGGTTTATTAAAAACTGCCATACCCCTTCCAGGTTAGCCCGCTATCATCTTAGACTGCATCATCACTTACCACCAGGTGAGATTGCAGTCAAGGGCTAACTTGTATCTGAATAAAAAAATAAAAAAAAAAATTTAATGCCAAATGTTTTCCTTGCAAACTGTACTTTTCAAGTGACACTTGACAGGTCGAGGTCAATGACATTCCTGATACAAACTATCACCAAATTGATAACGGAATGACATAACGCAATCTCCAGTTGGCAACATAGATAAAAACGTTAGGTCATCGACACTGGTTAGCACAATTTCGCGAGCATCAAAACCGTATATTGACCCCGCCTATACAAACACAGTGTAGCGACGGATATAGACGGAAAACGGTTATTTGGGTTGCAGGTGTTCGTAAGGAACTTTTCGACTGATAGGAGTTGTTGATGCTTGGAGAGAAAACAGTGTTTTTATGATTAGCTTTTTCCCGCGATATGTGTGCGTGATTTAAGTTTTTAGGGTTCCGTACCTCAAAAGGAAAACGGAACCCTTAGTGTTCCGGGAACCGGAAGTGATCCTATCACTTCATTGTCTGTCTGTATGTCTGTCTATCTATAAGCATACCGAGGATATTGTTTAATAAATCAATAAATCTATCTATCTGTCTGTTAAGAAACCTAGAGGATATTTCCCGTTGAGCTAGAATCGTGAAATTTGGCAGGTCAACTAAACCTAGGTCTTATAGCACACGTAAAGGGAAAAATCCGAAAACCGTGAATTTGTTGGTTACATCTTTCAAAGTAAGATTACTATACCAAGTGGGGTATCATATGAAAGGGCTTTACCTGTACACTCTAAAGCTGATTTTTATTTATTTTTATGCTAATTAGTTTTTAGTTTATCGTAAAAAATGTTAAAAAAAAATACGACTGTAGTACGGAACTCTCGGTGCGCGGGTCTGACTCGCACTTGGCCGGTTTTTTTAGGGTTCTGTACCCTAAGGTGCCAACGGGACCATATTATTAACCCTCCGCTGTCCGTCCGTCCATCCGTCCGTCCGTTCGTCCGTCTGTCAGCGGGCTGTACCATAATAGGTATAGAGAGTTGAAATTGTCACAGAATGTGAACTTCTATTGCCGCTATAACAACAAATAATAAAAAAATCAAAATGGCCGTCATGAGAATTAAAAATTAAAAAGTGTTATGTCTTTCGATGGTACGGAACCCGTCGTGTGTAAGGCCGACTCACACTTGACCGATTTTTTATTGCCCATGAACATTTGCAGCACCAGAGAAACCGCCAATGCGTTGCTGGCCTTTCAGGAATTTGTTGATCCGCCCCTTGGATCCATCTAGTTGTAAGTAGTTGAAGATTGAAGAATTGAACTGATAATAGAGTTGAAACCGTTATTCAAGAAGCTAACAGTATAAACACTTCAATTTAAATGTACATTCCTAAAATTTTACTACTTGAAAACATTCAGGTTTCAGAAAGCTAAGGAGCGGCTCAGAAAGTGAAATGAGTCAGAAACGCAGCAGTGGAGGGAGCATCGTCAACAAAGCGGACAACGACGTCCGGCCTTGACGTCCGATTCGTGAGCCGCCGATTATTTATTCACAAGCAGTACCAGCACAGAGAAAGGAGTGGAGACTTCCAAGTTGTTTAATTCTAGTCTGTAATCTGTATACGTGCTTTCCGCTTGCTTTCGTATTTTTTTTGTATTTGTAATCATAGCAACAAATTGCGCCATACAGCTTTTACGGGGGATTCCCGATAGAAGCGAATCAGCTACTCATTTTTCGGTGAAAGCAGTTTTGATTGAACTGGTCTAGTCTAGTCAGTCGAGAAGAAATACTAGAAGTTCGATTCAGTGCAATAGAGTAGAGTTTTTTTTGAACGTCCACCAGAATCATACAAAAACATTATTACATTACTAGCTGATGCTCGCGACTTTGTCCGCGTGGAATTAGGTTTTTTAAAAATCCCGTGGGAACACTTTGATTTTCCGGGATAAAAATTAGCCTATGTCACTCTTTAGGTCTTTATCTATCACTATGCAAAAAATTACGTCAAACTATTGCACCTTTGCGACGTGATTGAAGGACAAACCAAACAAACCAACAAACCTATAAACCAATAAACCAACAAACCAACAAACAAACACACTTTCGCATTTATAATAAGGGTACTGATAAGGGTACTGATTCAATTGCATTATTTAAATGCTAGGCGCTAAGTTATTATGTATTTAATTCTAATTATAGGCGGCTACAGCATGAAAATTTAGACGGATAAGTCGTACGAAAGAACTTAGAACTAACAGCTTGTAAATGAAAAAATTACTCATCAAATTCAGTAGAATTATTTTACAAAGGCGACTGCACAGCACTTCCGTCCATGCCCTTGAGCGCGAACGCGTTGCGGCAGGTCGCAGTTAAACAGTTATGGCGAATCTCGCTGCATTGCGTTCGCCATTCGCCATTTCAATGAGTGCTTTGCATAAACATTGCTGACATGTGTAGTTATGCTCTGCCAGTTATTTGCGGTAGGCCCTATAGCATAATTTGTTACTTACTTAAGCTTCTATTTATCACTTTGTTTACATTTTACGTGAATACAATACAAGCTATGGGCACCGAGGAGTAGGCCATGTCTGTGGCTATGAGAGAGCTATGCTTGGAGTTTCTCTACGTGATCAAATCAGGAGTTCAGGACTGAGGAGATCCGTTGGAGAACTAGAGTAAAGTTCGTCTAAATCGGTTAAACGGATGGGCCGTAAAAACGTAAACGATAGACAGACAGACTTATTATACACTTTGGCGTCAAATATATGTATATGTATAATATAACGGATTGGCAGTAACAAAAATTCCAGTTTTTAAAAATTCGTTCTTTACCTGGGTACATGATATAGGTAGGTACCTACTAAATATCTGTTTTTGTAGTTTATGTACTACTCCATTATACAAAACTAATTAGAATTAAACAATTTATCATTCATTATTCAAAGCGTAATAATAATCGTTTTCCTCATAGATTACTACTTTGTAAAGATATTATTACCCATGCGTTGATATATTTTATCCTTTTAAAACATATTTGTTTATGATAATTAAGTATCATTATGTTTATTATATAATAACTGAGTCATATATTAATAATGTTCAGAGAATTTTTTACCTACTTTAGGTACTTAGGTACGCTACAAATTAAAGGAAAAATAATATAAAATAATATGTAGGAACTTAATCAAAGAGCACTACAATTTCTGTACCAAATTATTGTTTGATTCAGTATTGAATGTTGAAAATATAATTAATGAGAAATAAAGTACCTTATCATTATTAAGTAAATTTAGTTCGACGTAATATAATATTAGATATTATTATCTTTTTTACTATCAACTCTGGTCAAACGGGCCACCATTTTTTGAAGCACGCTCGTAGGTGTGAAAAGGAGCTTATAATATCCCACCCAATATCTATCTATATCGCTAAGCATCTTATGTCGACTGTGTCTTCATTTTTTAAAAGCTTTACCTTTCTGTAGTTTTGTATCGTCTTTGTTTTATTACAAAAAAATAAATTACACTTAATTATGTCATGTTTGATAATTAAAAAATACTTAACATGAATAATATTCGTACCTACGTAACAAATGAGATCTTTGTCACATGTGTTAATTATCCGTGTCCTTACCATTTCTGAACGCGCGAAGCACAAACGCCCGCCAAAAATAAACGTCAAAAAGCGCAAGATGGCCGCCGGCGCCGAAGCGACCTCGGCGAGCCAGGAAGTGCATTGTAATATCAATGAACTTTTCAATGTTACCCACTTCTGTTAGTGGATCCTGGTTGGATGAAATATGTACTTTGTGAAATAATTGTTGCCCTTTTAAAGCAAGATGTTCTTGTTCGTTTTGGTATAGGTATTCTTGACGCGCCGCCATTTTATAATATTAACTTCATGGGCATTCGTTGACCATTGTTCGCATGGTAAGTTATTTAAATTTTTACATAATTTATTTATATCCAGTACCTGTAAAATATAAAAAAAAACATTGTGTTAATCTTCTGGACATAAAATCACATATTCGTACAATCTCCAGACTAGTAACTTTTTTTGGATTGGCCGTAGACAAAACAGGAAACTCTATTGTACGCAAATTTTGTTTTTTTTATCTAAGCTCTTTTTTGCAGGGCGGAGCACCTTGAAATGCCCTATTATTCAATTTGATTGAAAATGTGTATAATATAGATAAGTATATAATATACCGTTTCGCTGAGATAGTTCGAGCTGTAGAGCACGGGCTAAGCCCTTTTCACCTTACTTTTTATCCTTGAAAATTGAATAATTCCCATGAGATTTTTAAAAAACTTAGTTCTAAGAGGACAAAGTCAAAGGCATCATTTAGTCACTACCCCTATTATAAATGCGAAAGTTTATTTGTTTGTTGGTTTGTCTTTCAATCACGTCGCAACAGAGCAACGGATTGACGTGATTTTTTGCATGGGTATAGTTTTAGACCTAGGGAGTGACATAGGCTTTTTATCCCGGAAAACAAAGAGTTCCCAGGGGAATTCTAAAAACCTAAATCCACGCGTACAAAGTCGCGGGCATCAGCTAGTAATAAATAAATAATCTTTAGTTGGATCAATATTTCGATCCACGACAGCTAATTATCCTGCTTTTATATTTTTTATCCCACAGTGACAACTGACAAGTTTGCTGCTCAACTAGGAACAGAGCTCAGGGTCGGACAGTCACTGCCTCCGAGCTGTTGACCTTCGCACTGCTGCACGTCTTTACTCATCCTGACAAAGATTATGCAGATACTGCGTTAGGCATAAATCTAACAGAAAGTGGACAAAGAACAAAATATTTATCTCTTTCGAAATGGTTTGGTAGAACTGTTTCTCTATTAATTATTATTACCGTGAATGGTTGGGGGTTCCCAAACCATAATAAGTCCAAAAGACTAAATCCATACCATAGCCATATTATAAATGCAAAAGTGTGTTTTATGTGAACACACTGGATGAGTAAATCCAGGGACACGCGCGCAGACGCCATGTTGTTTTTGTTATAACCATGTTTACAGTAACTACTTAAATATTAATGTTGCAGATCATCAAAATTATCAGCTTTCTGGATGAAGAGTTTACTAAGAGATGAACCTTTCTGCCTCCCTCAGCCACTGCCCGCTACCCTGTCAGGTTGTCAGCTCATAGTCAGTCGTCAAAACCAAACCAAGCTTTAATAAAGTTTTAGTAAAAATAGCGACTCATTTCTTTAAAACGTCTGGCTTTATGTACAATCTCGAATATAAGCCTTGTGTTACATCTGTGTGTTCATGTTTTTAATCTATGCGAATGCACCGGATGACGCGTCGTCGTGAGTAAATTTAGCGCCAGGTTCAGGGGCGCGCGCGCGGACGCCATGTTGCTTTTGTTGTAACCATGTTTATAGAGAGCGCCTGCATTCGGATTGCATGCGATTATTACTTGCTGCTTGTTTTAGTTTATGATACTTATTACTTATATGTTTTATATGAGGAATGTTTATTAACGTGCAATTAGGTAGGCTCTACAATGTAAGGACTGCGTTTAATTTACTAGGAGAGATAAGAGATACTACCAACCGTATTATTAATAAGTAGGTATCTAGGTGGCAAGTTCACCGTTTAATTCTATGGCTGCGTATTATTTACATCGCACAAAAAAAATTAAATTGTGGTCATGAACTAATAATTAGTACTTATTTTCAATTTTCGAACTAAGATAACTAAATCAAGTGGGGTCTCATATAAAAGGGCTTTACCTTTGCATTCTAAAACAGATATTTATTTATTTTTTGCATCACAGTTTTTGAATTATCGTGCGAAATGTCGAAAATATACGACTAGTACGGAACCCTCGGTGCGCGAGCCTAACTCGCACTTGGCCGGTTTTTTCTCTTCTTAAAACGCACATAACTCAGAAATCTTAGAGATTCGTGTCCGGTATCGAACCAATGATCCCCGAATCTTAATCGACGTCTTAACCACTGGGCTATCCAACATCATCGAATGGCCCGCCATAATACAAGTAGAATAATATATCACCCGCTTATATGCCATATTCACACTGGTATTATTTGCATGGGTATACTGAGACATAGGCTACTTTTTATCCTGGAAAATCAAAGAGTTTTTTTTTTTTTTAAAGAATATTAGCCACATTAAATGACTAATATTCCCCTTTCCTCTCCAACTAAGCGTCAGGCTCGTACTAGGACTAGGTACCACAATAGTGCAACGGGCGGGGTTTAAACCGTCGACCTTTCGGTTTTCAGTCCACTCCTTTACCGGTTGAGCTATTGAGGCTCTAAAACCATTGACGACCTGTCTGGCAAGTTCCCACAAGATTTTTAAAAACCTATATCCACGCGTACAAAGTCGCCGGCATCAGCTAGTATACAATATCACCGCTTATATTATGGCGCGTTCATATTGGTATGAATAATAGAATAGCATCAATGTACCTACCTATTTTAATATGTATTTCCATATGTATTACAGCCGTAATCACTAACCATTGGGATGTGCATGATTCACCCGCGAGCAATTTCCGCCGCGCCGTTCTAATTTTAAAATGGAACCCTCTACCCGAAACGGAATAAAATCCGGCGCGAGCGCATCCTTTTATTATTTTAGGCGCATCCGACAATGGCCGCGAGATTGATGGGTTTAATCGTTTTAGAAATTTAGAGGAACGGCGGAAACAGGAACTGAATGCATTTTGTGGAGTAAAAATAGTCCGAATTATTACTAACTGAATGATGCCAAAGCTGTAATAGCCTAGCGGTTAGGACTTTCGCCTTCTAATCGGAGGTCGGGGGTGCGTTTTAAGTAATTAAATATCACTTGCTTTAACGGTGAAGGAAAACATCGTGAGGAAACCTGCATGCCTGAGAGTTCTCCATAATGTTCTCAAAGGTGTGTGAAGTCTGCCAATCCGCACTTGGCCAGCGTGGTAGACTATGGCCAAAACCCGTCTCACTCTGAGAGGAGACCTGTGCTCTGTAGTGAGCCGGTGATGGGTTAATCATGATGATGATGATGAGATGATGCCCGCGGTTTCGCCTGCATGGATATAGGTTTTGATCATATTCATAGTCAAGAACCAAGATAGCGACTACTTTAGGGTACCATTCAGATGATATGTGTCATGGTATAAACCTTTATGCAATAAATACATTAAGGTTGAATATGACACATGTCATCTAAAGGATCCCCTAAACAAGCCCCTATCTGGGCTATGAATTCTAGCGTAAGTCACGGGCATCATCCAGTTCATCACTATTCACTACCCATATTATAAATGCAAAAGTGTGGTTGTTTGGTTTGTCCTTCGATCACGTCGCAACAGAGCTACGGATTGACGTGTTTTTGCATGTAAATAGTTTAGGACCAGGAGAGTGTCATAGGCTACTTTTATCCCGGAAATTCAAAGAATTCCTACGGGATTTTTAAAAACCTAAATTCACGCGTACGAAGTCGGGGGCATCAGCTAGTTAATAAATAAATAACATTGAAAAACAAAACATCTAGACCATAGATTAATTATTTATATAATTATTGGTCTCGATGATCTAGACGTTATCGTATTTCCAATATAGTGAGTATAATATAACCGTGAGCGGTGAGTCTGAGATGAAAGAAGCTGCGGGTGCAAGAATCTTACCCGAAGCGCATTGCCTCCTATTCAAAGTCACGTTTCAAGGATAATAAACTACAGGGCGTTACCGTATCACCGGAGCTGTTTTAATTTCAATGGACTTTTTATTATTTTCTGAATACTTAAAATATTATGTGGATTTTCGTTGAATTTTCTAGTACTGACAGTTTGGCATGCCTCAATTGTGACTAATTCCATTAAAATGGCACGTCTTAATCTATTGCTATCCCTTTGATAATGCTGCTTGCGAAAAAGGATAGCACTAGATTTAGACCTGTTAATTTAGATTATAGAGTGTTCAAGAGAATCGGAATATCGCTCTATGCTGTCCGCGGAGTAGCGTTCAGGTCATAGAGGCATAAATGCACTGCTTACCCCAGTTGTAAGCTCAATGCATATTTTTCATTATGACCTGCCAGTAGAATAGAATAGAATAGAATAGAATAGAATAGAATGTTTTTTTATTCATGTAAACTTTTTAAAAGTGCTTATGAATAGTCAGGTAGTTTTAATTTACCACTGGTTCGGAATGCCGTTCCTACCGAGAAGAACCAGCAAGAAACTCGGCGGTTGCTCTTTTTAATTTTTCCATTTACAATGTTATTATACCGTACTATACAAGCCATTGCAGCCCCGTGCATTGCTGGAGCGAGTCAAATCCAAGCTTTTTTATCGTTTACATAGTCTGCGACTGTATAATATGCTTTTTTTAGGAGCATACTTTTAACACATTTTTTAAACTTGTGTTGTGTAGTAAACAGGTTCATACCTAACTAATGCCTACCCTAGCTTCAAACCCTGTGCACGCCACTGGTCCGCGGGGTGATTCGCTAACCTTAGTGATTAACACTAATGATAGCCACCAAAGTCATTTGAAATTGGTTGGTTCTACTGATTGATATTAAAATATTTTTATACGGAACCCTAAAAAGAAAAAAAGTAGGAAGGTCTTTTAAACATACAAAACGTACGTAAAGTGTTAAAACTATTTAATTTTATATTATGTAACTTTACAACTTTTATGTAAATGTAAAATTTCCGCATTTAAAGTTTCACGCGATGTTAAAAAGAATGACATTGATGAAGTTATTAAATATATACCTAATACTGCTTTTATTTATAGTATACTTCGTAAAAAAATATTAATTTAAGACGGAGCCACGAATATTTATTTTAGGTTAAAGTAGACGTCTGCCAATCCGCACTTGGCCAGCGTGGTGGACTATGGCCAAACCATTCTGAGAAAGACGCGTGCTCAATAGTGGGCTGGCGATGGGTTGATGATGATGATGATGAAAATAAGCTCAGCTGTTCCTAAAGTTATAAACAACAACATGCTGAATTGAAAACCCTCTCCTTTTTGGAAGACGGTTACAAATAGGAGATTCATATTTGATGTTTTGAAAAACCAACTCTATTTTACAATTTAAAAAATACAAGTCTCTCTTTTTTATATAATATATTTTATCTATGTGTGGATATCATTTTATAACCATATTTGCATGTAGTACGCTATGAATATAATCTTCGCTTTTATCAAGAAAATTTGTTATCTTAAGTACTAGGGGTGACCACGCACAACAAAAACTGGAAACAAAACAAAAATTACTCTAAAAAAGCCAAAAACTATAAAAAATTGTTATACCTAAATGATTACTGTATCTATGAAATAATGGTATAAATTAATATAATAAGGTCTAGTTACAAAAAAATAATGTTCCAAGTACATACCTACATTTATATAATCGTAGCGTCGGAAGAAGATAGAAGTTGGCGGGAAGCGGGTGGACGAGGAAGACGCAGGAGTGTGATGGCGCGCTCTCCGGAAGGCCTATGTCCCGCCATGACCTCCCTGGCGCAGTGGTAAGCACTGCGGTCTTATCAGTAGGTCCCAGGTTCGATTCCTGGCAGGGGTTTGGAATTTTATATTTTCTAAATTTCTGGTCTGGTCTGGTGGGAGGCTTCGGCAGTGGCTAGTTACCACCCTATCAGCAAAGCCGTGCCGCCTAGCGATTTAGCGTTCCAATGCCGTGTAGAACCCAAAGAGACATGGGTTTCATAAACAACAAATATTTTTAATTTTTTTTTAAATAAAAATAGAGTAATTTCGGCTGGAAAATATTTTTAATGTTAAAAAATATATGTTCGTCGTTCACGCATTATGTCGTCATTATTCGCTTCCGTACAGCATGACCAATTATGTTGAAAATAAATAAAACTCATGATTTTTTAAATTATTCTCCTTTATAATGAATTCTAGCCCTATTAACTACCACTATACAAAAAACAGTCTAAGACCCTATTATACGACGGGATAATAGTGGAGAGACATGACAAGAAGAAAAAAAGTCGTTTATATTAGAACTAGCTGATGCTCGCGACTTCGTAGGCGTGGATTTAGATTTTTGAAAATCCCGTGGGAACTCTTTGATTACCCGGTATAAATCCGGTCCCGAAGGACAAACCAATAAACCAACAAACAAACACGCTTTCACATTTATAATAATATGGGTACTGATACGAGGACTGTTGTTAAGGTCGACAACGACCTGGCCACCCTTGCGTGGCCGCGAGGAATCATTAAAAACAAATGATAAAAAGTCGGTCAGACAATATTTGCACGACAAACGGGGACATCCTTCACACGTTGACCCACATTTGGGAGGTACAATGGAACGCGTCGATAAACAAAATGTAACCTTACGCTGAATTAACAGTTGTCACCAACGTCTCTTTTGCCTTAAGTGGGTTTAATTGACGTTTTCATGTTCAAAGTTAGGTACCCACTTTGTACCTATTTATCATCATCGCTGGTCTACTATTGAGCGCGGGTCTGTTCTCTAACATCGTGAAGAAATACCATTCTCCATGCCTGAAAGTGCAAAATAATGTTCTCAATGGTGTGTGAAATCTACCAATCTGACTAAAAAAGGAACCTGACTAAGGAAGGAAAAGCTGACTGACTGACTGACACTGACAACTGACTAAAATTGTGCATACAGATAGCTATTATGACGTAAGCATCCGCTAAGAAAGGATTTTTGAAAATTCAACCCCTAAGAAGGTGAAATAGCGGTTTGAAATTTGTGTAGTCCACGCAGACGAAGTCGCGAGCATAAAGCTAGTTAATAATTGCTGGCCAGGAAATCACTAAATACACTTTTCATGCCAATGTTACATCAAATTCACATTTCTGGCAAAATAAAGTATTAATATGGCAATATAAAAAAAACAATTAAATATCACTTGCTTTAACGGTGAAGGAAAACATCGTGAGGAAACCTGCATGCCTGAAAGTTCTCCATGTTCTTAAAGGTGTGTGAAGTCTGCCAATCCGCATTGGGCCAGCGTGGCAGACTAGAGCCGAAACCCTTCTCACTCTGAGAGGAGACTCGGCTCAGTAGTGGGCCAGCGATGGATTAATCGTGATAATGAAATATTAAGAAAATGCATTGTAGGTATACAAAATAAATATGTGTTTGCCAACAAGCCTATTTGTCTTATCTGTTTATTGCAAGGGCATTGAATCATGATGCAGGTATCAACGTCTGGCGAATAAGAGTATAATGACATTCTTGTCGCAATTTTATTCACGAGTAGTATAATCATTACATTATTGCAATCGCAATGTGTCTGGAGATAATAAATTAATGCTTTACGCATTTATTATCTCTAGATTATTATGAATAGGTAAATGCATAGTAGGTAATGTTAACAATACGTATAGTACGCGACAGGTCGAGATGGCAATCGGGGAGGGAACGCCCCGCACACCCGCATAGTCCCCGCACTAACTCGGTGCGGGCTAGCGCAGCTGAAGTGCGGGTCTGCGGCGCGTCCCCCCGCCTTATACCCCGATTGCTATCTTAACCTGTCGTGTAGGTATAATGATTAAAATCTTTTAAAAATTTGGTGTTTTCATGCTTGCGTTTGTTTACTATAAATGCGAAAGTGTGTTTGTTTGTTGGTTTGTTGGTTTGTCCTTCAATCACTTCGCAACGGTGCAACGGATTGACGTGATTTTTTTGCATGGGTATAGATAAAGACCTGGAGAGTGGCATAGGCTACTTTTTATCCCGGAAAATCAAAGAGTTCCCACGGGATTTTAAAAAAACCTTATTCCACGCGGACGAAGTCGCGGGCATCAGCTAGTTTGCTATTTTACGTATGTAATGTAGGTACTAAATGATGTCAGTGATTCCGTTCACGTTATCCGTTCCGTATAAAAACTTTGAAAGTTCTATCTACTTATCTAGGAATTCATATTTCAAAATAATATTATTATCTTAGTTTTAAAATAAGTAGCTGTCGGCTTAAGATTTTAAACTTTGTTTCCCACCGCATAGCTGCACGTATATTTTAAAAAATGCATCAAGCAGATGGCGAAACAAGTGCTAAGGGCTTGCGATGTGACAGCGTTTTTTAAATCGTTGCTGTCAAAAACCTCGAATTTTATTTATTTTATTTTATTTTTACAATGGGTTTCGATAATTAAAATATCGCAAGTAGATATTAAATTAATTGTTGTCAACTCGTAATCATGAAAGTTTTTTTTACTAATTAATTAGTTTTTGACTCGTCAAGCGGGCAATTTTTGCAGTTAGACTAGCATAATGAAAATGAAAATGAAAATGAAAATGAAAATGAAAATCTTTTTTATTCGTATAAACTTTTACAAGTGCTTACGAATAGTCGGATGCATCTACCACTGGTTCGGAATGCCTTTCCTAAAGATAGATCATATACCTAAAGATATAAAGATAGGTGACCGTGTTCTGTGGTGTTCTTGAGACTTGGGGTGCGGTGCGGAGCTAGGCGGAGTGGAGCGGAGCAGACCGTGAATTGGCCAATCACAGTGCTCAAAATCCCCACTCCGCATCCATGGAAACTGTGTGATTGACCAATTCATGGTACTACTAGTACTACAGAATATGTTTTATACTAATATCTTCGAATAAAGCTACTCATATAATTGTGATAGAACTTCACACAGGTGAGTTCGTTTAATCATCAATAATAGTTGCTAGTACGAAGTGGATGTCTGTCGGTTAAAACAACAGAATAGAAATAAAAATCGCGGTGTGCATTAATTAAAAACCCCGTTTACAGATAGCCTTATGTTTAAGGCGTTCAGGGGCAAGATGGGCTGCTGACATTTAAGTCTCAAGGCCTCTCTACTTGGCCGTCGATCCAGGAAGGCAGCACTAGCAGGTAATTAAAGTACCTATAGTCTGCGACAGGTCGAGATGGCAATCGGGATATGAGGCAGGGAGATGCGCCGCACACCCGAACGTCACCCGCGCTCGCCCGCACCGGGTTAGCGCGAGGGTTGTGCAGGTGTACGGGGTGTTCCCTCCCCGATTGCCATTTCAACCTGTCGCGTACTATACGAGTTGTTTTCGTAAAAAAATGACATAATAATCATACCTCTACCTGCCTTCGTTTGTTTAATGATCATCATTTTTACACATTTTTTTTCAACAATGCAAGACAAAAGAAAAGTACGGGTAAGTATATTTTTAATTACATATTTGTCATTTTATAACTTTTGTTTGTAATGAAAACTACTATTTTTCGTTGATTTTACTCGCGAAAATGTTATACTTAAAGAAAAGATTAAGTATAACATTTTCGCAAGTTATACCTACCTAAGGGTAAGGGGTGGTTATTCCGGTACTTCCTCCACTCTAATAAAAAAAGTTTCTATGCCTGTCTCATTATCAGACCCTATAAGGGCGGAATCTATTCATGGAAACCCAAAAGTTATCGTGCCATGAAACCATTGCAACTAGTGGTCCCATCACACGATAAATTTGACCGGCTGTCTACCCTAATGCTATCATCATCATCATCATCATCATCAACCGATAGACCACGGTCTTGCGCCGCCTAAATCCAGCGGCTTCCTGCGCCTCATCTGATGTCGTCCGTCCACCTAGTGGGGAGTCTGCCAACACTGCGTCTTCCGGTGCGAGACCGCCATCCCAGCACCTTGGGACCCCAACGTCTATCGGTTTTACGAACTATGTGCCCTGCCCATTGCCACTTCAGCTTTGCAACCCGTTGAACTATGTCGGTTACTCTAGTTCTCCTATGGATCTCCTCATTTCTGATTTGATCACGGAGAGAAACTCCAAGCATAGCTCTCTCCATCGCCCGCTGAGTGACTCTGAGCTTTCTTATGAGGCCCATAGTTAGCGACCATGTCTCGGATCCATATGACATCACTGGCAACACGCACTGTTCGAAGACTTACTGCTATATTATGCCAATTAGTAATTCTCAGAATAAAGAAAGTTAAAATAATTTAAAATCCTAAGTATACTCGGAAGTTACTTGTTACATGGAAAATAAGAAACGTTTTTCACGGCCAAATAAAATATGTTTTCTTCTCTTTCGACACTAATACGACGGGCGTCAATTAAATATGTTTTAAAGTGTTTTTGAACTTGTACGAGGACGTTGGTCCAAGGACGCTAAGTCTAAAATGAAAGTTATTTATTTATTTTTATTTTATTTATTTCTTCCATTATTATCTTACATATCCAATCATACATTTGTATGTACAATGCGTAAAAATGACTTCACATTATTTAACGTTATGTGTCAAATTTTATGTCAAAAGTACGAATTTAGTTCTTATTTTAAAGGTGAACCGTACTTTTAACATAACAGTTGAGTTGACCCATCGCTTTAAAATGGCAGTCATTTTATACGGACTATACCCACCTATTTTGAATAAATTATTTGACTTTGACTTAGACTATCAATTTCATGTTTTTTCACAGATAAGGAAAAAGAAAAGTAACGTTAACACAAACTTTACACAATCATGTTTGCGCAAACACAAATAATTTGTACTAAGAATAATCACCCCTTAAGGACATCATAAAAGGCTTTATAATTGTTACTGTCTACACTGCACCGGTACACGGACTTGCAACTTTGCAAATAACTCGCAAGGATCGCAAACAAGTGGATTCTGAGATAAGAGAAGCGTCATACAGGATTGAAATAAACGCAAAGTGAGAACATTCAAAAATTTATTATTCAAACATTAATTAAAACTAAGTGACAAAAATTAAAAAATACCTGTTTATTTTGCATATTTGCCCTACCCTACCGTAAAACAATAAAAAATTGCGTTATTTCTAATTTATATGCTTTCAAGTTATAATATTGTTATGCTCGTAAAATGACAGCTAAAATGTCACACTCGCAATCACCTCTGATTTGGTCGACGCTCGCTCACAATTGGCTACATAATGCATTGCTGTAACAAAACTTACCATAAATTCGTTGAATTACTACAATTATTGAGATTGCATTAATGACTTCACAGTTTATCGAAACGATTTTAGGGAATACTGTGCGACAAGGCAATCTTAGCGCGTGGTAAAAATCGGTTGCGTCAAGTGTCCCCTTTGTTCTTGTTTGAATATTCTAAGCATTTGCTCTCCAACAGCACCCCCCTGTCAATGTCATTGAAGTGCAAAGAGAGCCTTGTAGCACTGTCAGTACATTTACGACCAGCTGATATACATTGCGATGAATCTATTGAGAGTCTGACTCTATGAGTATGAGACTAAACTCTTTCTCTTTGCACAGCCACACGATAACTAGCGTCGTGTAAAGATGCCTTAATACAAAAAGTACAAAGGAAAAAAACATGTTTCTTCCTGGTGATAAAAATATAAAGTAAATGTTAGGCAACCCTCACTGTATTATCTTAATCTTAGTTATGAAATGAAAAACACTAAACTGGCACAAGGAGACAAAGAGCCTTCGCATTACTCATTACACCGTAATTACGCGTCAGTACGCGGCCAAAAGTAATGTGCACCGGTCGTTAGAATGACGTTTCGGCTTTGTAGAGCGTTGTCTCTGTCACTCATACCTATTATATGACGTTTTGTCGGTCTCAACGACAGAGATAGTACTCTACGCTATATCCTTCTAAAGGTAGATGTACACTACTTTCGGCCGCGTACTGTACATAAAACTCCTGTCTAGGGTTCCGTACCCGAAGGGTGCCAACATTATCATCATCATCATGATCAACCCACCGCCGGCTCACAACATAGCACGGCTCTCCTTTCAAAGTGAGAAGGGTTTGGCTATAGTCTACCACGCTGGCCATGTACGGATTGGTAGACTTCACACACCTTTGAGAACATTATGGAGAACTCTCAGCATGCAGGTTTCCTCACGATGTTTTCCTTCACCGTTAAAGCAAGTGATATTTAATTAGTTAAAACGAACATAACTCCGAAAAGTTAGAGGTGCGTACCGGGGATCGAACCCTCGACCGATTAGAAGGCGCACGTCCTAACCACTAGGCTATCACAGCCTCCACTGTCCGTCCGGCGGTTGTCTGTCTGTCTGTTTGTCAGCGGGCTGTTTCTCATGAACCGTAATGGTTAGAGAGTTGATATTTTGTGTATTTCTATTGCCGCTATAACTACAAATACCTAGAAAAATTTCAAAATGGCCGCAATGCAAATTAAGAAAATTAAAAAGTGTTATTTCTTGCTCGATGGTACGGAACTCCTCGTGTGTCCGGAACGCACTTGGCCGGTTTTTAGGGTTCCGTAGCCAAATGGCAAAAAACCAACGAAAAACTTAACAATATATTTTTTTACCTCACAATTTATTTGATAAAATATTATTGGAAGGCTGGTATTCTGAAATAGTGAATATTATAATTTATAATGTGTTCTTCGATTTCAAGAGGTTTTAAAGGTTTGTTGGTGTGCATTTCAAGACATTGATAAGTTTGTTTCAAGAATCATTGAAATTTATTTTCATAAAAAATTACTCCTGGAATAAATCTCTAAGTTACAATTTATACCGTTAAATACTCTACAAAGGAGTTGTTTCGGATATCTACTAAAGTTAACTAATTACTTAATCTTAATACCTAATAGCTAACAATCTAAACTAAAATAAAAAAACTTTTAAATCTTTATTTTACCCACACAGACGTATCATGTAAGGACTAATAACGTGGTATAAGTTGACTCCTAGAACGGTACCGTCTGCAGCGACCTACCACAACATGCGCTGGTATGCGTGCGCATGAGTGCGTTACAGGACGGCGGGTATTTTGAGACTCTTGTACCGATAGTAGAAAAACTTGTAATTTTTTTTATTGTTTGTTTAATTTCAATAATATTTTATAGACACTAAGACTACACCTTCCCTTGTTTGAGCTCTAACAGAATTCTGATTACATTTTGTATCCACAACACATTATAGACGATGTTTAAGTTATATTCTATGACGCAACTAGCTTATACCCGCGTCTTCGTCCACGTATAGACTACACAAATTTGAAACCTCTATTTTCAAAATTCCTTAGCGAATGTCGGCGCCATAATAGCAATCTGCATGCCTTCAGCCCGATCCGTCCAGTAGTTTAAGCTGTGCGTTGATAGTTCAGTCAGCCAATCAGTCAGTCACCTTTTCCTTTTATATATATATAGATTTCTGTAACATTGTGTTTACTTAATATATGCATGCATGCATGAAACTGCCATACCCCTTCCAGGTTAACCCGCTAAAATCTTAGACTCATCTTCATTTACCACCAGGTGAGATCGCAATCAAGGGCTAACTTATATGGGCTAACATTATAAATGAAAAAAAAAACATGTCATGATAACGAATTAGCCATCTATCTGTCATGTCTGTTGCAGAACCGATAGTCGCAGGGGCAGACGTGTTCTGGAGTGGAGACCGTATACCAGCAAGCGCAGTGTGGGACAACCTGCAACCCGCTGGACTGATGACCTTAAGAAGGTAGCGGGAAGCGGGTGGATGAGGAAAGAGGAGGACCGTGTGTGGTGGCGCGCTCTTGGGAAGGGTTATGTCCAGCACTGGACGGCTCAAACAGGCTGATTGATTAGCTATATTAGCTTAGTCATAACTCTTAATGCAACTGGATACCGAAAATTATATTCTACTGGTGCAGGTATTGCAAAATTGCAATCTCCGCCTTTTATGCTGACAGTATCAGAAGCATCCCGCGCCATTGACTTTCTTGGTGCCATTAACCGAATAACCCATTGCACAAAGAACTGACGGTTTTCAAGGTGAACACACACTCACACACATTGTACACACGGACACATAACACATACACGCCCCTCTCTCGTCATGTGATTCAAAATAACAACCGACAAACTTCCTCATACATCCTTAAACAAAAAACCAAGCGAATATGATCTTTATCACAAAGAGATAAAGTCCATTAAGTGAGTATGAGTGGTAAATGTAAATTGGGCGAGACGGGAAGGGTGCACCCACACATAGGTACCCAGACGTTATGCACATGCAAGGTGCAGTCTGCACGCACACTACGAAAAAGCTCTTTTGTATTACTTACGCTTTCGAATACATAATACTTAAATAAGCTGCGATTTTTCTGCACGATAAAATAAGTATTTATATAAACAACATAATAATATATATACTTACTACATATTATATAACAATCAAATATTAAAGTATTTGACGTAGGTAAGGAAAGCTGCGTTTTGCAAGCAAAACTTTCTTGGTTTGATTGTTGGTCCGATTGGAAAATTTCAATTTAGAATGAAGAATTTTACAATACCTCGTAAAATATTATGTTTAATTTTAAGTACCTATATCAGTGCTTAAATCACATACATTACAGCAGTCTTATTGCACTCCAATATCAGAGGTATACATTATTACAGAAGTTAGGACTTTTAGAAGTTTTCAAACTTTTTTGTATTTGCGTGATGGGATTGCGATTTACGACGTGTTTAGCAACGTCTTTTAGTGAAATAAGGGGTCTTATATCCGGTTCCTAATAATGTGTTCAGCGTCTAAAAAGAAGTACCTACCTAAGTATAATATAATTAAAGGTCTTATTAATAGTTTATAATATCATAATCTTAATTTAACGGTAAAAGAAGACCGCAGGCAGCAAAATTGTTTCGATTCATTAAAGATTTCCCTGTATACATAATTTATTATTATAAGTTCATACGTTATTTAAATACATATCTTCAAGGATAAAAAATGGCTAGTAGGTATATAGTTTTTGTTTTGTTGCTTAAAAAACATACACACACTTGTAAAGTTTAAGGAAAACACAGGATATATAAATACACGTGTATTACACAAATAGTTGTGCATGTGTGCGCAGTGTAATGAAATGGGTATTAAAATGTTATCTGCGTATACGTTATGTTCGTTTACCCCATGTCCGCGCTTTCTAAAAGCTTATTGAGCGATATCGTCATCATCATGATCAACCCATAGTCGGCTCACTACAGAGCACGGGTCTCCTCTCAGTATGGAAGGTTTTGGCCATAGTCCACCACGCTGGCCAAGTGCGGGATTGGCAGACTTCACACACCTTTGACAACAGTATGGAGAACTCTAAGGCGTGCAGGTTTTCTCACGATGTTTTCCTTCACCGTTAAAGCTATTATGACGTAGTCATCCGCTATGATAGGAACTCTAAAGGGGTAAAACAGGGGTTTGTAAGTTATGTAGTCCGCGCGAACCAAGTTGCGGGCTTAAGCTAGTAAATAATAGATAGACAGACCCTCTACAAATTAAATCACACCTTGATTAACTAAATGTAACTTTATTATAGGTATTTCTACATCAGTAATATTATAATCGTAGGTCGTAGCCCTAACGAAAACGTAGTTTATTAAACCTTAGGGCAAACACCTTTTTTATAGACCTTTCGTAATGCGAACAACCTAGTTCGTTCACCTCGAATTATCTGACCAATATAATGTAATGTCAAGTTATTCATACTTCTAATAAACTGACCAGTTAAGAATTACCCGTACAAGAGAGTGGGTTCAATTCCTGGTTAGGGTAAAGGTCGGTATCACCCCAAACGGAGACTAGCGGAGATGTGTTTAGTAGACTAATCAGATAATTGATAGCCACCACCACTGTACGAGCCACTCGTACATCTTACGGGAACCCGATGCATCCCGTATAACCATCATCATCAATCGCTGGCACGGGTCTTCCCGCAGAATGTTTGGCGATAGTCAAGCTGGCCAAGTGCGGTTTGGCAGACTTCACACACTTTTGAGAACTTGAATTAAAAAATCCTTTCTTAACGAATGCCTACGTCATAATAGCTATCTGCATACCTTTCAGCTCGATCCGTCCAGTAGTTTGACCTGTGCGTCGATACATCAGTCAGCCAGTTTTCCTTTTATATATATAAAATAAAAATAAAAATAAAAATCTTTTTTATTCGTATAAACTTTTACAAGCACTTACGAATAGTCGGATGCATCTACCACTGGTTCGGAATGCCTTTCCTACCGTGAAGAACCAGCAAGAAACTCGGCGGTTGCTCTTTTCAAATATTTGATATAGGTACAAGATTATGCCATGTATAAAATAGTATTTGCAGTCTTGTGCGTTGCTGGAACGAGCTGCAGGTCAAATCCACGCTCTTTTATCATTTAGATAATCTTCAATTGTGTAATATGCTTTTTTCAGGAGCATATTTTTAATAGATTTTTTAAACTTGTGCAAAGGTAAGTCCAAAATAGTTTGCGGGATTTTATTATAAAAGGTAATACCCATACCCACAAATGACTTTTGGACTTTCCTGAGGCGGAAGGTAGGAGCTGCAAGCTTGTCTTTGTTTCTAGTTAGCCTATTGTGTAGATCACCAATTTTCTTGTAACTAAGAATATTTTGTCTTACAAAAATTATGTTATTATAAATATATTGAGAGGCTACAGTAAGGATATCTATTTCCTTAAATTTCTCTCGAAGGGAATCGCGTGGTCTTAAGTTATAAATTGCGCGTATTGCCCTTTTTGTAATACAAAAATTCTCCCAATATCTGCCGCTTTACCTCATATTAAGATAGATATATATACAGATTCGCTCTTTTTTTATTTATTTATTCAGATCCTTGACTGCAATCTCACCTGGTGGTAAGTGATGATGCAGCCTAAGATGAAAGCAGGCAGCCTGGAAGGGGTATGGCAGTTTTATTTTTATTAAACCCACTTGGTTTCTACACAGAATTGTACCGGAATGCTAAATCGCTTGGCGGCACGGCTTTACCGGTAGGGTGGTAACTAACCACGGCCGAAGCCTCCCAGCCCTACAAACAAATACAAATTATTTTATAAAGAACAGACTGGATTAAGCTCACAATGGCGGACGCATCACAGAGTAAATGAGCAAATCCACAAACATCGTAATTCGTAATGCATCGCTAAGAGCTTTTAGTTTTTGTTTGCATCTTTAATGGGATAAAATCAGCGATCATCTGACAGACTCTTGTGCTCGTTGGTGGATTAGAATGCGTTTCCATTGTCACAATTCACATAGTATAACAAATCAAGTTTTTTTAAATAATCAAAAATAATATATCTACTATTGTGTTTGTTGTGATTTTGTACTCAGACCAGGGCATTTTTTTAAATAAGAATAGCGAGCAAACGAGCAGGCGGGTCACCTGATGTTATGTGATTACCGCCGCTCATTAGGTACGTATTAGATAGATAGATAGAAATACTTTCTTGCACACAAAAAATATTACATAACTATTACAAAAAAACTAAAACTAAAAAATAATTGTATGCAAAGGCGGCCTTATTGCTCACAGCAATCTCTACCAGGCAACCTTTGGTGAAAGGAGAAACTAGGTGTGTTGGATAGTACTTACACGCAATACAGAAAAATTAAGTAGTATAATATTATATAATATAATTAACTATTTCAGTAATACATACATAACTATCATACATATACATAACTATTATAAATATCAATATATATACAATCCATTATTATTTTGAACAGTTATTTTTAATTGCCAATTACAGCATTATTATATTTAACTAGATGATGACGCTTCGCAGGTTCGTGTGGATTTAGGTTTCTAAAAATCCCGTGGGTACTCTTTAATTTTCTGGGATAAAAAGTAGCCTATGTCCTTCCCCGGGATATAAGCTAACTCTGTACCAAATTTCATCAAAATAGGTTACACTGTTGAGCCGTGAAAATCTAGCAGGCAGACAGACACACTTTCGAATTTATAATCATCATCATCATGATCAACCCATCGCCGGCTCACTACAGAGCACGGGTCTCCTCTCAGAATGAGAATTGGCCATAGTCTACCGCGCTGGCCATGTGCGAATTTATAATATTAGTATGGATTATTGAAAATTTGGGAAACGAGTGAAATTAAAATATGCATTCTGCTGCTGCTGGATTTGAGCCTAGTGAATTTTGATAAAAAAAAAATTATCTAGACTGGGGAATAACATTATATAAATAATGTTATTCCCCAGTCTAGATAACATTTTTATTAGAATTAGAAATCTGATGATATCGATATAAAAGTTATCAAATTAACATAAATCGATTATCATGATAAATCAAATCATAAATCACCCAACCCAAACACATTTCACCGGGATTCCCAATATTTATAATGAATATTTTTATGTTTGGAATCTAATTTTAACGTGATTATTTTATTCAATTTAGGTCTACGCACATACAGCCACGTGCGTGCAAGTAATTGGAGAATCACATAGACTACTCTTTATCTCAGAAAATCAAAGGGAATCGTGGGAAGCCACGAGATTTTTAAAAGCCTAAATCCACGCGGATGAAGTATCAGCTAGTCTTTTATAAATAGAACATTTGGGTTGTTATTATCTCACTATTTTCATAATTGATTAGCTCATTCCCGCGTAGACTACACTTTCAAACCCCTATTTTACCCCCTTAGGGGTTGGATTTTCAAAAATCCTTTCTTAGCGGATGTCTACGTCATACTAGCTGTCTTAATGCCAAATTACATTCCAATCCATCCTGGTTTGAGCTGTGCGTTGATAGATCAGTCAGACAGTCAGACAGGTTTCCATTTATATTTCTAGAATTGGATAGCTTTTTCCATATTTTGTCTGAATTATATTATTTTTTTACTTAAATCTTTACTACGGGCTACTTACATAACCGAAAATTATTATTATTGATAGTTACAATATTTAGCTGTCCGGTAGAAATCCCGTGACGTGAGTCAATGGACACAAAGCGCGTGCATTGCCTTTACATAAGAGGCGTTAGGTCGGTACAAGGGCGGCCGGGCGTTGCTCTGTAGACCTGAGCATTGGTAGACAAGGCTCTGACGTCACGACTCGAGTCTCCAATATAAGGAAAACCAAATGACCCGTGGCGTTAAATAGGAAACAACACTGCAGGTCGTCAAACTTGAACCAGATTGCTGGTGACTTTCAGAGAGTTGAGTCATTGGCCATAATAAATTGATACTGCAATTTGCGTTATTATGAATAATACTTATGCAGACATATATACTAATATAATACTAGCTTACCCCCGCGACTTCATTCGTGTGGACTACTCAAACCCCTATTTCACCTCCTTAGGGGTAGAATTTCCAAAAATCATTTCTTAGTGGATGTCTACGTCATAATAGCTAACTGCGTGCAAAATTTCAAGCCAATCCATTCAGTCGTTTGAGCTGTGAATTGATAGATCAGCCAGTCAGTCAGTCAGTCAGCTTTTCCTTTTACATATACAAATGATTATACACAAAATTGTGTCTTTTTCTTTTTTATTCAGATAATTCAGCCCTTGACTGGAATCTCACCTGGTGGTAAATGACGATGCAGACTAAGATGTAAGGGGTATGGCAGTTTTTAATAAACCCATGCCCCTTTTGGTTTCTACACGGCATCGTACCGGAACGCTAAATTGCTTGGCAGCAAGGCTTTTCTGCTAGGCTGGTAACTAGCCACGGCCGAAGCCTCCCACCAGACAAAACTATATCACGGTCTATCGTTTAACCAATTATGACAGGTAGGTACAAAATAGCTTGCGTACAGGGTAAGGGTAAGACCTAACCTATCTAGTATCTACCAAATTGCATAATTCTAGTTCAACGAGAAGCACTCTATAGGTTTTCTTGACAGACACGACGGACAGACGGACAGGCAGACAACAAAGTGATCCTATGAGAGTTCCTTTTTTTCTTTTGAGGTACGTAACCCTAAAAATGGCTAAAATCTACGAAACATAGAGTCAAGTCATACCTACTTGTTTTACATTTGGGTAAATTTTACACATGATTTAAAAGAATCTTGATGATTTTTTTGGAATAAGGAATGAAGAATATCTAAAGAAATAAAGACAAATAAGTATAAAATTAATTGAATAATTTCAAAGTTGCTCCTGTAATACAATCTTTGAACTTTATGTCATGAAAGTATTCGTGAGTTCATATTTTCTTACAGCATATCTAATAATTTTTAACTCTTTAACAGGGTGGTATATTTGCGCAGTACAAAAACAAAATCCCTGATTTTGTATGTTTATCCGTCAGTTCCCTGCAATCGTTATTATAATGAAACGAAACATGTGCTCTTATTGTGTGAGGTGACCGTTGATATAAATAAAATGGCAGTGACATACAGACGTACTAACGGATAAACGGACGGACTTAACGAAATTCAATTATATTCATCATCATCCTCTAAGAGTCGAAACCTATTACCGGCTTAACTGAGCACGACTCTCCTCTGAGTATGGAAAGGGTTAAAGACCATAGTACACCACGCTGACCAAGAACTGTCCGACTTCACATACCTTTACGAACATTATGGAGAACTCTCAGGCATGCAGGTTTCCTTGCGATGTTTTCCTTCGCCTTTTAAGCAAGTGACACTTACCTAATTAATTTCTTAAATCGCACCTAACTCTACTTCCACTTTTTCTTTCTTTTTCTCTTTTGCAACTTTCTCGTACAAATAAAAAAAGAAAAATGAAAAAAATAACTCAGAAAAGTTAGAGGTGCGAGCCCGGGAGCGAACTCCGACCTCCTGACAGAGCACGTAGAATTTGAAATATAAATATTTATTTTAGCGTTTAAAGTACCGTGAGTGATTTATCTGTCCCGGCTGTACTCACGTGTAGCTCCGCTTGCCTGCATTACGGTGACGGTTCCAGCGATGAAGATCAGCAAGAACTGTCGGGAGACGATCGGCAGCAGTCACAACTCACAACGGGCTCTACGAGCAGCGGCACGCGCGGCCCGCAGTCACAACCGCGGCGCGTGCGCTAACTGACTCCCTTGAAAAAGGACCCCGGATGGGTTCGAAACTTGTCGGGCTAACGTCGACTAAACACGTGAGTACAGCCGGGACAGATATTATTTATAATAAATATTTATCAAAAGCGTGCAACAAATTTGCGCTCGGGCAGCCCAGACTACCGCTCCTGTACCCCGTCCAGTCGCTCGCAACGAGTCTTTAGGGAGCACCCGTCATCATCATCATCATCATCGTCAACCAATGGACGTCCACTGCTGGACATAGGTCTCTTGTAGGGACTTCCACACGCCACAGTCTTGCGCCGCCTGGATCCAGCGGCTCCCTGCGACTCGTCTGATGTCCACCCGTGCAACTTCAGTCGCATATCGCCTTAAAACACTTTTTGAAGGTGCATATCTAAAGAACAGTATATCTTTGGAATTTCAAATTAATTATATCATTGGGTGTGACGAATATTTTTTCTGGAATATTTAGCATATAATGGTTATCACACAATCTTGAGTCAGGCGTCGCCAGGTCGTTGACTCGATGACTTATCCCGACTGGCTGTGTCATACAGTTGTGATCGATAGATATGCAAAAAAAATATTACTGTACTAGCCAAATATGTTCAACTAGCAGTTTCCCGCGCCTTCTGGTTTCTCGCGTAAATTTTCTGGTTTCCCGTATTTTCCCGCTGCAAAAGGCCTCACTTGCCTACTCACTCAGTTTCACCTAAGGTACGGAACCCAGAATATTTAAATTCTGATTTTTATAGCCTTCAAAATCATAACTCTATGCTTCAAACCCTCATTTAACCCACTTAGGGCGAAATTTTGAAAAATCCTTTCTTAGTGGATATACTCTTTACAAAGAACACCCTCCAAATTTAATGTCTCTAGGACCAGCGGCTTAGGCTGTGCGTTGATTAATATACCCACACAGCCCCCGCATTAACCCAGTGCGGGTGAGCACGGCTGACGTGCGGGTGCACGGGGCGTCCCCCCGCCTCATACCCTGATTGCCATCTCAACCTGTCGCGTAGTAAACAGCAAATTTAGCAGTTCAATTTCACTCTGCAGATGTGCATGCACTTTCATCATCATCATCATCATCATGATGAGCCCATCGCCGGTCCACTACTGAGACCGGTTCAGAATGAGACGGATTTAGGCCATAATCTGCCACCCTGGCCCGGTGCGGATTGGCAGACTTTTTTTGGTTTGATTGTGTGAGCACACATTAACAGTGACATGTTCAATTGGACAACAAACCATTGCGTAACGTCCGTCAGTCCCTCGCCAGTAATTGCCGCCGGGTCAAGGACCTGGTGTTTAGGACAGACGGGTAACGACCCATCGATTAGGATGCTGTTTGGGAATACAGAGACGGATCGCTCTTATTGTTTTTTGGTGACGCGATTTACCTGACTTCGCTGGCTGGCTTTCTTTTCGAGTCGATGATCACCTCAAACACGGACAACCCAAAAAGCCGTAACTGCGATAGCTCGGTCGGTAGCCTCGTGCAGGTTGTCGGGCACGCAGGGCACCCAGTCATGTTATACAATGTTTTATCGTGCGTTATAATTTAAGCATAAGCGTGATAGTCTAGTGGTTACTACATCCTCCTTCTAATCTGAGGTCGTGGGTTCGATCCTGGGCACGCATCTCTAACTTTTCGGAGTTATGTGCGTTTTTAGTAATTAAATATCACTTGCTTTAATGGTGAAGGAAAACATTGTGAGGCAATCTGCATGCCTGAGAGTTCTCCATAATGTTCTCAAAGGTGTGTGAAGTCTACCAATACGCACATGGCCAGCGTGGTAGACTATGGCCAAACCCTTCTCACTCTGAGAGGAGACCAGTGCTCTGTCTGCAGTGAGCCGGCGATGGGTTGATCATGAGGATGATGATATTTTAGTATTAAGTAATAAATAAAACAAGGAACCCTAGTCGAACGTTTATTTTATTCTTGTAAAATTTGTGTTACTCATTTATTATTATTTTTATTTTAACTGACAAATTACAAACAATAATGTACATAATGAAATGTTTTTACAAAGTGCCTAAAATGTGATCTAACATAAAATAATCAAAACTATTTCATTCATCTTACAATTCATGGCACTTAAAAGACGTTGGCAGGAGCTTAAGCTGAGTTAACGGTTCGGAATGAATATTCTACTGAGAAAAGCCTGCAAGTAACAGCAGTATCGAATTTCAGTACTTTTTTCCAAAAGTATTTAAGCTAAAACATAAACCAAGAAATCGTGTTTAGAAACATCCAGTCCCTCCCAGTCAGGCGTAAAAGGGAAAGGTCGTTTACTTTCAGAGGGCTTGTGAAATAAAATTAAGCATTCATTGAGTGTATTCACCTCGCGAGGTAAGCGTGTGGAGGCTTAGTGGGGTAACCCGGGGGTAACTGAGTTCATTGATAACAGTTACATAGAGCAAGAACTTATTTTTGGGTGAACTAACAATACGACTGACAGTTGGTACATCTCATACAAAGTCCAAGCAGGAATTATTCCCCTTTCCATCCAACTAAGCAAACACAAAAACAACGGGTGGAGTTTAAACCGGCTACCTTTCGGATTTCAGTCCACTCAGTCCGTTATTATAAAATCTTCTCTGTCACCTAATCCCATGCAAATGACAGAGACGAAAATCTCAGTGGGCTTTAACCATTTTGACCCACCAACCAACCAACCACAAACGAATCTATGTTTTCGAATCTAATTTCGAATGTTTTTGAAAACATGTTTGTGTTTGATTGGTAGTGCAAAGTATGACGCCTAACAGAGCGAATTCTATACTGACTTCTTTCCTTGGATATAGTAATAGTCAGGCTAAATTTTGTATAAATATTTTAATAATATTTCTATGATATACTTAATTTAACTGTGAAACAGAAGCTGTAGTTCGGTTTTAGTTTATGAACTTGTATTCTATAAAAGTAAATGTAGAAATAAATAGTGAACTTTCGTAGACCTTCTACGCAGTCAATAACCCGCCGATTCGTAGCGCGTAGGTAAGCGTAGCGTACACTGACCTCGTAGACCTTATTTTGACAACTTTTTTATTCAATGAAAGTTATCTCAAGTCTGCATGACAAAGCACCCAAAATTATTTCAGTTTTTTTTAAGTCTCTTCAAATTTTTTTACTTGATAGCATGCGACATGACAACAGGCGAGAAAGCAATTATTGTACAACAATATAACAGACTTGAACTTTCGTAGACGGTCTACGCGGGCAATAACCTGCCGATTCGTAGCGCGTAAATAACCGTAGCGAGCGATGACCTCGCAGACATTTCCCAAAATTGATATAATGATTATTTAGAAACGTGATCAAAATAAATCAAAATTCCCCATCCCATACGGGTTTTGTTTTCCGACAATATTAACATGGATCTTCTTCTGGAAAATCTTTTTTACTACCTTTTCGGCGTAGTGGCAAGTGGTGTGGTCTTTTGAAATTGGAGGTACCGGGTTTGATTCCTGGTACCAAAATTGGAAATTCATAATTTCTAAATTGTTTCTCGTCGGGTCTGGTCTGGTCTGGTGGGAGGCTACGGCGGTAGCTAGTTACCCACCTTACCGGCAAAGCCGTGACGCCAAACGATTTAGCTTTCTGGTACGATGCCGTGTAGAATCGCACGCGGACGAAATTGCGGGGATCAGCTAGTTCATCATAAATCATCATCATCATCATCAACCGATAGATGTCCTCTGCTGGACATAGGTCTATTATAGGGACTTCCACACGCCACGGTCTTGTGCCGCCTGACTCCAGCGGCCCCCTGCGACTCGTCTGATGTCGTCTGTCCACCTGTCGTCGCCATTCCAGCACCTTGAGACCCCAACGTCTATCGGTTTTACGAACTATGTGCCCTGCCTATTGCCACTTCAGCTTCGCAATCCGTTGAGCTATGTCAGTTACTTTAGTTCTCCTACAGATCTGCTCATTTCTGATTTGATCACGTAGAGAAACCCCAATCATAGCTCTCATCATGAATATCGTTTCAGAAACTGAGTATAAGTATGATAAAGAACAATGACAGAATTTCTATGCTTTATGCAGCATTTTGTTGCTGTTTCATCACTATCTTCTCTTCTTGCGGTCTTTTATTAAATCTAAATTTAATGCATAATGATTCTAGGTTATTTGGAATTTATCTATAATATTGTGAAACTAATAAAAACATCCGCATGTTTAAAATCACAATTTTTAATTTTTTACTATTGGTTATTTAATACTAGGATAATAACTATCATTCATTTATATTGTGCGTAAATTGTTGGGTCAGGATCTGTCATTCTCCTTTGTATACGTTACATCGATGCTTGTAAAAAGTACAATATACACTATCGGTCATTCACTCCTGATAACCCAAATCGCTCGCTCGTTTTTACGTAGTGTTTGTTTACGTAATTTTGCGATACGTAACTTCGAGTCAGTATGTTTAAATAAGTAATGTCCTAAATAGCTAATCTACAATTTTTTACGACTTATTATGATTCTGATTAACAAAGAAGTCATATTTTTTGGTTTCAATGAGATCATAATAAATGGAACACACGACAGATTACGAAATTGTACGAATAGATGTAAAGGTTGAATAGATGAGTGGCTTGCGACAGTTTTTTTTAAATTAATTTATTAGTAACCAACAGCGTTACAGAATATTATTATTAGGCCAAATATGATTACAATTTTACAATTTTGCTTAATAGTTAATAATAATTTGATTACAACAGTATAAAATATTGTAAATACCTAGTAGATGATTCACAACATGCATGTGTGTGTGTAATGTGTATTATATTCAAACTATTATGACGTAGACATGATTTTTGAAATTTAAACTCAAGGAGGTTTGAAATTTGTGTAGTCCACGTGGACTACAGTTTTAGTGTTTTATCAACTTTTTTTAGAAAAGTGAAAACCGCAGAGGAAAAAGGAACGTCTTCTGGATCTGAAGATTTGTATTCAGACGGGGAAAGGTAGGTATTTCCTTTCAGAGAAACTTGTAAAAAGCCAATAAATCTTTGGAAAGCGAATGTTATTTTATATATTTAGTGTCCAAATGCAGCGGTGCCGGCGGCCAGACAACAAAGGGGATTAAATCACCCGTCGAGACGGCGTTATTAGCGAATACTACTGCATTTTGATGACATCGCTATACTTTACCACTAAGTATTAAAAGTACCCTTATTATAAATGCGAAAGTGTGTTTGTTTGTTGGTTTGTCCTTCAATCACGTCGCAACGGTGCAACGGATTGACGTGATTTTTTGCATGGGTATAGATAGAGACCTGGAGATTGACATAGGCTACTTTTTATCCCGGAAAATCAAAGAGTTCCCACGGGATTTTTAAAAACCTAATTCCACGTGGATGAAGTCGCGGGCATCAGCTAGTACTTAATAAGTATTTTTAAAAAGTAATAATGCCTTATTGGATTTATAATATAATAGTTTTCTATGATACACCGCGACCTAGCTCCCAGTGAAATATCAAAAATCGAATTTCTTTGAAAATTTCTATGAAAATTTTCAATTATTTAGGTCTAAGGGCTTTGGCTTGTGGTTAAAAAATAAAATAAAACGGTGAAGAAAAACATCGTGAGGTAACTTGTAGGTCGATTTCGTAAAACCTGCGTCAATCATTATTACAATCTCAATTGTTGTGATTGGCTGAATTTGTGCGATTCTTGTTGTAATAATGCTAGGCAATAGTGAGCGAGCGTCAACCAATCAGAGGTGATTGCGATCGTGACATTGTAGCTGTCATTCTACCGCAATCGAGCAGCTGGATGCCTGAGAGTTTTCTATAATGTTCTATAAGGTGTGTTTAGTCTGCCAATCCACACTGGGCCATCGTGGCGGTCAATGGGCTAAACCATTCTAGAGACTTGTTCTCAATAGTGAGCCGGCGAGGGGTAGATCATGATGATAATGATGATGATTAATAAGGTTTTAAAAGGTTTTTGCTTGCTATTTAAGTTTTTTCATTGCGTCTTGGTTATATTAATATGAACTAGCTTATGCCCGCGACTTCGTCCGCGTGGACAACACAAATTTCAAACCCCTATTTAACACCATTATGGTTACCCACCACCAGTCCAGTAGTTTGAGCTGTGCGTTGATAGATCAATCAGTCTGTCAGTCAGTCAGTCAGTCACCTTGTCAGTCAGTCACCTTTTCCTTTTATATATATAGATTAGTGTAAATTGCAAAATTTCGCAATTTTAACTTTAAAACAGACAGAGTTTCATACAAACTTCAAACCCCTATTTTAACCCTTTAGGGGTTGAATTGAGAAAAATCCTTTTTTAGCGGATGCCTACATCATAATAGCTATCTGCATGCCGAATTTCAGCGCGATCCGTTCAGTAGTTTGAGCTGTGCGTTGATAGATCAGTCAGTCAGTCACCTTTTTTCTTTTATATATATAGAAATTACATGAACAGGCTACTTAATTCAAAGCAACGGTGTCAGTTACGGTGCGTTGCCGACATAACGAGCCCATGTAGGCGGCTAGTAACCGACAGCCGACAGGGCTACACGATGCCCCATTGTTCGTGTTTTGCAACGTTTCGCGCTAACTGTACCGTTTAGCTGTTGACATAGATTTTGACGCCATGTTAAATCTATATTTATATGATAATTATTATGATATAACTAGCTGATGCCCGCGACTTAGTTCGCGTGAATTTAGATTTCAAAAAATCCCGTGGGAACTCTTTGATTTGTCGGGATAAAAAGTAGCCTATGTCACTCTCCAGGTCTTTAACTATACCCATGCAAAAAATCACGTCGATCCGTTGCTCCATTCCGACGTGATTGGATGACAAATCAACAAACAAACACACTTTCGCATTTATTTCGCAACTAGGTGCGTTCCCGCGGGATTGAACTCCGAAGTAGTCCGAACCTCCCAATTAGAAGGCTAACGTCATTACAACTAGGCTATACGTGGGTGCGTAATACGTTGATAGTATGTCAGTCAGTCAGTTTCGAATATCAAGATAGAACTTTGTACAAAGGCTTCGTCCTTTTTTAGAACAATTACTTTGAATCGCTTGCATAATAATAATTATAGCATTCAATGCAGAACGACAACTACCTTCCCTTTTTAGCGTTTGAACTACCGTGAGTGATTTCCATTATAAATAATATCTGTCCCGGCTGTGTCCCCCCCAGCCACCCTCACAACAAGCTCTACGGGCAGCCGCACGCGCGGCCCGCAGTCGCAACCGCGGCGCGTGCGCGAACTGACTCCCTTGAAAAAGGACCTCGGATGGGTTTGAAACTAGTCGGGCTAACGTTGACTAAACACGTGAGTACAGCCGGGACAGATATTATTTACCTTCCCTTTATTGGTGTATATTTAATGAATCTAATTTTTAACACAATAAGGTTTAAATTAGCTTAGCAACAAATTAGTCTATTTAAAAAATTATATGATTGGCATGAGACTGGTACGGGGTGCTCAGAGTACTTAAGTATGTAATTAATTGCTAGCTGACTTCCACGAATTTCTTATGTATATAAGATCCTGTACCTACCTACCTACTTCATCATCATGATCATCATCTTGATCAACCCATCGCTGGCTCTTTACAGAGCACGGGTCTCCTCTCAGAGCGAGTTGGTCTGTTTTGGCCATAGTCTACCACGCTGGCCAAGTGCAGATTTGCAGACTTCACACCCCTTTGAGAATATTATGGAGAACTCTCAAGCATGCAGGTTTCCTCACGATATTTTTTTTCTTCACCGTTAAAGCAAGTGATATTTAATTACTTAAAACGCACATAACTCCGAAAAGTTAGAGGTGCGTGCCCGAGCTCGAACCCCCGACCTCCGAATAGAAGGCGCATGGCCTACCCACAAGGCTATCACAGCTTTATCCTACTTATTGGTTCAAAAATATTATTAAAGTTTGTCTCTGAAAAAATCTACTCTACATCAACATGCGACACCTGGCAGACCTGTACATACAGTTACTCTGTGATCCTACTAACATAAAAATGCCTTGCTCACACCTGGTACACAACGCAACCAGCTTTGATGACCTCGGTTATTGGCGATTTATAACGGTTACAGAGTTCTGAGGGAAATGGTTATGCGATCGATCGAACCTACATTATTGTAAGTACCCTGATTTAAATAACTTTGACGAGCTAAAAACTCAGTTGGTACATACTTGGTATATACAGGGTTACAGGAAAATAGGACACGATACCGTTAAAGGATTATAGTACAGGACATTAGCTATCAAACGACCCCTAAAGTGCTCATGCAAAAGTGTATCGTTTTCGAGTTATTTATTTTTTTATTTTCTTCTTGGTAAAGGGGTGTTTGCCACTTTAAAAATTAATTAAAAAAAAGGAACAATGTATTTCATCAGTTTTTTTTTTTTATTTCTTCCTAGTACATATCCTTGTTAATAATAAACAGTTATAAAACCAGAAAAATTTTCAAACATTTTAAAATTACAGCCCAAAAACTGTACAAATTTTCGTTTTTCAAATTTAATTCTTTGAATACCTTGCAAATTTTCTGTAAAAATTACAATGGCACTTATCCTGTGGATTATTTTAAAAACATCTACGTTTCGTTAGCTATCCATTGGCATAAAAAAAATTACAAAAAAAATCATAAAATCAAGAAAAAATTACACAACAATATACTAACCTCAGTAGCCTCATAATATAAGGTTATAAAGAGTTTTATTTCTCAAGAAGCCACAAAACGTCATGTAAACGCCATAAGAGAGCCGAAGGTGTTGCATGGGGACGTATCATTTATTTTTAATACTCCTCAGTCTCGCACCGCACCTGGTGATACTGTTATTTTGTGCAATAATCTCGCAAACAAGATTTCCTTTATACAGTGCGACATTATTTTTGTAGTTTCATACAAAACTGTGATGCAGTAGTAAACAGTTCTAAACCCACAGGAAAATAAGAGTGGAAATGAAGCCAAAAAGTCAAAGGTCAAAAAATTCATTTATTGTATTTATACATTGCTTTTTCGATCGAATATTATATTATACAGTACAAAATAAGTGGTTTAGGATTTAAAAGTTATAAAATAAGGTTATAATTATTGACAATTAGCTGCCCCGGCTTCTTCGTACCGCCTAACAGTCGATTCAATTTTTTTAAATTTTTCTCTCCGTAAGAACCATCCTCGTACTTCGAGGAATATTATGAAAAAGAATTAACGAAATCGGTGCAGCTGTTCTCGAGATTTGCGATCAGCAACACATTTAGCAAAACAAAACTCAAAAGTGTGTTAGTTGAAAAAAAATCTTGTAAAAAAATATAATGTCTTGGCTATTAAAAAGTTCAAATTTAAACCAATTATTACATTTCCTTATCTCCCCTGACGTAGTTCCCATTCCAGGTTAGCCCTTTTCTATTTTAGACTGTCTATTGTCTATGTATGTGTACTTAGCAGTTAGCAGTTAGCACCAGGCTATTACTTGTAGTTAAACAAAAAAATCTCAAATCCTCAACATGATGTCGTAACCGTTAGTTATATCCCAGTCGTGTCGCAACTGTATCGTGTGTATAAAATTGTATTTTATAGCCATCTGCTTAAAACTTGGAAGATATGTATTTTTTTTGTTGTAAGTAGGTACATCAAAATAATAATATTTTTAATAATAACAACTGCTAACTATGAGTTGATGGCAGATCAGCCCGTGTAATTATTATATTATATTTTATGATATCAATAATGTTACGGTGTCTATTTTATAGTCTCTAACAACCGAGCAATAGGCTTTTATTGATACTGGTTTGTGGTTGATCATAAACTGATTATGAGACTTAACAAACTACTCATGTTGTAGAAGTAAATTATCGTAGATTACGAATGGTTTCTAACTCTTCCAGTGAGATAACAATATGGCAGCAAAGTCGATTTCACTAGATACGTTTTCTTTTTCAGACCAGAAATCATTTTCGCTTCAAAAGCAAAACAATATCTTCATTTTATCTTCTCTTTATATAGACTTAAAATGAATCGCTAAATGTGTTGCTGATCGCAAATCTCGAGAACAGCTGAACCGATTTCGCTAATTCTTTTTCTATAATATTCCTTGAAGTATGGGGATGGTTCTTACGCAGAGAATAATTTAAAATATTTAAATCGACTGAGGCGGTACGAAATTCGCCGGGGAGCTGCCCCGTTAATCAAAAAAATTACATTGCATAGGAAATCTTTCCCATCATGTGAAATCGATTTTGTCTCATCTTTGCTCTGCGGGAATAACCATAGAACGAAAGAAAAACTAAATTCATACATTTTTAGGGTTCCGTACCTCAAAAGGAAAAAGCAACCCTTATAAGATCTGTCTGTCTGTCCGTCGTGTCTGTTAAGAAAACCTATAGGGTATTTCCCGTTGACCTAGAATCATGAAACTTAGTAGGTACCTGTAGGTATTATAGCACAAGTAAAGGAATAAATCCGAAAACCGTTAATTTGTGGTTACATCACACACAAAAAAATTACAATGTGTTAATGAACAAATAATTAATATTTTCAATTTTCAAAGTAAGATAATTATACCAAGTTGGATATCATATGAAAGGTACCTGTATATTTTAAAACAGATTTTTATTTATTTTTATGCATAGTTTTTGTCGGAAAATGTCGGAAAAAATACCCAAGTACGGGACCCTCGGTGCGCGAATCTGACTCACACTTGGACAATTGTTTTACTCAAGAAGGTGCTCAAGTAAAGGAAATAAGTAGGCTTCTGACGCACAAACACACTGAAGACAAACAAAACAAGACTGCAGTGTAACTCACAGATATGCAATTCCGATATCGGTATAATGCATACCTATCGCCCTTGGTCGTCGGGCGGCGACCCCGCTGCCAAGGTCGGCGCACACTGCACAGGCGCGTCGCATCCTCTATAGTCTATATAGTGTTGTCATAGAGTATGAAATTCAAACAGATGTGCAACTGCATAATCGACGTTAAGCGGTCACGTACTACACACGGGACACGACACACCTTTATCGATGCAATGTCTAAGTGTTAAAATTCGACACAATGTATTCATTGCGACTTATCCTATAGTTAATAGACTAAGAAATCAAATAAAACGTCTGATAATGTGCAAAGTTTTAGTTATTTGATATTAAGTGATAACGTTTCGAGTTATGTAAGGAGCAAATATTTCAATATCGGTATAATGCATATCTATCGCCCTTGGTCGTCGGGCGGCGACCCCGCTGCCAAGGTCGGCGCACACTGCACAGGCGCGTCGCATCCTCTATGGTCTATATAGTGTTGTCATAGAGTATGAAATTCAAACAGATGTGCAACAGCATAATCGACGTTAAGCGGTCAAGTACTACACACGGGACACGACACACCTTTATCGATGCAATGTCTAAGTGTTAAAATTCGACACAATGTATTCATTGCGACTTATCCTATAGTTAATCTAAATATATAAAAGGAAAAGGTGACTGACTGACTGACTGACTGACTGACTGACTGACTGACTGACTGACTGATCTATCAACGCACAGCTCAAACTACTGGACGGATCGTGCTGAAATTTGGTATGCAGATAGCTATTATGACGTAGGCATCCGCTAAGAAAGGATTTTTGAAAATTCGCCTCCTAAGGGGGTGAAATAGGGTTTTGAAATTTTGTAGTCCACGCGGACGAAGTCGCGAGCATAAGCTAGTAGACTAATAAATCAAATAAAACGTCTGATAATGTGCAAAGTTTTAGTTATTTGATATTAAGTGATAACGTTTCGAGTTATGTAAGGAGCAAATATTTCAATATCGGTATAATGCATACCTATAACCCTTGGTCGTCGGGCGGCGACCCCGCTGCCAAGGTCGGCGCACACTGCACAGGCGTCGCATCCTATACATAGTGTTGTCATAGAATATGAAATTCAAACAGATGTGCAACTGCATAATCGACGTATAAGCGGTCAAGTACGACACACGTGAACACACCATCTCTTAAGTGTTAAAATTCGACATAATTATATAACGCGACAGGTCGAGATAGCAATCGGGGAGGGTAAGCCCCGCACACCCGCACAACTCACGCGCTAACCCAGTGCGGGTGAGCGCGGGTAACGTGTGGGTGTACGGGCCCCCATCCCCCCTCATACCCCGATTGCTATCTCAACCTGTCGTGGACTATAGTTATTTGAGAAATTGCAATTTCAATATCACCTTTAAGGCATACTTATCGCTCTTGGTCATTGGCCAGCGAACCTTCTTCCAATCGGAGTCCCTGAGGACATGGAGTCTTGTCTTGCAACTGGTGACAGAAAGGCTGGCTCACTTTAGCTTAAAGAATCAGCCTGGTTGTTCAACGTTGAAACGCAGCCCGTATTTTTATACCTACCCTCCCCTGCGATATGATTTGTATCGTAACTATATAAGACTAGCTAGCTAGATAAAGATATATCCATACTAATATTATAAATGCGAAAGTGTGTCTGTCTGTCTGATAGATTTTCACGGCTCATGCGTTTAACCGATTTTGATGAAATTTGGTAGGCACAGCTTACATCGCAGGGAAGGACTTTTGATTCCGTAAAATCAAAGCGTTCCTACGGGATTTTTAAAAACTTAAATCCGAGATATAAAAATAGAATAGTGAATATATAAAGTTATGTGTTCTGACCACCGCTTGCGACCGGTGGCCCTACCGCGGTTGTTTGACAGCTACAATGTCACGATCGCAATCATCTCTGATTGGTTAATGCTCGCTCACTATTGGCCACAATGCATTGTTGCAACAAGAATCGCACAAATTCAGCCAATCAGAACAATTGATGCAGGTTTTAGACAATCGCCCTACAGTTTACTTGAAAAGATGACATTCTTAAGTAATTGTTACTTACTTATTCATTTTGATTGGCTCCTTAAAAAGTTTATTTAAGATGCAACGTAAGTTAACAAGATCGGTAAGGTGTTTTTAAAAGTTACATTGTTAAAGCTTCAATGCAAATAGCAAGCGTCATTGGTCTTTGGACAGATACTGACGATCAAGGTCGGTTGGTACTTGATGCATCCTACACATAGCGTTGTCACAGATCAAATTACAGTCAGAAGTGAAATTCCGCTGAGTGACTCTCCTTTTTAAGACATCCATAGTTAACGACCATCGGATCCATATGTACATCTATATGTTCTGGCAACATGCATTGTTTGAAGACTTTGGTCTTCTCGACTAAGCATTAAGTAAATGTATAAAAATACACACATGAAAAACTTTTTGCAATAGTTTCTGAACACTTCGCGGTTTGTTCTTGCTTATAGGATAGTAACAAGCTACGGCCGAAGTCTCCCACTAGACCAAATCTTATAACTAACTAGCTTATGCTCGCGACTTCGTCCGCGTGGACTACACAAAATTTCAAACCCCTGTTTCACTCCCTTGGGGGTTGAATTTTCAAAAAAACTTTCTTAGCGGATGCCTACGTCATAATAGCTATCTGTATGTTAAATTTCAGGCCGATCCGTCCAGTAGTTTGAGCTGTGCGTTGATAGATGATCAATCAGTCAGTAAGTCAGTCACCTTTCCTTTTATATATTTAGATATTATGTAAGATTATAAATTAGGATAAGGATAGAATAGTTTTTTTTTTAAATTACTGATTTTATTCTTACTTCGTGGTTTAACGACATATTCCCGACACAGTCCCGTCGTGTCCACGACCCGTGCAGTTGCGTTGAAATATCGATAAATAGAAACAAAAATTATCAAAAATTAAATCTACATAAACATACTTATGTTTTTCAAAATTAACCTACCCGGAATAGTATCCGGGAACTCTCTTATATAACCACCACATCACTCACCATTTCACAATAGAAGGAAAATATTACGAACTTAATAAAGTTCGTAATATTTTCCTTCTATAATAATAATAACTTATTCTATGATAATGTGACGCAGACGTTTTATGGCAATTTCGTAATTGGTTTATAGTTCATACTTTTATTGGCAACATTAAAATGATTTAATGGCAATAAAATGGAATTAAATAATAACACTTTCTTTTCATGGAGTATTAAAAATAAATCTTTTTAAAGATTTTGCAAAATAAGAGCCTCTGTTTGAAGCGAATAATTTTTTTTATGCATTTTTACTCATAATCATCATCATCATGATCAATCCAGCGCCGGCCCACTACTAAGCACGGGCCTTCCCTCGGAATGAAGAGGGTTTGGGCAATAAGTAGTCCATCACGATGGCCCAGTGTAGATTGGTAGGATTCACACACCTATTTAGTTGCTTACAACGCACTTAACTCTTAAAAAGTTAGAGGTGAGGGCCGGGATCGAACCCCCGATCTCCTGAATAAAGGCCGCGACGTCTTAAACACAAGACTAGGTATCACCGATTTTTTTATTGCATTATGAAAATGTTGTGTGGATACCGACTTCTACGTCTAATAGGTACCTACTTACATTGCTTTGGAAAAAACCTTGTGGTTATATTGGTTACAAATCCACATCCATGCTTCTGTGTGTGTGTCTGTCTGTCTGCTTGCTTTTCACGTTCATTTTAATGTGATTTGGTACAGAGTTAGCTTACATCCTTACGACATAGGCTACTTTATATCCCGAAAAACCAAAGAGTTCCCACACCATTTTTAAAAACCTAAATCCACGCGGACAAAGTCGCGTGCATCTGCTAGTAAATAGATAAAAACGACTACCTACAACGTACCTCTACTTTCGAAGCCGCCAGGACGAAATCGGAATTAAAAAAGAAAACCCACAATCAAAAGCTCTACCGTAATTATATTCATCTCTCTTTCACATAAAGCTACTGAACTCGTTAGAAAGGGACCAATTCGTTATATCCCAATGCACTAGGGGACTGACGCATTTCTGCAAAATGACGCAATCCTTACGCAAGGGGTCATTGACCTGAAGGTGACCCTGAGACCTTCTAAAGGGCCCGAAGGTTCGACGGGACGGAAAAAAACGACGCCCTTTGTTAGGACTGAAGGCTTTTGTTTTGAATGCTCGGTTGAGCTCAGGCATTAAGTAGGTAGTTATAGTACCTATAGTCCGCGATAGTTTGAGATGGCAATCGGGGTATGAGGCGGGGGGACGCCCCGTACACCCGCACGTCACACGCGCTCGCCCGCAATGGGTTAGCGCGGGGTATTGTGCCCGTCTTTTTCATTGTAGTTATCTTTTAATTTTAAGTTAAGTATTGGTTCTTAAATGAATACCATTATCATCATCATCAGCCGATAGACGTCCACTGCTGGATATAGGTCTCTTTTAAGGACTTCATCACGCCAGGGTCTTGCGCCGCCTGAATCCAGCGGCTCCCTGCGACTCGTCTAAAGTCGTCCGTCCACATAGTGGGGGTCTCCCAACGCTGCGCCCTTCGGCGCGAGGTCGCCATTCCAGCACCTTGGGACCCCAACGTCTATCGGTTTTACCATAACGCCAAGTTATTAACCAACTATAATGAATACCATTATACCAGGTTATTAACCAGATACCTACTTTGTACTTACTGATATTCTAGTTTTTATATTGTACGAAACTTCTGGGTCCACGGAAGACCAGCGCTGTGCCTGTGTTCCCGCCACAGGCGCAGCAAATGCTGAGTGGAGTCCATTTTAGTACCATACACCACGCGTCTTATTTTGAGTGATTATTTTATTTTTATGTGTACTTTCTGTGGCACCAAATAAACACTTTTTATTTTCTTTTATTTTCTTTATAAATGTGTTATTTTCCAGACGCTAATATTTCATCAAAAAATATTTTAGCCTTACATAAATGGCTCCTAATACAGTTATTATTAATACAAATAGAACATAAAACGTAGATTTATTATCCGAGCTAACAAACCAAAGTCGTGACTTTTTGACCTTTGATGAGAGTAAAATCTTTCGACTCCCATTACCCACTAAATGCCCTTTTGGAAATTACATGTATCTTTCTTTTATCTTTATCAAAGACTATTTGACCCACCCCGACTTCGGTCGGGTGTTATTTCTAAACCTACCTTGCCTTTCTAAAATGCAGTTTTTGCATGACAGTTAATAATAATAATAAATATATTTATTTAAGAAAAAATATTTACAGGTTACAACAAATTCAGGTATAATCATAAACTCAAAGCTTGAGTTTTTCCGTATACCGAAGCCGTCAACATTAGGTATCTACACGTAACACATTGATTAAAGTTGATAGAAGTTGAGAGAAGTAACAGTTGATTAAAGTTTTAAGGTTACAGTTAAAATGTGACCGTTTTTATTAAGCGCTAGCGCGCACCACGGTAAATTTCCGTACGTTTTTTTCCTAAAAATCGTTGCACTATAAAAATACATCGAAATGCGCGCACTGCGGAATTAATTCCGCATCGGATTTTCATACATTTAAATTCAAATTTATGGATTTTAATACGCACCGCAACTCGCCGCACTGTGGTGTGCGCTAGCTCTAAAGTAATATGGATTGTGATTATTGAGAGATTGAACTGGATTGTGACTACAATAGGTACCTACTACTCCGTTGACTAACTGAGGTAGTGGAAAGTTAGGTCAAAGTTACCATCACGTAATAGGCACATGTGCATGCGTAAATACCGGCTGAGCAAATATTTTTCAAAAATTATCTCCGTCTGAATTACGCACGAATTTCTTATGTAACATTTATTGTAATACGTAAGTTTATTTATTTATTGATGTTAATACAGTGTAAAAGTATGCTCATACAAAAAGCATATTATTATAAAATCGAAGATAATATTACAAAACTATATAATATTTTTAGGGTTCCGTACCTCAAAAGGAAAAACGGAACCCTTATAGGATCACTTTGTTGTCTGTCTGTCTGTCTGGCTGGCTGTTCGTCCGTCTGCCTCTCAAGAAACCTACAGGTTACTTCCCGTTGACCTAGAATCATGAAATTTGGCAGGTAGGTAGATCTTATAGCTGACATTTGGGGAAAAATCTGAAAACCGTGAATTTAGGGTTAGATCACACAAAAAAAAATTAAATTGTGGTCATGAACTAATAATTAGTATTTTCAATTTTCGAAGTGAGTGACTATATCAAGTGGGGTATAATATGAAAGGTCTTCACCTGTACATTCTAAAACAGATTTTTATTTATTTTTATGCATCATAGTTTTTGAATTATCGTGCAAAATGTCGAAAAAATACGACTGTAGTACCTACGGAACCCTCATTGCGCGAGCCTGACTCGCACTTGGCCGGTTTTTTTTAATGAAAATGATACAATAAAATTTAAAGCTAGCCTTATCTAATTACTATACAAACCATGCCCGCATGGAATGGTGCCAAGAATGCTTGCTGCATTTCCGCGCTGGACAGCTAGGCTGATCCGTGGCGCAAAAAATGTATATAAATATGTAATATGACTTTGTCTTGTACCAGCAACGACTGAAATGGCTTAATTAATTAAGTAATTGAATTACCTAATATTTTGTTGTATGCTCAAACAATTTTTGACGATCTCTTTGGTGCAGCAGGCAGGCCTCATGAATGGGATATCCCGAATTGAATTATACGCAGGGTCAATTTAAGATTTTATAATTAGTAAGGGTCTAGTCGCAAGAAGGCGCTGGATTCAGGTGCAGCAAGACCGTAGTGTGAAAGTCTCTAAAAGAGACATATGTCCTGCAGTGGACGACTGGACGTCTATCGGTTGATAGTGATGATGATGATGAAAGGTCTGGTCTGCTGCTGGTAGTCGGTCGTAGTACTGGCACAGCTGTGCTGACAAAAAGCTGTGATAGCCTAGTGGTTAGGACGTCCGCCTTCTAATCGGAGGTCGGGGGTTCGATCCCGGGCACGCACCTCTAACTTTTCAAAATTATGTGCGTTTTAATTAATTAAATATCACTTGCTTTAACGGTGAAGGAAAACATCGTGAAGAAACCCGCATGCCTGAGAGATCTCCATAATGTTTTCAAAGGTGTGTGAAGTCCACCAATCCGCACATGGCCAGCGTGGTAGAATATGACCAAAACCCTTGTCACTCTGAGAGGAGACCCGTGCTCCGTAGTGAGCCGGTGATGGGTTGATCATGATGATGGTGATGATGTGCTGACAAGCGATTTAGCGTCCCAGTGTGATGTCGCATACAAAAAGGATACTTAAAACAATAGGTATTTTTAGATCTCGCATATTTTAAGTTTAGATTTTAGAGATTTCATACAATACTTACCACCAGTAGGAGCCTACAATTTATATATACCCTTTGCTTTGTTAATGTTTTGGTATAAAATCCAATTTTTTTCAGCTTTTGTAGTGTTTTTCTCAAGTGTTCCGGTATGTATGTTCGTTCGATTCGGAAGTCTACCGCTTAGGTAATTAAAATTAGAGCACAAATAATTAAAATTGCCATTCTTTCCAAATTCACATTTTTTACAACAATTAAACGAATGTATATGTTACAATTTCCGAACGTGCGCCTACAGCGCCAACTACGTTAAGAAGCAAAACTAATCAGTTGTCAGACACCTCTCTGCAACGCGTGCACCGCTACAACGCGCAAATAATCGCAAATATGATTCGCACATAATCCGACGCGGAGCGAATCCTCAATTTCGGCAACGTTGTGCCATCAACTCATCAATCATCGCCACCAGTACTTAAAACGCCGCTATGGAGTCCTGCACGGGGTACCCCAAAGGATATCAAGCAGTCCTCGCATCAGCACAACGTTAAGTGACGGTTACATTCGTTACTTCCTGGCCTAAAACTAAATCTACGCAACACACGTGTAAGACAGTAATAACTGAATAATACATGCGACCACGTGCGGCGCGACATACGCCACGTGGACCGAAATGTAGCGATTTTCGTCTTGCTTCTAAAGTTTGTCACGTGTGAATTAACATTATTTTAGGAAAACCGTCGAGAATTCGATTTGTTTTTTACCAGATTTTGTCCACGACGTCCGCGAGGATGTAGGTTCTTATAAATTCCCAGACCTCACCACTGCACCAGAGATTTCATCTAAGCTCTTCGGCTCTTAATTTAATTCTCAAAAGTTCTAAAATCATATATCCATACTAATATTATAAATGCGAAAGTGTGTCTGCCTGTCTGTCCGTCTGCTAGCTTTTCACGGCAATTTTGATGATATAGAGGTAGCTTGCGTACCTACCGGGGAAGGACATAGGCTACTTTTGATCCCGGAAAATCAAAGCGTTCCCACGGGATTTTTAAAACCTAAATCTACGCAGACAAAGTCGCGAACATCATCTAGTCATCAATATATTAAGCACCAGAAAATTCAAACAGCCGATTCTTTGTTCCGAGTCTACTCATAAATTTTATTAGACCAGCAAAAAATCTGTTAGCGAGACAAGGTGACCCGTATTGTGTCACCACAATGCTGTCTGTCCGTCTGTCAGACGTTAGAGGGGGACCTAAGAACTAAGGGCTAAGGTGCATTCAGGTTTGTGCGTTAGATTATTGAAATCGGCCTCCCTTTTGAAATTTTCCAAATGGTCTTTTTTTTCTCGAAGCTCTTTTTCTTTTTTTTTTGAACTATATAGGTAGGTATATCTATACAGGGAGGGTACGCAAGTTATTTTTATTTTATTTTATTTTATTTTCAATCAACAACGATACATACAATATAATTTTACATAATAACCGACTGAAAATAAGGCCAAATAGGATTACAATTTTGTTTTACAGATTACTTAAATAGTTATTAATTATATATTTATAACAGTACGTTTGAAGAGACCAAATAATTTAAACAAGCTTTACAATATAATAATATGAAAATATAAAAGTCAATTAACTAGTAAAAATACCTAGTAGGTGATTCACAACATATGCATGTGTGTGTGTATGTGTGTTATGATTTTACATAAAGACTTTTAGAATATACGTGCAGATCTATGTAAGATGATTATATTCATCATCATCACAACCCATCGCCGGCCCACTACTGAGAACGGGTCTCGTCTCGGAATTTAGCAGGCCATAGTCCATGCTGGCCAATTGCTGATCGGTAGACTTTACGTACCTTGGAGAACATTATGGAGAACTCTCAGGAATGCAGACCGAAGGAGGCCGCGGAGCGCTCTAGATAGCTCTCTCCATCGCCCGCTGAGTGACTCTGAGCTTTCTTGAGAAAGCGAACTATGTGCCCTTATTCAATGACTTCATATTCTTCAGTGCCAAAAAATAATAAAACGGTTACACAGAATGCATACCAGTACCCGTTGTACAAGATTTTACGTCTCACCAAACCAAACCAAATTCGAGAGTCGAAATACTTCCGCGTTACAGTAAACTGGATCTTAAACGCCTTGTTTTAAAGCTCAAGTTTGTCTACACTTCTACAGCCACCGCTCCAAGCGGAAACATTGCGAAATTAAAATCAGTGGCATTGAATATTTGACTTCAATTCAAGGCTGTTTAGGTCCATTTTACTGTAACGCGGAAGTATTTCGACTCTCGAATTTGGTTTCGTTTGGTGAGACGTAAAATCTTGTACTACGGGTACAGACCACTTACATAATAAAGTCCCCTTCATTCGACATCGCCAGTCAAAATGACTTCATAGCTAGCTCCAAAATAATGCGCGGACGCAGACGTCCTTGCCGTACATACTAGAATACCTAAGTTCAGAGCTTCCCAACCTTTAGTTGCGCCTAGTTTAGTCCGTTGTACTATTTCGACCAATTAATGAAGAATAACCAAATATAGCCAAGACACCTATTAAGTTACATCCCAGTTTAATGCCCATCTTACGGCAGATGTAGATTGTTACAAAATTACTATTTTAAGGGGCCCGTACCTCAAAAGGAAAAACGGAACCCTTATAGGATCATTTTGTTGTCTGTCTGTCTGTCTGTCCGTCTGTCTGTCAAGAAACCTACAGGGTACTTCCCGTTGACCTAGAATCATGAACTCTGGCAGGTAGGTAGATCTTATAGCAGACATTCGGGGAAAAATCTGAAAACCGCGAATTTGTGGTTACATCACACAAAAAAAATTAAATTGTGGTCATGAACGAATAATAAGTATTTTCAATTTTCGAATTAAGATAACTATATCAAATGGGGTATCATAATATTATGAAAGGTCTTTACCTGTGCATTCTAAAACAGATTTTTATTTATTTTTATGTATCATAATTTTTGAATTATCGTGCAAAATGTCGAAAAAATACGACTTCATTAACCCTCGTTGCGCGAGCCTGACTTGCACTTGGCCGGTTTTTTTATTATTCGATTACAAGTTAGTTCTAGACAGCGATCTCACGTGGTGTGTGATGTGATGATGCAGTATAAAATGGTAGCGGGTGCGGTACCCATATCGGTTTCTACACGGCATTGTACCGGAACACTAAATCACTTGGCATCACGGCTTTGCTGGTAGGGTGGTAAGTAGCCACGACCGTATAGCTTCGCACCAGACCAGACCAATTAAAAAATACCTTCTCTGTACCTTCTTCTCAATCGTTCATTCTTGACTGAGTGGTCGTGGCTATGAATTCTTCACTGCTGCTCGTGCGATCTCCCTCCAGCGACTTCTATTGTTGGCATTATGTGCACACACGGAGACAGGCGTGTTTGTTGCAGGTCCGTCCACCTAGTTGGGGAACGCCCACGTGGACGTGTGCCCTCCATTCGACCTTGTACCACGAGGTGTTCGATGGTAACACTCTTCCTTGTAATGTGCCCTAAGAACATGAGGATTCGCAATTGTACTAGTGACGAAAGCCTTTGATTTATTTTCTGTTATTTGTTCATGTTTTTTATTCTAAATAAAATAGAACACTTGTATATGATTCTTGTTATTTAATCAGACTTATAATATTAGATTAGCGAAACTCGAAAAGACATGCGCCTCTGCTGGACAACAACAAAAGTATGTGTATTGCCATCTTCAATTTTATTTACATTATCTAACTGGTTTTACGGCTCTGGGTTCTACCCTTTTAATTTAGATTTTTGTTACATTATTTCAACATTTTCAGTTCTTTGAGGATGGAGACGTTTGTACGATGTACCTGGAATGGTGCAAATGAATGATATTAATTTGATTTGATATATAGTTTGCCTCCCGACAGGCCCCACACAAAGTTTTAGGACCACTGGCCCCCCAACTCTTGATTTTTTACTTCGCCGGATCGTCAAAAGACTTCCAGACTATTATGCGCTTCTGGGAACCAAACCCCGTACAGACGTTAGGGTAGGTCACTCTGACTTTGAGGTCACCTTGCCGGTCATCGACCCGTTATCCTTGGGCCTTAGAAACCATGACTAGGGAGCTGGCGGTAGACATTTTACGGGATTTTTTTTAAATAGAGATAGCGAGCAAACGAGCAGGCCCTGATGTTAAGTAATTACCGCCGCCAATGAACATTTGCAGCACCAGAGGAACCGCCGATGCGTTGCCGGCCCCTTAGGAATCTGTTGGTCCGCCCCTTGAATAACCTCATGTTGTAATCTAAAGGGAACATCGCCAAAGGGAGTTGATTCCACAGTTTGCATGTGCGTGGAAAAAAGGATCTGGCACAACGGGTGGTCGAAGTGCTCCAGAAATCCAGGTGGAAATTCTGAAGTTTTGATCATTAAAACCTCTAAATTCATATTCTGGTATTACCTAAATCTATTATTATTAATAACTAAAGGAACTAAATCATTTAATACCACCACAGAATACCACCTATGTTTAATAGGTACTCACATCTGGCAGTTTTGATCAATTTGATTCACTTTGAGGCTGTGATAGCCTAGTGGTTAGGACGTCCGCCTTCGAATCGGAGGTCGGGGGTTCGATCCCGGGCACGCACCTCTAACTTTTCGGAGTTATGTACGTTTTAATAAATTAAATATCACTTGCTTTAACGGTGAAGGAAAACATCGTGAGGAAACCTGCATACCTGAGAGTTCTCCATAATGTGTTCAAAGGTGTGTGAAGTCTATCAATCTGCACATGGCCAGCGTGGTAGACTATGGCCAAAACCCTTGTCACTTTGAGAGGAGACCCGTGCTCTGCAGTGAGCCGATGATGAGTTAATCATGAATCATAATATTATATCAAAATCTGCCGCCAGCTCCCATACTTCTTTTAGTGTCGCCTGTCGTTAGGCGATTTTTTATAAATAGGGCGAGAATTCGTCTGTCTGGGCTTAGAACCTGGTCTTTGAATGCGTCTGGAAGTTTTGTTAGTATAGGTCGAGACCGGAAGCTTTCAACTCTTATTTTGGTGATGATGAAAGGGAAAGCGTTTATTTACTTTACTCGTTCCAGCAACGCGCAGGACTGCAAATACATGGCATAATATTGTTTATCAAATCATGTATGGTATAATAATATCGTAAATTGATCTCTTGAAAAGAGCAACCGCCGAGTTTCTTGCTGGTTGTTCTCAGTAGGAACGGGATTCTGAACCAGTGGTAAATTAAACTATATGACGATTCAAAAGCACTTGTAAAAGTTTACTTGAATAAAAATATATTCTAACCCCAAAACAAAACCGGCCAAGTGCGACTCAGACATCGCCTTCGAACGAGGGTTCCGTATTACAGTCGTAGTTTTTCGACATTTTGCACGATAAATCAAAAACTATTATGCATATAAAAATAATTAAAAATCTGTTTTGGAATGTACAAGTAAATCCCTGTCATACGATACCCCACTTGGCATAGTTATCTTACTTTGAAAATTGGAAATACTAATATATTTGTTCATGAACACATTTTAATTTTTTCTTCTGTGATGTAACTACAAATTCACGGTTTTTGGATTTATTCCTTTACTTGTGCTATAAATCAATGGGAAGTACCCTATAGGTTTTCGTGACAGACACGACGGACAGACGGACAGACCAGACAGACAACACTAGTGATCCTATAAAGGTTCCTTTTTTCCTTTTGAGGTACGGAACCCTAAAAAGAATGGATTGCTCGTCAAGCATCATAATAATATACTAATAGGGGCCAGTTGAACTCTACTAGGTACAGTACGCGGCCAAAAGTGATGAACATCGATCTTTAGGAGATAGCAGATTTGTAGAGCACTGTCTCTGTCGTTGAGAACGACAAAACGTCATATGGGTATGAGTCACAGAGACAACGCTCTACAAAGATAAAATGTTCAATTCATTTCCCTTATCTCCTCTCTTTTCCTAATCCTTCGATCCTAAGATGTCTATGCAATTATATTAATTTGTATGATATTAAATTATAATGTATTTCTAACATCAATGTTTAATGTTTTAACTGTCATGATATTATTAATTGTTATATTTCCTTTATGTTAAACTAAAATCATACTAATTGTCCATGAATGTATAAACTAACAACTTGTGTTGTCCTTGTGAGGTCTAGGTCTAACAAAGGATAGAAAGAAAAGTCTCTCATAAAAGGAATTCAAGAACCAAAGTACAACGATGTTTTCTCCACTGAATTGACATTGGCGGAATTATTGCGGACAACAAAACCGCAGTACACAGAGCCATAGACAAGAAAAGAAGAAGAAGATAAAATGACATTCTATAGGCCGATGTTCATCACTTTCGGCCGCTTACTGTAGGTATAAACAATTACAATGAACGTTAGGCAGAGATACGTCCGTTTAATTCCTATGACCTAAGTGTAACAGGACAACCAGTCTAGACGGTATTCCAGGAAGGCTGGGTCGATGCAAGGTAAACTGACTCATAACACGGTGTATTGCGTCATACTTTTGCATAAATGAAACTTATTATTCGTATGGTTTTATTATGATTATGTTGTGTTAGGTCACTTTTGTTATAATGTAGAGGTTATAATACCTACGTATTAATAGATACTAACTGATGCCCGCGACTTCGTTCGCTTGGAATTTGATTTTCCGGGATAAAAAGTAGCCTATGTCACTCTCCAGGTCTTAGACTATACCCATGCAAAAAATCACGGCGATCCGTTGCTCCGTTGCAATGTGATTGAAGGATAAACCAAAAAACCAGTAAACCAATAAATTGTTGTGTCATAGTGCTTTTTATCCCTGAAAATCAAAGAGTTCCCACGGGATTTTTAAAAACCTTAATCCACGCATACGAAGTCGCGGGCATCAGCTAGTCTTCTATATATATATATAAAAGGAAAAGGTGACTGACTGACTGACTGACTGATCTATCAACGCACAGCTCAAACTACTGGACGGACCAGGCTGAAATTTGGCATGCAGATAGGTATTATGACGTAGGCATCCGCTAACAAAGGATTTTGAAAAATTCAACCCCTATGGGGGTCAAATGGGGGTTTGAAATTTGTGTAGTCCACGCGGACGAAGTCGCGAGCATAAGCTAGTCTACAATATAATTAAATAAGCTAGTAGGTAAAATAATATAATTATTTATAAGAAACGTAGCGTAGTTACATATTATTGAGTACATCAAGTATGTAACTACATCAGATATGTATATCCTCGACGACCTCACTGGCGCAGTGGTGAGCACTGTGGTCTTAATAGTGGGAGGTCCCGGGTTCAATTCCTGGCAGGGGTTTGGAATTTTATAATTTCTCTGGTCAGGTCTGGTGGGAGGTTTCGGCCGTGGCTAGTTACCACCCTACCGGCAAAGCCGTGCCGCCAAGCGATTTAGCGTTCCGGTACGATGCCGTGTAGAAACCAAAGAGGTATGGGTTTAATAAAAAACTGCCATACCCCTTCCAGGTTAGCCCGCTATCATCTTAGACTGCATCATCACTTACCACCAGGTGAGATTGCAGTCAAGGGCTAACTTGTATCTGAATAAATAAATTAATAAATTAATAAAATATAAATATAAAAGCCCCTAAAAAAAAAGAAAAAAAAGTTAAGTACATCAAGTAGGTAGGTAATAGGTATACAAAGCTCTCATCCGCACAAAGAGTACCTACCTAGGTATTGCATAACTCAGTGTGAGTCAGTGTCATTGTCATGAGATCCCCCCTAAGGTTAGGGGCGTAGGGGGGGAGCGTCGCGACGTATTATGACTCACTCTTCCAGTTATTCGCGTCCTTTCCACTTTTATTAGTCGTATATAATGCTAAAAGCTAAAAGTAAGTACAAAAGGATGCTGACGTTGCATAGAAGCAACCGTCTGAGCTTTCAGTTACCCACAAGTTGGTGTAGTGTACATCGATTATCTTGTAACTTTTTTGGTTCCGTACCTCAAAAGAAAAATGGAACCCTTATAGGATCACTTTGTAATCTGTCCGTCGTGTCTGTCAAGAAAACCCATAGGATACTTCCCGTTGACCTAGAATCATGGAATTTGAAAGTAGGTATATCTTACAGCACAAGTAAAGCATTTTAAGTTGTGGCGTGATTGAAGGACAAATTCAATAATAGTCATTAGCAGTGGCGTGCACAGAGTTTGAAGCCAGGGTAGGCATTAGTTAGGTAGGAACCTGTTTAATGGCAGTTCATAATGAAAAGTATGCATTGAGCTATTACAACTGGGGTAAGAGTACATTTATGCCTCTATGACCTGCACGCCACTGGTCATTAGGTAGTTATAGTACGCGACAGGTCGAGATAGCAATGGGGGCCTGAGGCGGGAGGACTCTCCGCACACACGCAAGTCACCCGCGCTCGCCCGCACCGGATTAGCGCGCGGGCTGTGCGGGTATCCGGGGCGATCCCTCCCCGATTGCCATCTCGACCTGTTACGTACTAGACCTAGGTGGGTATTAATTTCAATTTCAATTTCAATTTTCATTTATTGCATTTCCATAACTCATTACATCATATTAAGCATGTACAAAGTATTATGGATACCCAGTTTGGGTGTCGCAATTTGGTCCTTAGACCTTGGTAGGGAGACCGATATTATTATTTATTTTTATGTTCGTCGTTTAGGAAATCATTTTTCCTAAGATTTAACAAACAGATAAATAGACGTGAAAGAAAACATCTAAGAAATATAATTCATAACATAAAATATTCATAACTGATAGTGTTATCAGTGTGTCACCCCGTTGCCGATATATCGTTACTTTACAGCTGTAAACCCACGATTATCGATCTAAATCAACCATTGACTCATAGATCACTGATTAGTGCAATTTTGACTAATTTCTATCGATTAATCAATAATGATAACTAAGGTTATTGTTTTTAAATGTTGTGCAAGGATTTTTTAATACGGATTAAATACAACAAACTATAATTGAAGTAGGTAAAATGTAATAGCATAATCTATAACTTTTTCATTTGTTTAGAATCTGATCCAACTTCTGATGTCGGCTAAGGGTAGTCTAAGATGATAGCGGGCTAACCTGGAAGGGGTATGGCAGTTTTTATTAAACCCATACCCCTTTGGTTTCTATACGGCATCGTACCGGAACGCTAAATCGCTTGTCGGCACGGCTTTGCCGGTAGGGTGGTAACTAGCCACGACCAAAGCCTCCCACCAGACCAGACCAGAAATTTAGAAATTATAAAATTCCAAACCCCTGCCAGGAATCGAACCCGGGACCTCCCACTATTAAGACCACAGCGCTCACCACTGCGCCAGGGAGGTCGTCGTTTATATATCTTCTTTATGTATAAAATACAAAGTCCTGACTGACTTACTGACTGACTTACCTATAGTTATATCAACGCACAGCTCAAACCGCCTGGTCCTATAGAGACATGAAAATTTGAGGGTGCGTTCTTTGTAAAGAGTAGGTATCCATTAAGAAAGGATTTTTCGAAATTAATGGGTTAAATAGAGGACGACAGTTTGTATGAAAATTTGTCATTTTCAAGTTATTTGCATGAAAATTGGTATTTGGATTTTAGGTCCCAAATGAAGAAATATGTGTTTCAGGATTTTTGGAAATTCAACCCCCACCCCGATTTTCTAAATTCCAAGTTGAAATTTAGAAAATCAAGGTGGGGGTTGAATAATTAATTAATAATTAATCATTCATTCATAGCTGCCCTGGCGAACTTCGTTCCGCCTAACAGTCGATTCAAATTTTATAATTTTTTCTCTCCGTAAGAACTATCCTCGTTATTAACAAGGAATATTATAAAAAAAGAATAAGCGAAATCGGTTCAGCTGTTCTCGAGATTTGCGATCAGCAACACATTTAGCGATTCATTTTGATATTATAGAATGAACATAGAGACTAGTTGACCCGGCGAACTTCGTACCGCCTAACAGTCGAAAAAAATCATGAAAAAGATTTCAGGATTTTTTTAAATTTTTCTCTCCTTAAGAACCATCCTCGTACTTCAAGGAATATTATCAAAAATAATAAGCGAAATCGGTTCAGCTGTTCTGGAGATTTGCGATCAGCAACACATTTAACGATTCATTTTTATATATAGAAAAAAGATAGATAGAGATTATAAACTAAATCATTTACGCACCTATTAAGTAAGCAATATATTTAAAACAGTATATTTAAATAACCGCGGATAAAAACAAGTGTATAAATCAATGTAATTACGTAATTTGCTGATTGAATCCACAAAACCGCAGAGTCGGTCGTAACTCGCACCTGAAGGCAAAATCGTTGCTCTAACTAAAGAAATAATTACTATACAAATTATTAATTTACCATGTAGGTACAATATTATAAATATTCATAAAACTTTGATAGAGAAACTGAATAAGCCATAATTAATCATTAATAATCTAAATATATAAAAGGAAAAGGTGAGACTAATCTATCAACGTACAGTCCCGTGGGTACTCTTTGATTTTCCGGGGAAAAAAGTAGCCTATGTCACTCTCTGGTCTTTAGCTATGCGCATGCAAAAAAACCGGTCAAGTGCGAGTCAGGCTCGCGCAACGAGGGTTCCAATACAGTCGTATTTTTTCGACATTTTGCACGATAATTCAAAAACTATGATGCATAAAAATAAATAAAAATAAAAAAAGTTTTAGAATGTACCTACAGGTGAAGACCTTCCATATGATACCCCACTTGATATAGTTATTTTACTTCGAAAATGGAAAATACTAATTATTAGTTTATGACAACAATTTTTTTTTTGTGTAATGTTCAACAAATTCACGGTTTTCAGATTTTTCCCCGAATGTCAGCTATAAGACCTACCTACCTGCCAAATTTCATGATTCTAGGTCAACGGGAAATACCCTGTAGGTTTCTTGACAGACAGACAACAAAGTGATCCTATAAGTCACGTCGACCCGTTACTCCGTTGCGACGTTATTGAAGGACAAACAAACACAATTTTGCATTTATGTTATATGGGTACTGGGAAGTGATGTACAAAGGAACTACATGTTACCTATACCTGCCTATATTAATTAATTATTTGTTAGTAAGTGTAGATGTATGACGAAACCCAGGGTTCACGGATCCGATACCCGATTGTCCTACGCTTGGGAATTGGCGCAATCGAATAATATTATATAGGGCATACACAATGTACACAATCGTTACGAAATACTCGAGTTAACTCGATTACCGAATCGAGTGTAAACGCATATTTGGTAATATGACCTAATTCGCACCAACTGATAAGCGAGCGATAACATTTTGTAATAAATATTTTGTAACTATTCTGTGTGCTATGAGACTGAGCTGAATTCATTTTTAATGTTAATTAACTTTTACAGAGTTCCGTACTGCAAAAGTAACAAACGGAACATGCGAAATACTACCCGTATCGCTATCACTACCCATATTATAAATGCGTATTGTGTGTTTGTTTGTTGGTAGATGAGCTCACGGGAAAATGCTAGTTTTATTTTAAATAATATGACGGTGCTTTTCTAAGTATAAACTGAGTTTATAAATATTATTATAATATGCATAACGCCCGCGGCTTCGTCCAGGCGGATTTAGGTTTTTAAAAATCTCGTGGGAACTTATAGATTTTCCGGGATAAAAGTAGCTTATATCAGTCCCCAGGATGCAAGTTGTCCTGTACCAAATACTCAGATGATGTCTGCAACATCATCCATATAGATCAATGTTTTTAAAAATCCCATGGGAATTCCGGGACAAAACTAGCCTATGTTCGTCCCCAAGATATAAGCTAACTTTGTACCCGCCAAATCGTTTGAACAGATGGGCCGTGAAAATGTAGCAGACAGACAGACAGATAGTCACACTTTCGCATATTTTATGATATTAATTATGGATGTTTAATCAGAACATATTATATTCAGGTTCGGATATAAAATCGCCTCAGCAAGGCCTCGCCTGCCCTAGTTAGCTGTACCGCCAAGTTGCGGCGCGGCACCCTTGCATAACCGGTGAACTATTTCGATATCATACACTATTTGTTAACCTACTTAAATCCACATCGATTAGCTCACGGGAACGAATGGGCCGTGAAAGGCTAGCAGACAAACAGACAGACACACTTTCGCAATTATAAGCAGTACCCTTATTATAAATGCGAAAGTGTGTTTGTTTGTTGGTTTATTGGTTTGCTGGTTTGTCCTTCAATCACGTCGCAACGATGCAACGGATTGACATGATTTTTTGCATAGGTATAGATAAAGACCTGGAGAGTGACATTTTATGACTTTTTATGCCGGAAAATGAAAGAGTTCCCACGGGATTTTTAAAAACCTAAATCCAAGTGGACGTAGTCGTGGGCATCAGCTAGTAAATGGATGTTCTAATCGGAACAAAATATATGGTTCGTATATAAAATCGGCTCAGCAAGGCCTCGCCTGCCCTAGTTAGCCGTATCTAAGCCAAGTTGCGGCACCCTTGCATAACCGGTGAACTATTTCGATATACTACACTATTGTTAGTGCGTTTGGGTAATTGTGAACACACAGTGTTTATATTATAATATTTTATTCGCTTTAAACATAAGGACCTGTAATTGTAGTTAATTTAGAATTAGTAATCAGGAGAGATTTTATGCTTTAAAGATTTTTATGTACGTTTAGTTTTTTTTTTAAATGAATAAACTGGCCAAGTGCGAGTCACACAGTCACCGAAGGTTTCGTACTCGGGTTTTTTTTCGACATTTTGCACGATAAATCCAAACTACTATGCATAAAAATAAATAAAAATCAGTTTTAGAATGTACAGGCCTTTTCATATGATACGGGATACCCCACTTGGTATAGTTATCTTACTTTGAAAATTGAAAACACTAATTATTTGTTAATGAACTCATTTTTTTTATGATGCAACCACAAATTCATGGTTTTCGGATTTATTCCTCTAGTTGTGCTATAAAACCTACCTAATTGCCAAATTTCATGATTCTAGGTCAACGGGAAGTACCCTGTAGGTTTCTTGACAGAGAGACAGTCAGTCAGACAGACAGACAGACAGACAGACAGACAGACAGACAGACAGACAGACAAACAGACAGACAACAAAGTGATCCTATAAGGTCCGTTTTTCCTTTTGCGGTACGGAAATTTTACTTTTGTAATGACATTCAAAAAGTGTACTCCCTTGTACAAGTTAGCCCTTGATTGCAATCTCACCTGGTGGTAAGTGATGATGCAGTCTAAGATGATAGCGGGCTAACCTGGAAGGGGTATGGCAGTTTTTATTAAACCCATACCCCTTTGGTTTCTACACGGCATCGTACCGGAACGCTAAATCGCTTGGCGGCACGGCTTTGCCGGTAGGGTGGTAACTAGCCACGGCCGAAGCCTCCCACCAGACCAGACCAGAAATTTAGAAATTATAAAATTCCAAACCCCTGCCAGGAATCGAACCCGGGACCTCCCACTATTAAGACCACAGCGCTCACCACTGCGCCAGGGAGGTCGTGATTTACTTTGAATAAAATATTTGATTTTGATTTTGAACCCTAAAAAAAAGTTTAACTGGTGTCAAATACATTTCTCTATTGTTCTGACCTTAGTAGGGCTGTAAGGTTAGCCGGAAGTGGTAGGTAAGGTCACGCCATGTAATATGTATGCAGTACCAATCGGAAGTACACGCCTATTTTCCTACACAAGGTGCATACCAGCATGATGTAACACAAGGTGAGACTGAAGGAAAAAGGTTTGTTATTTTGTTTATGCCTACCTACTTATAAGGCCTCATTTACGGAGACGCGGGGCGTTGCACGTCGCGTGTGGTGTGGCGTCTTGCGGCGCTTCATACGTTTTTTTGTTTACGGTGAGGCGGTGCGTGAAGCGGCACTTAGCATCGCACGCGTTATCACAAACATATGGCAATATACGATGTTGTTCATAGAGATGCAAGGCGGGAAGAGTGGCGGTGCCCACCGCTGTGCCCGCGGCGAATCCTTAAAGCATGTAGCGTTGCACCCGGCGGGCATCGCGCGATTTCCAAATAAAGACTGGCAGAAGGTTTTGCTGCGGGCATCGCTTTATCGAGAATTGCCGCCGCGTGCGCCGCCACGATGAACGCCGCGTGGGACGCGTACGCGCCTACTTCCCCATATGTTTTAAATTCAGTGCGGTGCGGGCCGCGCCGCCCATCGCAACGCGCGACGCCCCGCGTCTCTGTAAACGAGGCCTTTTTTTTCCGTACCCACCGCGGCGCGGGTACCATCGCGGGACCCTATTGCTAAAAGCCTCTGCTGTGTATAATGGGTTGTGAAAGTATTAGTATATTTTCACAGAATGTTTACCTACCTATTTCTTGAACTTGACTATACCATGAAAATGCTGTACTAGGTAATAGGTATTGTACCATCGCCGGCTCACTACAGAGCACGATTCTCCTCTCAGAATGAAAAGGATTTTGGTCAAAGTCTGCCACGCTGGCCAAATGCGGATTGGCAGACTTCACACACCTTTGAGAATTTATGGAGAACTCTCAGGCATGCAAGCGTCCTCACGATGTTTTTCCTTCACCGTTAAAGCAAGTGATATTTTAATTACTTAAAAATGCACATATCTCCGAAAAGTTAGAGGCCGGGATCGAATTTCCGACCTCCGATCAGGAGGCGGACGTCCTAACCACTAGGCTATCATGACTGCTTTGCCAACATCTTCTACCATTAGGTAATTATCACAGTCAATCGCGAACTGGTATATAATTATTAAAAACTAGCTTATGCTCGCGACTTCGTCCGCGTGGACTTCATAATTTCAAATCCTTATTTCACCCCCTTAGGGGTTGAATTTTCAAAAATCCTTTCTTGGCGGATGCCAAATTTCAGCCCGATCCGTCCAGTAGTTTTAGCTGTGCGTTGATAGATCAGTCAGTCAGTCAGTCACCTTTTCCTTTTAATATATTTAAAGAGTAACATTTAATAATAAATATCTCCTCGTATTATTAATTACAATGTCATATTATTATAATGGCTATTAATAGCAAAGATAATGTGGTATAGCCATGAACAAAGTATTGATAGTGATATAAAAATAACACTCTACTCTTGATGATTGCTGCATAATGTTAATAATTATGTCGAAATTATCAATGTTTTTGCAATTTTGCACACAAACTAATTGTAATTATCAACCATCATCATCATCAACCGATAGACGTTCACAGCTGGACATAGGTCTCCTGTAGGGACTTCCACACGCCACGGTCTTGCGCCGCCTGAATCCAGCGGCCCCCTGCGACTCATCTGATGTCGTCCGTCCACTTAGTCAGGGTCTTCCAACACTGCGTCTTCCGGTACGAGGTACATACATACACCATACTTAATATGTATTATAAATGCGAAAGTGTGTCTGTCTGTCTGTCTGCTAGCTTTTCACGGCCCAACAGTTCAACCAATTTTGAAATTTCAATTTTGAATTTTGATGAAATTTGGTACAGTTAGCTTACATCCCGGGGATGGACATAGGCTACTTTTTATCCCGGAAAATTAAAGAGTTCCTACGGGATTTTAAAAAACCTAAATCCACGCGGACGAAGTCGCGGAAAATTTAAAAATTATAAAGCTACTTTTTATCCCGGAAAATTAAAGAGTTCCTACGGGATTTTAAAAAACGTAAATCCACGCGGAAGAAGTCGCGGAAAATTTAAAAATTATAAAATTTCTTTCCCCTACCGAGAACCCGGGGCCTCCCATTAATAAGACCACAGCGCCAGGGAGGTCGTCAAAAATCATTTATTAAAAACGGTTGAACCGTTGAGTAGTTTTTTTTTCATTTTTTTATAACTTGTATGTTTGACAAGTGATGTGACGGCTACCTCCAACGTGGTGGTCGGAGACGTTCTTAAACTTTTTTTTTCGTATTTGAGTGTGTCATATTATATTCAACTTGATACCTTTACGCGTTCCTGAGAAAAATGCTCTTGACAAACAGACAGACAAACACAACGAAGTGATCCTACAAGGGTACATTTTTCCTTTGGAGCCGTAGCTCCAAAAACTCTCAAAAGAAAAAAAGAAAAAAATAGTAGAATTTTTGCCACTCCACTCATACCTATGTATATTAGCATGTGTGCACATACACGTCGGCCTTAACATAACGCAAAGTGTGTCAAAACGCACAGATCGACAATTTGTGACGCAACTCCGCAATTGACGAGTCGCTTGTGAAATCCAAAGGATGCGAGCTCCTATTCGCACATTCGACTGAATATCAAATCGACCGTGTATATTTTACTACCTGATCCTATCTGAATCTAACGACCTCCCTGGCGCAGTGGTAAGCGCTGTGGTCTTATTAGTGGGAGGTCCCGGGTTCGATTCCTGGCAGCGATTTGGAATTTTATAATTTCTAATTTTCTGGTCTGGTCTAGTGGGAGACCTAGTACGGTCCGATGCCGGTACGATGCCGTGTAGAAACCAATGGGTTTAATAAAAACTGCCATACTCCTTCCAGGTTAGCCCGCTCCCACCTTAGACTGCATCGTCACTTGTCATCAGGTGAGATTGCAGTCAAGGGCTATAACTATCTGAATAAAAAATAAAAAAATCTGCGCAAATGTAATTTTTGAAAATAAGTAAGAAGGTGGAACATCCAAAAACCCTGAAACATTTTTTAGATTTCTATTTAGTTACATTGCTTGAATTTTGACCGAAAGCTTAAATTTTAATTTTCATGGATGTAACTTCAAAAATGGCGGATTTTCATGCAAACTTGCATCCCCTATTTAACCCTCTTGAGGCGTTGCCCTAACAAAACGCGATTACGCAATCATCGCAAGTTCGCGCGAGTTTTACTCGTACGAACGCGCAATCAAACATACTGATCTCGAAAAGGCACAGACCACCACCTATAGACGCCTAATAGCCGGACACCCCGATCGCCAAGCTTAGGCTGTTGCTTAGCATAAAAGTCGGCCCACACGCGTTCGGTACCCTCATTCCGCACATCGTATTGATCACGTGACTTTTGAGTCCACCAATCACAACAAAGCATTCTCCCCTGTCCCCCGCCAACATTTTACGATATTGTTTTCATGCAAAACCTTGTATGTGCGTATTCTTGAGGTTGAATTCTCTGTGCGAAGAATCCATTGATGTTGGAATCCCCCTCTACTTGATGAAGCATGTGGGCGGGGCAGGCGAGCCGCGGATATGAGCAAACGCTCATATCAAAGTCTTTTGAGCACATTACTATGGGCCATTTTTGCCCAATTGTCACCGTGATTAGAGCTGCCGTACAAAACTCGAAAAGAAGCCGAGTTTTACTGTAATTATAAGTCGTAATGCGAAATAAAAATGTGAGTCCGGGTAAATAAAGGAATTTCTTTCGTCCATAAGATAAAAATCTACTAAAATATTTGTAGCTCGAGGCATAATCTCGAAAAATTATATCGGTTGACAATGTTAAGAGCGTTCATACACAATTACCAATTTTTTAGGAATTATTCATGTGCGAAGTGCTACAGATATTAGGAGTAATACCGAACAAAAAGGTTGAAATATTTAAGAACAAGCCTTTCTTAAAGATCTATTGCTAATGAATTATTAATTTTATTGAAAAATAATAATCCTATCAAATCCTTATTCTTGCGGAAGACGTTTACTAATTATACGATTTTGAGTGCGACTTTAGTCCGACAGTGCGTCTTTAGTTAACATATAACCACGAAAAACACATATAATAAACACATTCTCGGGTTATTTCTAACATACAAAAAATACAGTGATATCAAAACTCAGTCTTTCACACGGTAAATACTCATAGCCCCGTTTGTTTTAGTGGTTTACTAAAACATCGGAAACACACGAGTATCTCGTAATGCCTACAATAAGAGAAGATATACATAGCAATGCTAAGAAACATAAGGCTAAGCTATCCATACGAATACCTCCATACGAATAGTCTGACAGTGTCACTTAGAAGAATATAAGAACTGTCTTGTGGGCACTAAACCCACCGAAAGCCTTATGAGAAGAGTTTTTCGATGGAATGACCCTCTCCCAACTCTTGACACACTCATAAAAATACCAATGACTGATTACAGATGACCTAGAAATATCAAAACAAAAAAAGAACTGTGCAGTTATGCATGCTTCTTGACAGTCAGTATGGTATTTTAGTAAATCCTACTAAATCACTGGCTACTTTTGAAATTGGCCCAGCTACGAAATTTCGTAGCTGTGCCAATTTCAAGTCTTCCAATCATAGCTAATGATGATCACGTATCGTGGTCAAGCAGAGCAAACTTTCCGTCTGCGTAAAAGTGAAAACTCTAGGGCAACAAGATTATAAAGATAGCCAGACGTGAAAAACTGACTAGGATACCCTTAAGGCTCTTGAAAACTATCAGACAGACGGTTACGAAACAAAAAATGTTCGACACCTTGGGTCACTGGTGATTTGTGAACCAGTGAAAAAAAACTTCACATCCATACAAAATTTATTTTTAATTTTCAAAAGGCTCCCTAGAACATTTTTGTATGGAACTCTTTTTAGACACTTTGCATGTGCACAGAGCTTGAAGGTTTTCTTTCAGAAAAAATATCCTAGAAGTCACAATTGTACAAAATTTATCGGAGTACCTAAATTACAAATTATAGACCTATCTCAGTGCTAACAATGCTTTCAAATGTCATCCAGAAAATTCTGAACAACCAGCCAGCCAGCTTCTTGAATAGACATAACATATTATCTGAGAATCAGTTTGGTTTCCGGAAGGGAAAGTCTACAGAAGATGCCATCAACCTTCTGACTGATCAAATTGTTAATCGTATAGAAGCTAAGAACAAAGTAGTAGGCGTGATTATTGATCTCACCAAGGCTTTTAATACCGTCTCTGTTCCTATTCTTGAGGGCAGATTAGAAGCTATTGCTATAAGGGGATATACACTAAGTATCTTCAAGGATTATCGCTGCGGTCGGGAAAAAAAGATGGCCAGCAAACAAAACAAATTCATATAAAAAAATCTCCTTCATTTTCAAACAAACAAAGAACTTGCGAAGTGGTCCCACGCGTCAACGCTCTTAATTTTGGGCTTGCGTGTGTCGATAATTTTATCGATAGTGTATTTTTGTTTATAAAGGCTAAACATCTTGTAGTACCTATTGTTATAAAAAAGTTTAAGTACTATAGCATAATTTATAGTAGGTAGTAATACAACAATAGTAGATCTATTTTATATAATAAAACTTCGTCCGGCCTGACTGACAGACTGATCTATTTACTATCTAGTCTATCACTATACTTAGAAGAGACCCGTGCTCTGCAGTGAGCCGGCGATGGATTGATCATGATGATGATGGACAACAATAGATTGCATATTTTATACTTTGCCAAAACAAGACAGGTATATCATGGATTGACTAGGTATTCTACAGAATGACTGAATTATAGACATTTCCGGTACCATTATTGATTTTGAAATCGTAAGAACAGGATCTCGGCTGAAGTGAGAAGATTGGTAACTTAGGTAGGTACAGACTGATATTTAACATACATATAAGTCGAGTTGAGAACCTTTTTTCGAAAGTCAGTTAGAAATCGTCATGTATGTAAATAAATTTAAACAATGCCATACCATCTTTAACTGCCCTTTAAGATAGCCAATAATTATGACGTATTGATAATTATTATCGATATCGACTTCCAATTGTTACACATCACTATTTGTCAGTGGCTTGTGTATTGCCAGTGACGTACAAAAATTTTCACAATAATTTAATTAATTATTTTTAAAGTGATTGCTTCGAGCGACATGTACTTTATATAGTGAAACATGTTTTTCAGATGTTTGCACAATAAGCACAATAATTATCAACGCTTGGAACATGATATTAAGAACTGAAAATATTTATTGTGCAAATTTTTATCATAGCTGGCAATACTATACTTGAATGGTACTTCAAAATCAACCCTATCGTTAAGAAGATACAGACGATTTTTGCTTGTAATTTTTTGACCAATAGTAGAGTCGCGATGGCTGTGTGCTGAATACGCGATTCTTTAAGATAGTGTGCAAAGTGGCTCGCGCGGTTTTCATACAAAAGTAACTTCATCAGCGTTCTATAGTATTTATTATTCTAGGGAAGAATCTATCAGAAGTTTTATTTGCAACATATCGTGAACTTTTACAAAATATAGGATTTATTATTTTCGCTTTTTTTGTGGTATCGTATCAGTAATCATCAGTACTTATCACCTGTATTCGTTTTTGATAGCGTTCTGGTTACATCCTGTATTATTTTCTTCGTCCATAATGGGAACTCCTTCCATCAATCATTTGCCAAACACATTGCACATTCGCGCAAAGTTTCAACCATGTTTCAACAATGATAATATCGTAACATAACCGTAACATTCTTTGTGCTTAGTACGAGATTTTATAGCGCACTAACGTTGATCGAATTCGAGCGTCGAAACACAATAACGTCGGAGTAAAATGTTTATTTTACCAAAAGTTTTGGTTTAAAAAAGATCTGTTTTAGAATGTACAGGTGTACCCATTCATATTATACCCCACTTGGTATATTTATCTTACTTTGAAATAAAATATTAATTATTTGTTCATGAACACATTTTAATTTTTTTTGTGATGTGTGTATAGTATAGTATTTTCAATTATCAAGATAACTATAATAAATGAGGTATCATATGAAAGGGCCTTATCTCTACATTCTAAAACAGATTTTTATTTATTTTGCATAAAAGTTTTTGATTTATAGTGCAAAATGTCGAAAAAATACGACTGTAGTACGGAACCCTCGGTGCGCGAGCCTGACTCGCACTTGGCCGGTTTTTTGTAAATAATGAAGCAATTTTCAAGCGAGTGGGAGAATAATCTCATACTAAGTACACTTCCTAAGTATAACTACATAGTTGCACCAAGGACGGTTACAACACAATATAGTATCGACAGTAATAACTTACTGATACCTTATTGAACTGAATAACGCTTGTTTTGCGAACTAATTTTATCTTAATTATGACATTAATTATGCAATAACGTTATCAGAAGCATTATAAACGAGCAACTCACAAGCGTAATTCTTAAGCTATAAAGTCATCATCATCATCATCATCAACCGATAGACGTCCACTGCTGGACATAGGTCTCTTGTAGGGACTTCCACACGCCACAGTCTTGCGCCGCCTGAATCCAGCGGCTCCCTGCGACTCGTCTGATGTCGTCCGTCCACTTAGTGGGGGGTCTTCCAACACTGCGTCTTCCGGTGCGAGGTCGCCATTGCACCTTGGGACTTCAACGTCTATCAGTTTTACAAACTATGTGCCCTGCCCATTGCCACTTAAGCTTCGCAATCCGTTGGGCTATGTCGGTTACTCTAGTTCTCCTACGGATCTCCTCATTTCTGATTTGATCACGTAGAGAAACTCCAAGCATAGCTTTCTCCATCGTCCGCTGAGTGACTCTGAGTTTTCTTATGAGGCCCATATTTAGCGACCATGTCTCGGATCCATGTCATCACTGGCAACACGCACTGTTCGAAGACTTTGGTGTTCAAGCACTGAGGAATTTTGGACAAGAAGACATCTCAAAGCTACAAAGTAATAAAATATTTTAGATCATATTTTGTACTTGTGTTTGATTTGCCAACGCAACACGCCGCGTCTCCAGAAAAGACTCCTATGGAATCACAAGTTTTTGGCGCACAAGAAAGCGCTTGCTGGACGTCGTGAACGCAGACTTGAGAGCGTATAGACTGGGTAAATCGCAGGGTAAAGACCACGCAATGTGGACAGCAAAAAGCAAAATGAAAGCGAACCCTACCTAGGTGGGAAAACGCTAAGTCGAAGAAGAAGGTATCACAACAATTTATACAAAAAGAGAATACTTAGGCACGATATTCTAAAGTGACCATCACTTTCGGTTAGTTCTCTAGGATATCGTTATCCTCTTTTATCAATTCAATTCAATTCAATTTCTTTATTTTGCAGAAACACATAACTTTACATTCTTACAGAGTTAAACAGTTGATATGTTTCGCCTAGCAGAAGGCATGCAAAAGTAAAAATAACATAATTCCTAAACTACCTACTCTAGTAGATATGTATTAAAGAACATTACAATAATTTTAAATAATAGTACCTATAGATTATTGCTTACTTATAGTTAAAAGAATCTATATATATAAAATTCAAAGTCCTGACTGACTGACTGACTGACATAGATATCAACGCACAGCCTAAACCGCTGGTCCTAAAGACATGAAATTTGGAGGGTCTATTCTTTGTGAAGAGTAGGTATCCACTAAGAAAGGATTTTTCGAAATTCCACCCCTAAGTGGGTTTAATGGGGGATGGAAGTTTGTATGAAAGTCGGTCATTTTTCAAGTTATTTGCATGAAAATTGGTATTTGGGTTTTCGGTCACAAATGAAGAAATACGTGTTTCAGGATGTAAGTTTGTATGGGAAAGTTTTATTTATTGTTGATATTATAATTGACTTGAAATTTGGAAAGTACGTTCAGTTTTTAAAGTTATTATCATCAAAGTAGGTACTCGTTTATGGAATCAAAATTCAAATAGGTACCTCTTTAAAAACCTCATCACAGTGCCAAGACGGTCATTAATGTAACGTAATAAAAATATAAATATTATGAGTATTAGTTTACATAACCTCACTGTAAGGCTGTAAGGAGGAAGTGCGGAAACGAACGCCGGACCTCGCGCCAGCCTTCACCTCCGATAGATCGTTGATTAACAATGACATTACGTGTAACTGATTATAATTGAGTATTAGCTGTTGCTATAAATAGATACTTGTGTAAGATTTACTACCACCTATCTACTTACCTAAATGTAATAGGTTATAATATAGCTGCCTTTCCTACGACTCCGACTGCAGAACATAATTATAGAAATAATTATTAATTAAAGCTTGAGCCTCGATAGCTCAACGGTTATAGGAGTGGACTGAAAACCGAAAGGTCGACGGTTCAAACCCCGCCCGTTGCACTATTGTCGTACCTACTCCTAGCACAAGCCTGACACTTAGTTGGATATGAATAGAATAGAATTTATTTTATTCAAGTAGACTTATTACAAGTGCTTTTGAATCGTTAACTAGTTTAATTTAAAGGAAAGGCGAATATTAGTTATTTACCATGGCTAATATTCTTTAAAAAAAAAGATTATAATTGAGTATTAGCTGTTGCTATATATTTAGACACTTGTGTAAGATTTACTACTTTTTTTTTTTTTTTTTATTCAGATACAAGTTAGCCCTTGACCGCAATCTCACCTGATGGTAAGTGATGATGCAGTCTAAGATGATAGCGGGCTAACTTGGAAGGGATATGGCAGTTTTTATTAAACCCGTACCCCTTTGGTTTCTACACGGCATCGTACCGGAACGCTAAATCGCTTGGCGGCACGGCTTTGCCGGTAGGGTGGTAACTAGCCACGGCCGAAGCCTCCCACCAGACCAGACCAGAAATTTAGAAATTATAAAATTCCAAACCCCTGCCAGGAATCGAACCCGGGACCTCCCACTAATAAGACCACAGCGCTCACGACTGCGCCAGGGAGGTCGTCTTAGTACCTAGTACCTACGTATGGTTCGTGACAGGTCGAGATAGCGATCGGGGTATGAGGCGGGAGACGCGCTCCGCACACCCGCACAGTCCCCGGTGCGGGCAAGGACGGATGACATGCGGATGTGCGGGGTGTACCCCGATCGCCATCTCGATCTGTTGCTCATAACTTACGAACGACTGCACCAAATTGGATAATTCTTTTTTGTGTTCATTAATCACCTTCTTTCACACTGAGAGGAGACCCGTACTCTGTAGTGAGCCGGCGATGGGTTGTTAGTAAGTAAGTAATGAAAATCCTTACATCCGACAAATAATTCCGACTTCCCTTCGCGACGGCATGTAGCCCGCAGCCTGAGGTAACGTTACGCAAGCCTCAAGGATACGGGTCGGTTGCGCCACGCAAATGTCTAGCGAAGGAGCGGCGGCGTGTCAAGGCGCCAGTTCCTTTCGATCTTGGGCAATGGGAACCCGCCAAATGCCAGATTGTACTTGCCACTTGGATTAGGACCGCTTTTTTACATGCTTTTTAACCGACTTCAAAAAAAGGAGGAGGTTCTCAATTCGTCGGAATTTTTTTTTTTTTTTTTTTTTTTTTTTTTTTTTATTTTTTATGTATGTTCCCCGATTACTCAAAAACGCCTGGACCGATTTTGAAAATTCTTTTTTTGTTTGAAAGGGTATACTTCAAAGTTGGTCCCATTTCAATTTGGTGAAGATCTGATGAACATCTTCGAAGATAGATACTGGAACTCCTCAACGGATAAGAGTAAATTGCTCGCGATCAGTGTAATAGCTTAGTAAACAGTAGATTTTTAACCAGTCATAGCATAATTCCATGGGGCCACTAAAAATTGTGAAATAAAAAATTTTTACAAAAAAAATAAAAACCGACTTCGTTACATAAACACTAAAAATTGAAAAATAATTTAATTTATTACCGAATATATTATGTATACAAGAGTTAATATAGTTCCATAATAATATTTTTTGGGGTCGGTGCCAATGAGGTGCCATTGTGGAGTCCCATAAAAATATGAAGTTTAGACGATTCGCGCAGCTAAAGCTAATTGGCACCGGCACCAAAAAGTATTATTATGGAACTATATTAACTCTTGTATACATAATATATTCGGTAATAAATTAAATTATTTTTCAATTTTTAGTGTTTATGTAACGAAGTCGGTTTTTATTTTTTTTGTAAAAAATTTTTATTGTATTGAAGTTACCACACTTTGACTTACTGTGTGTTAGGTTTAATGTTTACTAGCTAATATTCTTTTTTTTTTAATCTTGCGTACTGTACCTAATAACTCCACGCGGACAAAGTCGCAAGTACGTTGTCTAGTAATCCAATAATCATAATAAATACCTAATTCAAATCTTCTAAATATATAAAAGAAAAAGGTGACTGACTGACTGTTTGACTGACTGATCTATCAACGCACAGGTCAAACTACTGGACGGATCGGCCTGAAATTTGGCATGGAGATGGCTATTACGACGTAAGCATCCGCTAAGAAAGAATTTTTGAAAATTCAACCCCTAAGGGGGTGAAATAGGGGTTTGAAATTTGTGTCGTCCACGCGGACGAAGTTGCCAGCATAAGCTAGTTAAAAATATTATCAATCTTGCACTTCACAAAATTTTGCACAATACTGAAACGAATTTTGTAACAATTAGGTATCCACTCTTCAGTGTGATGTAAAGCGGAAAATTAGTTTTTTGACCTTTGATTTCATCCCTCCCTTAGCCGTTAAAGTTTGACGGCAAACCAATTAATTAGAAGTAAACTAGGTCAACCATAATTTTTGAAATAAAAGCAGGAAAAAAAATCATTACCTCTATGACTACCCCTATATGCGAAAGTGTGTTTGTTTGTTAGTTTGTCCTTCAATCACGTCGCAACGGAGCAACGGATCGACGTGCTTTGCATGGGTATAGCTTAAGACCTGCAGAGTGACATGGGCTACTTTTTATACCGGAATATCAAAGAGTTCCCACGGGATTTTAAAACCTAAATCTACGCATACGAAGTCGCGGGCATCGGCTAGTGACAGATAAAAAAAGTGCTCCCAAGCAATCTCAATTACTGTAATAATAAGTTTTTAAAGTAGTTTTTACAGTCTTTGTAATTAGGTACCTATTCATTGAAATTACGCAGACACTAGTGTTTAGAGCCACTTATATTGCAAAATTGAGAAAGTCTCCTTAAATCATCCAAGAATGATGAACACTATATACCTAGTGCAAAAAACGAAAAAGTGATTCAATATTGTTAAACGTTTATCTTTACTTCATTCAAACAAAAACGCAAATTGGCGCAACTATTGAAATTCAAAACGGCAATAATCGTTAATCGAAATGCAACTTTGCGTCAACGGCGATTCGTCGTGGATAACGAAAACTTTGTTTACGAAATCAATTGCAAATAATACGTTAGCTACCATTACAAGTGAGTATCGAATACGTATGAAAATCATTGTAATTAAGTAAATGGATTCGTGAATGATATTACCTATTTAAAATACGGGATATATTCATAATAATCCATATCTAAATAGTATATAAAATGAAAAGATGACTGACTGACTGACTGACTGACTAACTGACTGATCTATCAACGCACAGCTCAAACTACTGGACGGATCGGGCTGAAATTTGGCATGCAGATAGCTATTATGACGTAGGCATCCGCAAAGAAAGGATTTGTGAAAATTCAACAAAATCGGGGTTTGAAGTTTGTGTAGTCCACGCGGACGAAGTCGCGAGCGTAAGCTAGTTATTCATAATAATCCATATCTGTCTGTCTGTCTACTTATTTAGTAAAGTAAAACATTCTTTGAACACCAAAACCATAACAATGGAAATATAACAAAGATGTTTGCAAGTACAATAGGCGGTTTTATCGTTAAAATAGCGATCTCTTCCAGGCAACCTTAGGGTAGATGATATTATAAAAATTAAAGAAAGCGGAAAGGGTGTACTAATTAAATAAAGTAAATACACATACCTAATATGCACACACGAGCTATTTTTTCTAGGCACGTAGGCATCACGTAGGCATCCGCTAAGAAAGGATTTTTGAAAATTCAACCCCTAAGGGGGTCAAATAGGGGTTTGAAATTTGTGTAGTCCACGCGGACGAAGTCGCGAGCATAAGCTAGTATTATAAATAATGATAACTGAACACCATACTCATAGACGTAATAGAATAGAATAGAATAGAATAATGTTTATTCGAGGTATATAGGTGGTACATGGTGTAGGCAATATCGTCCTGTACAGCAGTGCAACACCTCGAACAGGTAGTAGTATAATACACATAATACCATAATTATAATCGCTTTTATTCATTGAAAATGAAAATGAAAATAAAAAACTTTTTTTATTCGTATAAACTTTTACAAGTGCCGTGTGTTAAGAACCATTCCTCGTACTTCAAGGAATATTATGAAAAAAATATTGCGAAATCGGTTCAGCTGTTCTCGAGATTTGCGATTCATTTTTATATTATACTTAGAAGAAGATACTCGTATATATAGAGATAGATATAACTAAAATTAAACAACTTCACTATTCAAAAGCACTTGTAAAAGTTTACTTGAATAAAAATATATTCTATTCTAAATAATATATTCTATTCTTACCGGAAAATGTATCATAGTAGTATTAACTACCAACTAACAACTACTAACAGAGCAAATATAATAATTATTATTACGACAGTACTTATTACGACAAAGATCATTTGGTTGTATATTAGCATCCCTAATATCGATAGCGGGAAGTTCAGAACTTGGAATATACAGGTTAGAAACGGGATAGGTCCCCGAGTTAAAAGTTCCTACGTCTTTTTTACAAGAATTTTTACAGGAACATTTCGTTTCAGTGTAACATACACATTTTATTTCATCAACTGGCTTGGTATTAAGTGAAGGTACTTTTTCATCAAATGGAACTTGTTCATCAAATGGAACTTGTTCATCGAATGGAATTTTTTCATCAAACGGAATTTTTCCATCAAATGGAATTTTTTCATCACATTTGCTGTCGTATTTTGGAATGTATATCAGAAGGGGTTCGTCGATATTTTCGATTAAAATTTTTGATTTCCGCTTCAAGCATGCTGTTGTTAGCAGAACCTGAAAATAAAAAGTTAAAACAAAATTTTGAAAAGTAACTGCTGAATTTCTTGCTAGCTCTTTTCAGTAGAGCCTGCTTTCCGAAATGATGCAATCATGATATAAGTTCCATTGATTGGACTTTAAATGAATAATAATAATAATAATAATAATAAATTTTTTGTCCGCGGGCGTGAGAGTAGATGTATATCCATAATAATAATAATAATAATGTTTCTGGTGGACATCACCATTCCGTATGACGAGAACCTCGTGAGAGCTGAGACGGAGAAAAAGCGCAAGTATCTCGATCTGGCTCACGAGGTTTCCGACATGTGGCATGTGGAGTCCACTGAAATCATCCCAATCGTCATATCTGCGAATGAGTTGATCCCAGTCAGCCTCGCTCAACATCTGAGGCGACTGGGGTTCCGTGGCAGTTCGCTCGCAGCCAGGATGCAAAAAGCGGTCTTGCTGGACTCGGCTAGGATAGTCCGCCGATTTCTTCACCTGTCGCCCTGACCCCCGGCCGTTTGGTCTCCCCTGCCGGGGTGTAACCCTCCGCCCGGTACAAATATGTATGTATGTAATGTTTATGTAGGTTTATTTATTTTTATGTATGTAAGTATATTATAAACTTTTTTGGCTTTTATATGTATCTATTTTGTACACGGGCGTGAGAGCAAATGATATATAATAATAATAATAATAATAATAATAATACCTATAGATATTTTTTAGATTTTGCACGAAAAAATTTAATTATATATTTAAAAAAATATATAGATACTTACCGCCATAATAAGAAGTGATAATACAATCGCTATATATTTCATTGTTTATATATATTTTTTTAAATGTGTGTTTAAAAGTTCTTGATGTTCGTTACTAGGTATTAAAAAAATGTAGACTTTTATATAGGTTCCTTATCGAAATATAATTATCTGTTGTAATTTTGCTTCCAAAAATTACTTATTTTGATTTGTGTAATACTGGCACGTATATTTTTCGGGTGAATGCGATAAAGAATATTTTTAGTTTGAAATTGAGTTGTGGTGACCCTGATTCGTAAGTTAGGGCCAATCCATGTACCTATTAGGTCATTATATTATCCATCGATATTATTTGTATTATTTTGATGTCATTATTTCATAAATTAAGTAGAAGATCAAACCATCCCGTAATAGCTTTTCAAACTTTATCAACTTCTTTTTTTTTCAAAATCTGTGACCACTCAATTTAACAAATGATTATTTACTTACAAATCGAATTATTGTCGTTGGTCAAAATCGCTTGAATAAGGGATGATTTACATGTAATAAGGACAGTGCCACGTCAGGGCAATTTTGCCCCCATAAGGCACTGGCTCGGTACTGACATTATTAGCGTGCACTTCGTCTGGGCACAAAATATAACAATCATTGCCCGTACACAGCACGGCGCTTACGTGCGCGGTTGTTAATTAACCCTAAGAATGTGTGTTAATTAACAATGTGCATTTATGTAGTCAATTAAAAAAAAATTGGAACTAGTTACTCTAGTGAGTAAATACCTGTTAGGCGGCAAAATGTCAAAGAAGTTACAATTGACACACAGACTTACTCTACAAACCGTGTGATTAGAGTGTACGGATAGAGACCCCAGTTAACTACATTGTATGAAGTATAAATCAAAGAGTTTCATTGAAAAAAGAACCTTATGATCCTTCACATATAGTTTAATATCTCAAAAATTAAAAACTGAAAAATGGAATGGGTGCAAAAGCCATTGAATTTTCAAAACTGTTAAAATTGTGCAAGCTTTTTATAGTGAGTACAAATATGTACAAACAAATATCAATCTTAAGTTCAAAGCACAAGGTCAGTTTTCACAATTAAATCGAATAGCACAGCAATGTGGTATTACTTTTAGTCAAAAAAGAATCTTATTGGCACATGTTAAAACTGATATTTGTTAAAAAGAAAAGTGGAATAGTGTTGTAACTGCTACAAAAACTGAGTTATCTGTGTTATCGATAGTAATGTCGACCAGTGTGCCAGTGTACAGTGTACTGGCAGGTGATGGTTAGAAAAGTATGGAATACGCTTTATTTGTGAAAAATAAAATAAAACAATAATCAAAGGCTTGTTATTTAATATTTATTTATTCATCTCGGAACGATTGGCAGACTTCACACACATTTGAGAACATTATGGGGAACTTTTGAGAGTGTTTTCATTCACCGTTAAAGCAAGTGATATTAATTAGATAATTGCTTAAAACACAGTATAGCTCCGAAAGGTTAAAGGTGTGTGCCCGGGATTAAGCCCCCGACTTCCCGGATAGGAGGCCAACGTCTTTACCACAAGTCTTCACACCCCTTTACGAGGCCAGCCTTAGTTAAACCTACAGCTTTCATGTGCAGTAAAATCCTAATATGTATAAAACGCAAAAAAAAATTCTACTTGTGCCCGTTATAGACTTTGAAACCATCCAATCGATGTACTCCAAAACGGTTTCATTAGAAAGGCAATAATGCGAAGATGGTTAGGTATAGACCAACAAAAAACAATAAAAACAAAAATCTAAATTCAATTTACAACGAATCCAGCATAGATTTATTTAGTGGCAATGTGAATAGTGTATGCCAAAAATTAACAAATTTGTTTGTTAGTATAACGTAATTATATCTAGTTATAGTTTGCTTGTCACTGTATTCATCTTACTTTTAATTTTGTATCTACCCTAACCTATCATTAGCTTCTGGTTACTTAATTTTAAGATTATTAAGATCAATTTACGCTGTTGGTTTTCCTGATAAAATAAAATAAAATAAGATATATTTCTTTTTTAGCGTATACACGTCGGGTATCCGCTAGTATTTAATTTTCCTAAAGCCTTATCCATACTTAGCGGTCGTAGAGTCCCGTTACGTGGCAGTAGGTTAGCATCCGCTTAACATCCCTATGATGCTGTTACACTAGGGTTGAACAAACTGAAACTATATCTATTTTATTTTTCACAACTTTTTCACACCTGTAGATGTATGGGCTCCTTCTGAAAACAAAGCGCGTTTGGAGATGGCTAATGTAGTATCTAAATATATGAAAGCCAAAGGTGAATGACTGACTGACTGACTGATCTATCAACGCACAGCTCAAACTACTGAACGGATCGGGCTGAAATTTGGCATGCAGATAGTTATTACGACGGAGGCATCCGCTAAGAAAGGATTTTTGAAAATTTAACCCCTAAGGGGATGAAATAGGGGTTTGAAACTTGTGTAGTCCACGCGGACTACAGAAATACGCGGATAAGCTAGTAGAAGATAAAAACGTAGAACTTCTCATACGTTAAAAAGAAAAGTCTATGAATCAAAGCTGACACTCACTAACTCATCCAGGCCCAGTCCAAACCTATAACGAGGAATACAGTCAGATTCTTGGAAATTCTCACAGGAGCAAAGCCGCAGATATGGTGACATAGGCACATATGGAAACTGTCACTGCACTGCTGATGGCAGCTGAGATCTCACTGCTATTTAAACTGGGAGCTGACTCGAACTGAATCTGAAAAATTTAACGATTCGAAAAATATTTGATTTCTTTCTATTTTGAAACAGAAATAACTGGTCAAGTGTGAGTTGGGCTCGCACACGACGGTTTCCGTACCATCATACAAGATATAACACTATGTACTTATTATTATTTTTTAACTTGCAAAATTTCAACTCGAGATACAGTCCACTAATAGACAGACGTATAGACGGTGTCCAAAACGCTTCCTATAGACGTGAGCTATACTAAGAAATCAGAGCTAATGAGCTCTTGGATCCCCTTCCTTTCTTTTAATTTTCATTTAAATACATAGTATCCATTATTTGTTTTTCATGAGTATTTCCATCTTCTTTTTGTACCTAATCTCCCTTTACAACTCCTCGCACTGTCAAGGGTCACTGGTAGAGATCTCTCATAGAGATAAGTGCTTCCCTGTCAACTTTTGCTCTCTTTTTCTCTTTACTGTAAATGTTTTTGGTACAAATAAATATAAATAAATAAATATCAATGTTACGTGTAGGTACCTATCGACTGTCGACGGCACTGGTGTACGGAAAAACTTATTTAAAGTTTATGAATGCACCAAACTTGTTGTAAACTATAAATATTCTTCTTTAATAAATAAATAAATTAAAAAAAAAAAAAAAAATGAATTGTCACCCGTCGCCACCCCTACTGCGTATCCGGCAGTTAGTGGGTAAGCGGATTATGTCAGCGCAGTATAACGCGTGTAACAGCCCACTATCGCCATAGAAGCGTATCCAGTCCCCGCTTCTATGATGTGAGATGCCACACTTCTATATTGTGGACTGTGGGACTCGCAATCGGACAATTTCTATGAAGTATAAACTCTCTGAGATGGGGGTGGCCATTAAAAGTAAATTTGTGAGGTAATTCTAGAATTAAATTGTATCTAGGTACATCTATTATTATTGAAAAACTAGGCGATGCCCGCAACTTCGTCCGCGTGAGTTTCGATATTAAAAATTCCCGTGGGAACTCTTTGATTTTCCGGGATAAAAAGTAGCCTATGCCCTTCCCCGGATGTAAGCTATTTCTGTACCAAATTTCGTCAAAATCGGTTAAACAGATGGGCCGTGAAAAGCAAGCAGAGAGACAAACAGACGTACAGACAGACAGACAGACAGAATTTCGCATTTATAATATTAGTCATTTAAATTTTCACCCGTCGCCACCCCTACTGCGTATCCGGCAGTTAGTGCGTATCACGCAAAAAGTACTAGACGGATTTGGCTGAAATTTGATATGGAGATAGATTATACCCTGGATTAACACATAGGTTACTTTTTATCCCAGAAAATCAAAGAGTTCCCGCGGAATTTTGAAAAACATAAATCCACGTGGACGAAGTCGCGGGCATCAGCTAGTAAATCATATTTTATTAATATTTTTTTAATAGACCCGCGATTTAGTTCGCAATGGATTTAGGTTTATAAAAGCATGTGGAGAACTTTGATTGTCCGGGATACGTAGCTTATGTTATTCTTCTGAAAACTGCCCCCCCCCCCCCCTCCCACCCTCCCCCCACTCGATTGTTTGTCTCTGTCACTCGTACCTATATGACGTTTTGTCGGTCTCAACGACAGAGACAATGCTCTACAAATCTGCTATCTCCTAAAGGTTAACGTAAAAACGTTGCTTTGTGCCGTTGTAGAGGTGCAACCTCTACCGTTACTTGGCTGGCAGCTATTAAGAAGTATCCGCAGCTGCCACACAACTACATTCAAATTTGGAACGCTGTGGAGAATCCTCCTGATTTTGCACGAAACAAAAATCCACATTCCCTATCATCCGCTCGTCACGTCAACATCTTCTACCACTGTATTATATAAGGCTCGCGAGCCAGTCTGTATTGTACATAACATATCAATAGGCTACTTGACAATTTTTTTAAGTTGGTCTTAAATGGTTAATATTTGTCCTATTATATCAAAAAAATTAACACTATATTTTTTTGCGCCCTAAAAACCGTAAAACTTTAATTTAAAAAAATATTTTTCTTAGACAGGTGAAAACACTGTCGGCCATGTTTGGCCGATAGATTATCTGTGCTCTGACGTCATCCATTTGTAAACAACAGTATAACCCTGTGGTTATACTGTTGTTTACAAATGCATGACGTCAGAGCACAGATAATCTATCGGCCAAACATGGCCGACAGTGTTTTCACCTGTCTAAGAAAAATATTTTTTTAAATTAAAGTTTTACGGTTTTTAGGGCGCAAAAAAATATAGTGTTAATTTTTTTGATATAATAGGACAAATATTAACCATTTAAGACCAACTTAAAAAAATTGTCAAGTAGCCTATTGTAAAGAGTAAAATAAACATCATTATAATATGTAGCTGGTTCTTCATTGCATCAACCCTTCAGCTACACCGTGTACCTACTGTACGTTTTTCTTACACAGTGGGAGGGCTGGTCCTGCAATTTAATAATTGCTAGCCACCCTACAGTTGACACGGATGGTCCGCAGCGCAACCAGTCTGAGAACTAGAATGCATCTATTATGAAAACCTTGACACTGACTGTAGATCCCTAGATCTGATATAAATTGTAGATCATCGCCTTAGCGGAGTACCGCTATGGCGATACTCAATGCCAAGTATGGCATTGATTATTTCATTTACAATTAACTAATCAGGGTTGATTGGATGGTTTTGCGTGTCTGAAACTGGGACAATTTATAAATGAAGTTCTACAATGACTACCCGTATTATAAATGCGAAACTGTGTTTGTTTGTTGGTTTGTCCTTCAGTCACATCGCAACGGAGCTACAGATTGTCACGTCGCAACGGATTGACGTGATCCAGAAGACCTGGAGAGTGACATAAGCTACTTTTTATCCCGGAAAATCAAAGAGTTCCCAAGGGATTTTGGAAAACCTAAATTCACGCGTACGAAGTGGCGGGCATCAGCTAGTTTGTAAATAAATGAGAATTTTCGTTATTCATCGCCTAAGAACGGTTACGTAGTCATCCGATCCGAGTCCGTGAAAATACGGATATAAAAAAACTTGGACCGAACTTGGATATTGCCTACGCACTAATCCGGTCTCTGACCTAAGCCTAAGCTATTCAGTGGACATTTTTGACATATCTACGTCAAAGATGTCCACTACACGCTCAGAACAAGGACTGTTAGAAGTAGCCCTATTGTGACACCTACTGTCAGAGCGAGATAGCTAAATGCATTTTAGCTCTTGTTAGAACATGACAAAATGATTATGTTTTGTCCTTATCACCGTGGCCACTTTTTTTTGTTTGCCAAAATGTATTTGTACATGAGTATTTGGCAAACAACGTGAAGTGTAGAAGGAATGACATTTCACAAGTAAGAAAATCTGCTTGAGCGAGAGGGACTAAAGGGGCCACGCTAGTTGCAAATCTGGACATATCTGTGACTACACGTAATATTGTACATCTATGTCCGATTTAAATCCGAGGCACACCGAGATATTCTCACGGATGACACGGTGTCTGTGTAATGCATGACTTTATTACTTACCAGTTATCTCCCAAAGCCAACATAATCCAAACAAACGCTCCTCCCAGTGTTGGGGACAATACACAGAGAAACTTTCAGCATTTTTGAAGTACCTATGTATAGAGATTTGGTCTCTTCAAACGTACTGTTATAATAATTAATAACTATTTTTAAGTAAGTACTAATCTGTTAGAAAAATTGTAATCCTATTTGGCCTTATTTTAAGTCCGATATTATGTAAAGTTATGTTATGTGTAACGCTGTTGATTACAAATAAATGAATAAAATAAAATAAAAATATCCTTATTTTGGTCTGGTCTGACACGCGCTGGCTCTCTCTCTATATCATTTCTTAATTCACTGAACCTTGTTCGTACCTACCTACTCGTTCATTAATTAATGCGCCCGTAACCAGATGTTGCGTTACATTGCATCAATAGTACCGTTTACCTATAAATTCATACATACATATCACACATACATAAATATACATTAAAATACACTCAGAGACCGTTGTAAACGGGCGTTTGACTAACCCAATTCGATATGAATGTAACTGCAACAGTGCAAAAACCGACTCTATCTAATTGGTTTAGAGTAGAAATTTAAGTGTGGATGAATCCTGGTTTTAGTTTACTGTTACGTAAGACAATTTAAGGTCACTACAGTTGCATAATCTGTACATTACTGTGAGAGCGACCAGTGTGACTTGAGCCGTCAACTCGGGTTCAATTGCTCCGCTTTAACCTTAGTATCAAAGGTAAAGAGGGGGAGAGGGGTCGATAAGAAGTGGTCGGTGTAGGATTTGCGTCGGTTAATTTTAGAATGTCAGTTTTGAAATGGTAAAGTAGGTAGGTATGTTGTTATGATTTATGGGCGTATCACGTTTTGGTGTAATTTGCCCTATTGTCTATGGAATTATGGTTGTTTACTGGATGGGTGAAATATTGTATTCATGGTGTTTTGTGGGTGGCATGAATCCATTGCGACATTCATCACCATCATTATCCTCAACTGATAGACGTCCACTTCTGGATACCTATAGGTGGGTCTGTTGTAAGGATTTCCACATGCCACGGTCCTGCGACGCATGAAGCCAGCAGCTCTCTGCGACTCATTTGATGTCGTATAGAAGCAGGCGTTACTTTGCGGAAATCCATGATATACAATTAATAATAATAATAATGCAGCGTGCGAAATGCACCGCCCGCCCTCCCACTGTTAAACATGCAGCGATAACCAGCCACCATCACGCAGCACCACACAAATCCCAAAACGTGCGTCGAGTGTGTTTTGAGATTTGTGTGGTGCTGCGTGGTGGTGGTGCGTATTGCTTGGCATTGTGGCTGGTTTTCGCTGCATGTTTAGCAGAGGGAGGGCGGGCGGTGCATGTCGCATGCTGTATGTTGCACCATACAGATTTTATCTGTTTCAGCGGATTCCTTATAGCAAATTAAGCTTTTGGTTAATTGTATATGATATGATGTCGTCTGTCCACCTAGTGGGGGTCTTCCAACGCTGCGCTTCCCGGTGCGAGGTCGCCATTCTAGCACCTTGGAACACCAACATCTATCGGCTTTTCGAACTATGTGCCCTGCCCATTGCCACTTCTGCATTGCAACGATTAGCTGGGTATGGTACTGGGCACTTAGTACTTATATCGGTTATTCTGGTTCTCCTAGGGATCTCCTCATTTCTGATTTGATGACGTAGAGAAACTCCAAGACTCTTTCCATCCCCCGCTGAATGATTCTGAGCTTTCTTATGAGGCCTATAGTTAAGCGACCATGTCTCGGATTTTGACAAAAACAAGTTGATATAGCCCTTTCATCCAATTTGACGAAATTTGGCATTGAGAGAGTTTTGCAACCTAGAGGCAGACCTAAGATATTTTAGGGGTTTACTCTTAGATAAGTACCTACTAAGCCTCCGCTGTGCGTCCGTCCGTCTATGCATCAGCGGGCTCTTTCTCATAAACCGTAATAGGTAGAGACTAGAGTTGAAATTTTCACAGAAAATGTAAGTATTTCTATTGTCGCTATAACAACAAAAATAATTTTCAAAATGGCCTCCATGAAAATTAAAAAAGGTGTTAAAATATTTCTTATACCTACAATGGCACGGAACCCTTCGTGGGCGTTTCAGACTCGCACTTGACCGGTTTTTAACTTTGAAAATCGAAGGGTTTCCACGGAAAACCCTAAAACCCTGTAAACGAAGTCGCGGCATCAGTTATTAATATAAAATAAACATTATGAAAAATCTGACCTGAACTGGAAACCTTGGCTTACATGCATAACTGGACCGATTATGATGCAACCGCTTGCGTCATCTCTTTCTTACAGATTAATCTATGACCTAGATTGACTTGTTTAAAGATTATGCGTGGCGTAAACCTGAATAATTGCGTTAGGTAAGTATTTTCAATTTGTGATTTTTTGAATATTTTTGTGCAGGTATTTTGCAGATGTAAAGATCGTCGAATTTTCAAACTCAGCACAATACTGTAAACTGAATTATTAGCTAGTCATTTATTCCTCTAATCTCTTATTTTTTGTTCCTCCAAATAAAAAATGTTGCTGCTACATGGCACTGCATTCTTTTATTATTCTATCAAAGAAAAAGTAGCCTATCCAGGTCTTTTATCATACCCATGCAAAAATCCCGTCGATCCGTTGCGACGTGATTGAAGGACAAACCAACAAATAGTTAGCCTATTATTTGCAAAACTGGTAGGTATGATATAAAGCAAATATTATGTCATAGCTTACTCATGCTTGCTTTTGTTTCAATGAGTAATTTTCGATTATACCTACTTACCTATTATGTACTCGTTCAACCACAAAACATAATAAATTATTTTGAACTGATTCCAAAAACGGAGGAGGTAATGCCATCGATGTATAGGTAATACCTATTAGGTACTACCTATATATAATTATACATACGAACTACGTACGAACTACGAACTGGCTGTTTCCATACCTACCTACAATACGTGGCCGAAAGTAATGTACATCGACCTTTAGAAGGATGTAGCAGATTTGTAGAGCGTTGTCCCTGTCGTTGAGACCGACAAAACGTCATATAGGTATGAGTGACAAAGACAACGCTCTACAAAGCCGAAATGTCACTCTACAGGCCGATGTACATTACTTTCCAAAGGCACTTTTTTCATATTATCTCGAACACTGTCGAACGTCGCGTCAAGCAAAAATCTAGGAATCTTAGGAAAAGGTGACTGACTGATTGACTGTCTGATCTATCAACGCACAGCTCAATCTGCTGGACGGATCGGGCTGAAATTTGGCATGCAGATAGCTATTATGACGTAGGCATGCGCTAAGAAAGACACGGGGCGGTCTGTCGCTCACAGTGTGGTCCTCGGGTTGGTTGGCGTGCTGTGGTTCCGGCAGGCCTCTGACGGTGTTTTGGGACCCGTAGTGCCATAGTGGTGGGTCTGCTGCGGCGGACATCCGCTGGCGGAGTAACGAGGCGTTGTTGGTCCCTTGTGCTCCGTCGTTAGCGGTGGGAACTTCGTGAGGTTTTTAGTCGGTAGGAGTCCGACATAACCACCGCGCACCCCCGTGGCCGGTGGTATCCATGATGGATTTTCCTCACGAAAGAAAACCGGCCAAGTGCGAGTCAGGCTCGCGCAATGAGGGTTCCGTACTACAGTCGTATTTTTTCGACATTTTGCACGATAATTCAAAAACTATGATGCATAAAAATAAATAAAAATCTGTCTTAGAATGCACAGGTGAAGACCTTTCATATGATACCCCACTTGATATAGTTACTTACTTAGAAAATTGAAAATACTAATTATTAGTTCATGACCACAATTTAACTTTTTTTGTGTGATCTAACCCTAAATTCACGGTTTTCAGATTTTTCCTCAAATGTCAGCTATAAGATCTACCTACCTGCCAAATTTCATGATTCTAGGTCAACGGGAAGTACCCTGTAGGTTTCTTGACAGACAGACAGACAACAAAGTGATCCTATAAGGGTTCCGTTTTTCCTTTTGAGGTACGGAACCCTAAAAAAAGAGCAAATATATAGTAAGACGCGAGTGCGTTCTTAAAATGTATGCACTATATTCGCCCTGTAAACGTTATCCACATTCGCAATTATCGATTTTGAGTCCGCGAGTGTTTCGTAACCGATCATTAAACGGTTACACAGTTACATAACCCCCAGACCAGTTACCGCTCTTCACCTTGTGGGGGTGATGTAACGTGTCAAGGTGATGTGACGCAAGCCAAGTTTTGACATCTCTTGCAGTGGTGAGAGGTGTGCGAGATGATGACTGATAGTATGAATATAAATCTTTTTTTTTTTTTCATGAAATGTGACAGGTCTGAATGGGTGGGGACGCCCCCGCATTAACCCGGTGCGGGATAGCGAAAGTGACGTGCGGGGCGTCCATCTCGACCTGTTACGTACTGTGTATCGTCGCTCGCATAACTAACTATCCTATCTCACTCTTTAGCTAATTTGAGTTAGAACCACTACGTTTGTCTACAAATTATTGTCTATTTTTAGGGTTCCACGATCGCTTTGTTGTCTGTCTGTGTCTATGTCTGTACGTCTGTTTGTCAAGAAACTTATACCCGTACCTAAACCTAGAATTATGAAATTTGGCAGGTTAGGTCTTATAGCACAGGTAAAGGAAAAAAATCCGAAAACCGTGAATTTGTGATTACATCACAAAAAGTAAATTAAAATGTGTTCATGAAAAAATTACATTATTAAACCTCTTATAGGTAGATGGCGCATCGAATATATAAATGCGAAAGTGTGTCTGTGTGTGTGTGTGTCTGTCTGTCTGTCACGACCCATCCGTTCAATCGATTTTGACAAAATTTGGTACAGATATAGCTTGCATTACGAGGAAGGATATAGGCTAATTTATGCCGGAAAATCAAAGAGTTCCCATGGGATTTTTAAAAACCTAAATCCACGCGGACGAAGTCGCGGGCATCAGCTAGTTTTAAATATTCGTGTAGATAGATTGAGTCATCTCAAAGCAACATCTCAAAGATAAAAACTATTTCAACTACTACTTAAATAGGTAAGTCGCCCTTGAAATAAATATCACACGCCACTCAAGAAAAATGGTATTGTTTACTTTTTCGCAACGTTTTCGACGCGTGTAACGCAACACTAATCAACGGTATTATATTATCCGTCCGTCTGTCTCACTGTGGTGATGTAACTCACGAATATATGCCAAGGTTCCGATACAAGTTGCGGCTAGAGAAATGTTGACATGTTACTTGTATCTTTTTATATTGGATAATTGTGTCATTCAATATTGATACGACGTAATGGGTCCTTGCTTTTTTCTAAGCGTCTGTTATTACATTGTACTCAATTTGTTATTCCAGTTCCGTACCTACATCCAGTTAAAAAAAACCGGCCATGTGCGAGTGTGACTCGCGCAACGAGGGTTCCGTACTACAGTCGTATTTTTTGGACATTTTGCACGATAATTCAAAAACTATGATGCATAAAAATAAATAAAAATCTGTTTTCGAATGCACCTTTCATATGATACCCCACTTGATATAGTTATATTACTTCGAAAATTGAAAATACCTACTAATTATTAGTTCATGACCACAATTTAATTTTTTTGTGTGATGTAACTACAAATTCACGGTTGACAGACCGACAGACAGACAGACAGACAACAAAGTGATCCTATAAGGGTTCCGTTTTTCCTTTTAAACCCTAAAAATAGAACGCTAAGGGTGGTTACGCACTCATCCGATCCGAGTCCGTGGAAATACGTTCCGAAGTTGTCATAGAACTACTCGTATGGTAGCATATGACATAATATGACGTAGATATTTTAAATATCCGTATTTTCACGAATTTGCATCGGATGAGTGCGTTATCCCTCTAAGAGCGGTAAAGCACTGATCCGATCCGAACCCGTGAAAATACGGATATAAGACACTCGGACCATACTCGGATATTGCTTACGCACTAATCCGCTCTCTGATCGAAATCCTAGCTATTCAGTGGACATCTTTGACATGTCTACGTCACGTCCGACGTGTTACGTCCGATTTGAATCCGAGGCACATCCGAGATATTTTCGCGGATGTCGGAGAGCACCCGGATGACGGAAGTCGGAGCCAGTACGCAAGCCACCAAACATACACATACATAGTTCTATGACTACTTCGGAACGTATTGTCACGGATTTGGACCGGATGCACCCTCAAAGGATCACTCGTGTGTCTGTTGTGTGATGTGAGCTTCATCCGCTTCATCGGAGCTAAATGTGAGTGATGAGACATCTGTCAACATAGTCCGTAAAAAATGACTCCTCACGCGCCATTTTAGCTCTATGGGTTAACTGTCATGTCAAAAGTACGTTCACCTTTAAAATAAGGACTAAAATACGTTCTTTAGACATGAAACTTGACACAAAAAGTTAAAATGGCGCGTGAGGAGTCAAGACAAAGAAATATTTGACATAAAAATGACAATTTTAATTCTCGGTACGCTCGGTGTGGCATTTTGAATCAGTGATTTTGTATGGCACACCTTTTCTAGTGTACCTACCACCTACTTGTATACAGTGGCGTGCACAGGAGTTCAAGCCAGGGTATGCATTTTGGTATGAACTTATTTTACGGCAGGTTATAATGAAAAATAAGCATTGATTTATTACAATGAGGGTAAGCAGTGTGTTTATGCTTCTATGAGCTGCACGCCACTGCTTGTATATTATGTCCATTTCGGAGGTTGAAATGATGACATAAATAAATTACTCAATTTCACGGAACATACAAGAACGAAGAAGGTACTGTTCTTGGAACTTGTATTTAACCAGCTCTACGAGTAGGTGCAATAAAGATATTATGTAGACCTTGAATAAGCTCTGCATGCTTTATCAAAGTGGGTACAAAGTGTCGTAAGAAATGTGCTTGATGCGTTGCGACATAAGGTATCTATGCGCACATGAAAACTTCGAATACCTACACGTACAACTGCTTATTACAGTAAAACATCAATCACTACCCCTTTTATAAATGCGAAAGTGTGTTTGTTTGTTGGTTTGCTGGTTTGTCCTTCAATCACGTCGCAACGGAGCCACGCCAACGGATCGACGTGATTATTTGCATGGGTATAGTTTAAGACCTGGAGAGTGACATAGGCTACTTTTTATCCCGGAAAATCAAAGAGTTCCCACGGGATTTTGAAAAATCTAAATCCACGCGTACGAAGTCGCGGGCATCAGCCATTATCAGTACCTCAGTGGCCAGTGCCCTTATTATAAATGCGAAAGTGTGTTTGTTGGTTGCTTTATTGGTTTGTTAGTTATTGGTTTATTGGTTTGTTAGTTTTTCCTTCAATCACGTCGCAACAGAGCAACGGAGCGACGTGATTATTTGCATGGGTATAGTTTAAGACCTGGAGAGTGACATAGGCTACTTTTTATCCCGGAAAATCGAAAAGTTCCCACGGGATTTTTAAGAGTCTAAATCCACGCGCACAAGTCACGGGCATCAGCTAGTGTGAAAGGAAAAGCTGACTGACTGCTAGTTGATATACTAGGTGATGCCCACCACTTCGTCCGCGTGGATTTAGGTTGTTTAAAAATCCCGTGGGTACCTACTCTAATTATCCGGAAAAAGTCCTTCCCCGGGATGAAGGTATAGCCTACCTTCATCCCGGGGTGTATAGAATATAACGGGGTGTGTAAAAACTTTGTATAGAATTTCATCAATATCGGTCAAACTGTTGGGCCGTCAAAAGCTAGCAGACAGACACACTTTCGCATTTAAAATATTAGTATGGATTTTATCAACACACGTGTCGACACTAGCTCGCGCGCTGTCTTGCGCAAGCCTGCATAACTTTGCCGCACTAATGAGGCTACTGTGTTTCACGCCTAATTGTTTATCTATCGATTGGTTCCCATTCATAAAATTGCTCTATTTAATGCTAGGTCTCCACGTGCCTAGATTTTTTTTAAAGAATATTAGCCATATTAAATGACTAATATTCCGCTTTCCTCTCCAACTAAGCGTCAGGCTTGTGCTAGGAGTAGGTACGACAATAGTGCAACGGGCGGGGTTTGAACCGTCGACCTTTCGGTTTTCAGTCCACTCCTTTACCAGTTGAGCTATTGAGGCATTAAGGATGGAAAGGTTACAGAATTCTTGAGGAACTCCCTGGCGCAGTGGTAAGTGCTGTGGTCTTATTAGTGGGAGGTCCTGGGTTCGATTACCAGCAGGGGTTGGGAATTTTGTAATTGAAAAATTTCTGGTCTGGTCTATTGAGAGGCTTTTGCTGGTGGCTAGTTTACCTACCACCCTACCGGCAAAGCCGTGCCGCCAAGCGATTTAGCGTTCCGGTAGGATGCCGTGTAGAAACCAATTAAGGGGTATGGGTTTAAACATACATCCATACCCCTTCCAGGTTAGCCCGCTTCCATCTTGGACGGCATCATCACTTACCACCAGATGGGAGAGGTGAGATTGCAGCAAGGGCTAATAAAAATAGTATTTGCTGTCATTCAGAGACAAAGACGTGTCGGCCCATTTTGCAATTTCATCATCATCATCGTCATCCTCTCAAAATTCAACTAATGGCTGCTGCTGAGAGGGGTTTAGCCATAGTCCACCACGCTGACCAAGTGCGAATCGGCGCACATCAAAGACTAAAAACATTAAATAGAGTAGTTACCTAATCTGAGGCATGCAGGTTTCCTCACAATGTTTCACTTCACCGTTAAAACAATTAGAATAGAACAGAATATATTTTTATTCAGAAAATAACCGTGGACCTCACGAATAGGAGGCTTTTATATCTAGGCTTTCATTCATTCATTGTTAAACGTGTTTTATTAGTATAATGTTACAAATTAATCGGAATTAAACTCGTCTAATGTACTCGGCCGCCTACTGCCTGCGGTACGGTACGAATTGCAACAGGTCAACTAACTCTAGTGTCGAAATATCTACAGAAGGTCTACAGCCCGTTCGCTTGATAAAGGTGAACTGAAAATGTTTATTGTAGACTAGATTATGCCCACGACTTCATCCTCATGGACTACCTATTAATTTTCAAAAATCCTAAATTTTCAAATGCATGCCAAATTTCAGCCGAATTCGTGCAATGGTTTGAGCTGTGAGTTGAAATATCAGTCAGTCAGACAGTCAGCTTTTCCTTTTATATTATACTAGCTGATCCCCGCGGCTTCGTCCGCGTGGATTTAGGTTTTTAAAAATCCCGTGAGAACTCTTTGATTTTCCGGGATAAAAAGTAGCCTATGTCCTTCCCCAGGAAGTAAGCTAACTTTGTACCTTTCGTCAAAATCGGTTGAACGGATGGGATGGGCCGTGAAAAGCTAGCAGATAGACAGACAGACATACTTTCGCATTTCGCATAATATTAGTATTGATTATGGATTTCTTAGATTAGCTAATCTAAGTTATACTTATTTAAATTACAAGAAAAAAGTTAAATAAAATTTAGCTATTTATTGGACTGAAATCAGAATTCTATTCCCCTTGATATGGACTATTTCTAGAACCTTTGAACACCAATACGCTTCTTGTCTCCTAAAACAGTAGGAGAAAAGTGCGTATGGTCTACTCTCTGGTAAGACATTCAAGGAAAACATGGTTTTTATAATAATAGGCAGGTATACCAGCTTTTAACTGCGGCGTAGCATGCGCGTAGCGTTTTACGTAACTTGAGTCGCAGAAAACTTAATTCTCGGACACCCACTCGAAAAAAAAGGCATAATTGGATGCTTAAATGTCATAAACTGTTACGGCTGTTTACTTCTCATCTTTAGTGATTTAGGATGGATTGAAGAGTAGATATTATCATCCTAGCTATGTTTGGAGTTTCTCTACGTGATCAGTTCAGAAACTAGAAAATTCATAGGAGAACTATAGCAATAGACATAGCTCAATTAAAATCAATTCAATTAAAAAAAGTGTCATTAATCATCATCTTCAATCGATGAAAAATCACTGCTGGATATAAGTCTCTTGTAGAGATTTTCGTAGTCATGCACTGCCTGAATTCATGGCTGAGGCAGGCAGAACAGGGCATTTCTAATTTGATCCCGCAAATTGCTAATGCGCGTGGCTGCCATTTTATTGACGTCAGCACTAGACTGAAGTTTCGAGCTGATGGTATATTTTTATTTCGGCTGACGTCAAAATGACGTCATTTCGATGTTAATGAGACATGGTTCCAACGCATTAGTAATTTGCAGGACTTATAGCTCAAAACATCATCGTCATCGTCATCATCATCAACCAATAGACTCCACTGCTGGACGTAGGTGGGACTTCCACACGCCACGGTCTTGCGCCGCCTGGATCCAGCGGCTCCCTGCGACTCGTCTGATGTCGTTCGTCCACCTAGTGAGGGGTCTAGCTCAAAACATACCTGTCTCCATCGCCGGCTGTAGTAAAAAACCGGCCAAGTGCGAGTCAGGCTCGCACAACGAGGGTTCCGTACTACAGTCGTATTTTTTCGACATTTTGCACGATAATTCAAAAATTATGATGCATAAAATTAAATAAAAATCTGTTTTAGAATACACAGGTGAAGACCTTTCATATGATATCCCACTTGATATAGTTATCTTACTTCGAAAATTGAAAATCCTAATTATTAGTTTATGACCACAATTTTTTTTTGTGTGTGATATAACCACAAATTAAAGGTTTTCAGATTTTTCTCCTAATGTCAGCTACAAGACCTACCTACATGCCAAATTTCATGATTCTAGGTCAACGGGAAGTACCCTGTAAGTTTCTTGACAGACAGACAGACAACAAAGTGAACTATAAGGGTTCTGTTTTTCCTTTTGAGGTACGGAACCCTAAAAAGTATATCGCATACAAAGTCCTCAGCATCGTATGGAGTCGTATGCACAATACCACTTATAAGTATATTTAGCAAGCGTTGAGGTAACACACGGTTCAGTGTTGACATATCTACGGAACTATTTCGTCACTATTATACAAGTTGCGAATATTTCGCTTAACTTTATACCTTCGTACTTGTAAGCAGGTACTACTCGTGCGCAATAAGTTGAGACCTGGGGGGCGGTGACGCCACAGACGCGTGGTTGTACTGTAGACAAAAATCGGAGCGCGTCGTCGTTGCGTGACGTGTAAGCAAGTACGAGACTAAGATGTTAAAAAAATGGCGTTGTCTTCAGTACAACACGGGAGCTTGAGGGGAAGTTACAGAGGAAGCTGGCGGAGGGTTGCATTCCAGGCGAGTCTCAACTTATCGCGCACGGGTAGTAAGTATGTAGTGCGGGAACATTAATTTATTTCCTAACTTAGTTCGTAGTTAATAGTTTAGAATTTTAAGGGTTCCGTACCTCAAAAGGAAAAAAGGAACCCTTATAAGATCACTTCGTTGTCTGCCTGTCGTGTCTGTCAATAAACCTACATGGTACTTCCCGTTGTCCTCGAATCATGAACTTTGGAAGGTAGCAACTAAGTCTAAGCAAAGTCAGAGTGGAAACTGCAAACTGTGGAACCATCGGCGGTGTTCCCACTAGATTACAACATGGGTTTATTCAAGGGGCGGACCAACAAATTCTTAAAAGGCCAGCAACGCATCGGCGGTTCCTCTGGTGCTGCAAATGTTCATGGGCGGCGGTAATCACTTAACATCAGGTGACCCGCCTGCTCGTTTGCTCGCTATCTCTATTTAAAAAAAAACAGTTCGGTAGTGTTCACCTCTACAGTGTACTCTACTATCGTAACGTGCATGTTACAACTTGGACCGTTTTGACACATACGCTTATAAGTTTACCAAGTTCGTAATTATAACTGCAATCGGCCTTCACGATTACGAGCAAAGTTTTCGTAATGGGGGGTATTCAACCGTGGTATTTGTATTGCACACTATTACGCTACACTTTTAAAGCCATTAATATTGTCCTTGGAACTCACTTTCCGGTCGTTGCGACATCGATATCGTAAATCGAGTAGAAATGCCGACTCCATCGGTTCACGAAATCGATTTACTATTAAGGAGTTTATACATAATGTCTTCGTTCTTCAGTGAATTGATTCAAAGAGAAAGAATTCTTAAAGCTTTGTGTGTTGAAAAGTTGGCATTGCTAATGGTGCGCTTACACGGGCAATTTTTTAAGCAATTGTTGCTCAGCAACACGCATGGATCGATCTGGAGCAATAAGTGGAGCAACCTGGAGCAATTATTTCGCATACCATTGCTGAAATTTTCAGGTATTGCTGGGACTAAATTGCCTGGAATTGAGGAGTTTCAATTGCCCATGTAGGCGTACCTTAATACAAGAAATGCCGATCCATTCGGATAATGAAATCGATTTACTATTTAGAAGTTTGTACAACAATAACTTCTTATGAATTGACGCTCAAATAATGAATAAAATTCTTAAAAGCTTTGTTGGTTGAGAAGTTGTTTTTGTTAATCGTGTAGAAATGCCGATAATTTGATCGGTTAACTAAATCGATTTACTATTAAGGTGTTTATTTAATGTAGGTATCTTCAATTAGTTGACGCAAAAAGAAAAGCTTTTTTTGAGCATTTTATCGAGTACAAATGCCAACTCGATCGGGTAACGAAATTAATTAACTATTAAGTATTTTATAACAATATCTTCTTTGATTGGATGCAAAAAGAATGAATGAAAATCCTTAAAAACTTCCTTAGTTGAGTAGTTATTGTTATTAATCGAGTAAATATGCCGACTCGGTTGGTTAATGAAATCGATTTACATTACTAGTTTACATAATTATCTTCAGCAGATCGATGCAATCAGGGGGCACGGCAGTGCCCCCGCCAAGACGAGCCTAATGAAAATTCTTGAAACGTTTGTTTATTGAGAAGTTGTCATTGTTAACCGAGTAGAGATGACGACTCGATCGGTTAACGATATCGATTTATTATTGTAAATGATTAAAAGCTTTGTATGCTAAGACGGTTTACGAAGTTTCTTTATTTTTAAGGAGTTCATATACAATCAACAGTACCTTCAAGGTAAGATTGAACATGTACCTTTTATGTACCCGCACTCCATAGAGATCTCATGCTGAAGCTTTTTACTATGATTGTCATCAAACAAAATCTGACATGAATTAAAAAATATCTTAAATGAAATTAATGTAAAAAGAATGAATGAAAATTTGTAGTGATTCTAGCTGCTACCTTTTAATAAAAGAAAAAGCATTGTGAACGATTTAACTGCAACTATTGTTTACAGTTTATTGTTATCGTGTTAAACTGCTGAATTGATTAATAAAAGAAATAGAATTGTTGTTAAGGAGGTTGCACATAGTTTTAACCAACTTCTAAACCAATGCATCCACGGGATTGAACCATGGACTCCCCGACTAGAAGGTCAACGGCTTAAAACCACTAAGCTATCATCTTGCTTAACCAGCAGCTTAACCAACTTGTCACTAAAAAGGGAATAAATTTCTATATTAGGGACTACGGCACCCTACCTGTTTCTACCTATTTGTAAATTTGGCTGAATAAAAGGTTTTTATTATTATTATATTGTCCTTTTTTGTCCTCGATTGTAGAGACATTTTGAAACAGCATTATAGGTTCTAAGACGAAAACAATAAAGCTGAATTAAAATATTTAAACGTCAGAAAACTGTAATTTAAGTAACTTTAAGTTAATGCATATTAATAACTAGCTTATGCTCGCGACTACATCCGCGTGGACTACACAAATTTCAAACCCCTATTTCACCCCCTTAGGGGTTGACATTTCAAAAATCCTTTCTCAACGGATGCCTACGTCATAATAGCTATCTGCATGCCAAATTTCAGCCCAATCCATCCAGTTGTTTGGGCTGTGCGTTGATAGATCAGTTCGTCAGTCAGTCAGTCAGTCAGTTCCTTTTATATATTTAGATTTTCTCTTATAATATGTGCGCCTGTAATTGACAAACAAACCGTACTTAGTTAATATTTTGTAGACTGTAGTTATGCCTTGTACATGAAAGTTAGTGTTGTATTTAAAACAATGGACAATGTAAAAGTCCTCTAACACACAAAATGTAACTGCAATGTAATAATTTCGTACCAAAGCAAGGATGTCTTTATTTCTGTAACAAACAAGTTTGTCGTAACATTCGGCCAATTAACAAACATTTGTAACCGATTCTCATTAGCAACACGTGGGCGATGCGCTCTACTTGCGACAGCATTTATTGAGACACTGGCTTGGTTTACCAACATTGACCCAACTTTGACCCAAGTCAGATACGAATTAAGATTTCTGATCAGCTATTGGTTGGTGGCGGCCTCGCACCGGAATGCACAGCTTTGGAATACCCCCACTCAGTGCAGAAGAACAAGATTCAGATAACGCCTGATTGAGAAGAAAATTATCCAGATACGTATTTATGTAATCCGTCAGTCACAGCAATACAGTACGCGGCAGAAAGTAATGTTTATCGATCTTATCAGGAGATAGCGGACTTGTAGAGCATTGTCAGTCGTTGAGACGGACAAAACGTCAAATAGGTATGAGTGACAGAGATAATGCTCTACAAAGCCGAAATGACATTCAGGCCGATGTTCTTACCTACATTACTTTCTGCCGCGTATACTGTAAGTATGTATTTAGCAAAACTGACAGCGAAGTAGGTATATCTTTAGACCATCATCATCATCATCATCATCATCGTGCTAAGCCCTTCGCCGCGCGCGCCCAATACTAAGCAATACTTTCAGGATGAGATAGAGAAGGGTTTAGGCTATGGTCCGCCATGCTGGCCCAGTGCTGATTGGCCGACTTAAATGCATTATGGAGAACTCTCAGGCATGCAGGTTTCCTCGCGACGTTTTTCATCACCGTTAAAGCAAGTGGTATTTTAATTGCTTAGAAGTTAGAAAGCACACAACTCCGAAAAGTTAGAGCTGCATGCCCGGGAACAAACCCCGGCCTCCCGAATCGGAGGCGGACGTCTTAACAACTGGGCTATAACAGCTCTATTTAATCAATAAAAATAAAAACCGGCCAAGTGCGAGTCAGACTCGCGCACTGAGGGTTCCGTACTACAATCATATTTTATCGACATTTTGCACGATAACTACAATGCCTAAAAATAAAAAAATAAAACTGTTTTAGAATGAACAAGTAAAGCTCTTTCATAAATGATACCCCACTTGGTATAGTAATCTTACTTTAAACGTTGAAAATAGCAATTTTTGTTTCTGACCAGAATTTAATTTTTTTTGTGTGATATAACCACAAATTTACAGTTTTCAGATTTTTCCCCTAACCTACCTACCTGCCAAATTTCATGATTCTAGGTCAACGGGAAGTACCCTGTAGGTTTCTTGATAGACCGACAGACAGGCAGACAGACAGACAAAAAAGTGATCCTATAAGGGTTCCGTTTTTACTTTTGAGGAACGGAACCCTAAAAATGAAGCAATTACTTAATATCCACTAAATTCGCAAACGCAAAACATGTTAAGGTGTCATGATGTAACATAAATACGTACATACGCCTGCAATACAATGCAACGGTCAGAGTTACCTAGTGTTGCCGGCGGAATTTTGTAATGGATTTGCAAAATGTTGCTAAAGCCGCGTTTTTTTAGGTTTCGTGTTCAATAATTGTTGCTATGCTGGCCAGTCCATTTAGGCTAATCTAGGCTATAGGCTAAAATCATACTTTATACCTTAAATGGTATAAGGTATTAGTTTAGTTAGGTCTTAGGTATGTATCGAAATATATTTAAAAAAAAAGATTCCGACGAATTGAGAACCTCCTCCTTCTTTGAAGTCGGTTAAAAAGAAAAGGTGACTGACTGACTGACTGATCTATCAACGCACAGCTCAAACTGCTGCACGGATCGAGCTGAAATTTAGCACGCAGATAGCTATTATGGCGTAGGCGTCCGCTAAGAAAGGATTTTTGAAAATTCAACCCCCAAGAGGGTGAAATAGGGGTTTGAAATTTGTGTAGTCCACGCGGACGAAGTCGCGAGCAAAACTAGTCTGTGTTATAAGTTGTCTATGGTTTTTGCTCGTGCGAGCCGGTGCGACCATGTTTGTTGCGTGTATAATTTTGTATTAACTGAAAATAAAAGTGTATCTAAAGAAAGCTGAAGTTTTCCTTGATAAAGCTACGAGAATCCTCCAAGTAGGTATACCTAAAGCTTCCCATATCCGTCGATGGACATACAGGGCGCCCCTTACGCGGTCATCAACCCATCGCCATCCCATCTACTGAGAAAAGGTCTCTATTCAGAATAACAAGAGTTTAGGCCACAATCCGTCACTGGCCAAGTGTGGATCGGCAAATTTCACACACCTTTGTGAACATTATGGAAAGCTCTCTGGCATGCAAGTTTCCTTACGATGTTTTCCTTCACTGTTAAAGCAAGTGATATTAAATTTCATAAAACGCACCTCACACAAAAAAAGTTAGAGGATTGTAAGGTCTAAGTACATCTCCTGAGGATGCTCCGGTGTCGGGGTGAAACGTGCGTCGACTGTGTTGGGATTTGTGTGGTGCTGCGTGGTGGTGGTCCGTATTGCTTGCCTGGTGGCGCTTTTTCCTGCATGTTTAGCAGTGGGAGGGCGGGCGGTGCGTTTTGCATGCTGCATGTTGCATCATACAGATTCGACCTGTTTCAGCGGATTATGGTAAATTAAGCTTTTGGTTCATTGTATATCATAGACTTCCGCAAATTAACGCCTGCTTCTATACAACATTCAATTTAAACTTATATTCCTTTACTAAATTTCCACACATTCAAACCACTCAACCACACATTCACAATCATTAAATTAAATGATAGACGAATGTAAACGTGCCATTAAGTGAATTGGCAAACATTTCGCCATCACAACCTTGCTGCTTGCTGCGCTGTTGCGACAACCTGCTCTTAGGCAAAATACTAGAAACAATCCAAAGTGCATGTTATTTAACTGTTTTAGTCGGATTGAGACGTGTTTGAGTTTTGCAGTCTATGTATGTTTGTCTGTATTTGTATAAAGCTATGGTATTGAATGGTATTGTATGGTATGGTATGGTTTTATTGTATAAAACGGATACATACCACGATTAATTAGGCGATATTTTTTCTGGTGGGAGGTTTCGGCCGTGGCTAGTTACCACCCTACCGGCAAAGCCGTGCCGCCAAGCGATTCAGCGTTCCGACCACTAATAAGGCCACACCGCTTACCACTGCGCCAGGCTTAAATCGCTATCAAGTAGCCGTCGATCAAAGTCGCTGCATGTATATGGGTCTTTATGCGTTGTTATTGTAAATTACGCAGTCGTCTTGGATCGACACGTGACGAGGTATTTTTATTTTTACATAACAATGCAACGCGATTTTATTATCCCAACTTATCTTTTGAATAAATTAAATATCTAAAAAAAACATTTTAAAACTAGATGATGCTCAGCCTGTACTGAACCTTGAAAATGCACTAGTCTAAGTTATTGAAAGCACTAAGTTGGCAACATTGGCTTAGGCTCATTATTGACACAGATTATATTAAATTCTTAAGTAATTATTAAATTACAAAATTGTATGGCCTTAAAAATTATAAAAATCAAATTACAATCTGCCATGCAATGGCGCGCAATTTTTTCGTTAGGTATACATTTTTTTACGTAATTTAAATACAAGGAAAAATGAAGTGCTGTACAAGAATACCTACAAAATGTCTTATTAATTACAATCATGTATCAACATTTAAAAAATAATAATACAAGTAAAATCTGACAATTAAACCCTAATTTGTAAAAAATCACTAGCTACATAAAAATCCTCTAAAGTTCATTCTTAGACCACCACAGACCGGATAAGCTCAGATTTTGAGATTGATAAATTAAGTCGAAGTCAAAGTCAAAAAAATTATTCAAAACACATGGGTACTATTGTACTCTTTTTGATAATAAGTTTTTGGACTAGTAGGATGATATAGTGGTGATAATTTTTTTTTTTTTTTTTTTCAAAATTTAATTTTTTTTTAATACAATAAAACTTAAAGCTAGCCTTATCTAATTACTATATAAATCATGACCGCGTGGAATGGTGCCAAGAATACTGGCTGCATTTCCGCGCTGGACAGCCAGGCTGATCCGCTGCGCAAAAAATGAGCCAGCCCTTCTGTCACCAGTTGAGGCTATTAATCGCGGTGAAATGTCTCGTAAAAAATTTTTAGCACTAAGACTCCATGGCCCCAGGGTCTCCACGGCAAACGGCACAAAAATGTAACTCTCTATAAGAGAGGCATACTTGCGCCGCTTGCCGTTTTCAGCTGTTTCTGCTGCGGCTCCCGGTCTTGATGCTGTCTTCCTGATATGACACGGGGCCAATGTGTCAACGCAAGTTGCGTCCCACATTAGCGCCCGTCCCCGTTCCCAGGGAACCAGCGTCAATCCATCAGGTCTCTTGCCATCATCCCGACTAATCCCTGCCGGCTCAATGAGCGCAGGGATATTTATGGTGGCAAGAGCTCTTTTAGGTGATAATTAATAACGTAAACTTTAAACTAAAGCTACGAGGGTTCCACACGCGTCGGTCTGAGAAGAGCCCACAACAAACTCAGCCGGGCATTATTTTAGATTAGACTAGATGACGCCCGCCACTTCGTCCGCGTGGATTTAGTTTTTTAAAACTCCCATGGGAACCCTTTGACGTTTCGGGATAAAAAGTAGCCTATGTCCTTCCCCGGGATGCAAGCTATCTCTGTACCTAAATTTCGTCAAAATCGGTTGAACGGTTGGTCCGTGAAAAGCTAGCAGACAGACAGACAGACAGACAGGCAGACACAATTACGTATTTATAATACTAGTATAGATTTTTATATCCGCTTATCTTTCGTCAATGGACAGATAGACTTGTGTTGCTGGTCAGTAGATAGGCTATTAGATACTGATACATTGTATCCGAGATTACGTCCGAGAGGTCACGTTCAGCGAAATACACCCGACGTAATAATCCTGGCCTACGTAATTACGTAACGCAGCACGCGGCCGCGCTCACGTGTCGCTTACATCAGTGGGGGTTGTTTACGTAAGGTGTCTACAGACGAGCGTTTTGAATAACCGAACCTAAATCTATAGACAAATCTACACGTCCGCGTCATATAAAAAGACAAGACTATTCCTGACTGACTGAATGATATATCGTATCATCAACGCACAACTTAAGCCACTGAAGTTAGAAACTTGAAATTTATAGTTTTTGACAGTAGTTTCTTTTTATGATGTAATTGTCCACCAAGAAAGGATTTTTGGAAATTCCATCCCTCTCTAAGGAAGGTTTGTATGAAAGTCCGTTATTTTTCAATGAATATTAAAGATTACTTCTGAAAGGTCACGCTCAACGGAATACACCCGACGAAATAATCCTGGCCTACGTAATTACGTAACGCAGCACGCGGCCAAGCTCACGTGTCGCTTACATCAGTGGGGGTTGTTTACGTAATGTGTCTACAGACGAGCGTTTTGAATAACCGAACCTAAATGTATCTCTGGCTCAAGTCTAAGTAAAGTGCGCTCTATAGATCTCACCCTTAGTGAGTTAAAAAAACTAGGTAAGTATGTCTACATCTTCTTCAAGTGTCTCTCCATTACTAGCCATCCATTAAAGCCTCAATAGCTCAACGGGTAAAGGAGTGGACTGAAAACCGAGAAGGTCAGCGGTTCAAACCCCGCCCGTTGCACTATTGTCGTACCTACTCCTAGCACAAGCTTGACGCTTAGTTGGAGAGAAAAGGGGAATATTAGTCATTTAACATGGCTAATATTCTTTAAAAAAAAACTGAAGGTCAGCAGTCAGTTATTTAAACTTCTCCTTGTCCATGGCTAGGCGGAACAGTTCTCAGACTGTTTTTATGCCAGTCCACTCCCTTACGTTACGTAGCCATGACTTCTTTCTTTTTCCTACCCCTCTTTTTCCAGCAATTTTACCCATCATAATTGTCTGCAGCAGGCGGTACCTATCGTGTCACAAAATATGACCTAGATACAAGATCTTACGCTGCTTGATGATTTTAACTAATTCGGTCTTTTACCTCGGAAACTCGGTAACTCGGTCTTTTTCTGCATCGGGGCAAGCACCTCAACATCTAGTGACCCGCCTGCTCGTTTAAATCTATAAAAAAATAAAAAATAAAAATCAACGCACAGCTCAAACTACTGGACGGATCGGGCTGAAATTTGGCATGCAGATAACTATTGTGACGTAGGCATCCGCTAAGAAATTATTTTTGAAAATTTAACCCCTAAAGGGGTGAAATAGGGGTTTGAAATTTGTGTAGTCCACGCGGACGAAGTCGCGGGAATAAGCTAGTCGTCCTATCAATTGAACACCCAACGTAAGCACGCGGCACCGCTCACGTGTTACTTACGCCAGTGAGGAAGGGTTGACTATTGTATACTTACCAAGGTTACGTAGGGTATCTGCAGACGAGCGTTTTGAATAACTGAAAAAATCCTACGGAACTAAAATCCTTAGTAAATAATACCTATGTTTTTTATGTCTTTGTTAGGGTTTTGAATCGTGCTATTTCGAGCACGAGTTAACATATCTATGGGGGCTCTAGGCGGACAGGTCTAGCGTTTATTTTTCAATCAAACAATGAATAAACTTGTATCACACATACCTACCTCGTGACCTAATCCTCAAAATAGGAAATACATAGATAATTGTTTTGTATTCACGAGAGAACTAGGAAATCGATGGAGGGCGCGCGGACCTTGGCGCCGAGGAAAACGAAGATAGCACGAATTACATGGTTTGACTTTGTATTGTGACAATGAATAAAATACTGTTTAACGACCATTTATTGCTATATTATGTTATACTAAGTATGTTATTTTTAAAGCGGTAAAGACGTTGGCCTTCTTTTCGGCAGGTCGGGTTTTCGAATCCGCGCACGCACCACTAACTTTAAAAAGATGGGCCGTGAAAAGATAGCAGATTGATAGATATACAGACACACTTTCGTATTTATAATATTAATACCTACCTACAGATTTTTTCGTAAATAGGTATATCAAAAATTTCTCGCTCGCTTCGCTCGCTCTTTTACGAGTATCTTGCATTGGTTGCCTGCAACTCCGTCCACAATGATTAGTTTTTTAAAAATCACGTGGGATCTCTTTAAAATTCCAGAATAAAAAGCCGTTTCCAAGTGCAGACAGACTGACTGACACTTTCGAATTTACAGTATCAGTATGCATAATGGATGGATGTCCTGGTCTTCCTTTCAGCAATTATGGCAGCCCTACCATAACAGCTATCTGCATGCCAAATTTCAGCCCGATCCGTCCAGTAGTTTGAGCTGTGTGTTTATAGACCATTCAGTCAGGCATTCAATCAGCTTTTCCTTTTATGTAATACTAGCTGATGCCCGCGACTTCATCCGTCCGCGTGGAATTAGGCTTTTAAAAATCCCGTGGGAATTCTTTGATTTTCCGGGATAAAAGTAGCCTATGTCACTCTCCAGGTCTTTAACTATACCCATGCAAAAAATCACGTCGATCCGCTGCTCCGTTGCGACGTGATTGAAGGACAAACCAACAAACCAATTAGTATTCTTGGCACCATTCCACGCGGGCATGATTTGTATAGTAATTAGATAAGGCTAGCTTTAAGTTTTGTTGTAATATTTTCAAAAACAAAAAGAAGTATTGAAGATATCACCAAAAAAAAAAAAAAAACAATAAACAAACACACTTTCGCATTTATAATATGGGTACTGATAGATCAAGATCACAAAGCTTTTGCTATATAATATTATTATACCTATACCTACAGCGTAACAAATTAGCTTCGTCCGTCCGCCTGTAAACGTGATGCCGTAACGAGTTCACGTAACACGTGGACGGATCAGATGGACGCTTCACGTGAACTAAATGAGCGTTCCATCTAAATTTGTATCTATTGTACATCTAGATCTAGGTGATGGCTCCGGCATATCTGCTACAGTTCTTGCAATTCACAAAGGCGTATGAACTTTACTTGTGGTTACGTCGTAGGTATATACAAGGACATTGGCCCCGATTCTCTAATGCGAAATTGTGTTTGTTGGTTTGTCCTTCAATCACTTTGCAACGGTGCATCGGATTGACGTGATATTTCGCATGGGTACCTATAGATAAAGACCTGGAGAGTGACATAGGCTACTTTTATCCCGGAATCAAAGAGTTCCCACACCACAGATTTTGAAAAAACCTAATTCCACGCGGATGAAGTCGCGAGCATCAGCTAGTTTTATATATACAGAAATTTATACAAAATTGGATAAACAAATGAACTCGGAAAAGGTAAAGGACGGACAATCAGATTTAATTTAACTATTAATAGTAAGTAATTACATTACAGACAGGAAACAATGTGTTCTCAGCTAGGGCTTATGCAAGCGAGCATGGTGGCGACCTTGTCGGCGGTCATACGTATTGTACTGTTTTCCTCTTACATTACCTACTAAGTCACCATTGGGAAGTTATGTCCTCACCTTGATGGTTCTGTTTACTCAAGATAATAATTACTATATTACTACATCATAGACTAGACTAGGTGATGCCCGCGACTTCGCCCGCTTGGAATTAGGTTTTTAAAAATCCCGTGGAAACTCTTTGATTTTCCGGGATAAACAAATTGCCTATGTCACTCTCCAGGTCTTTATCTATACCCATGCAAAAAATCAAGTTGTGACGTGCTTGAAGGACATACCAACAAGTAAACAATTAGAATAAGGGTACTGATCTAATAAGGGTACTGTATTGACTACAACAAAAGGTTTGAAGTTTTGATTGCGATCTTAGTTGCAGTGTAAGCAAGATACAGGTTAGCCCTTGACTACAACCTCACCTGGTGGTAAGTGATGACGCACTGTAAGTTGGAAGCAGACTAACCTGAAATATGGCAGTTTTTATTAAACCCATACCCCTTTTGGTTTTGTTTTCTACACGCCATCGTACCGGAACGCTAAAACGCTATGCGGCACGGCATTGTCGGTGGGGTGGTGGTAATTAATCACGTCCAAAGCCTCCCGCCAGACCAGACCAGAGAGAATTTAGAAATTATAAAATTCCAAAGTAGCCCTGCCGGTAATTGAAACTGGGACTTCTCACTTCTCACTAATAAGATCACAGCGCTCATCACCAGGAAGGTCGTTGAAATGGTTGTATCGGAACGATTTCATCGGAAATATTTCCTGCCTTTTACTATATTTTATGTCAGACCTGGGCGCGTTTGGAACCCTCGTAGCTTTAAGTTCGGGTAAAAATTATCACCACTGTTATAATGTCATCGTCTTACAAATGCAACAACCGAGCATCAAAAAGTGTAATCTTAAATATATAAAAGGAAAAGGTGACTGACTGACTGACTGACTGACTGACTGATCTATCAACGCACAGCTCAAACTACTGGACGGATTGGGCTGAAATTTGGCATGCAGATAGTAATGATGACGTAGGCATTCGCTAAGAAAGATTTTTGAAAATTCAATCCCTATGGGGGTGAAATCGCGGGCATAAGCTAGTTTGTTACATATTTTGAATGAACCATTTGACTTTGACTTGAACTTTATTTTAAGTTACCGTATGAATCGGATATCGGCTACAGGTGAATGATACCGATATCGGATCGGATATTTCTCTTCTCAGGAGATGTACAAGTCTTACAATTATGCATTGACCGCCGACCTTTTAGAATTCAGCTGTAACAGTTGAGCTATTGAGGCTATGAGTTACCCAATAGCTGTATCACAAAATGCACAATGTGTTAGTAGTTAGTACAACAAGTAACAACACGCGCAGCCATGCACAGTGCACACGTGGCAGATTCACGTTGCAAATCGCGTGCGCTTGCGCCGATAACATTGACTCGCACTCGCTTATTGATTACTAGCTGACCCGCCCCGGCTTCGCTCGGGTGGAGTATTTCGGACTGGGAGTGTCATCGTGAAGCCGTTGCTTGATACCTAAAATATCAATTCACTATCAGAAATTCTAAAATCCCCACGATTTAGGACTTTAGTACTTTGCAGCATCAGGATTGAGGAGTAAGGATCCGAAGTTCAATGATGTAGCCTATGCTTGGTACCTAAATTAATTTTGCATCATCCGCAGTTACTGAAACATTATAGTTTAGGAGTGCTGTACCCTACATCATCAGGGTTGAGGAGTTGGGACTTGAAGTCTGAGAATAAAGTCGTTGCTTGGTACCTACAATATGAATTCACTATGAACACTTCCTGAATCTTGATAACTCAGGCGGGCAGTAACCCTGCAGCATCAGGATTAAGAAGTTGAATCCAGAATTTTTTATGTGACCACCACGAAAACTTTTTTTTGTTGATTAAAAAAAAATTGCAAATCGGTCCAGAAACCTCGAAAAAATCGATGTAGAAAAAAGAACCACCTCCTTTTTGACAGTCGTAGTCGGTTCAAAACCGATGACCTTGAAATATTTACGGAACAATCTTTAAAATATCCCCTTTCTAACAAAAAAATAATGAATGAAATCGGACTACGCGTTAATGAATTACAACTCAGTATACATTTTAACTTTCATCCCCTCTCCTACGGGAACCATGCTGAATTTCGGGATAAAAAGTATCCTATATTCTTCCTCATAGTATGACCTCAAATCGTACCAAGTTTCATTGGAATCCATTCAGTAGTTTCAGCGTGATGCGCGGCCGTGATACAGACAGACAGACAGACAGACAGATAGACAGACAGACAGACAGACAGACAAAAATGAAAAAAATTACAGTTTTGGGTTCAGTATCGATTATAGAGTGCCCTCGAAAAAAAAAATTCAAAATATCTTCAATGTACAGAATTTGACCTGTTACAGTTTTATTATAAGTATATTGATTGATTATTAGACGCAAACCAGATTAAAGAATAAAGTGTAATTAATATTATCTTTTATTGTCTGCTCTCACGCTCGCGTACAATTATTAAAGTACAAATAAAAAGCAGTTACAGATGGATCTGTTATTGGTCACTGACCAGTGGCAGGAAGCGGGTAGATGAGGAAGGCGGAGAACAGGTCTGGTGGCACACTCTTGAAAAGGCCTATGTCCCAGTGGCGTGCACAGACTTCGAAGGCATTAGTTAGGTAGGAACCTGTTTACTGGCAGGTCATAATGAAAAATATGCATTGAGCTATTACAACTGGGGTAAGCAGTGCATTTATGCCTCTATGACCTGCACGCCACTGTTGGTCAGATATAAACATGTCACTGAAAACTGACCCCCTACGGCCTTTTGTCTGCGAGAAAGTCGATAAGAATTAGCTACTTTCTACTTATATTCTAAAAAGCTGTGATAGCCTAAGTGGTTAGGATGTCCGCCTCATTATTGGAGGTCGGGAGTTCGACCTCTAACTTTTCGGACTTATGTGCGTTTTAACTAATTAAATATCACTTGCTTTAACGGTGAAGGAAAACATCTTGAGGAAACCTGAACGCCTGAGAGTTCTCCATAATGTTCTCTAACGCGTGTTAAGTCTGCCAATCCACTCTAGGCCAGCGTAGTGAACTATGGCCAAACTCTCATACTGAGAGGAGACCCGTGCTCTTTAGTGGGTCGGCTATGGGTTGATCATGATGAATATTCGCTTAACCACCCAGCTTCATCATCATGTCAACCCACTACCGATCCACTAAAGAGTACGGGTCTCCTCTCAGAACATGAAGTGTTTAATCCATAGTCCACCACGCTGGCCAAGTGCAGATTTTGTCCACATTTGAGAACATTATGAAGGACCTTCGGGCATGTAGGTTTCGTCGCGATGTTTTCCTTTTACGTTAAAGCACAAAATTTATACTAATATCTAAATATGTAAAAGGAAAAGGTGACTGACTGACTGACTGACTGATTGACTGATCTATCAACGCACAGTTCGAACTACTGGACGGATCGGGCTAAAATTTGGCATGCAGATAGCTACTTATTATGACGTAGGCATCTGCTAAGAAAGGATTTTTGAAAATTCAATCCCTAAGGGGGTGAAATAGGGGTTTGAAATTTGTGTAGTCCACGCGGACGAAGTCTCGAGCGTAAGCTTGTTACTTATAAATGCAAAAGATAATAAAATAATATAATAAAAAAATATTATATAATAATCTTTTATTATATTATAGATTATTAAAGATTGATCTCGTATGTTTTTTCGTATTAATCTATTTAGAAACCTAGAGCCACGCGGAATGATGGAAGTTGCGAGCATCTTATTTTTTTCTTTTTTTTATTCAGATACAGGTTAGCCCTTGGCTGCAATCTCACCTGGTGGTAAGTGACGATGCAGTCTAAGATGGTAGCGGGCTAACCTGGAACGGGTAGCCCATGCCCCTTTGGTTTCTACACGGCATCGTACCGGAACGCTAAATCGCTTGGCGGTACGGCTTTGCCGGTAGGGTGGTAACTAGCCACGGCCGAACCCTCCCACCAGACCAGACCAGAAATTTAGAAATTATAAAATTCCAAATCCCTGCCAGGAATCGAACCCGGGACCTCCCACTAATAAGACTACAGCGCTTACCACTGCGCCAGGCGGCGCATTTCTAGTGGCGTGATAAACTAAATTGGTAATTCAATCTGAAATAGCATAAACGCTACGAACTCACGCGGAGAAAAACGCGCCTTTATACACAATGACTTACAATGTTTCATGATTTCATGTAAACTATTTTCTCTATTCCTAGTTTCCTGCCAATTTTACTGCATTTCAGTCCATTACTTGGCCACACATTTAGCCAATACTGGCTAACTTACATTTAGGCGTGCAGGTTTACTTAGATGTTTTCTTTCACAGTCGAGTCGAGGCACATGAGTCGAGTGGTTATAGCACGGAACAGAATTCTGTTCCGTGGGTTATAGTATGAAGTCAAAACGCCTCGTAACTCTGAAAAGTTAGAACTACGACCGTGCATGTGTGCGATCGAAACGAAATAAAGGATCGAATCTCGGATACCCCCGAAGCCTACATTTTAACCACTAGGCCATTACCACCTTTTACGAATGTTTACCTATTATTTGTTCGCTCATTGGTGTATTTGGGCAAACATTTGGGATCGAAGTGCCAAGCGAAAGTGCCAATTTCGGGCAAGCTGCCATATTATTTTGATATTTGTTACCCATTTCGGAAGTTTCTAGGAATAGTTACTAGTAATTTGTTGCATTGTACGATGTACATGTGCATCACTGCGTCATTATTCTTCACTAGATGATGCCCGCGACTTCGTTCGCATGGATTTAGGTTTTTGAAAATCCCGCGCAGCTAATACGCTTATTGGCACCAGCCCCAAAAAATATATTATAGAACTCTATTAACTCTTGTATACCTACATGATATATTCGATAAGAATTTTTTTTTAATTTTTAGTGTAGGTACAAACACGGTTAGGTATTAAAATCGTGTAACAATTTTTAGTGGCCCCATTGTATTAAAATATGCTATGCCTAGTCCAAAATCTACTGTTCACTAAGCTATTAGGTCTCGCGGGCAATTTACTCTTATCCATTAGAATAGAATAAATAGAATAGAATAGAATAAATTTTATTGCATTAACTGTGTAGGTACATTAGGTGTTATACTTGTTATAAAGTTGCCAGCTTGCCACTTTGTGGCGTACAATACTGGTTACAATATTTTTTAAATATTACAATTTTTTGAGGAGTTGAGGAGTTCCATTATCTATCTTCGAGGATGTTCATCAGATCTTCACCAAATTTATATAGGACCACCTTGGAAGTATACCCAATTTTCAAAATCGATGAAGGCGTCTTCAAATAGTCGGGGAACATACCTACATAAAAAATAAAAATAAAATAAAAATAACAAGATTCCGATCGATTGAGAACCTCCTCCTTTTTAGAAGTTAGAAAAATACGTCCAATATGAAAGTTTTGGCTGTAAGTTTGTTTACTATGTAACAATAAGCCAACATGACTATATCGAGCGCTCCCACGTAACACGCAGTCTCTATTTTGGGTCACCTTTATATAAATCTGCTTTGTTTATTTACTTACATAATTGTCAAAACACGGAGTAAGTAGTTTCATCATCATCATCATCAACCAATAGACGTCCACAGCTGGACATAGGTCTCTTAAAGGGACTTCCACACGCCACGGTCTTGCGCCGCCTGAATCCAGCGGCTCCTTGCGACTCGTCTGATGTCGTCCGTCCACCTAGTGGGGGGTCTTTTAACGCTGCGTCTTCCGGTGCGAGGTCGCCATTCCAGCACCTTGGGACCCCAACGTCTATCGGTTGTACAAACTAAGTAAGTAGTTTAATATGGTAAAAAACCGGTCAAGTGCGAGTCGGGCCTCGCTCTTTTAGGGATCCGTAAATCATAAATTTTGGGTGAATGATGAACATCATATTAAATTTTGGGTGTATGAAATATTATTTACTGAGCTAGAACATCGCAATAAACCGTGAAGGAATGACCAAAAAAAACATACTTATTCGTTTGTTTTGGTCACAGCTTAGTCGTAGCTTTAGTTTTAAGTTTGCGTAATAATTATCACCACTATATCTTACAAATCCAACATCTGACTATCAAAAAGAGCAATTTATTACCTAATTTGAATAAATCATTTGACTTTGACTTTTGACTATAAACTATTTTATAAATCGTACCAGCCCTTTGTTAAATTATCTTCATAATTGCCATAAAGATAATTACACGACTCAGACACGTGATAAAGAATTAATCCTATTATGATTCTATTAAACTATTTGTTTAAGTATGGGTAGCATTTTAAAACAGGTTTAATGGGTATTTTATAATATAGCCCATATCGAAACAAGTTTCCTTATTATTTCGGACAAAAAATGGCAAACTCTTACATAACCCAATGTTAAGTAGTGTGCCTTTGCAATCAGTAATTATAGGACATTTCCGTTTAAAAAAGAGAAACATTAATCTATATTATGATCTTAATAATTTATTTAAGAGAAATATTGAAAATCTTATCTATGTAATGTATAGAATAGGAAACTGTGACTGACTGACTGATCTATCAGCGCACAGCGCACACTTCTGAACGGATCGGGCTGAAATTTGGCATGCAGATAGCTATTATGACGTAGGCATCCTCTAAGAAAGTATTTTTGAAAATTCAACACCTAAGGGGGTGAAATAGGGGTTTGAAATTTTTGTAGTCCACGCGGACAAAGTCGCGAGCATAAGCTAGTAATATATAAAAGGAAAAAGTTACTGACTCACTGACTGAATGAGTGATCTATCAACGCAACAGCACATACGTCTGGATGGATCGGCCTGAATTTTGGCCTGCAGATAGCTATTATACCATAGACGTCCTGACGGCGACTGGAAACTAGCCATGACCATAGCCTCCCTCCAGACCAGACGAAACCATCTATAAAAAAACATCATTAAAAAGCCCCATTCCTAAATACCCCTGCCGAGAATCGAACCCAGGACTTTTCACTTATAAGACGACAGCGCTCACTACTGCGCCACGGAGGTCCTCAGCGTGAAGGAGAACCTGGAGCGTGGAGGAGGAGGAGGAGGGAGCCGAAGGATACAACCTCAGCTGGCCTATCTGGAAGTCGCTCAACCGCCTCAGGGTAGGCATGGGGAAGTCTAGGGCAAATCTGGCGAAGTGGGGCTTCATCTTTAGACACGATACGGAGTGTATCTGCGGTCATCTGAGACAGACTATTGCGCAAATGACTGGGTGCCCTGCGTGCCCGACAACCTACACGAACGAGGAGCTGCACGAGACTACAGGCCGAACTATCGTTGTGGTTTTTTGGACTGCCTGTATTTGAAAAGAAGGAGTATCCCAAGAACCTCGGCAGGTGTGGTGACCTTATCTCCACAGGTGGCTGTCTATTATCACGTGTAGAAGTCACGTGTCCATCGTTTTTGGTACAATCGTTGTAATTACGTAATGCATATTATGTTCGAGCGGCCTTGACTTTGGGTTTGGTCGAATTGGTATGGAAATCTTGTTTTTACATAAATATTAAGATTCATACCTAAACGAGCAAATTTTAATATAGTTAGATAATAATTATTCTCGATTCGCTGTTTGCTGCTTTGTTTTAATTCAATAATTTCATCATCATCATCATTGTCTGATCAACCCATCGCTCGCCGGCACACTACATGGCACGGGTCTCCTCTCAGAATGAGAAGACTTTTGGCCAGAGCCTACCACGCTGGTCAATATTTACCTTTGTGAACATTATCAGGAACACAGGTTTTCTCAGGATGATATCCATTAAAGCAAGTGATTACTTAATTGCTTAAAAAGCACATAAGTAATTCCGAAAAGTTAGAGGTGCGTGCCCGCGATTGAACATCCGACCCCAACGTCTTAACCGCCAGACTATTTTTTTTTACCAGCCAGACTAACTTTTTGCACAAAAATTAAGCCAGCAGTTCCGTCACATGTAACGATTAACCGCAGTGAAATGTCTCGTAAGAATTTTTAGACTAGATGTGATTCCTTCATATATACATTGTATAAAATAAAGTCGCTTCCCGCTGTCTGTCTGTATGTATGAACGCGTAGATCTTTTAAACTACGCAACGGATTTTAATGCGGTTTTCACCATTAGATAGAGTGATTCGAGAGAAGGGTTTAATTCTCAAATAATTAGAGATCCCTAGAGAAATTGAAATAATGTGAATTAGGTCGGAAAAAAATCCTCTCATTTGAGAGTTTCCGAGGCAATGACACCTCAATGACAGCACATTAGTATCTACATTGACGTGGTTTTTTTGTAAAGCGGTAGTTTATGGGGCAAGAATTCTTTATTAAAAAGAATAATTTTTAAAAAATCATGATTTTTATTAATTTTTCACATAATTAATTAATAACGGCACGCTATGGAAAGCGATTAATGGCGTCACAAGGCGAAAACGACAACTATTTTCCATTTTTTAACATAAAAATATTTTCCCGCAAAAATTATAACTTATTTGCTATTTTTATGTTATAAAAATTAGAAAAAAATGGTCGTTTACGGATTGTGACGTCATTATTCACCTTCCGTACACCGTGACGTTCATATTAAAAATAAATAAAAATCATGATTTTAAAAAAATATTCTCTTCTATAAAATAAAACAATTCATAAAGACAACACACGACCCAATTGCGTAAAAAACATATTTTATTCATTCAGTGTAACTCGAGGCTCGTGCATTGCCCAACACGAATTTCCCGGAATAAGAAAAATGGACGCACGTGAGCTATCTATCCGTTTAATTGGGTCAGTCGAATGGAAAGAATTGTCACGTTTGAGTAGGGCTTGCATTTATATGGGGTTTTCCAAGATTTGTCCCGTCTTTCCATTTATGGTTTATTGGTTTGTTGTTTTGTTGGTTTGTCCTTCAATCAAGTCGCAACGGAGCTGCGGATCTTTTGCATGCGTATAGTTAAAGACCTGGAGAGTGACATAGGCTACTTTTTATCCTGGAAAACCAAAGAGTTCCCAAGGGTTCTTAAAAACCTTTAGAGTACAATGGAGTTTGTGTCCCCGGAAATTTAGGTGAAATGGTATCCCTACAATTGATTACAAAATTGAAGACATTGTGATACTGATACTAGACTGATACATATTATTATTATGAAATGTAATATTTTGACTTTTTTCAACGTTTGATCGACTATTTGCCTGACCTTGGTAGTATAATGTGACCTAGTTACGACAACATGATATTTCAAAAGAGTTGGTTAAGCAATGTTGACGAAAGATGGTAATTTTATATGTTATCACTTATAGGAATCCACTTCTACATCCTGAAGGTCTTGGAAGGTGGACTTAGGTTTTTGAAAATCCCGTAAGAACTCTTTAATTTCCCGGGACAAAAATGTCCTTCCTGGGATGTAAGCTGTCTCTATAACTTTCATCAAAATTGGTTACACGGATGAAGACTGCTAAGAATACTAGTTGCATTTCGGCGCTGGACAGTCAGCCTTGTCCGTTGCGTAAAAAATGAGCCAGCCCTTCTGTCACCAATTAATCGCGGTGAAATGTCTCGTAAAACTTATCACCACTATATCATTGTATTGCAAATTCAGCAATTTACAATCTGAAAGTTTTGTAATACCCAATCTGAACAAGTAAATGATTTGAGTTTGAGTTTGATTTACTTCAATCAATAAATTTTAAAATATCACCTAATGTAGATATAATATAGAACATTCGATATAGACCAAGAACACAGTATATTACATAAGTACGTGATAATATGATTGTAATTCGGTATGTTATGTCACGGAACAATACATGGTGATAAGATGGGAATTTTATCGGCGAATCACTGCGATAACACTAAAAGACTAAATTGTTACAACGAACAAAGTGGAAAATGATTGAGAACGTGATATAGGAAGGGGGACGGGCATATTCATCATGATAAAACTATTTTCTTATTACCTATAAGTATACAAATGAAACTTAATAAAAGTTTTTATAGGACAAATCAAATCGAATTTCTTTCTTAAAATTTTAATTTAATTGTGCTTTAAAATGTATTTTATTTATGTATTATTATTCATGTATTAATATGAAAAAGACGCGGACAAGGGACTACATCTCTACTGAACAAATTTCTTTCAGCATCCCTAAAAAGTGAGAAAATATATAAAAGGAAAAGGTGACTGACTGACTGGGCTGAAAGGCATTCGGATAGCTACGAGTATGATGACGTATGACATCATGTGCTAAGAAAGGATTTTTGAAAATTCAACCCAGGATGTAAAACGGGTGTGAGATTTTTATAGTCCACGCGGATGAAGTCGCGGGCATAAGCTATAATTTTAGTAGGTAATTAGTCAATATAAAATTATTTTGTTTTTTTCAATTTTCGGAAATTCCATCTCTAAAGGCGTATAAAAAATATTTTTATTAATTTATTTATTTAATACTAGATGATGCCCGCCACTTCGTCCGCGTGGATTTAAGTTTTTAAAAAATTCCATGGCAGCTCTTTGATTTTCCGGGATAAATAATAAGCAGCTATGTCCTTCCCTGGGAAGCAAGCTATCGTTGTACGAAATTTCGTCAAAATCGGTTGAACGGATGGGCCGTGAAAGGTTAGCAGACAAACAGACAGACAGACACATTTTCGCATTTATAATATTAGTATAAAAAAGTATATGGAACATAAATGCGGAAGTAAATTTGTCTGTCTGTATTTCTGCTACATTTTCAAGGCCTACCCGCTTAGCCGAGCTTAACATAATTTGGTATAGAGATAACTAACATCCGGGGGATGGACATAGACTATATTTTAAGGAAATAGATATCCTTACTGTAGCCTCTCAATATATTTATAATAACATAACTTTTGTAAGACAAAATATTCTTAGTTACAAGAAAATTGGTGATCTACACAATAGGCTAACTAGAAACAGAGACAAACATGCAGCTCCTGCCTTCCGCCTCAGGAAAGTCCAAAAGTCATTTGTGGGTATGGGTATTACCTTTTATAATAAAATCCCGCAAACTATTTTGGACTTACCTTTGCACAAGTTTAAAAAATCTATTAAAAATATGCTCCTGAAAAAAGCATGTTACACAATTGAAGATTATCTAAATGACAAAAGAGCGTGGATTTGACCTGCAGCTCGTTCCAGCAACGCACAAGACTGCAAATACTATTTTATACATGGCATAATCTTGTACCTATATCAAATGTGTGATATGTTGTTACTGCAAGCAATTTTAACCGGCTCAATCGATTGTCCTAGCTTACTCTCAGCCTTTTCATTTAATGCTCAACCTTTAAGAACGCGTCACACGCGCCTTCTAAATGTTCCCAAATCTAACTCAAATTATGCGCGAAATTCTATAATTCCACGCTTGGTACGTACTTATAACAATCAGTTCGCTGAGTTTGACTTATTTTACCTATCAAACAATAAATTTAAAAAGGAATTAAGAAACTATCATCGTAAATCAAAAAAAAAAAGTAGCTAACATCTAAATATGCATGCAATCATACACTCCCATTTACACACACACACACATGCACACACGCTCACACATACTCATAAGCACACACTCACACACGCATACACACACACATACAATCATACACACACTGTTGTAATTTTATTTTATTATTGTATATACCTACATTTATTCTAACTCTATTCTGTTAAAATAGTTTAATTATAATTTTAAGTAATCTCTTTTGGCCTTCTGTTATACCTAGATTTAAATTTAAATAATAATTATGTATTTACGCTGTTGATTACTTTCAAATAAACAAAAAAAAAAAAAAAAAAAAAAAATTTGAAAAGAGCAACCGCCGAGTTTCTTGCTGGTTCTTCTCGGTAGGAAAGGCATTAAGAACCAGTGGTAGATGCATCCGACTATTCGTAAGTACTTGTAAAAGTTTATACGAATAAAAAAGATTTTCATTTCATTTCATTTTCATTTCATTTCATATCCCGAAAAATCTAACGAATTCCCTAAGGATTTTTATAAAACTAAATTCACACGAAGTCGCGGGTATCATCTGGTAGTATAACAAGCCAATGTAATAAAGGTACATTATACAATATAGAACGCACTTGTGAGTAATTGAGGATACGCGTGACTAGCAGCACCTATGGACTAAGAGCCAGCGCGTGCCACACCTTCGTTATTTTATAAATGTTGAAAGTTTCTCTGCGTATTGTCCCCAACACTGGGGGGAACGTTTGTTTGGATGTCTGTTTAAATCATGGTGGCTTTGGGAGATATAAACTACAGACACTAAATGCCAGACATTTAGTGTCTGTATAGTTCAGTAAGATTTTTTTTCATCGCATGACGTGATTTCTGATACTATTCTGAAGAAAATATAAAAAAAACGGGCCGAATTGAGAAACACCTCCTTTTTGGAAGTCGGTTAAAAATAGACTTTGTACGTACTTTGAGGTAAGATTTTTTAGACCTTTAATACCAGTTATCTCCCAAAGCCACTATGATACAAACAAACAACAAAACAAACGTTCCTTCCAGTGTTGGGGACAATACGGAGAGAAACTTTCAGCTTTTATAAAGTAGGGAAGGTCTTGCACGCGCTGGCTCTCTCTCTGTTACCTAGGTTCTCATACCTACCATTGCTAGAACCTTGCTAGAACAAAACGTGACCGCTGAGGTCTCGTGCTCAGTTACTGACGTATTAATCTATGGTACGCGACAGGTCGAGATGGCAATCGGGGAGGGAACGCCCCGCACAGCCGCACAGCCCCGCGCTTACCTGGTGCGGGCGAGCGCGGGTGACGTGCAGGTGTGTGGGGCGTCTCCCCTCCTCATACCCCGATTGCCATCTCAACCTGTCGCGAACTTATAGTTAGCATGTAATTGGCAGTTACTGGGTCTTGCGTTTTACTTATGTGCGAGACGCGAGTGAATCTAAATATATTATTTAAAAAAAAAGATTCCGACGAATTGAGAACCTCCTCCTTTTTTTGAAGTCGGTTAAAAAGGAAAAGGTGACTTACTGACTGGCTGACTGATCTATCAACGCACAGCTCAAACTACTGGACGGATCGGGCCGAAATTTGGCATACTGATAACTATTATGACGTAGGCATCCGCTAAGAAAGGATTTTTGAAAATTCAACCCCTACGGGGATGAAATAGGGGTGTAGTCCCCGCGGACGAAGTCGCGAGCATAAGCTAATCATAGTATAAAACGTGTAGGTATTGCACAACACCAAATGCAAAATGCCAAAATTAAAATTGTTACCTACGTTTTGCGACGATGAATGCATGTTTATATTTTTCTTAATTTTTCTTTATTTTTCGTTATTGTTTCTTATTAGTGACGTTCATAAAAAAGGAAACAGAATATTGGAAAAGTTAATGGTTCGGTTTTTTTAGGTTAAATATTAGAGTGTTCGCATCTTTTTTCTACGGATTGGTGGGCGGAGGTTAGCCACTGAAAACGATATATTTTATTAAACATGGTGTCCAGTCCGTATAAAATGACTCCTCACGCGCCAATTTAATTCTATGGGTCAACTGTCATATCAAAAGTACGGTTCGCCTTTAAAATAAGGACTAAAATCGTAATTTTGACATGAAAATTGACATCTAATAAGTACCAAGTTATCATAACGCCATAGACGTAGCACAGTTTACGACAGACAGTTAAGGAAAACAAAATGCTGAGGCTTCAGTGCTTCAACGTCACTGGCAGGCGTCAAATGTTAGAACATTTGACGCAGGTAGCCCAAAAGAAGCCCTATTTTTCTTTGATTTTACGTCGTCGCCATAGCCTATTGACATTTCGTCGATTCAGGAGAAACAAACCGAGAGTTCCCTCACTCTAGTCCACTCAGACGATAGTATTAACAACTCTAAAACAATTCACAAAGAAAGTTATTTGGCAAAAATAACCTTTATTCCTCCCACATGAAATACTTAAAATAAAAGTTTCAAAGTTAAATTGGTCTACCGTACAATGGAAGATACTTTAAGTCTTATATCATCATCATGAACAACCCATCGCCGGCTCACTACAAAGCATGGGTCTCCTCTCAGAGTGAGAAGGGTTTGACCATAGTCTACCACGCTGGTCATGTGCGGATTGGTAGACTTCACACACCTTTGAGAACATTATGGAGAACTCTCAGGCATGCAGGTTTCCTCACGATGTTTTCCTTCACCCTTAAAGCAATTCATATTTAATTAGGTACTTAATACGCACATAACTCCGAAAACTGAAAAGTTAGAGGTGCGTGCCCGGGATCGAGCCCCCGACCTCCGATTAGAAGGTGGAAGTCCTAACCACTAGGCTATCACAGTTTTAAATACATACCTATATATAAATTAGTAGATGGGCATCTCAGTTCTTAGGTCCTTCGAATTATGCTCCCCGAAGGTCCAGATCGACTAGAATCAATCCTATGGACATCCCAAGATTAAACTCTCATTTCAAACTACCAGGGTACCATAGCTTCATGAGCCATAGTACCAAAACACACATACAAAATCCACAAACGAAAATAGCCTTTATTCCACCCACATAAAGTGCTGAAAAGAAAAGTTAGAAAGTTCCTGAAACTTGTGTGGAAGATTAAGAAACAGGGCAACGTGACCCGCCTATCACGAGGCGGGAACGAAACGTGAGCAGTGCTTTTCGAGTGCTTATGTAACGATAGGGATGGAAATATGTCGATAAACCGGGAATCCCGGAAAATTGTGCGTTATCAGACTAATAGTAAAATAATCATTTCTCATCTGCGCTAAAGTTGACGTTAACGTTTTGATTCCCTTGAATTGACAGACAGAATAGAACAGATTATATTTTTATTAAAGTAAACTTTTACAAGTGCTTTTTAATCGTCATAATGTTTAGTTTACCACTGGTTCGGAATGCCGTTCCTACCGAGAAGAACCAGCAAGAAACTCGGCGGTTGCGCTTTTCAAGTGATCAATTTACAATATTATTATACCATACTGTACAAGCAATGAAGACACAGACAATGAAGTTATCCTATAAGGAGTCCTTGTTTATTTTTAAGGTACGAAAAAAACCCAGAAAACATCGAACCAACCCCATCCCTAATCTTTAACAATCGAACACACGAATAAAGAAACTCAAAAAAGGTGCTTGACGACTGTTCGAGCAATTATGAAAAGAAAACTTTCTTTAGAGGAAAAATCTTTGAAATTTTACCAGTAACCAACGTTGGGTTTCACTTTGGAAACTGACTGACATATTGTGCCAACCCGGTCACGTTGCGGCTCAAAATGTATTTTGTGAAGTTCTTCTAGTCTTCTACGTACTTTTTCTGGTTTTACGTACTTTCTATTGTATTACTTTGCTTACTTGTTTTCTTGCTTTTGAATAATGGGTTACCTATGAAATTATTTCACAACAAAGGAGTCTTGTTTAATGTAAGTACAAGTACTTATTTTAAAGGAAATCTACTTGATATTGGGAAATTATTTAAATCAGAAATTATTGGACATAATCTTAGTCGCTCAATTAATATAAATGCGAAAGTGGTTGGTTTGTTGGTTGGTTGGTTTGTTAGTTTGCTGGTTTGTCCTTCAATCACGTCGCAACGGAGCAACGGATCGACGTGATTTTTTGCATGGATATAAAGACCTGGAGAGTGAGTTACATAGGCTACTTTTTATCCCGGAAAATCCAAGAGTTCCCGCGGGATTTTTAAAAACCTAATCCACGCGGACGAAGTCGCGGGCATCAGCTAGTAATAAAATTTGTATGTGCCTATATCAGTGTAACAAAAAGTTACACGTTCGTTATGCTGAGATAAGGCCGCCAAATTGTAACTTCTATCTAACTTACTCTATTAAAGTACCTACCTTTTTTCCGTGGGGAAGCCGAAGCTGAAGCCGCGGGCATCAGTTAGTAAACTATTATTATTCGACTAGTTAGGGGTCACAATTTTCAGCAATGAGTAATTTATATTGGGGTTTGTTATTATATTAATCATCAGAGGAAAATTTAATTGATTTTAATTAATTCCTCATTTTCCTTATTTTGATACTAAATAGGTACCTACTTAATTAATTATCATTTTCCTCTTCTTATTATTTTAAAACATATAAAATATTATCGTTATCGTTGGACGTTAAACATACCTCCTATTCAAAAACTTGTTTATTAGGGTTCCGTACTTACCTGAAAAGGAAAAAGGAACCCTTATAGGATCACTTCGTCCTGTCTGTCGTGTCTGTCAAGAAGAGGGAATCAAAACCTACAAGGCACTTCCCGTTGACCTAGAATCATGAAATTTGGCAGGTAGGTAGTATTAGAATGAAAACCACTTTGATATACGTTAGAAGGCTTTTATTCAACTGTTCACATAGTAATTATTATTTATAAGAGCACAAGAGCAAACACCTCTTTCTACGCGCCCTTTTTTGATTGACGTTTCACATAGATTCGCTACTCCACAGAGCAACGCCACAGATTAATACCATCACCTAGTTTTTGCCGTCTAACAGTAGATCTTATAGCACACGTAATGTAAAAAATCTGAAAACCGTGAATTGGTGGTTACATCACAAAGAAATTAAAAAGTATTGTTTCTTGTACTTCTTGTACTGGACTCGCATACGAAGAGCTGTTCTACCCTTTGTATGTGAGTCCAGCTCGCACACACTCAGAAGGAAAAACGGAACCCTTATAGGATCACTTTGTTGTCTGTCTGTCTGTCGGTCGGTCTGTCAAGAAACCTACATGGTACTTCCCGTTGACCTAGAATCATGAAATTTGGCAGGTAGGTAGGTCTTATAGCAGACATTCGAGGAAAAATCTAAAAACCGTAAATTTGTGGTTACATCACACAAAAAAAATTAAATTGTGGTCATGCACAAATATTGCTTTTTTCAACTTCAAAGTAAGATTACTATACCAAATGGGGTATCATATGAAAGGGCTTTAAATGTATATTCTAAAACAGATTTTTATTTATTTTTAGGCACAATAGTTTTTGATTTATCGTGTAAAATGTCGATAAAATACGATTGTAATACGGAACCCTTAGTGCGCGAGTCTGACTCGCACTTGGCCGGTTTTTTCGTTATGTCAATGTATTAATTACCTACCTAACCTGATAACAGATTATACGAGCGTACAGTATTAGAAGTGTGGGGAGAATAACACATAACCCTTCGTTAGCCCGCTTACATTTTTTTTAATTTATTTATTTAATAGACAAATTAAACCTATCATTACAGGCTAACCTAATGCGATAGCTAATATACATAGACTACTACATACTAGATTATAGATAAGTACATAGACTGCATCATCACTTACCATCGGTTGAGATTGCAGTCAATGACTAACTTGTATTTAAATAAAAATAAAAATGAACTTTATGTCCAGTGTCATACCTACTAATTTTGAATTTTGTTTGAAATATCCTATATTAATATTTTGGAATTGAAATAGCCCTTCTATGAATAACTTGTCATTGAATAAAAAAACCGGCCAAGTGCGAGTCAGGCTCGCGCAATGACGGTTCCGTACTACAGTCGTATTTTTTCGACATTTTGCACGATAATTCAAAAACTATGATGCATAAAAATAAATAAAAATCTGTTTCAGAATGAACAGGTGAAGACCTTTCATATGATACCCCCACTTGATATAGTCACTCACTTCGATAGTTGAAAATACTAATTATTAGTTCATGACCACAATTTAATTTTGTTTGTGTGATCTAACCCTAAATTCACGGTTTTCAGATTTTTCCCCAAATGTCAGCTATAAGATCTACCTACCTGCCAAATTTCATGATTCTAGGTCAACGGGAAGTACCTACCCTGTAGGTTTCTTGACAGACAGACGGACAGACAGACAGACAACAAAGTGATCCTATAAGGGTTCTGTTTTTCCTTTTGAGGTACGGAACCCTAAAAAAGTATGACGTAGGTACTTAATTAAACAACCGTATTAATATAATCCCAAAGTCCAAGCACTTGTATGACGTAATGCATGATCCGAAAGTCCAAATGATACAACGATGACGATAAAATCATTATGGGTTTAAGTATATTATGTTTTCAACGAAATATAGTGACGTGTCTTAATCACGCCTCTGCTTCGTATGGTTATCGATAAATATTACGTCAAGCTAGTGACGTAGCTTGATCGTACCGGAAACCGGTTCGGACCTCAGCTCGGCACTAATTAAGACCTGCGCAGACGACGGAATTTATTTTTTAATTTATAGACTAGCGCTTGACTGCAATCACACCTGCTGGCAAGTGATGTGCAACCTAAGATGGAGCGCGCTTACCTAGAAGATGCCTAGTTGCCTATTCACTCTTGACTTGAAGGTACCTGTGTTAAAAGTGGAGGGGAAAACCAATTCCGGAAGGGCGTTCTACATAGTTCGAATTAGAAACCAAGAGACAAAATCGTATGTGTCCGTGGCATTTCGGCTAGTACAGCTGCAGACCTTACGAGGCCTTTCGGTACAATAGTAAAAAGGGAAGGAGGAACCAGGACAAAAACTTCTTGGACACACTCTCCGAAATACTTATATTGTCTGCGGAGGATGAAAGGTCCCTGCACTTTTTACTACAGTGTTTTGCCGTACATGGACAAAAATCAGAGGAATTGCATCGCATAACGCACAAGATGAACTAATAGTAAGAGTGAAGCCACATGATGCGTTGCGTCATCCTACATAGAAATGACTGTACCATGCTACAAGAGGCTTACGAGCGACGAGCATGCGCAACGGACTTGGGACAAGAGAGCCGAGGCGGGGAGACGTGATGCAGTGCAACGCCATACTTTCTAACGGAGCGGCAACGCATTGCCCGTGTGGCAACCATTACTGAATCCATAGCGGTGCGGCTCCACAGACCACAACACACCGGGAACGCATCGTGTGGCCTCAGTCTAAAAGATGAAGTTTTTTAGTTTTAGTTTTTTTAGTAATAGTTATGTAATATTTTTTGTGTGCAATAAAGTATTTCTATCTATCTATCTATCTATCTATCTATCTATCTATGAAGGAATGGAAAGGATTATTTGAATGATAAGAAAGCTTGGGAATGAATTGCTTAACAGCTTTGTGTTAGTTCTAATAATTTTAAGTGATTTTGTAAAGTGGTGATAAAAAGAATACCCGGCCGAGTTTGTTGTGGGCTCTTCTCAGACCTGGGCGCGTTTGGAACCCTCGTAGCTTTAGTTTTTAAGTACGTATTAATTATCACCACTATATCATCTTCCAAATAAACAATTATTTTGACCATCATTAAGCGTTAAATTTTACCTATTCTGAATAAATAATTTGAGTTTGAGTTTGAAGGATTTTTGTCCTCCGCGGACAATAGTCCCTCGTCTGCGCGGGGCCTAAGCATACTGTAATGCAAAGTCCGGGAAAATATGACGGCTTTATTATAACGTGAGATGGTTTGGCAATTAAAATCAACGTATGTCGTAGCTACATAATAATTATTATGTATCATTGTAATATACATAATATTATATGGTTTGCGGATACTATGTGTGTGTTTTGTGGTTATTACTATCGGAAAATTTTAAATTGGATTACCTAGCTTATTTAATCTAAATATATAAAAGGAAAACTACTGACTGACTGACTAATCTATCAACGCATAGCTGAATCTTATGGACATGCAGACAGCTATTATAACGTAAGAAGGGATTTTTAAAAATTCAACCCTAATAAGGGAGCTAAATAGGGCGTTGAAATTTATGTAGTCCACGCGGACGAAGTCGCAAGCATAAGCTAGTAAGTAATATAACAAAAATCGCAAAAGAACAGCGGCCCTACCGCGGTTGTTTGACAGCTACAATGTCACGATCGCAATAATCTCTGATTGGTTAACGCTCGCTCACTATTGGCCACAATGCATTGTTGAAACAAGAATCGCAGAAATTCAGCCAATCAGAACAATTGAGATTGTAATAATGACGACCTCCCTGGCGCAGTCGTGAGCGCTGTGGTCTTATCAGTGGGAGGTCCCGGGTTCGATGGGGTTTGGATTTTTATAATTTCTAAATTTCTGGTCTGGTCTGGTGGGAGGCTTCGGCCGTGGCTAGTTACCACCCTACCGGCAAAGCCGTGCCGCCAAGCGATTTAGCGTTCCGGTACGATGCCGTGTAGAAACCAAAGGGGTACGGGTTTAATAAAAACTGCCATATCCCTTCCAGGTTAGCCCGCTATCATCTTAGACTGCATCATCACTTACCATCAGGTGAGATTGCAGTCAAGGGCTAACTTGTATCTGAATAAAAAAAATAAAAAAAATAAAAAAATGATTGATGCAGGTTTTAGATAATCGCCCAGCAGGTCTAACCGACGTTGTTTGAAAATGTCTAGACTCGGTAGTAAGTACTGGTAGGTAATAGAGGAATCAATGTTTGACTACCTTACAGTTTTCGGTAGGAAGGGCATTTTAAACCAGTGTTAGGTAGATTCATTTGACGATTCAAAAGCACTTGTAAAAATGTATTTGAATATTAATTATTTCTATCACTATTCATTATCCATATTATCAACGGTGATGGTGATAATGCCCGCGACTTCATCCGCGTGGATTTAGAGTCTTAAAATCCCGTGGAATTTCTTTGACAAGTTCTTTGATTTCTCGGGATAAAAAGTAGCCTATGTCACTTTCCCATGTAAAAAATTACGTTGATTTGTTGCTCTATTTATTGCGACGTGATTAAAGGACAAACCATCAATCGCATTTATAATCACCATCATCACTATCAACGCATCGGTTTACTATTGAGCAGGGGTCTCTTCTATGAGTGAGCAGGGGTTAGGCCATAGTCCGCCACGCTGGCTGGCCCAGGGCCAGTACCGTACTAAGTGTGTTATGTTTTCACTAGTATTTTCCGAGTAGGTAGGTACTTGTAGCGCTTCTCTGAGCCGTCCGCCATTACTATGTTACACAATAACAATATTGCCAAGTGTGACCAGACGTTACGCAACGTTAACACTATCATCAAGGCCAAAACATTCCGCATGCGACCTTGGATGTTATCACGAAATGTCTACCTAGTTATGTACCTGTAGTCCGCGACAGGTCGAGGTGGCAATCGGGGTATGAGGCGGGGAGACGCCTTGCATACCCGCGCTCGCCAACACTGGGTTAGCGTGCGGGCTGTGCCCTTGATTAAAAGTTAGCCCTTGACAGTGCGATATCACATCACCAGCACCTTTTTGACGACCTCCCTGGCGCAATGGTAAGCACTGTAGTATTATTAGTGGGAGGTCCCGAGTTGGATTCCTGGCAGGGGGTTTGGAGTTTTATAATTTCTAAATTTCTGGTCTGGTCTGGTGGGAGGCTTAGGCCATGGCTACCACCTTACCGGCAAAGCCGCCAAGCATAAATTGCATTAATTTCGGTAGGATCCGTGTAGAAACCAAAGGGGCATGGGCTTAATAAAACCGCCATACCCCTTCCAGGTTAGCCCGATTCCATCTTAGACTCCATCAACACGCACCACCAGGTGAGATTGCAGTCAAGGACTAACTTGTATCTGAATAATAATAAAAAGTAGTAAGATGCATTTATGACGACCTCCCTGGCGCAGTGGTGAGCGCTGTGGTCTTAATAGTGGGAGGTCCCGGGTTCGATTCCTGGCAGGGGTTTGGAATTTTATAATTTCTAAATTTCTGGTCTGGTCTGGTGGGAGGCTTCGGCCGTGGCTAGTTACCACCCTACCGGCAAAGCCGTGCCGCCAAGCGATTTAGCGTTCCGGTACGATGCCGTGTAGAAACCAAAGGGGTATGGGTTTAATAAAAACTGCCATACCCCTTCCAGGTTAGCCCGCTATCATCTTAGACTCCATCATCACTTACCACCAGGTGAGATTGCAGTCAAGGGCTAACTTGTATCTGAATAAAAAAAAAACATCAAGATGGAAGTGGGCTAACCTGCAAGGGGTATGGCAGTTTTATTAAACCAAATACCTACCCCTTACCGGTTTCTATACGGCATCGTATTATTATTGGAACGCATTGTTTAGGGGTACGGCTTAGCTGATAGGGTGGTAAGTAATTCATCACGGCCAAAGCCGAAGAAAATACATTGTTTACAAGTATTGCGCCATAATTACCATCGGACTATCTAGAATTTAATTTATCATGTACCTACATATTAGGTTCAAACGTGTCAGGTGCTTATTTATAGCATTGGTACGACTATAATAGTTGCAACTTTTTGCGTTGTTGCGTCGCGTTTTAAATTTGAACGTTATTACTACGTCCAATATGGTTTAGTTTTCTTTGCATTGATTGTAGGTGAGTGGCTTTTCAATGTAAACAAAAACAATGTTATAATATCAGCTATGTTTTCGGGAAAAACACGATGATATAACAAAAAGCTGATTGCAACCAGTTCAATAAGCGAGAACACATTAGCCCAATGAATTCGACGTGTGTCGGCCTAAGACTAAACACCGATTGCGAATTGCTCCAAGATCCTTTGAAGATTAGTTGCCTTATGTAATACTCATATACCATTCGGAGTGGAATGTATAAGTAAAATTCCAAACTATACATTATCAACAATTATTTCACCTGCATTTTTTGAATAAATCATTTTTTATTTTCTAGATGATGCCCGCGCTTCGTCCGCGTGGTAATTCCAAGTGGTTTTTGAAAATCCCTTGGAAACTCAATGATTTTCTGGGATTAAACGTAGCCTCTATCACTCAGCAGTTCTTTAACCATGCAAAAAGTATATTTATTGCACATTTGCGGCGTAACTAATTGAAAGACAAAACAACAAATAAACACTTTCGCATAATTATAATAGGTATTACCTATATTATAATTATGCGAAAGTGTGTTTATTTGTTGGTTGGGTCTGAAGTATTAATAACCCTTTGATATTTGTATGAAACCTCCAAAAATCAGCAAGCCACCCAACGATAGCCGCACGCAGAAAATATAGGTCAATACGTGACCTGTACAAGATCGCCGAATACATTTGCCGAGTGCATAAGGCCAATGTATACTAGGGTCTTCAATCTTCATGCTTCCTCATAATAAATGTCACACAACTAAAATAAATACGCGCCGAACTGAGAAACCTCCTTCTTTTTGGAAATCGGTAAAAAATCGCAATAAGTAGGTATACACATTCTTGAACAATATTGGCGAAAACAAAACACAATTAGTCACCTTTTGTTATCAGGACTTGTTTTTCTGGGAAACTTACACAATATATAGAAAGATAAAAATATGATCTATTTCTTATTATCCATACTAATATTATTAATCCGAAAGTGTGTCTGTCTGTCTGTCCGTCTGTCTGTCCGTCCGTCTGATAGCTTTTCACGGCCCACCCGTTTAACCAATTTGGAAGAAACTTAGTATAGAGATAGCTTGGATCCCAGGGAAGGACATAGGCTACTTTTGATCCCACGGGATTTTTAAAACCTAATAATAAATCCACGCGGACGAAGTCGCGGGCATCATCTAGTTTCCTATATTAATTGCTTCGCACCTGTGCTATCTGAATAATTCCTTTTATCACCATTACGCCTTATGTTGTAACCGCAAAATATTGTGACCATAAGTACTATGACCACTTATCCAAATTTCAGTGAGCCTTGTGGTTAAGACGTCGTCAGCCTCTTATTCGGAAGAAAGGGGATTCTATCCTGGGGCACGCACCCCTAACTATTCGGAGGTCTGAAAATAATATGTTCGTTGGTAGTAATTTTTAATATAGGTAATTAGTTATGTTAATAAATAATGCTAAAGGAAAACATCGTGAGGAAGTCTGCTTACCAGACAGTTCTCCATAATATTCTCAAAGGTGTATGAAGTCTGTCTATCCGCGTTTGGCCAGCGTGGTGGACTATGGCGAGATTCATTGTAAGAGGACAATATAGAGGTGGGGTGCCAGCCAGGTAACGTCCCAGTGTGGCCGGGTACTGCTGGTCCCTTTTGGATACGTCCGAGGAGAAGAGCAGTATTCGAGCCGGTGTGGCCTGGTAACATGGCTAATAGTTTCTCTTTGGGGATATTGTGAGTTATGGCTAATGACCTGGCAAGGGAGAGGTTTCTCCGCGTGTCCCTCTGACTAGCAGAGGGCACAGCGGACAAGGAGGAACGGGAAATAGGTTCCCGTGGCCGTGACCCAGTCGCCAGGCGATGCGCAGGAGTGCCGCTGGGTTTTAGTGGGTATTCCGCCGAGTTTCTTGCTGGTTGTTCTCGGTAGGAAAGGCATTCCGAACCAGTGGTAAATTAAACTAGTTGACGATTCCAAAGCACTTGTAAAAGTTTACTTGAATAAAAATATATTCTATTCTATTCTATTCCGGCTGTCTCCGGCCGGCGAGTCCCACATACCTTCCCGGTTTCCGGGAGGGATGCGTAACGCATGTCCCAGCTTTAAATAAAAGGTAACATAGAGGTAGCTCGAATGATTACGTAATAAAATATAATACGTTTGATATTATTTGCGACATTGTTGTGGGTTTGTCAACAAGTTTATCTATCTTTTCCAAGGATATTGTTATTATATAAATTGTGTTTTCCAGTTATATTATTTTCGGTATTGTGTTTTTATTATATTAAGTTCTGTTATCGATACTATCATTTTGTTTTACGCGCCGAATGTACGCACTATTATTTTTGACATTACTACTAAATAGTAAACATTTTATCCTACAAAAATATACATAAGATTTTGTGATCTCGTTCTCTTAGAGAGTTGTATGCGGGAGGATCTGGAAACCCACCGCATTATCATCCCAAGAGAACTCCTGCCACTATGTGATTAATGGAAATGTGTCACGACCCTCCGCAATGAGGGATACGACCAGTGGCGTGCACAGGTATTCAAGCCTGGGTAGGCAGTTAGGTAAGAACCTATGTAGTCATAATTTAAAGATTAAAAGATTTTTATTACATAAAAAAAAATAACAGTGACGGGTCTGCCGACAAAAGTGAAAACTTAAACATATTTGACGCTTCCATTAAAAATTGAACCTTACTAGGTTGAGTTAAGGAACAAATTAGCGTGACTTTGAAGTTTTCACGCCCAACGTGCCTAAAGAAGTTTTCCCCGCTTGCATCTCAACTTGTCAATAAAAATAAGCATTGAGTTATTAGGACTATGGTCACTAGGGTAAGCAGTGCATTTATGACTTACATGCCACTGGATACGACTATTTTATTTTTTATTTAGATATACAAGTTAGCCCTTGACTGCAATCTCACCTGGTGGTAAGGGACGATGCAGTCTAAGTTGGTTTCTATACAGCATCGTACCGGTACGCTAAATCCCTTGGCCGCACGGCTTTCCCGATAGGGTGGTAACTAGCCACGGTCAAAGCCCACCAGACCAGACCAGAAATTTAGAAATTATAAAATTCCAAATCCCTGACAGGAATCGAACCCGGGACCTCCCACTAATAAGACCACAGCCAAGAATGCCAATGCCATGCTAGAGTGTTTGAAATGATTTCCAAATGTCACAGTGACATTCAGAGTGTTACGCTCGTGTTACATCAGCGACTACTTATTGATCCGCGCTTATTCAATGAGTGGCTTCCTCTCGCAATAGTTTATCCTTGCATTAAAATTAACAATACATTAGGTACCTATAGTAGATGACAGGTCAAGATGGCAAACGGGGTATAAGGCGAGGGGACGCCCCGCACATCCGCACGTCACCCGCGCTGTACCGCACCGGTTTCGCGCGGGGGCTGTGCGGGTGTGCGAAGCGTTCCCTCCCCAATTGCTATTTCAACCTGTCGTGTACTATACTTATATAAGTAACTAAAGTAGGGCAATGTAGGTAGCGTTCGCCTTTCATCTCAACCTATCGCCGCCCGCAGGCCCACTGGTAAACACGGGTCTCCAGTCAGAATAAGAAGGGCTTAGGCGATAGCACGGCGAAAGTCTACCACGCTGGATTGACATACTTAATAATAATAATAAATACACTTTATTTGCACAACCACAAGAAGGATTACATTAAAGAATAAAAAACACAGACAGAAGGAAGATACAAAAGGCGGCCTTATCGCTAATTAGCGATCTCTACCAGGCAACCTTGAAGATTGGAAAGTATAAGGAAAATTAGATTGCAGGTGGTGGTGGTGGTACTTCACACACGTTTGAGAATATTATAGAATACTCTCAGGCATGCAGGATTCCTCAAGATTTATTTAATTATTTAGATACAAGTTAGCCCTTGACTGCAATCTCACCTGATGGTAAGTGACGATGCAGTCTAAGGTGGGAGCAGGCTAACCTGGAAGGAGTATGGCAGTTTTCATTAAACCCATACACCTTTGGTTTCAATTTCAACACGGCATCGTACCGGAACGCTAAATCGCTTGGCGGCACGGCTTTGCCGGTAGGGTGGTAACTAGCCACGGCCCACCAGACCAGACCAGAAATTTAGAAATTATAAAATTCCAAATCCCTGCCAGGAATCGAACCCGGGACCTCCCACTAATAAGACCACAGCGCTTACTACTTCACAAAACCTGATAATCGATTTTATGATTTTCATCACTATTCACTGACACCACATTAGTATCTAGTATCTACATTACACCCATGCGAAGCTGGGGCGGGTCGGTAGTCTAAATATATAAAAGGAAAAGGTGACTGACTGACTGACTGACTGACTGATCTATCAACGCACAGCTCAAACTACTGGACGGATCGGGCTGAAATTTGGCATGCAGATAGCTATTATGACGTAGGCCTCCGCTAAGAAAGGATTTTTGAAAATTCAACCGCTAAGAGGGTGAAAATAGGGGTTTGAAATTTGTGTAGTCCACGCGGACGAAGTCGCGAGCATAAGCTAGTTTTATTATAAATTTTAAAAAACCGGCTACATCTTCTACATTTAGGCTTTATGGAAATCACTCACGAAAAGTTAGAGCGTGTCCGGGATCGAATTTCGAACCCCCCGACTTTTTTTTCGGCAAACCGTGATATTTATATTTCAGGGCCCTTGAGCACAGGAGTAGTTTAGTTTAGTTTAGTTTAATATTCTTTATTGTACACCAAAAAGAAACATGTAAAAAAAGTAGTCGTGTGCCTTGAGTGTCGGTAAATTTAATATTAATTTTTTTTAATCTTTGATAGTTTATTTATGTATTATTTATGGACCTGAAGGAAAGGACCTGAGCACTGGAAGAATGATGTTCTAAATCTCATCCAAAGCCAAATCCTTCTCATTCTGCGAGGAGACCTTTTTTTTAAAAAAAAAAGAATTTTAGCCATGTTAAATGACTAATATTCCCCTTTCCTCTCCAACTAAGGCTTGTGCTAGGAGTAGGTACGACAATATTTTCAACTACGACATGGAAATCCTTATTTTATTTTATCTGATTGAGTAATGTTTAAATTTTTGATTTCGTCAATGTAATGAACTAGAATAATTTTAATGTTGTAATATTAGCCTAGTGGTTAGGACGTCCGCCTTCTAATCGGAGGTCGGGGGTTCGAACCCGGGCACGCACCTCTAACTTTTCTTACTTATGTGCGTTTTAATTAATTAAATATCACTTGCTTTAACGGTGAAGGAAAACATCGTGAGGAAACCTGCATGCCTGAGAGTTCTCCATAATGTTCTCAAAGGTGTGTGAAGTCTACCAAACCGCACATGGCCAGCGTGGTAGACTATGGCCAAAACCCTTCTCACTCTGAGAGGAGACCCGCGCTCTGTAGTGAGCCGGTGATGAGTTGATCATGATGATGATGATGATGAATATTCATTAACTATTTGCACACGAGGACCTGTTAGAATTTGTAAGGTAACTCAACTAATGTAAGACCTACATGTACCCACATTCCAGCGAATAAACGTTTATTATTATTAAATTATAGTGCAACGGGCGGGGTTTGAACCGTCGACCTTTCGGTTTTCAGTCCACTCCTTTACCGGTTGAGCTATTGAGGCTCATACTATAATAGAGTTATTCCGATATATATTTTTTTGTAATTAATTCTGTTTTTACACGGTTATCAATATTATCGGCGTTTCCGAGCATCCTGTTGGGCGAACAAAGCCAATTTCACAACAATATTGTTACGAAATAACGTCCCTTATCAAAGTGAGCGATAAAGAGCCGTTTCCCACTTTCACGACCGTTATGGACTGAGAGCCAGCGAGTGCCACACCATCGTTATTTTATAAAAGCTGAAAGTTTATCTGCGTATTGTCCCTAACACAGGGAGGGAAGATCAGCAACTATGAAGTTTGGATCATGGCGGCTTTGGGAGATAACAGGTAACAAAGGTGTAAAAAATCTTACGTTATGGTAGCAACCCCCTGCCAGCTGCTACACTTTTAAACTTTAAGGGTGGTTTAAGGGGCAGGGGGGTGTCACGACACTAGTGTCTGGCAATACATGACGTGATTTCTAATACTATACCGAAGAAAATACGATTAAAAAATTAGACTTTATACTTTGACGTAAGATTTTTTCACGATCATGGTGTTTTTGGGAGATATCAGGTATCAAACCCGATATCTCCCAAAGCCACAGCTTTGCTTTGCTGATCCAAACTTCATAGTCGCGGATCGTTCGCGGGAGGAACGATTCGCGCCGAAACGCTCTGACTCATACATTTCCGGCAAATCGAAATCTTGATTCTTATTTCTTGTGTGAATCAAACTATGTTTACATTGCATTGAAAGTCACTATTCACTGTTCATTTAGAAAATTACCACCGCGTAGTGAAAAACATTCTCTTTTCTTAGACTTTTTGTGATTCACTGTCAAATTTCTGAGTTATTAAACGACTGCCCAAAAAAAGAAGTATAATGTTCTCAGGGTTTATGTATCAGCCAGACAGCTTTTTCAATAATATATAGAAGAAAAAGTTGACTGACTGACTGACTGATCTATCAACTTTGGCATGCAGATAGATATTATGATGTAGACATTCGCTAAGAAAAGATTTTTGAAACTTCCACCCCTAAGAGAGTAAAATACGGGTTTTTGTGCAGTCCACGTTGACGAAGTCGCGAGCATAAGCTAGTTCATTATAAATTTTTAATAATTGTCGGAGTATGCTTGACTAGCTGACCGCGGGCGGTCCTTATTAATGGGCCTCTGCAAGCAACGCGGTGCTCAGCAGACTGCAAGCCGCGCGGATTGCGACACACAAGGCACGTTGTGAAGGGAGCTGAAGTTGGGAGGAGGTGTCTTCAGAGCCACGACAGTTACTAGTTCCTACAGACCTTCGTCTGGCACCGTCAACATAGTCTAAACATGTGGAACTAATGGTGTCATGTTCCAAGGACGATGGCTTTGTCTTTGGGTTGTAGAACCAAACGGAGTAACTAGTGTACCTTATCAGTATGTTGTGCATGGAACTATCAACTACAGGGATATGTGCTCACATGGTAGCTTAGGTATGTATGAAATTCCCAGCGTTCTATGGTTAGAAGTGACTTCCGATTCCCGCGAATTTTCTATGAGTCAGAGTCTTGGAGCTAAATCGACGTTACGTATAGAACGCACTGGCTTTTTTTATTTGGATGGATGACGAAGGCTTTATATAATAGCTGTTGTAGAACTGGTTTTAGGCTTTATATCAAATTTCAAAGTCAAATAATTAATTAGAGACGACCTTGAATATTTGCCATTAGGATTGCCACCCAGACTATAAGTATTATTTTATTTCTTGTATTATTATTAGTATTAGGTAGGTAAATTAGTTAGTATGATATTTATATTTTTATTAAACTACTGATGAATTGTTGAATAGGCTACTTTTTATCCCGTGAAATCAAAGAGTTAAAGGATATGATAAAGAGGGATAATTAAAAACCTAAATCTACGCGTATGAAGTCGCGGTCATCAGCTAGTAACACTTGATTTTAAGCTTGTAAGATTAGAAATACATACAAACATACACTAGAACAGAAAACCTCTCTTTTTGAGTTGATCAAATATAAAACACATTTTATGTAAACCCACATTAGATTGTAAACGGGAGAATAGTGAATGTTTGCTAAAAATATACAGGTACTTATATAATTACTGGTAGCCTCATTATTACATTACATACAGTTAAAAATACATTTTAAAAAGATACAAATTAAAAGTTAATTAATTAATAATTTAAACTAAAACTAAAACCTTAAAAAATATAATATTATAACTAAAATATATTATTAAAAGGAGTCCCTTTAGGCACGGTTCCGAAGATACTGGCAGCGTTCCCCCTTTGAATGATTGTAAACTATGTGAGTTATGTCACATACCTATCCTTACCTACTTCACTAAATAAACATGGTAGTATGTATTTATTTGTACACACATCTTCCTAGACTTTAACAATAGACAAATATGTTTTTACAGTTAGTTCAAGCCTCTTATCGTATTACTGTAACAGAGTTCTATGATAACAGCCACATTCAGGCATTCCTACATAATTTACGAGTTTACAGCCTTAGGGATGTGGAAAAAACTACTCTATGGCTATTCCATATAAGGTGGAACTTTTTGCGACATGGTGTTTTATTCAGCCATGGCTATACCATAGTTTAGTGATCTTACAGTTTGGAAATAACAATCCAGCGAATCCCGCTGCTATTTTGTTGGTTTCTTAAGGTTACTCGCTTCTCTACATATAATTTAAACTATAACTAACAGCAGACGTGGATTTAATGAATGTTGGAAGACCCTCTATTTAACAATTCCTGAAAAATAATTTATTTTTGACACAGGCATATATCTCAATTTTCCAAAAGGCCTACTTACATTCGGTCCAAAGTTTTAGAACTGCAGGCATATTCGAACTGTATGATTGCTACGCTGTGACCATACAAACATCGTGCAGAGTTTAGAGACAGAGACACAAATAAAAACCTATTTTATATCTTCGTGTATAAACAATTAGTTAATACAATGTTGTGGTGTTTTTGTAGAAACAATAAAACGCTAGGCATTTCCGCCGCGATTCAAATGATTATGCTATTACATCACATCAGTGTTGATATGACACTTGTTCCGAGAACTAACTTGTTATGACCAAATTCGTCAAAATAAATAATGTTAGTAGGTAATCTTCAAGGGGCAAAGGTATATTTTCTATACCTATCGCAGGGAGCCGCTGGATCCTGGCGGCGCAAGACCGTGGCGTGTGGAAGTCCCTACAAGAGACCTATGTCCAGCTGTGGACGTCTATTGGTTGATGATGATGATGATGATGATGATAATGATGATGATGATGATGATGATGATGATGATAAGCACAGAATCTATACTAGTCTATACTAATCCATACTAATACTATAAATGCGAAAGTGTGTCTGTTTCTCTGTCTGCTAGCCTTTCACGGCCGATCACCCCGATCACCCCGATTACCATCTCGACCTTTCGCGTACTTTTTTTCTTTTTTTTTATTCAGATACAAGTTAGCCCTTGACTGCAATCTCACCTGGTGGTAAGTGATGATGCAGTCTAAGATGATAGCGGGCTAACCTGGAAGGGGTATGGCAGTTTTTAATAAACCCAGCCCCTTTGGTTTCTACACAGCATCGTACCGGAACGCTAAATCGCTTGGCGGCACGGCTTTGCCGGTAGGGTGGTAACCAGCCACGGCCGAAGCCTCCCACCAGACCAGACCAGAAATTAAGAAATTATAAAATTCCAAACCCCTGCCAGGAATCGAACCCGGGACCTCCCACTATTAAGACCACAGCGCTCACCACTGCGCCAGGGAGGTCGTCAAATATATAAATAAATAATTGACTCGTGTTAAACGAAGTAAAAATTCTCAGATTGCAAAATGGCGATGGTCTATACTCTATACGCGTGAAATACATAGTAGGTAGGTATATTAATTAGGAAATTGTAACACGAGCTATGTAAAAACCATACACGGGGATGGCGATAAAAATAATAAAGCACGTGATAAAAGAAATAGGTAGGTACATATTACGCAATTTACAGAAAACTGATATGCTAACTGGCAGTTATTTGATAGTAACTTTATTGCATGTTTTTCCAACTCTCCAACATAAATACCTATTACTCAATTTTTTTTGACCTACTTTAATTGTACAGTGGTATTGATTCTGAGTGATGCGCAGATCTGGAGGAATTTGATGGCCTCGGTGCGCTCTGGACGCGTCTGATCGCTAACAGGGATACCTGGAAGAAAAAGGGGGAGGCCTTTGCCCGCATTGGGATGACCTCTGAATTATTAGAGCTAGATATACCTAATAAGCAATAATATATTAAAAAAAAAATAAGAGGTAGGCTTATTTATTTATTTATTTATTTATTGATTCTGAGTACACCTAAAATTTAGAGTATTTGCATTCTCTTCTTTGTAATACAATATGAAAAGGACAGACACAGTTTGACAGTTTTAAATTTATTTAGAGCTGTCAAACCTCGTGATTTTAGCTGCCAGTTGCGACCCTATGGTTTAAATTCGTAGCGTGCACAGTGCACTATTTCAGCCCGATCAGTGCGTTGATAGATCAGTCTGTTAGTCATCTTTTCCTTTTATATAAGTATTTAGATATAATCATTAATACACATTTTTTAAATTAATATAATCCTACACTAGCGCTTGGCTACAATCAGACCTGTTGGCAAGGATGCAGCCTAAAATAGAGCGCGCTTACCTAGAAGATGCATATAACTATAATATTTTGAAGCGGCTGAAAAAGCCAAAACATGCAAATACAGGGGTCTAGGCGCCGAATATGAATTTGTCCCATTCGGTGTCGAGACCCTCGGTCCGTGGGGTCCTAGCGCTATAAGACTTTTTAAGGAAAAAGCAAAAAGGTTAGTCGACATCACAGGAGACCGAATAGCTGGCAGCTACCTCGGACAAAGAATTAGCCTAGCTATTCAAAGGGGGAACGCTGCCAGTATCTTCGGAACCTTGCCTAAAGGGACTCCTTTTAATAATATATTTTAGTTATAATATTATATTTTTTAAGGTTTTAGTTTTAGTTTAAATTTTTATTTATAAATACCTAGGTACCTATTATATTTTGTACGATACGGTTATTAGAGAGTTAAACAACAAGTACTAGTGCGACTATAATATGTATTATCCATCGTATCATTAGATATACCTAGTATCCTCTGAAAAACAGTACCCTCCTAAGTCCTGGTGCGATTGGGTTATTTAAAATATTATACTTGCTACGACAGTAAACACGCCTACAAAATATTATTTAGGTAGGTGTGATGTCTACTATCAAAATCTTAATCGTTTATGTTTATTACATATCGGCTTATCAGAAACCAAGCCTGGTTCATAGAAAATAGATAATAAATTATAATTCGATATGTAATAAAATTGATTAAAAAACTGTATTTTCTGGCGCGCCGCCCGGATGTTCTGAATTAGTTTCAATTATCGAAAGATATGATAAGGATTTTTGGTGTCAAATAATATAATGGATGTACCCACCTACTTATCACAAACACACAAAACCAAATAAAATTACTTTCATTCATAAATTAAAAATTGTTGTTCATTCATAATTGTACCTACTAACTACCTATAGCTAAAGTCTAAATGCTCCTATATCTACCTAAAATATATAAGATAAGATTTTACAAAATATTATCACTTCATTACATTATTATAGGGTTGATAGCCTAGTGGTTAAGAAGTAACGCGTCAGCCTCATAATAATGGGTCCGTGGTTCGATCGCACCTCTCATGCAACTCTCCTTTTAGGAGTGCGTTTGAATCAATAATAATATCACATGACTTCTATGTAAAAGGTGAAGAAAAACAACGCGAGGAAATCTGTATTTCTGACAGTTCTCCATAATGTTCTCAAAGTTCTCTTTGCCCAGCCGCGTGGTGTGGTGGTGTAACTATGGTCTGAGTATGTACTTATTCTGAGATCAGACTGCTCAGATCTCGTCGAGATGATGATGATTTTGATGAACCAAAAATACTAGTAGGTACCTAAAAACTAAATAGTAGTAGTAACATTATAAAGAGGAAAGATTTGTTTGTTTGTTTGTAATTGATAAGTTCTGAGTCGATTTATAATCATTATTTCACTATTAGAAAGCTACTTTATCCAGAAGTAACATAGGTTAATTATGTACCTATAGTATATTATATTGGTACCTATATCAAATTCACCCGAGCGAAGCAGGGCGGATCAGCTAGTGATCTATATCGTAAACAAAAGGTATTATGACTATTCCCATATAACTGCGCATATTGAATACAAATAATAATATTATCATCGATAAGACGTAATGACATACTAAAAATAGCTCTTGGCAAACATAATTATTGTAAACGACACTTATGGTGAATTTTTTCATGCAATCAAGGACTACAATGAATCAGTGATTAATTCATACTTACTCATATTATTATATATTCGAAATGTCTGTCTTCCTGTACCTACCTGTACCTAGAAGTAGGTAGGTCCGCCAGGGCCGGTGAGCCTGCCCTGTACAGTACTCGGTAGAAAATATTGTACATCGAGCTTTAGAAAGAGATAGCAGATTCGTAGAGTTTCTGTCGTTGATAAGACCGACAAAACGTCACACAGAGTGACAGAGACAACGCTCTACAAAGCCGAAATGTCATTCTAAAGGCCGATGTACATTACTTTCTGCTGCCTACTGCAGGTTATTTCACAACACAGTGAAATAAAATTAGATTAGTAGAAAATGATAAAGAAAAAAGGTTTGTGTTCATGCATTTATATGAGCATCCTGCAGATGGACCAAATTATAATACTTTTTATGGTGGAAAATGAAAAAGTCCCACCGAATTTTAAAAAAATCGGCCAAGTGCGAGTCGGACTCGCGCACTGAGGGTTCCGTTCTACAATCGTATTTAATCGACGTTTTGCACGATAAATCAAAAACTACTTACAACCACTTAAACCAATTTTCGGTGGAAGTTTGCGTGGTAATGAACATCATATTTTTTTTTAGTTTTATCGTTCTCTTATTTTAGAAGTTACAGAGGGAGGGGTGGGGGCACATGTTACCACTTTGGAAGTGTCTCTCGCGCAAACTATTCAGTTTAGAAAAAAATGATATTAGAAACCTCAATAATATCATTTTTGAAGACCTGAAGACCTAGCCATAGATATACGTCTACTTACCAAGTTTCAACAGAAGTTATAGATCTTATAGTTTCGAAAAAAAGTGGCTGTGACATACGGACGGACAGACAGACAGACATGACGAATCTATAAGGGTTCCGTTTTTTGCCATTTGGCTACGGAACCCTAATAAAAATCAATCCACACGGACAAAGCCGCTTGGCATCAGCTAGTTAGATATAGTTTTATCAGACACAATATACCCTACCCTACTAATCCTACAATTGACGTACCCCTACGTACAATATCAAAAGTGCAAAATCAGCATTATGTTTATTTTTATTATCTCACGCCTCACATACATTCCGATTGCCTTGTACACAATTTCTAAACTAAACTAAATTCATCATCATCATCAACCACAATAGTCTACCACCTTTGAGAACATTATGAAGAACTCTCAGGCATGCAGGTTTCCTCACGATGAATTCCTTCACCATTTTTTTTAAAAAGAATATTAGGCATGTTAAATGATTAATATTCCCTTTACCTCTCCAACTAAGCGTCAAGCTTGTGCTAGGAGTAGGTACGACAATAGTGCAACGGGCGGGGCTTGAACCATCGACCTTTCGGTTTTCAGTCCACTCCTTTACCGGTTGAGCTATTGAGGAATTAAAGCAAGTGATATTTAATTACTTAAAACGCACATAACTCCGAAAAGTTAGAGGTGCGTGCCCGGGATCGAACCCCTGACTTCTGATTAGAAGGCGGACGTCCTAACCGCTATGCTATCACGGCTTTTTTTAAACTAAATTAACAGGACTAAATCTATAGACTAGTGCTATCCTTTTCCGCCAGCAACATTATGAAAGGGATGGCAATAGATTTAGAGTTTAGACGTGCCATTTTAGTTTAGTGTAGAGATTGTGTACTACGGAATTAGTCACACTGTAGCCACATACCTACTTGTATAAAAATAATCCACGAATTCAGATTCAGAACCTACTCTTTTTATAATTTGTTAGATCTGAGATTTCTCTTTCTCCTATAGGACAATACATTACCACTTCCTATCAAGTGAAAGTCCAGTCCCAATTCCTCATCAATACAAAACAATCGCTGACTCACAATTTCACACAACATATTAGATTGTTTCATCATATAAATACCTGAAGGATTTTCATATTGATAAGGTTATCTTGATTAATAATGTGAGTATGAAAAATATGCATAATAAATGAGTCATACGTTATGTAGGTACGCTAACAATCACAAACAATTGTTTTTATCGAATTGTGTTACAAAGTATGCCTTTCTGAGATCGTAAATCGGTAACATAATTTTTAGAAATAGAAATACAAAGTTATTTTGTTCAAGTAAACTTTTACAAGTACTTTTGATTCGTCAAATGCATCTACCATTGGTTCGGAATACCTTTCCTACCTTGAAGCAAGTAAGAAACTCTAGAATTGAATCTTCAAAGTAGGTAGGTAGGTATTATTCTCACACTCCTACGTCGTAGCATCGAAGATATACGCGTAGATTTAATAGGTATGTAGGTATTTCTTTAAGGTCACACTTCCTACTAATTTTTCAAGTTCGTAAGTTCTTAGTATTATTAATTTCGATCTTAGATAATTATTAATTTTGATCGATATCGATGTCGATCTAGATCTAAAACTAACCCAGATATCGATTTATGTCTTTATTATTAAGGACTGAAGACAATAATTGAAGTTAACTAAGAACAAACTATATTTATTTAGAAAATTATGACCCTTGAAAAATCTTCCAATTTGGTACAAATTTTGCAGCAACTTCGTACATAAATTAACCATAAGCTACAAAATTGTAAAACTAACGAATTTCAGATATACTTTAACACAATAATTATTGTAAATCTATAGTTTATTTTAAAAGATTGATTAGTTTACCAAAAACGTCAGAGTTGTTCAAACATTTATGTTCCACTCGTAAAATGTTAATTAGATATAAATATTTAATTGTTTTATTATCAATGGTTAACAAATAAACTATTAATAAACTTAAATCAAAAAAAAAACAACATTAAATTAAAACTAAAATAAATTAAATTAAATCTAAAACCTCATCGAGACCACCGCAGCGAGGCATTGTACCCAAGATGCTGGCAGCATTACCCCTTTGGATGGCCTAACTAATTCTTACTTACTAATTCTACAAATGTTAATTTTTAGTTATTATCAGCTAATTTACTACTTAATTGTCAGGTTCTTACGCTAAATCGTACTATCTACTAGGGTTAGAGGGCTTGAATAACTACTAGTGTTTTACAATAAAACCTAAACCTCTAGTAACGCGACAATGTAACAAACAAACGCTGTTTACCAACGGGTCAACGGTTGAATAGACAAAGAGAAATGTTTTAGTAAATACTAAATAAAAATGTATGAGTGTTTTCAGTAAATAAATTCACAAATGTATACACTGTTTGCGAATTCCATTGGGATTGTTCTCGCCTCATTCTAGATGAGTGTATTCTTTATCCATTTCTATATCTATCCATATAAATACAAATATTATAAATTTGAAAGTGTTTGTCTGTCTGCCTGCTAGTTTTTGGTACAGAGAAAACTTGCATCCTAGGGATGGACGTATGCTACTTTTTATCCCGGAAAATTAAAGAGTTCCCACTATCTAGTGGACTCATTTAGTCAAGAATAATAGATAGATAGATAGATAGATAGATAGATAGATAGATAGAAATACTTTATTGCACACAAAAAATATTACATAACTATTACAAAAAACTAAAACTAAAAAATAATTGTATGCAAAGGCGGCCTTATTGCTCACAGCAATCTCTATCAGGCAACCTTTGGTGAAAGGAGAAACTAGGTGTGTTGGATAGTACTACCTAACTACTAATTATTACTAGTAAATAATAATTACTAACCTACTGGGTTTATTAATATACCTAATATTTCTTTATTATATTGTTTGTATAACGATTACCTACAATGGCACAATTATTATTATTATTATATTTTTTATCTCAGAAAATGCGGTCAAGTACAACAGTACAGATAAGTTTAATTGAAGTAAAATAATATTTACTCAGCGTTTTTAACGATATTATAAAATTTATTGACGTGAGTAATTATTAGACTAGATATAATAATAATTTATTAGTTTCTAGATTTAACATATAAATTAATAGAGTCAATAAATTATTTATTTATTTGTTTATGAGAGAAATGAACTGTTTATTAACTAATGGGTTAAATATTTAATAACAAACGTGTACCTACCTACATAATAATTATTATAATTTATTTGGTCTTCGCTTTTGTATTTATTTAAATAACGAACAAGATTGCAATAATCTTTATAATAGGTATAATATTTAGTCTACGTGTCATCATCACGATCAAGCCATCGCCAGCTCACTACAGAGCACGGGTCTCCTCCCAGAGTGAGAAGGGTTTGGGACATTGTCTACCACGCTGGCCAAGTGCGGATTGGCAGACTTCACACAACTTTGAGAACATTATGGAGAACTCTAAGGCATGCAGGTTTCCTCACGACGTTTTCCTTCACCGTTAAAGCAAGTGATATTTTAATTACGTCTATTATGGTATAACGTATGGTTTATAGTAAATAATTAATTAATTAGTCTATTTAATTCTGAAACAGTTGGTGCATATTAGAATTTATAGCTTAAGGTACTTCTGGATAAAGGCGAAATATTTCCTAATAGCGAAAAAAACCGGCCAAATGCGAGTCAGACCCGCGCTTCGAGGGTTCCGTACTACAGTCGCATTTTTTTTTTTACATTTTGAACGATAAAGCAAAAACTGCTAGCAATAAAAATCTGTTTTAGGATAGGATACCGGACTCAGTTATAGTAATCTTACTTTGAAAGTTGAAAATACTAATTATATGTTCATGAACGCATATTTATTTTTCGTGATGTAAACACAAATTCACAGTTTTCGGATTTTTCCCCTTACGTGTGCCTACCTACCTACCTGCCAAATTTCATGACTCTAGGTCAACGGGAAGTGCCCTCTAGGTTTTTTGACAGACAGACAGACAGATAACGAACATGATCCTATAAGGGTTCCGTTTTTCCTTTTGAGATAAGGAACCCTAAAAATTACTAAAATCGTTTTAGTAGTAGCTGAGTTTTTCCAAATAATCTCTGTATAATATTTTAGCTCGATTCGCGCATCTTCCTCTCACAGCTACATTGCGGCAGCGTATCTTCTTAACACACCTTACGCTACACTGCTATGCTAGCATGCATGAAACGATCACATAGTTTCGCAGCTTAGCTTTGACCTCCTCATACTATAGCTGCATTGAACATCTCTGGTGGAAAAGCAGCCTATGACATATTTAAACAACTAATCGAGGGAAATTACTTTTCGTTATCCAATGTCGGCACGTCATTATACTATTAAATGATACCTTGAAATATTATCAAAATTGTTACTTAAGTACCTCTTTCCTGTAAGATTAGATATTGCGAAAATTAAAATTAGACCTAAAGAAAATTGTTTCATGGTAGTCTTCTAAGCTAATTATATCTATATTACGCCTCTATCTGATTCGGATGTCCACGAGAATTTCACCTCCTATGGAATTAGTCTCATCATACCTACCTAAAAGTATCAAAATCCTTAAGCTACATATTTTTGGAAGTTATACCTTTATTTTATTTTAAAGGCTATAGTAAAGTTTTAAGTAAGTTCAACAAAAAATCGAACCGAACACCTCTTGCACATATGGCTACGTACCTCTACGCCGTAGAGGCTTACCTTAGGCTTGATGGAAACTACGCAGGAATTATCTATATATATAAACTATATAAATATATAGTATAAAGGAAAAGCTGACTGACTGACTGACTGATCTATCAACGAACAGCTGGCTCAAATTTGGCGTGCTGAAAACAATTACAACGTAGACATCCGCCAAGAAAGGATTTTTGAAAATTCAATACCTGAAGGAGTAAAACAGGGCTTTGAAATTTGTGTAGTCAACGCGGACTACACAAAGTCGTAACTACACTAGTTATAATACTCTCTCTCTCTCTCTCTCGTAAGCCTCATTGCTGAGGGCCATTAATCACATAATGGTAGGAGTTTACTCGGGATAATAATGCGGTGGGTGCCCAGATCCTTCCGCATACAACTCGGCTAAGAGAACGAGATTTCTACTCTTAGGTTTTACAGTTATTTTTAGATGTTAATGATAAGTACTCTCGGAGGCACGGAGGAGGCAAATGATAGTACACTTGTGTGTGCAAACACAGATGCACAATCTATTCCCTCAGTCCCATAGTGGGACGGCAATCCGTCATGATCGGAGTGAGATTAGGAAATGATATGTGTCGAATTAAATTAAAAAAACCGTTTTTTTCCCGTCCGAGCCACGGAGGTGACCAAGGCACGGAAGGGCCCCAGGGCCTGAGCTGGCCAGAACTGGCGAATCCCCTACTACTAGGGCTTTACATGCTCCCAGATGGTGGACTATTTGAATTTTTTGACAGAAAAACGTAACTTTTTGGCCCGGGCTTGACTCGAATTCAGACTGAACGAAATTACTTTACTCAACTAAATGAAAAATATATTTCTCCAAACAAATTCACGAGAAAATTCTAGAAAGAAGAACAATGAAGAAAAATTTTCCGTTTACCTATTAAGCTTCCGAAAATAAAAACAAAGTTTTCCACCATAATGTTGTATTCAGAGGCTTAGTGTATAGACTAACAAAGATGTTTTCGCCGAAACGCAAATATCATTAGGTAAAAATAGCATACCTAATCATCATCAACACGTCCACTGCTGGACATAGGTCTCTTGTAGGGATACGCCTGCATCCACTCCATCTAGTGCAAAATAGCATAATAAATAAATAAAAATAATTTTATTAAATTAAACTATATACAATTAATATAGAATTGCGACGCAGTGTTTCACTAAAGCAGTTCTATCGTTTTTTTCGTCGTTGTTTTTGTTTACATAATTATATTATTTTACTGATAATTAATTATTACCTTACAGTATTTTTGTAAATAAATAATTGTTCGTGTACTAAAACAAAAAAATAAAATAAAAAAACTCTTACAATCGTCAAATGCATCTTACCACTGGTTCGGAATCCGTTTCTACCGAGAAGAACCAGATAGAGAGTCGGTGGTTGCTGTTTTAAAAGTGATTGCAGTCCCGCGCATTGCTGGAACGAGCTGCAGGTCTAATCCACACTCTTTTATTATTTACATAATTTTTATTGTGTGATACATATGCTTTTTTCAGGAGCATACTTTTAATAGATTTTTTAAACTTGTGTAAAGGCAAGTCCAAAATAAATTGCGGAATTTTGTTATTAAAAAGGTTATACCCATTCCCACAAATGAGTTTTAGACTTTCCTGGGGCGGAGCGTAGGGGCCGCAAGCTTATTACGATTTCTAGGTTGCCTATTATGCAGATCTCCAATTTTTTTGTAAAGCATATTATTCAAGTAATGTGCAGCCTACTTAACTATAACTGGGGTAATTTTAGGTATGTAATGGTAATATACTTGTCACCACAGTCCACAGTCAAGGTTAGGAAATTTTCCAGAATAAAGATTTATGTCCATGTTTTTTGATATAAAAAATGACTTATTCACGACATCGTCAAGTCTTACATAACTTGTTTTTTTATTAAAAATCGCCTAGGTATAATGCGCAAGTGTTTAACTTCGAAGGCTGAAAAAAGGTGCATAATAGCCCCTGGAACCGGAACGTTTTGTAAAGTCTAATTTTATGTAAAGGATTTCTTACCTGTATCACCTACAATGGATATTATAAAAACTTTACCTATGTTACATTTTTTCCATACCTAAAGACTTTTAGCCTAAAACATTTGTCGGTTTTCCAAACTATGTGCCCTAAAAGTTTTAGGGCACATAGTTTGGAAAACCGACAAACGTTGGGGTCTCAAAGTACTGTAATGGCGACCTCGCACCGGAAGGCGTAGCGTTGACGTTGACGGGCTACATCAGACGAGTCGCAGGAAGCCGCTGGATTCAAGCGGTGCAAGACCGTAGCGTGTGGAAGTTCCTATAAGAGACCTATGTACCTACAGCAGTGGACGTGTATCGGTTGATGATGATGATTGTGATGACGGAAGACTTTTATCCACAAGAAAATAGAAACTCGACTCAGACAAGATCGGGGGAAACAGCTAGTATCCAGTATTTTTATATTTTACCTACCTAAAATTCACATACAAATACAAACTTCTTTATGATGAATCTGGGTAAACAGTGGAGATACTACAGAAACAAAAAGGGACAGTCAAATTCTGCCTATAAGTATGCAATAATATGTTATGATATACCTAACAACGCATACATAGTTATGATAAAATTAGTCACATCAAATACTTTTTTATTCAGAAATAAATCTATATTTATAAAAGGAAAAGTTGACTGACTGACTGACTGACTGAATGACTGACTGATCTATCAACGCACAGCTCAAACTACTGGACGGATCGGGCTGAAATTTGGCATGCAGATAGCTATTATGACGTAGGCATCCGCTAAGAAAGGATTTTTGAAAATTCAACTCCTAAGGGGGTGAAATAGAGTTTTGAAATTTTGTAGTCCACGCGGACGAAGTCGCGAGCATAAGCTAGTAAATAAATAATAGTATTACAATTGTCCTTTAGCGGATATCTTATTTTTGTATACTTATTAAAAATCTATCTCATTATTTTACAAAATAATCGAGGTGAATTTAAAATTTTTACCCTCAAAATAATGGACGTATATTTTCTGGCAACACTTACCTACCTGTTGTGGCTACGCTAGTTGCCTATCCTGTATTATTACCTATACATACATACCTACTTATTAATTGTCAATTAGCCTATAACAGCTAACATTGTTTTTACTGGCTGAAACAGTGATGGAAACATCATCGTTCGATAGTGAAACGATAAAGATAATGTCAGGGCTTCCCCTACTTTACCGTTTCAAATACCTGACATATTAATAGCATTATTAGTCGTAGTACATTTATAATAATAACTCATAAAACATAATGCAAGGTACGACTCGCAGGGTTCCGTACCGTCGTACATAACACCATGTATAGTTCGCGACAGGTCATGATGGCAATCGGGGTATGAAATGGGGGGGGGACGCCCCGCACACTCACACTTTTTTTTATTTTTATTTACCTAATTAAATACCACTTTAACGGTGAAGGGACACCGTGAGGAAATCTGCATGCCTAAGAGTTATATATAATGTCCGCAAAAATGTGGGTGAAGTCTGCCAATCCGCACTTGGCCAGCGTGGTAGACGATAGCCAAACCCCTTATTCTCATTTGAGAGGAGACCCGTGCCCTATATGTATAGTGAGCTGGTCATGGGTTGATCATGATGATGATGATGTATCCGGGAAGCTATAGGTCACGAAAAGGTAACATATAGAGTATACAGACAGACATTTTGGCATAAATATATTTCTATGGATTTTAGGTACTGAAGTCGGTTACATTATTGTTTTCATAAATTATATATAACCTAGGTATTACGTAACTAAACAAACACGAGTGTTCAAAAACAATGGAATTATTCCATACACTTATTCCACGATACAGCTTGCCAACAATGCTTATACCGACCTTGGGTTAGGTATGTCACACGTTGCCTGAGTGTTGCGAGTCCCTTCCGGGGGAAGGGCCGGTGTACCCTGGTAACATGGTTAACAATTTCTCTTCATGGGATATTGTTAGCCATGGCCAATTGACCTGGCGGGGAGGGGGTGTTGTCCGCGCGTCCCTCTGAGTGAGCAGAGGGCGCAGTAGACGCACCCATGGGGCATAGCGGAGGGTGTGGTTGTGGTGGGTGGTTGGTGATGAGTGTTTCATCACCCATCCAAACACTGGCTGCCCCACCGGTCTCTCGGAGATGGTTAGGAACGTGGAGAGGGAATGGCCCTCCCCGCGAGCCCTAGCCCTCGTGAGGATCCGTTGTTGATGGACACGGGGCGGTCCGTCGCTCACAGTGTGGTCCTCGGGTTGGTTGGCGTGCTTCCGGCATGCCTCTGACGGTGTTTGGGGACACGTAGTGCCCCAGTGGTAGGTCTGCTGCGGCGGACATCCGCTGGCGGAGTAACGAGGCGTTGTTGGTCCCTTGTGCTCCGTCGTTAGCGGTGGGGTGGAACTTCGTGAGGTTTTTAGTTGGTAGGAGTCCGAAATAACCACTGTGCACCCCCGCGGCCGGTGGTATCCATGATGGATTTTCCTGACGAGAAAAAAAAAGGTATGCCCACAGACCACCACCTATGGACGCCTAATAGCCGAACACCCCCCCTCACCAAGCTTACGCACTTGCTTAGCGTAAAAGTCGGCCCACGCCCGTCCGGTACCCTCATTCCACACATTGTTTTGATTAAGTGACTTTTAAGTCCACCAATCACAACAAAGCATTCTCCCCTGTCCCCCGCCAACATTTTACGATTTTGTTTCATGCAAAAGTGTGTAAGTATATTGCATCAATCTTCTAAATGCACGTAGTTACAGTCATGTAGGTCTATGTCAATACCAAAGAACAGTACACTAACGCCATCTAGCGTGACTTTCACATTGCCGTTTTCTTCTACGAGCCTTCTTGCACTGAGACAGTTTTCCGAATGTCAATTGTCAGACTCTTGTTTCAAGTTAACCTTAATTATTGTGCGTAATTCTGTCATTATCTTTATTTATTTGTCATTTTTAGACAATTGGAAATTATTTGTCATTTTTAGACAATTGGAACACGAAAGAAAAGAAACCAAAAGAAACAATCATAGAAACGTGAAAGTTAAAATATTCGCGCATTAAAAATAATATTTTAATCAGACCTTGGCCCATATTTTTTAATGTTAGTAGGTACTATATTATTTACTCTTGGAGGATAATAATAATTCGTTCAAGTATTTACTTTATAAAACCCAGTCAAGTGTGATAACCAGTCAATATACTAGGTACTTAAAATAAAATAAATAAATAAAAAAGCTTTTATTATTCCTTACATGCACAATACTTAATTTTACTTAGTTTTTAATTTTATCTTATTATTAACATTATATTATATATACAATTACGTTTAATTTTTTCTTATTATTATAAATTATTTATTTATTTAAGTATGTAGTTATTTACAATTGCAGGTGCTACCTGGCTTGGACCCACTCACGAAATCTCTTATATATATTTTTTACATATATATACATTTAATAGTTTACATATAGTTATGTTTTTAGTAGGTAATTAGTAGGTGATTATATTCTTTCTTGTAAGGACCGCCTTATGCGGTAAAAGCCTCCTCCAAGACTTTCCATCTGACCCGATCTCTAGCCAGCCTTGTCCAGACTCTCCCTGCTACCTTTACAATGGCATCATCCCATCTAGTAAATGGTCTGCCTCGTTTCCTTTAAAAAAAAAAAAAAATATATACTACTTATGTAGGTATAATTTAGGAGTAAATATTTTAGAGACGAAAATTGAGTAAAATGTTTGTTAACCTGATAGAAATAGAAATAAATTATCATTCAATCTTATTAACATTTAATCTAATTAGGTACCTAGTTAAGTTAGTTTTAATCAATTATTTTTAGAATTTCAAGTTATAAATTCAATTAATAAACGTACCTACTTGAAGTAAATTGTCATGTACGATTAATTATTTAAGTACCTACCTACCTAACGAATAATTTATTGTAACTCTAGTGTTACATAATAGAAGATGCAAATAAAGATAATATGAGTAAGTACATAATATTTTAATCGCTAGATAAAAGTTATTTTCCTAGTTTGCCACGTGACATGTTATTCATACCAGACTACACGATGCCCGTGACTTCGTTCGCGCGGATTGAGGGTTTTTAACATCACGTGGTGTAAGTCCCGCAAATTGCTACTGCGCGTGACCGCCATTTTACTGACGTCAGCACTAGGAAGTTTCGAGCGGATGGTATATTTTTATTTCGGCTAACGTCAAAATGACGTCATTTCGATGTTAATGAGACATGGTTCCAGCGCAATAGCAATTTGTGGGACTTATAACTTTTTAGTTTTCCGGGATAAAAGTATAATCTTTGTCCATCTTGACGCAGACGATACCGCTGGGTTTTTTAGTGGGTAGGTATGCTGACTGTAAAAATTGCCAGTGAGTCCCACATACCCGCCCTTGTGCGGGATGCGTACCTACCTACCTACCTAATTGCATTTTTACCAGCGGAAAAAAACGATGTATGTAACCTTTAAACCTTAAAACCTGTAAACCTTTTTGTTTTTGTAACATCTCCACTTTACCCAGATTCGCAATAAAGAAATTTGTATTTGTATTTGTATTTGTATGTATGGAAGTACAGATTGATAAAGAATACTTACGTAATATAAAGCTAAAGATAGTAATGTTCCTTTGTGTAAGGATGAAGATCGTAAGTAGATACCTCTCTAGGTACCTAGGTAGGTACCTATGTACGCAGACTACTTACTGTCTGCGTACTGCGTAGCATAGAGTCACCACTGATAAAAAAAATATTCACTTAAATAACTATTTCATTACATCTAAAAAGCTATAAGTATTCTAAGTGTACCCATTTGTATAAAGTTACGGGCCAAAAATTTGTAATAATGAATCTCAAGCTTACAAAATCTGTTACGGACAAAATTTACTGAAACAACCCAGAAAAAAATGCTGTAATACCAAGTCTAAAGTCTTAAATACCTAACGTTGCCATAGATTTTACGTCAACCAAAATTACAAAGTATAGGTAAAGTACTAACAAGCGATAAATTGGTCAGGCCGAACTCGTAGTTAAAAATTTGCCCACATTTAAATTAATTCATTACGCCACTGTGAATTGCCAAAAACTGACGCTTATCAATCGATTACAGATTTCGTAGAAGCAGAAAAACGCTACAAAATAATATAGGTACATGACTCAATCGCGAATTAGCTAAAAAAAAATGGACACTACATTGAGTCAATAGCGCCGACTAAAGTGATTACACACAGCTAGTCAGCTAGGTTACGTAAATATCTCACACTGCCACAGTCACGCACACACTCGACAGACACCCACACAAACATAATCTATAGTAGTGTGCGTGCTGCAGACCGTGAGTCGGTCGACCCCACTACAAATTTTAGTCGCACTCTAGACTTCGCAGAGGATAGACGCGTACAATTGACTAGAGTACTACGCCATCGCAGTGGATATTTCGTCATAACAACATTGTGATAGTGACAAAATAATTCAGGACGTGTAAAGTGGGTGCATAACATTTATTATAACATTTCAACGCACTGTTAACTACGCCGAAGACGGTTTAGTGATTTGCTGTTTTTGTGAAATTATGACATTGTTCTCAATATTTGGATAATTCCCGATAAGGAGTGCAATATTGCCGCAAATATTTTCGTAAGTATTTTTTATTATTCTAACTAACTAATAGAATTATTCTCAATATGTCAAAATGGCTTTTATAACCCCATTAATAAAATAAAAAAAATATTCAAAATTTCGAAAATTTTAACAGTACGTTTTTGATATCCTCTTTTTGCTTCAAATACCCTCAATTTTATTTTTTATTCTGTAAATTAAAAAATGCGCAGTTGTTATATTAAAAAATTCAATTTAATTACTTAGTAGAGAAAAAATAAAAACAATTACATATTTAAATAGGAATGAAAAATAGAAATTACAAGTTAAATTAATTATAAAATAATAAGAAAATGAATAAGAATTTAAAAATTAAACTAATTAGCATACTTAATTTAAGTTCAAAAATTCTTCATTAAATTCTAATTTAATTTATTCGAATAAAAATTTAAATGAGTCAGAAAATAAGTAGAATCAGTCAACTCATCCAAATGACTTCCATAGAAGTGTTTGGACGAATGTCATTGACATCGCCATTCAAAATTTGTTTACTCACGCCTGCCGCGTCTCGTGCCAAAAGATTTTCGCTGTAAGTCATTTCATACGTAGAATTTCCCACATGTGCGCATATCACTTCTCACTGACCCTCACCATATTTTGCATCTTCAGAGAATAACTCTTTGTTTTGTATAGTCTGTTTTATCTTCTGAAATGATTCTTGCTTCTCGCTACTATTTGTAGATTTACTTGACAATTCAAAACACCGGTAAAAGTGTATTTTATATAATAATTTCTATTTTAGATAATCTATTCTATTATTATCTATTTCCCCCATTTCTGTCTACCAAACTGCAAGTCACCATAATAGTCTGCACCCTTATGTAGTTTACATTCCATAGACCATAGACTTGCTTAAATTGCTTTGACGCTTTGCTTACGGTTCATTGCCGCTATTAATATTTGGAATTTATTCCTGGCTTCCTAGTTTATCCTGCTGTATCTTGTAGTTCGAATCAAGTAGGTACGCTCTAACATCACTTTTCGTCAGGTGTGCTGGCTTGGTCAGTCACAAGTCTTTTGTTGTATATTTACTTCCCCAACGTAATGACGTTTCATTATATTATTATCATTGTTTACACCTTTATATCTTTAGATTTTATTATCTCATGATGATATCATATTATTTATTCCTTTGTTTGTAATCGAACAAAAGGTGATTTCTTTGTATTATTTTAAATTATTAAGTACGCACTTAGGTACTTTATTTTTTATTTTTCCATCTCAAAAATTAGCTGATAACTATGCATTGCTCAAAATTTTATCGTGACGAAGAAATAATCGCAAATTACTTAATTGCTAAATTCATTAAATAACTACTTCCTATTTCCGTTGTACCTATTGTTTAATTTTTGATTGTTTATTGTTTTTTTGTTGCTTTACATTTTGTTTTAGAATGTTCTTCTAAAAGCTATGTAAGATCAATATTTTTGATATTTGTTTAATTATCAAGCTTTTTAAGTACATTAGCATTATTTATTAGAAATGTTGTTGCTTTTCAATTGTGTTGGATCCAAAAATTTATGTGAATCAGTGATCAGCAATTTTGGTATTATAGCTGGAAAATGTACAACTATTTAAATAGGTACTTAATTAATGTATTGCGATTGTTAGTAACTAGTGTCGTAAGCGGCGCCTGGCACGACGGCTCTGTCGTAAGCTATTGTAAACGCTTACACAACTGGTTCAAGGTTCCCATCCAGCGTACGTTCGCCTGCGGATGTACGGAACTAGAGTATTCTTGAGGCGTACTCCACTGCCTCGATTATAAATTACATCTTAAATTGAATTTGCTATTATTAAATCTCAACCAATAACATCTAAGAAATCTGAATTAGAATTTTCATAACTTGTATTATCAATAATATCTAAATTATTATCTGTAAAAAAATCTTCTCATAACATTCAGTTACTATAGGTACGTTATTTAAGGAAGTGTGTAGAATAAACATCATATATGTCTATAATAACTTCACGAGAATTTTGAAAATCACATCTCAGCGCTGAAGTACACCTTCCGTTCAAACAATTGATACCGACTCTAGCCTCGAATCGATCGTATAAAGGTCAGTTAGCTATCTACGTATGACGCAACGTCCCCAGGGCGGCATTGCGCAATCCACTGCAACTCACACAGATAAACAATGACATTGCACGGACTATAGATAACAACGTGGAAACGTCAAATAACACTAGAATTACAGTAATAATCAGCTTGTTTTGTACAAACAGTTCCGCACTATATCTAAAAATATAAAAGAAAAAGGTGACTAACTGGCTGACCGATCTATCAACGCACAGCTCAAACTACTGAATAGATCGGGTTGAAATGCAGAAAGCTATTATGACGTTGACATCCGCTAAGAAAGGATTTTTGAAAATTCAATTCTTATGGCAGTAAAATAGGGGTTTGAAAGTGTAATCCACGCGGACGAAGTCGTGGACATAAACTAGTCAATAGATAGACAAAGAAGTATAACGCTCAACCGTAAAGTGCATTATCGGTACGCAAGTGATGTAATACAGGAAGTTTGAAGCAAGGTCGTCCGGAAGGAATTATTAAAGACTATAAGGTCACACCCGTATGCATTTAGTTAATCGTGCATCATGACTGGCATAACTATGAATTTTAATTCCCATTATGTCGACGCTCGTACTCGAGTCTCGACCCTGATTGCGTAGCGCATGCGAAACGATGAAATCATCTACGAGTAAACTATTTAAATGCTACATTTATGCAATACATTCGAACTTAGTGTTCGCGTACGGTTTGCCAATTTCATGTATCAATTTTTCAACAATGAGTTACACAATGAGATTGTCCTCATTATTCAAGGCGAGTTTTCGTTTAGCTTTTATCACGCAGTTTATAATATATCACAATAGCGATATATTATCGTGATAGTCCATAATGAACGTCGTTACGTAAGCTACAGTTTTTTCACGCGCAATAACATCGCCGACGATAATTTCATCGTACGAGGACAAGCGAAGATAACTTGACCTATATTTTTTATCTCGCCCGCTCGCGTAACTGTAACCTACTTACTGAGCACATGAGTGTACACAAGCAATTGCGACAAAGAGGCAAGAGCGCCAACGTGTGTCGTGCAATATTTGAATCCCTTTTCTAACAGCCAACAAAATTGAAGTATTGTGATTTGTGACGCGTGTTAAAAGCGGTGGTAGTTTAGTGGTTAAAACGAAGGCCTTCTATTCGGGAGGCTGGGAGTTCGATTATGGACTTGCACCTCTAATTTTTCGGAGTATGTGCGTTTTAAGCAATTCAATATCACTTGCTTTAACGGTGAAGGAAAATACCGCGAATAAACCTGCATGCATGAGAGTTATCCATAGAGTTCCCAAAGGTGTGTGAATTCTGCCAATCCATACTGGGCCAGCGTGGCAGACTATGGCCTAAACTCTTCTCATTCTAAGAGGAGACCCGAATGCAGTAGTGGGCTGACCGACGATGGGTTGATCATGATGACGCAAGTAATAGATTCTGATAAACTCCAATACGATAAGTTCTTTTTAACATTATTCACAATCACGATTAAGATTAACCGATTTGGATAGCTCATCAACAGGAAGAGATTCATTTATAAACCGCTTCCTCATAACTCCATGCTAAGAATTTTCGACCATAATTCTTTAAGAATTTTCCTCCCGAAATTCTTGATGGTTTTCAAGATTTTACGTCGCAAAAATATTAACAGGAATTCCCGGTGAGTCATAGCAATACTGGTGGTGCTATCTATACGTCATACATCCAAGCTGGTACGTAGATTAAACTGAACAACAAGGCATAATGAGTAATAAGGGAAATTTGAACTCATTAAGATCTCGGCCCTGTTTACGATGCTTCCTATTCCTAGAAACAAAACGCTTACGTTGCGCAAGAAACAGAGGTGGATAACTAAATTCAACGAATCTAGCTCACGAAAATAGGTTAAGTGTTTCTTAATAATGTAGCAATTAACAGTGTGGAGCAAGGTCGGTACGAAGTAGGTTCGTCTTTGTCTCGTTAAACACTGCGTATTTGTTTAAGGATTATTTTTATCTGATAGGGAAATCCACCGGAACAGCACTCGAGTGAGAGGACCTTGACATATTTAACCGGCGGTTTATCACTCGAGGAGTTACGAAACGGGGCCTTGACACCAAACTATTATCGGGAGACTGAGGCCGTCCCCAAAATAGCGTGCTCTTTAATTGGGCCTTCGCTAAATACGAATGCGAAAATCGGTCAAGTATGCGCGTTTTTTTCAGCAGAAAAATGCTTGAAACGCATCTAAAGTAGTCACCTTGCTGAATCATACATCATCATCAACCCATGGCCAGCTCACTACTGAGCATGAGTCTCCTCTCAAAATGAGATGGGTTTGGCCATAGTCTTCTGGTAGACTTCACACACCTTTGATAACATTATGTAGAAATTTCAAAGCATGTTTCTTCAATATGTTTTCCTTCACCATTAAAGCAAGTGATACTTAATTGCTTAAAACGCACATACTCGTAACTCCGAAAAATTAGAGGTGCCTGGGATCGAGCCCGGATCCCGCAACAAGGAGGCTGACTTCTGAACCACTAGGCTATCACCGCTTGCTTAATTCTACAGTTGAGGTTATATAAAAAGACATGACCGCAAGGATTGTTAACTGGTGACTGGAGAGTACAGACGCAACAAGATAAGTCACAGTTAATGTTTTCAAAACATCTGCATCTGGTGCATACACTGTATGCGTTGTTGAGATAATGACTGGCGCCTAAGAACTCTATGTACCGCGAACTAAGAGTTAATATAGTTTTAAATGTCAGAATCCCTCTTCAATCGTTCCTTAATTTCTGAAGATCGCGGTCCTGGAAGGATCACAGCCTCGAATGGATCTGTTGTTTTCATTTTTTTTTCTCGGTCATTTTGGTAATAGTATAGAACTGACTAGCATGGCTTGCTTTAGTTGGTCAGACCATCTTGTTGGTGAGCGATCTCTCCTTCCTTTGTCCTGAGTGTTGCACGTAACAATCAGCATCTCTAGGCTGTTATTCTCATGCATGATGTGCCCGAAATAAGAGAGCAGCCGTTGATAACAAATGTAGAAAGTTCGAGTCGTTATGGCAAATCTTCGTGTCGCGATAGACACATTTGTGCGCTTGGCAGTCCAAGGCGTTTGTCTCCAGCACCACATTTAAAACGTGTCTATCCTGTGCCTTTCTCTAACTCTGATGGTCAGAATGTCAAATGCTAGAATACATGATGAGAATTATGGAACTGCTCCGTGAATCTCGACAGTTGTTTTTTAGGAATTTGGCAAATGATAAGAAATCCTTGCAAGAGTCAATATGAACTGAGGACGTTGGGTATTATGAGAAAAATTTCAACAAAACCTCTCGGTAATAGACAGGATACCGACGCGAATTCTCAAGTTCATTCTATCATTGGATACAACTTGTTTTATTTGATTAAAACGAGTAATGCCACGACATTGTGCGACGCTACAATGTCATGAAAGATGGCGGACGACCTACTTTTCCTCAACGCTAGTGGCGAACGTGTGGAAAGTTACCACTGTACTACTTTCTCTACTTTTTCCAAGATGGCTGATATTGTGTCTATGAGCATTTATGTCTCGTTAATTGTCTCTGGTAGGTCAAGAGCAAAATACACGCAATTTAGGCGCCCCGAGAGAATTGTCTATTCTTTTCCTTGTATGCAGTGATTATTTAGTACATTAATTCATTAACTTGACTAATAAAAAAAAAACTACCTATTAAAAAATTAAAAAATAAATAAAAAATTATCTAAATTGTACAGTTATATTCTTAAACTTGCTTATATAGAAACAAAAGCATTTATATAGATGATGATTAACCTAATGGATTGTCTTTCTTTTCTAGTTTTGGATAAGTTATTTTTTAAACAAATCTTATGGGTAAGCTTTTAATGCATCACGACTGCGCCATTTCATTAATTTATATTCAACCAATTGCGTGGAAGCAACTGGCTGAGGTTTCAACTGAAACAGCTTTGAAAGTCGGCAATTGCCCGCAAGATGGTGTAATCTTTTAATGATTTGGAAAGAGCAACTGCTGAGTTTCTTACCGACTCTTCTCAGTAGGATCTGAATTCTTTTCTCTGCATCTTTTGTCAAACAAACAGTTTCGCATTTTTAAATGGGTATGTACTAGGTAGTGATGACATCAACCTCAACTTCTTTCCCACATGCATATTCTTTGACAAATTAACGGTCAAGGGCGTAACCAGCGCATCTGATTAGCTCCATCGGATCACGTTGGCTTATATAACGGTCGAGAAGAACGTGCGGAGTTACGCAAGCAACGTGAGTTCAAGTTCACGTGTCGAACGCCGCGTGACCGGCTCCACCACACGTGCAGGACAATAATGCTAAGGTCATGTCCATTCTGGAGTTTGTTTGCGAGACTGATGCGATTTAGATGCGATGTTGGTCTTGAAAATGCAATGCTCATTTTAAGTACTTACTTTTGGACGTACATCATCACATCATGATTAACCTATCGCCGGCTCGCTTCAGAGCATGGGTCTTTTCTCAGATTGAGAAGGGTTTTGGCCATAGTCTACCACGCTAGCCAAGTACAAATTGGCAGACTTTGAGATTTTGTAAAGTCTCAAACTTGGACATACATAGAAGAAGATAAGGTCATGACATCATCATGCACCTAGTCCTAGATTCATGCAATGCGTAATAAATCTTAAACTATGTTAGATTACTTTTGGATGCTCATAAAGCTGCTAAGGTCATGTCATGGCCTGAATAGATTTTTAACCGTCATCGAATCTTGATATTTAAAATGCTACTCTCATACTCAATTTTTTTTATCATCATCATCATCATCATCATCATCAGCCTGTGGACATCCACTGTTGGACATAGGCCTTCCTTAATGAGCGCCACCACACCCGATCTTCGGCCTTCCTCATCCTGCCACTTCCCGCCAGCCTCTATATCGTCGGTCCATCGTGCTGAAGGGCGTCCTACACTACGCTTGCTTAAACGCTGTCTCCACTCAAGGACTTTCCGGCTCCAACGGCCAGTGCCTCTACGACAGGCATGACCTGCCCACTTCAACTTCAGCCTGCTAATAGTTTGGGCTATGTCAGTGACCTTGGTTCTTGGTTTTTGCAAGTTTTTATGCTGAATTACTTTTGGAAGAAATGCAGAACAATTTGACTCAAGAATGAACATTACCTTTGTTTATTCTGAACTAAATTCTCAAGTTATTGTACTTTCTTGTATATTTTAATAATAAGCTTGAAACGAATTTGGCGTTCGTTCTTTCAAAATTAGAAGTCCGCTCGTAACTTTGTTGTTGTTTGGTTTATTTTGGGAAACTCAAAATAATGTTCTTCTTTTTTGTTTGATTGCATTGCTGTTGTTTTAACTGTTACATGGTTAACAACGACATTCATTAAATAAATAAATAAATAATTTAATTCAATTAAACTTTTAACGTACTTTTGAATCGTCAAATGCATCTACTACTGGTTCGGAATGCGTTTCCTACCGAGAAGAACCAGTAAGTAACTCGGCGGTTGCTCTGTTTAAAGATTTGATATACAATACTATGCCATGTATAAAAAAGTAATTGCAGTTCCCATTGTTAGAACGAGCTGCAGGTCAAATACAGGCTCTTTTATCATTTAGATAATTTTCGATTGTATTCATTGTCATGATAATCGTTAACCGATAGGCGTCCACTTTTGGACATAGGTCCCATGTAGGCACTTCCACACGCCACGATCTTGCTCTGCCTGAATCCAGCGATTCCCTTCAAATTTGTTTGCGCTTTCCGTGCGAGGTCGCCAATCTAGTACCTTGGGACCGTACTAAGAGCAAACTTGGCACAGTTTACTTGAGTATAATGAGTTTGTTTAAATGCATAGGATAGAGAGCATTCCTGGATTTTTCAGTCTGGAATTTTTGAATTTCAAAAGCATATTGAAAGGTTGACAATAAGAGACGCCTGTGGGACGTAAGGTCACCTGTCAAACATAAAAAATAGTTCATCTTCGCTTGCAATAACATTTATCACTTTACAATGGCCGACAGTTATTATTGTAAAGCAGTTTCGCGTTACCTGTAATACGTATTGGTTTTTTAACTATTCTTTGTTACAAGTAGGAGTTAAAGTAACTAATAAAAATTGTTATTAGATTTGCAAGCAATAAGGAAGTTTTAAAAATAAAACACTCGCGTTACAAATAGCGATAATCGACGAATTAAACATTAACGCTCACTATAATGATGAGATAATAATTTAACAATAATTATTTTCATATCAATTGTTTAATCTATAATGTACGTTACATATTTAAAGCATAAGTACAATTTTAAATACTTGTGTAAAAACGCCTTAGGATGATTAAACTCTAGTTTATATTAACATCTTAGTTTACTTCAAGAATAAGCCCGGCATGCGGCTTATCTATGACGCTGCATTATTATGTAATCGTAAAGAATAAATCTTAGAACAGAGAGGTCAAATAGTGCATTAATATTGACAGTGGCTAGATAGTTACGTAAGTCGTTAAAAATGTCTTGTTTGTCGAACTGTGAGTCACAGAGATACGTGTATTATGAAATATCTATTCTCGGTTTATCTTTATCTAGGTATATTATAATGTTTTTCTTTCTTTGTGTTAGTTGTATTATATAGTTTCTGTATGTGTGATAAAAACGAAATTATTTTTTACGAACATTAAGAGTTTTACGTCAAATATATATAGGAAAATAAAATGTGTGTTTTTGATGTGGTAAATAAGTGTAGATAGATAGTGTGGTAGATAAGAATCAAGCAATGCTTTATTTGAAAGTTATTCACTTTCTAAAACTAAATAAATATATCATCATCAATATAAAAGTTGACAAGTCACTATAGTAATTAAAAAGAAGAAAAAGAAACACATTGCTTTTTAAAATAAGTAAGTAATTTAATAATGAAACATTAGGCAGGTAGGTATTATTTTTTAAACATGGATATTATGTCTGTTGAACTTTATTTGTAGTCCATCAAAAATGGGAATTAATGAGAAAATGATGAGAAAATTTTAGGGATTGTGAAATCAAAGGGCACGTGTTCAGTGTTCACCACCTCAGGCCCGTGCCTTCCCCCTCCCCTCACACCCTGCCCCGACTGATCAACGTGAGCATTACAGCCAGAACACGTGTTTATATTTGCCGTACATTGCTGAGGCAGTAAAGTTATTACCAGCTTATACCCGCGACTTCATCCGGGTTTATACCCCTATTTTACCTCTTTAGGGGTTGAAATTTGAAAAATCCTTTCTTTGCGGATGCCTACGTCATATTAGCTATCTACATGCCAAATTTCAGCCCGATCCGTCCAGTAGTTTGAGCTGTGCTTTGATAGATCAGTCAGTCAGTCAGTCAGTCAGTCACCTTTTCCTTTTATATAAATTGATTACAGCTTTTACTGTTACAAATTACAATGTATAAAAAACATTTCAGTTCACGAATCTAAAAGTGGTTAATAATTTAGTCAGGCCTGTGCAACGTAACTAGTCACACGTAGTTAAAACACGTGCTAATACTTTATGAACTTACCTACTCCACAGTTCAATGTGAAGGTTAAAACATAACCTAGCACAAGCCGATCCCAGTGCTAGTTTTGAATAACTATGGATAGTGATTAATAACTTCTAAATTTCTTTTTAACCTCTAAAATTATAGTTTCGAATCCTACTAGCACAACTTATGTTAGAACTTCTATTATTTAATTTTAAATTAAGTACTTCTAAAAATATTGTCTGGTTCTTTTTATTTAGTTTTGTTTGCTTCCTTTATCTTATCAATTTAGTTTTACAAGTTGTTAACATTAAAAATCAATTAGCGAGCAATCAATTCATTTATATCACGTATAGTTAGATCTAACTGTACTACGCGTTTGATTGCCATTAGAATTGCAAATGGATTCTTACAACACAAATTATTATTAGCTTAGTTACTAATAGGTGACGCCGTATTGCAACCGTTATGTTTAAGGCCACGAATTATTAAGTAATTCTACATTCCCAAAAATAAGTAATATCCTATTGTACCTTCTAATATAATTCGTGCTTAATAGTTTATTCTATTGCTAAAATACTTATTAGAAAAGAAACTATAAAAAATCGACCGCCAGAAATGGCAGAGTAATTTACATAAGTAAAATATGTAAGCTATTTAAACATTCTTTGGATCTGTTTTATGAAATGATTCAGTTTTACAAGTAAACCAAAGAATGAAAGCGAAGAAATTAAATGAGATAAAGTTCTTGTTAGAAAAGAAAAAGATTTTAAATATACCGAGTACCGACCGAGACCATACGAATGGCAAAGAGTGACTCAAATAATAGAAATGTCAATGTTAAAAATATAAGTTACTAGCTGCCCTGGCGAACTTCGTTCCGCCAAACAGTCGATTCAAATTTTTTAAATTTTTCTCTGCGTAAGAACCATCCTCGTACTTCAAGGAATATTATAAAAAAAGAATTAGCGAAATCGGTTCAGCTGTTCTCGAGATTTGCGATGAGCAACACATTTAGTGAATCATTTTAATAATATTATAGAAGATGTGCACCATAAATTAATTATTGATGTGCACAGATAACCAAAAAACAATATACCTAAGAGTTCCCATACGTTAGTTCAAAGTATTACATTATTAGAATGCCAATAATTGCCCAATCCAACCTTGAAATGACGAAACATCAGTTTCATAACGAGTTTGTACCAGATGACTTTGGGTGTAAAAAGCGTGGTACCGTACGAAGCCAGTTTTTGGCTAACGGTTGGTAAGAAAGTAAATGATTAGTTATAACTGTCTTCAAATGCCGATTGTTATACAAGACGCGATATTACCGTTAGTGGAATTTCGAACGGTATTGAATTTGTTATCAAAATGATATTTTTTGAGAAATTGTGTCAGTGGTTTGGTTATTGATAACTTGATTTTAATTGTTTAGGAAGTTAGCGATTCTTGTTAACCTAAATTATAGTAGTACCGTTGATACTTGAAACTCTTAGTTCTTTTATATCATTTCTTAAACCAGCTTCACAGGAACTTTGACCGAACAACCAGTCTTCCAAAACATTTTCTTAATAGTCACCGAGTTAAATATGTTTTTTTAAATATTAATATTACTCAGTTCAACAGTTCAGCAGTTAAAGTTTTAAAAAAATCTGTAAAATGTATGTAGTGCATGTGTAAAAACAAGTTCACACTATCTTTGTCATATTATACCTATGTTTCATTTCACCGTCTTTCATCACCTTTGCTGGCCCATGGCTGGCTCAGAGCCAAAAAGATTTTGACTTTAGACACTCGAAAAAAATCTAAAAATATAATTTCATAAAAATTAAAATTTAATTTATCTCGTCGGATAGGTAAGTAAGAAATTACATAGAAATTATCTGCTTTTTGTAGTTTCGCTATTAATATTCTCATAACCGTATGGATATCTGTGTTGAACCGTTTGTTCCGCCAACCGACCAGTTAACGGAGTGTTTTATAATGTTCAAACAGCAGTTAGTTAGCATCAAGAAAAGTTAAAATACGCAATGCAAATTAGAATTTTCTGTCTTACAAAAATTAATTTTAACCAATTATGCGAAAGCTAACATTTTCCGAAAACAAGAATTCACTTGAAATTTAAAATTTAATTTTAATTTTAAAAAAATCAAAATTAGTTTTACCTTCTTGTTAGGGTAATTACGATAAAGTTATTGTAAAATATCACCTTGGCTTGAATTGGCTTTCTTATTGTATGTAGGTATAACAATTAATTAGTTAAATGTTACAATTATTTATTGTATTAATCATGAAAGTGAACTTTAAAACTAGAACATAACCTAACGTAATCGATTTGTCTACGTAGTAGCTACGCAAATAAATTAATTAAATGTAACAATTATTTATTGTATTATTCATGAAGTGAACTTTAAAAATAAACCGCTTTGAAACTAGATCCTAACCTGTCGATTTTTTTTTACGGAACGGTACGGAATACTTTTTGTATGATTTACACCTATAGCCAGACGGTCGAAACGGCAAAAAATGCTTATTCAATGTAGGTAACTGTACTGAAATATAGCTGCGGTAACGGTTTTAAAAAGTCGGTGAATCAACAGTTTTTTAATTATGTAATTTTTTTTTAAGTACCTAACTTTAAAAATATGTATACTTACTTATTTAAAAATAAGTAATTTGGTTGAAATGATATTATGCCCTAAATATCTAGGTTAAAAACTTAAAACCCAGTTTAACACTTACATGCATACATTAATATTCATTTTCACGTGCTATTTTCCGTTGTTTTTAGTTTTGTGTGTTGTAAAAATATAATTACCGACTAAAAGTAGTAATTAAAAAGTAAAACTATATTTAATTACATTTTCTGATTTTCATTTTCTAATGATTTTTTAGATTTGTTGGATTTCTGCTTTTTTCCTTAAAAATAACAAAAAATCTTTTTAAAACTCGATTTAATTAATTAATCTACGTCATAAAAGCAAATTTTTAGTTGAACTAAAAAACAAAAGTTCTTCATGATACTAGTTACAACGGGTAAAGTAAAAGCCTTCGACGTTTCAACCAATTATGGCTGGGTTTTAATCGACAGTTAGCCGTAACGGGTGCGCACGCGCATCTGGGGCGGCCTACTGACACCGAACGAACCCATCCGCAAGTTTAACCTAACTAGCAACTTGTCTCTCGCTAGTTACAATAACTGTGATCACAATAACGTATTACTCAAGGTTTTGACATTATTTGAATAATGATTTTTACTTTTTAGTCTGTGGTTTTGAAAGCGGGAGGTCGCGGGTTTGATTCCCGGTAGGGTTGGAATCATTAATTCCCAAGTTACCTCAGGTCTGGGTAAAGGCAAAGATGATGCCGCTTGATGCTTTATTATTACACAATTTAATAAGATGGATGCCGCGAAGTAACCGATTAATTTGTGAGAATCTGTTTCTTTCTAATGGGTCCAGTAGCTTTTGGGGTTCTATTATTATATATATTATATATATATATTATACACACACACATGCACACACGCTCACACATACTCATAAGCACACACTCACACACGCATACACACACACATACAATCATACACACACTGTTGTAATTTTATTTTATTATTGTATATACCTACATTTATTCTAACTCTATTCTGTTAAAATAGTTTAATTATAATTTTAAGTAATCTCTTTTGGCCTTCTGTTATACCTAGATTTAAATTTAAATAATAATTATGTATTTACGCTGTTGATTACTTTCAAATAAACAAAATAAAATAAAAATAAAATATACTGGCCAAGAAACTAAGAAATTCATATGACTTTAGAAGGATTTTTTTTTAAATAAAGAATATTAGCCATGTTAAATTAAATGACAAATATATTCCCCTTTCCTCTCCAATTAAGCGTCAGGCTTGTGCTACTAGCAGGTACGACAATAGTGCAATATTACAAAGATTATTATTGTTGCGTTATAAAAACTGATTACAATACGCTGTCAGCAATCAGCATAACTATTGTTATTGCATCCTACATATTTTACTTTGCGGTTGACCCGCTGCCGGTAGATCTGTTTACTGCTATTCAAAAGTTCGTAGGCTCGAAAACTTTCTATAGTTTTATTATAAAAGAGTGTTTTTTTTAACAAATTAAATTATTTCGAATGAAAATCTTCGTACAATAAAAAAAAATAGTCCTGACTCACTCACACTGACTCATCAACGTCTAGCTTACTTACTACTACTTATTGTATATTCTGTGGCCCAGCTCAAACCCTCAGACTTAGAGAGCTGAAATTTTTTCTTAGAGGTAGACACGAACAAGATCGCAAGCGGTCGCTATTAGTAAAGAAATAAGCCAAAGTATTCGAATCGGAAATTGTAACGATGCTCTCTAAATATAGGTACTTAAACTGATAAACTGAAAATGATTAACATTGATGAAAAACTGCCATACTCCTTCCAGGTTAACCCGTTTTCACCTTAGACTGCATCGTCACTTACCATCGGGTGAGATTGCAGTCAAGGGCTAACTTGTATCTGAATAAAAAAAAATCAAAAACATCTTAATATTCTCTAGCGTTGGGCTAATGACCTTATTCGAATTTCATAATAATATGAAGTCGTTCGTGAATTTCCCATATAAGCAATGACCTCTATATTTACTTCAACTAAGTAAGAGCACGTGTTTTGAATAAGATGAACATATTGCCGGAAAAGCCGGGATAGTCTCGAATTTTGTCTTTTTAAATGACTGTGAAATACAGACCAACAGATTAACAGACGGCATGGATGAAATTAATAATTCTTGTTTTAATACAGAAACATTAAAATACACTATTTTAAATTTATTTCGAACTGAAATTAAAATTAAAATAACCTTTAGAAAGTTATAAAAATATGTATAAATTACGTTTAAATGCGTGAGATTAAAAAATTTAAAATATCATTAGATAGGTTGTCATTTCCACTAGTAGGTAAAATATATTGAAACTGTGTAGCAGTAAACACTTTTGGTACTTCGATCAATTTCCTACAATTTCAGTAATTTGTATATATCTTGTTAATTAACTGCATTAGCAAGTTTTCCCTAGCTTGAACTGTTTTATCGAAATACCAAAAATGTCCTGAAAATGTCCTCCAAAAAGGGTATTCTAGTTTCAAAGATGGAAATAGTTAAAATGATATCCAAATCCGTTAGGAAACGCATAACATCTTTAGAAAATTAAGAAAGAACTCTCACGTTGCGTTTATCAAACCTCGTGTTCTCTAACGTGACTACAAAAAACCGGTGTAGTTTTATGAATAGTTTGTATTTAGAAGTTTTATGAGTTTTCACCACAATGGCGCGATTTTCATTCATTGTTATCATTCATAGCAGTTTTGTTGGTAATAAAGTACCTATTTATTGGTTTTTAAATGTTTTTAAACATCCTGCCGTTGTTTGATTTTTTAGTAAGAGAAAAGAAAATAAAGAACGAAGCAAGAGTTACTTCACTACGTTTTTGTTTCCATCTTGAAATATTTACTTACCTGTTTGCAACAAATAAACAAAAGGTGTTAAAAACTTAAACGAATAATAATTATTATTGATAATATTTTAGGAGTTTTATAAATTACTTAAACCTACCTTACCTACTTACTGAAAAATTTATTATGACAATGTGTTCGGCCTGGAACTCGCATATTCAGTTAAAACACTTTTATATCTTAGACCCATCATCGTCATTAATGACTAATTGTTTTTAAATTACCTGTAATTTTTTTAAAGTCCATTGACCCCGGTTAAAATACTGGCAAAATTAGGACTCGCTCTTTATAAAGACAAGTTCATTCACACCGGTCGATAGGGACCGTATTTTAATATCAAATAAATAGCTGAGGTCGATGTTCTCAAATCTCAGCCCACGCCGCTACCAACATGAGACCTCTTGCGAAATCTAAATATTGTATTGAACCTGTGCTTAGCTAATAAAGCACTTAGTCGACGTTAGTAGGCCCATGGCCACAGGCGTGACTTTTTACTCGCTTCAAATAGGTAGTTCCACTTCAGCGCTAACTTAACATTTCAAATATCACTTACGGTGCAATAACTCCCGTTGGAAATTGAACTTTAATAGTGTCATTGCGTATGGGTGATCTCTGAAACGCTAGTCTGCACGTGAGGTTAGATCATTTGACTTGATAGATTGGAGGATTCTTGTAGCTTAAGCTAGGAAAACTTTAGCTTTCTTTTGACACTTCAATTTTCTGATAAAATTACACACACGACAGACATGATCGCACCGGCTCGCACGAGCGTGTGGCACGAGCAAAGACCACAGATAACTTTTTAGCATAGACTGATGCAGTAGAAACTCTGAGTTCCCACTAAGTATAGGGCGGCTACAAATATGTCTACGCGCGGCACTTTGCGGTTAATTTGAAGGCGCCCTATCAGTTTAACGTGATTTATTGAACTGAAATATCTTATAGAGGTATGAAAAAAATTGTAATGAGGCAACATGATTACACAGAGGTTTAAAGTTGCACATAGGCTTGCGACACCACATTTTTGCAAGCGTACGTAATTTTGTGAAGACGTTTAGTAAATTGCGATTGTATTTTAACGTAAGGTTTCTTTTGTTACAGAGCCACAGTGAAGATCCGTGCGGACCGGGCGTCGTCCGCCGCAACATGGTCGCCGAGTTCATCCTGAGTCAGCAGCAGCTGCTGGGCGCGGGAGGCGCGGCGCTGGGTCCCTCACCCAGCCCCTCCCGCGTGCCGCCACCACCTCGCAACCGCCTCTCCGTCTCCCCGCACTTCCCTATGGACGGGCCGCCCTCCGTCGGCAGCCCGGGCGACCCCAACGACTACGGCAACTCCTTCGACTTCAACAAGAGGAAGGAGTTCTTCGGTCAACGCAAGCAGAGGGAGTTCATCCCCGACAACAAGAAGGACGACGGGTACTGGGACCGCAGACGGCGGAACAACGAGGCCGCCAAGCGCTCGCGCGAAAAGCGCCGCTTCAACGACATGGTGCTCGAGCAGCGCGTCGTCGAACTCTCCAAAGAAAACCACGTGCTGAAAGCGCAACTCGACGCGATCAAGGAGAAGTACGGCATCTGCGGGGAAAACCTCATCAGCATCGACCAAGTTCTAGCGACTTTGCCTACTTGTGACCAAGTTCTCTGCGTCACGAAGAGGAGTAAGCTTTCAGGCAACGCTCTATTCTCACCAGCGCCGCCCCCACCTCCCCCGCTACCCCCGGCGTCACCTCCGTCGCCACCACCTCAGCGTGCCCCCGAACCTTACCAAGAGAGGCTTCCAGCACCCGAAGCGTACTACCCCCACCCGGCACATTATGAACCCCCCGGTTCAGTTCTCAATCTCTCCCGATCTCGCCGCGCCCCTTCGCCATATGAGCTCTCCTCTCTCTCCGGATCTGGAGATGAAACAGCCGAGCAGTACGCTCCAGAAAACAATTGTCTCCCACTCAAACTGCGCCACAAGTCACACCTCGGCGACAAGGACGTCGCGAGCGCCCTCCTCTCCCTGCAGCACATCAAGCAGGAGCCCGGCCCCCGGTCTTCACCTTCTTGGGACGGAGAGGGGTCGAGCGACGAGAGGGATTCAGGGATCTCACTGGGCGCGGAGTACAGGCCGCCGCGGTCTGATGAGAGGATGGCGGAGGAAGAGGACGCGCACCTGAAGGCGGAGCTGGCGCGGCTCGCGACCGAGGTGGCCACGCTCAAGAACATGATGCACCAGAACAAAGCGCGTGCACTGGAGCACTGAGCCCCGACGGCCGCGCCTGGGCCCGCCTCGCGCCTGCGCCTGACCGCGCAGCCTGCGCCTCGTTCCGCGATCGCGAGTCGATCTCGTTCGTACAAACTGTCTCAACCTGCCCCTCCTCCGTAGTCGAAGTTACCACGTAAAGAGAATATATTTGTATGATATTGTGCAGCTGTACGCGGCTAAGTCGCAACGCCTAATGTAGTCCTTCCTAGTAGTCGTATCGGTGTATCGTATGATATCGTATCGTAGGGTAGAGATAGTCGTCGCGGTCGACCGCACCTATGAGACTTATTCGTTTTCGGTTTAAAGACTTTTCGAGCAGAGAAACTTATCTACTCAGTGATAGATTTTAAAAAGATGCATTTTTAGTGGTGAGCTATGTATAATGTATATGTAATATTATAAGTAAGCGCAGTAGATCTGTTTCATCTCTTCGAAGACTCGGTAGTGAAAATCGATGGCTAAAGACTATTTCTCTTGTAAGTTAGTATTAAGTCGATCTAAGTAAAATTAAGTCCTACTTGGATGTTTATTTATAATGTTTAATGTATAGTCTTTCTCATTCGGAATGCCCGTTAAGTTCCAAACCAAAAAAATATATGAGATCGATCCTCTAGCTGTCAAGAAATCGCAAAATAATGTTAAGATTTTAATATTTCCACTTAAAATTAATATTGTTCAGAGTATTGAGTAATCAGGAAATAAGGATACCAGTGCCTTCGACAATACATACCTACCTTAAATAGCTACCTTTTAAAAGTAATATTTTTGTACATTTGTTAGAAAAAGCATGGCGATTTCAATTGTCTATACCGTAAGTGGCCCCTGCCACGAGTCCTGCTCTGCGATAAAATCGCGTCGATTATGGGTATTAAAATGGTTTTAAAAACTGATTCGCATGGCGTTTCACTCATTTTCATTTCGCCTCGCGTCTCGTCTTCGAGTTGGACCCGTGGTTGGGGACTTGTATCAAATCCTAGAAGGCTTGATGGAAAGTATTCGATGTATTGTAAGCTATACCTACTCCTATTGCCCAAAGGGCGCGTGATAGGGACTGAAAGGAGTTTTAAGTATTTATTTATTCGGACCGTGAAAGAGGATTTTACAATTTATTATCTTTGTATAAGAAACACTATACGATATAAATAAATTGTGTACATTACATTTAAACCAATGAATTTTATTCCATCCCTACCAGAAATATCATACCTATACCTTACCCATACCATACCATACTTATTAGACCACAATATACCTAAGTATAAGCAGTACCTATACCAGTACCAGTATATAAGCTACGATGGCTGATATTTCGTCGGAAGAAAAAACATTTCATCAAAATCTGATTCGCACCTACCGACCCATCACCCATCTATAGTAGAAAGAGGTAAAATTTGGATATCCCCTATATCCAAACGAGATGGACAAAATTTGCCCCAGGCTGAACTATGCCTATCATGAACTTAATTCCACGACTGCAAAACAACATGCTACTTTTTTTTCTTAAAATAGAAGATTTTTACTATTAAATGGCAGATAGGTATATCATCTCTGTACATTCTGGGGCTCGCCTCCATACAATTTTTGTCCATCTCCTTTTACCTCTTCATTAGTAATAAGTAATCATTCAATAACTTAATACACTAAGCAGCTGATTAAGTCACTGAATACTTCAAGAAATTATTTAGGTGTATAGAAAATTTAATTTATTAAAAAGTTGCACTCGTAAGTTGTTCAGGCCAGTCTACTAGGTACAATTCGCGCGGACTTAGGCAGGTATACTTACCTACCTAAGTCCGCGCGAATTGTAGCTAGTTAATTAGTAAGTTATAGTAAGTAGGTTTAAATGATGCAGGCAAAGATAGTTATAAGAATGCATCGTATCGTGGTCAAAGGAAAAACCTGTCATTAAAAAAACCTGCTCTCATCCACAACGAGTAACTTCTGTAGGTAAATAAATAGGTATATAAGTCACTAGCTGATGTCCGCGACTTCGTCCGCGTGGATTTAGGTTTTCAAAAATCCCGTGGGAACTCTTTGATTTTCAGGGATAAAAAGTAGCCTATATCACTCTCCAGGTCTTTAACATGCAAAAAATCACGTCAATCGGTTGCTCCATTACGGCGTGATTAAAGGACAAACCAACAAACCAACAAACTAATAAACCAACAAACAAACACACTTTCGCATTTATAATATGGGTACTGACTAGATGATGCGACTTAGTCTGCATGGATTTTAAAAATCCCGTGAGATCTCTTTCTTTTTCCGGGATGAAAAGTGCCCTATATGTATCCTTCTCCGTTGCGTATACAAGCAAGTTTTCTCTTTACATAACAGGGTCAGTTCTAGCCTACTTTTAGCCTATACAATAGCGTCCGGGTGCAATCAATACCCTACATCGATGCCTGGCGCGCCTTCTAGTAGGCGTGCGATCAAAATGGAATAAACACTAAGAGCCCTCGCCCACGGCGACTTTTTGTAGCGATACAGTAGCGATGCTGTCGCGCTTCCGCATCGATACAGTCGCGAAGCGGTCGCTAGCTGTGTGCCCTCGCCCACGGTCTTAGATTCAGTCGCGATGCAAACGCGATACTGTCGCGCTTCTGTCTCGATGCAAACGAGAAAAAAATGTTGCACTGATGCTTGGTTCTCCATTCATGCGCCACCCTCCCTCCGTTCTTTCCCCGATGTCGTCCAACACGGTCGCGCGTTTGCATCGATACAGTAGCGCGTTGCTAATCCGACTAACACGCGTTAGTAGTGATGCTGGCGTGTGTTTAGTAAACGCGCGACAGCATCGCTACAAAAAGTCGCCATGGGCGAGGGCTCTTACAGTTATATTTTCACCAGTGATAAAAAATTAATGGTCTAAGCCCATATCACTGGCGCAGGGCGTATTGAGAGTGCGCTCGGTCCGTTGGTTCGTTGCGACGTGATTGAAGGACGAACCAACATTCAAACGCACTTTCGCATGTATAATATGAGTACCTAGTGAAGTAGTGATATGTAATGACAGCAGTTTACCCAAATAACGTTTCAAGTACACGAAGTGCAGTGGCGCGCGACGCTTCAGTAACCCGGTTACCTGCAGTTACGTTACTTTACACTGTTTGGGCAACTTACCTATACCTAAAGCCCAATTTACGCTGGGTCAGTTACTAAGTACATCATCATCATCATCAACCGATAGACGTCCACTGCTGGACATAGGTCTCTTGTAGGAATTTCCACACGCCACGGTCTTGTGCAGCCTGAATCCTGCGGCTTCCTGTGACTCGTCTGATGTCGTCCCCCTGCCTCATACCCTAATTGCCATTTCGACCTGTCGCGAACTGTATGTAGGTGTTTAAAAATCCCGTGGGAACTCTTTTATTTGGCACAAAAAGTAGTCTATGTCTGTTGCTAGGATGCAAGCTATCTCTGTAAGTTAGTCAAAATCGGTTTAACGGATAGACCATTGATTTACAACCGTTTGATTTTCCGGGATAAAACGTATCCTTTGTCACTCTCCACTATAATATACCCATTAAAATCATAATCATCTTTAACTATACCCATGCAAAAAATCAAGTCGATCCGTTGCTCCGTTGCGAAGTGATTGAAGGACAAACCAACAAACAACCAAACTTTCGCATTTATACCTATATGGGAATTGAAGTGATGTTTCAAGAAACTGGAAAAACAAAAGTAATACGTCGATCTATATTTTTTATTTATACTCGTTATTACATAGTGTAGGTACATTGACAAATTATATACAATTACATAATATTATTATGTTTCATATTACCTCTTAGGAAATTTTGTTGTCTTAGCTAAATTCACAATTATTTTTTTCAAACGTTTTGCTTGATAACCAAATTACCTACTGAGTTTTTCCAGCGCCTTTTCATGGCTTTCAAAATGATGCCATGCAAAGATGGATTTTGATGAAATTTTGTATCTTAACAACATAGGTTTATTTTTATGCTTTAAATGGCCATACTATATTTTTGTCATATTTATTATATTTATTATGAAGTACATATTCACACCCTTCTCACTCTGAGAGGAGACCTGCTCTGTTCTGCTCTCTTTTGCTTTCTCTATCTTCTCTCTAGTGCTCTGTAGTGAGCCGGCGAAGGGTTGATCATGATGATTAGGACACATCACATAAATCCCATCAAAATCAGTCAATCAATACGTTACGATGATTACAATAGAATACAATTTGCGCGCAAAAATATAATTTTTTTCGCTAATTAAATAAATCGTCATCGAACTAATTGTGAGAACGCTTTCATATTATTTTGACTTGGTTACATACATGTACGCGACATTTCGAGATGGCAATCGGGGTGGGGACGCCCCGCACAGCCGCACAGCCCCCGCACTAACCCGGTGCGGGATAGCGCGGATGACGTGTGGGTGTACGGGGCGTCCCCCGCCTCATACCCCGATCGCTATCTCGACCTGTCGCGTAGTATCCTACATTCCCGATTGAAATTAATTCGCGTCCTCAGAATACAGAACAATGTGTATTCGGAATTCGCATCCGACATCTTGTGCGGGATTTGTATGTTCAACCAAATTGTCAGGGTTACGTACCAGAAGGGTTCCAACATGACCCCTATTAATTAGTCTGCGCTGTCCGTCCGTCCGTCTGTCAGTCAGCGGGCTCTATCTCGTGAACTGTAAAAGGTACAGAGATGAAATTTTCACAAAATATGAAATATTTCTATTGCCGTTATAACAACAAATAATAAAAATGTCAAAGTGGCCACCATGAAAAAAAGTGTTATTTCTTGTACGATGGTAGGTACGGACCCCTTTGTGTGCAAGTTCAACGCGTACCTGCTTGATTTTTACATATTTAGCCTTTTTTACATATTAAATTTTTGTTACAATAGTTTTTTTGTCCCGATAAAATATAGCGTGCTTAAAATAAATTAAATTAGAATTTAACTATGTAAACAATTATAGCAATAATGAGAAATATTTTTCTTATAAAAATATGAGTAACAATATTATAAATTAGGTACCTATAATAAATAATATCAGTCACATAAATAAAGGTGTAGACAAACTACTGCGTTTTATTCCTCAGCAACAGAAGGTGACTGGTGAACTTTTTTTTGACCCTACCTGGGACCCGAACCCGGAACCTCTCGATCCACAGCCGAAAAAACTAGTCACTAAACCAAGGCATTTAATACAAATACATCACAAAACAGTTTGTGTTTGTATCTTTTCGACATTCGTTAATATCGCTTGCCCAATAAAAAACCCGAACGAAATCCTGTACAAACCCTACCTATTAGCCTTTTCATCAGGGATGCTCGTAAACATAGCAAGGAATGTAAGTGAAACCTACCTATTACCATAGATTAGCTTATTGAACCCTTTTTATGAGATACAGCTTTTATAAGTTAAAAGTCCTGCATTAGCGCTGCACTGCACGACGCGCCTTGCTCCATATAAACTACTAGCTTATGCTTGCGACTTCGTCCGCGTGGACTACACAAATTTCAAACCTCTATTTCACCCCCTTAGGGGTTGAATTTTCAAAAATCATTTCTTAGCAGATGCCTACGTCATAATAGCTATCTGCATGTCAAATTTCAGCCCGATTCGTCCAGTAGTTTGAGCTGTGCATTGATAGATCAGTCAGTCAGTCACCTTTTCCTTTTATATAGGTATATAGATATTTTCCACGCCGCATCGCGTAGTTGTCTGCCGCGTCGCTCAAGTGCGCTTGCTCCACACACACTCATAATACAAACTAAATTTGCCGCGCGCGCCGCGCCGCGTCGCGCAGCTGAAGTACGTTGGGACCTTTAAGCTATGAAAATGAACCTATTGGCAAGTTTAAAATACATCCCTCGCAACGGATCCTGTCACATCCGTGGTGAAAAGGCAGCTTTAGACTCATACTACAAATATTTATTGTATCTCATAATATTATCTTCTATGGAAAATCTAGCAAAAACTCCCGCTACAAGATTAGGTATATTGAAGTTGAAATGTTAAGTTGTCTCCAACTGCCGCTTTCAGCAACATGTGCTCATAATTCTTCACTTTATTTTACACAGTCAATGAGGAATTCCGCAAGCGAATTTCCTGTTTCCACGCGCAGAATTTCCGCGAGATTTGTCCTCAGCCTAAGATTGTTTAATTGTTTGAAGTAAAATGCGTACAAAATGAGTTTTCACGCGCCATGAGAACTCACTCGCCATTTTAACTCTATGTGTCAACTGTCATATCAAAAGTATAGGTACGGTTCACCTTTAAAATAAGAACTTAAATCGTACTTTTGACATGACAGTTGACACAAAGTTAAAATGGCGGTTGAGTTCTCATTTTATATGCATAAGTAACATGTTATGGGATACAATAAATGGTGTTATGATGACAAGTCTTAAAGCTCTTTCCGTTGCCTCAAGCCTCCGCTCGGGTTGGTCGTGTCTCACTCCGCCATGTTGGTTTTCACGTCCCCACAGCTGAGGGTGTTGGGTTCTAGGGACGGCAGGGCGGCCGGCGTTGGGCGCAGCTTGGCTGAACTCAGCTCGTTGCTTTGCACCCACAGTTCCAGCTGGAAAAAGAGAGAAAGTATTTCCAAAAACAGATTCCGATACTAGTCGCCAAACGATTTAAATATCTTGGTACTAATTATTAAGATACTAGATGATGTCCGCGACTTCGTCCGCGTGGATTTAGGTTTTTTTAAATCCCGTGGGAACTCTTTAATTTCCCGGGATAAAAAGTAGCCTATGTAAAAGTAGCCCGGGGAAGGCCCGGGAAGCTAGCAGACAGACATACAGACAGACACACTTTTGCATGTATAATATTAGTATGTCTGTAAGTCTTTCTGTTAAGCTCGAACCAATTATTTAGGTACTAACTATATTATTATAGCTCTTGAACTACTTCTTGAAGCTGCAACATCAAGAGTCTATAGATACTGCATGTGCCTTCAGAATTATTGGAGCAATACGTCTTAACTGAGAAATTTTCTCTAGTAAAAAGGTATGGTTCCTAACATAACTTAGTTAACTTAGTTAAAAATAAAAAATAAAATTACTTAATAAGATGCATCTTCAACCAAAAAATAACACCGATCTCTACCACCAAAAAAACAATGCGCGTGGCCGCCATTTTAGTGACGTCAGCACTAGACTGAGGTTTGGAGCTGATGAGTGATGGTATATTTTTATTCCGCCTGACGTCAAAATGGCGTCATTTAGATGTTAATGAGATATGGTTCCAGCGCAATCATGCACAGCACCACTGCGTGGATGAAGCCACCCAGTCCAATGAACTCATGCTCCATAAAGAATGTCCCCCCAAAAACACAACCAGCTCAATCCTATCACGCAAGATTATACCCTACCTTCTCTATAATAATGGTGAGAATCGAAAACAATATCCTCACCTCAGACGGCATCTTCTCCGGTGCAGGTTTGCAAGTCCCAGCGCAATGCAGCTGTAACAGCAGCTCAGCGATCGCAGCCACTGAAGTATCAATGATCCTTTGCCGGCACAACGCCACTGCGTGGACGAAGCCACCCGGCCCGATGAACTCGTGCTCCATGAAGAATGTCTTCTCGTCCCAGTAGATTGCCTGAAAGTATGAGATATGAGGTAGAATGCGAGTAGAACTCAGAAGACTATTGGGAATTATTTAGACGTCAACAAATAAATTCAAGAGGCAATTTTATGACATTTGTGTATTATCATGTGCTTTTAATAAAATATATAGACAAGTATACAGAATTAAGGATAAAATAGATATCTGGCTATTAAAAAAAAATTAGAAAAATCATCCTACCTATACAAAAACGGTACCATTTTTATAACCTACCTACATACCTACGTCTTCACGATTTATAACATCATTATTTTCCATTGATTTTATGAATGTAACTAATTATCGTTATCAATCATCGGAAGTCTATAGCAAAAGATAAAATTATCTACTTTAGGCTGGTATGTACTAGATAGATCTACTGAAATTCTGAAATTTAACATCCGGTTTATTCTAGTTTTGTGATATTAATTAATTTGAAACTTTAATAAGTATACATAGGTATACCTAACTACAGGATTATTATTGCTTACCTTAGGAAAAAATATTGTTTAATTAATCGTTATTAATTAAATAAAAGTAGATCATTTAATTTAATTACTAGGAACTGACTTTGGCTGAGCTCGGATGGAATTTCTGAAAACCATTTCTTATAGTCTATCTAGGTTATAGCTACATAATAGAGAACTAGATGATGCCCGCGACTTCATCTGCGTGGATTTAGGTTTTTAAAAATCCCGTGGGAACTCTTTGATTTTCAGGGTTTTACTTTTAAAAGTAGCCTATGTCCTTCCTCGAGATGCAAGCTGTCTATGTAAGTACCTAGTACTTAGATGGCGCCTAATGTAGCGTTCATATTTACGTATTTTGTTAATGACTTTGGGGGTATTTAGTAAAATAAGAAGGAGATCCGTAGGAGAACTAGAGTAACCAATATAGCTCAACGGGTTGCGAAGCTGAAGTGGCAATGGGCAGGGCACATAGTACGTACAACAGATAGACGTTGGGGTCCCAAGGTGCTGGAATGGCAACCTTGCACCGGAAGACGCAGTGTTGGAAGACCCCCCACTAGATGGACGGACGACATCAGACGAGTCGCAGGGAGCAGCTGGATTCAGGCGGCGCAAGAAGATGTCGTGTGGAAGTTCCTACAAGAGACCTATGTCAAGCATTGGACGTCTATCGGCTGATAAGTATTTTTTTTTAAATATTAGCCATATTAAATGACTAATATTCCCCATTCCTCTCCAACTAAGCGTCAAGCCATACTATTATATTATATTCTGTGGTCAAGCTTGTGAGGAGTAGGTACGACAATAGTGCAACAGGCGGGGTTTGAACCGTCGACCTTTCGGTTTTCAGTCCACTCCTTTACCCGTTGAGATGGCTCTAAAGTTAGGAGTTACATACCTTAGAAGTAATAGTAAACTTGGTGAAAGGCTTCAAGTATCGTCTGTAGCGGATGGTAGTGGCGGCCTGCAGGACCGCCCCGCCCGCCGCTTTGATATTCGCGTAGAGGCCAGTCCGTTCGTAGTAGTCCGCCCTCGCAAAGTCCAGCTCTCGAAGATATCGTGCGTTGTTCATGTGGTAGAGTAGCGTGTCTATATCGTTGAGGAGGCACCACGCTAGGGGGTTAGAGAAAGAAAGTCTTATTGAATTAGTTAAATACATACATACCACCCTACCGGCAAAGCCGTGCCGCCAAGCGATTTAGCGTTCCGGTACGATGCCGTGTAGAAACCAAAGGGGTATGGGTTTAATAAAAACTGCCATACCCCTTCCAGGTTAGCCCGCTATCATCTTAGACTGCATCATCACTTACCACCAGGTGAGATTGCAGTCAAGGGCTAACTTGTATCTGAATTAAAAAAAAAAAAAAAAAACAAACATAACCCCATACAAGGTTTTGCCCGTAATGACCTCGCTGGGCAGCTAGGTTAACAATTTAGGTTATACTAGTAAGGAACCCCAAAAATAAAGTTAAAAAACCGGCTAAGTGCAAGTCAGACTCGCGCCCCGAGGGCTCTGTATTCAGTCGTATTTTTTCGACATTTTGCACGATAAAACAAACTATGATCACAGAATATATAATAGTTCTAACGTACTATGAAGCATAAAAATAAATAAAAATCTGTTTTAGAATGTAAAAGTAACGCCCTGTCATATGATACCCCACTTGGTATATAGTTATCTAACATTGAAAATTGAAAATACTAATATTTGTTCATGAACACATTTTAATTTCATTTTTTTTGTGATGTAGCCACAAATTCACGGTTTTCGGATTTATTCCTTTACTTGTGCTATAAGACCTACCTATCTACCTTTCAAGATTCTAGGTGAACGGGAAGTACACTATAGGTTTTCTTGACAGACACGACGGACAGACAGACAACAAAGTGATTCTATAAGGGTTCCGTTTTTCTTTTTGAGGTACGGAATTCTAAAAAACTACTTACATTCAACTTCAGTGGTGTCCAGTATACAAGTCTTCTTCCTGAAATACCTCGCCTTGGCCACGGTGTAGAACATCCTCGCGAAGTAAGCCACGTCCAGGGTTCCGTACAGGAAGAGCGTGCCCGCCGCCACCATGGCGCCCCAGCCCGGGACGCACACCGTCCACATGGTGCTCGCTGGAGGTAAGTGCGAATTATACCTAGAAGGAATAACAATTGGGTATTTGACTACATCAGTACCCTTATTATAAATGCGAAAGTGTGTTTGTTTGTTGGTTTATTGGTTTACTAGCTGATGCCCGCGACTTCTGGTGGAATTATTTTTTTAAAAAATCCCATAGGAACTCTTTGTTTTTCCGGGATAAAAAGTAGCCTATGTCACTCTCCAGGTCTTTATCATACCCACCACCCACATACCCATACAAAAAATTATGTCAATCCGTTGCATCGTTGCGACGTGATTGAAGGACAAACCAACAAACCAACAAACCAACAAACAGACACACTTTCGCATTTATAATAAGGGTACTGATTGGTTGAACCCTCGTTGCGCGACCCTGACTCGCACTTAGCCGGTTTTTAGGGTTCCGTACCTCAAAAGGAAAAACGGAACCCTTATAGGATCACTTTGTTGTCTGTCTGTCTGTCTGTCTGTCAAGAAACCTACAGGGTACTTCCCGTTGACCTAGAATCATGAAATTTGGCAGGTAGGTGGGTCTTATAGCTGGCTTTAGGGGAAAACCGTGAATTTAGGGTTAGATCACACAAAAAAAAAAATTGTGGTCATGAACTAATAATAAGGCTTTTAATATTCGAAGTAAGATAACTATATCAAGTGTGGTATCATATGAAATGGCTTTACCTGTGCATTCTAAAACAGATTTTTATTTATTTTTATGCATCATAGTTTTTGAATTATCGTGCAAAATGTCGAAAAAATAGGACTGTAGTACGGAACCCACAGTGTGCGAGCCTGACTCGCACTTAGCCGGGTTTTTATTAAACCCATACCCCTTTGGTTTCTACACGGCATCGTACCAGAAAGTTAAATAGTCTCAGAGTGAGAAGGGTTTTGGGCATAGTCTACCACGCTGGCCATGTGCGGATTGGTTCCCTCACCGTTAAAGCAAGTGATACATACTAAAAACGCACATAACTCCGAAAAGTTAGAGGTGCGTGCCCGGGATCGAACCGCCGACCTCCGATTAGGAGGTGGACTTAAAAAAATATATATTGGTAACTATAAGCATCTAGCCATACCTACTTATTCTTTTTATTTTTATTCAGATACAAGTTAGCAGTTGACTGCAATCTCACCTGGTGGTACGTGATGATGCAGTCTAAGATGGTAGCGGCTAGCGGGCTAACGGTACGGCTTTGCCAGTAGGGTGGTAATTAGCCACGGTCGAAGCCTCCCACCAGACACACACTTACCTAGTGACCAGTTGATAAAATATTATGGTTGGCACCTACCTAATCCAAGGAACGATCACCTCAATACCTTATGTTTTACCCGACTGCGGCGAAGCCCAAAGGAGGGTTTTGTGTTTTTGAATGTAAAATTTTGACCAATAAAAAAACTCACCAATTTACTCGAAGCCGGCATCGGCATTTGGGAACTAAAACATTGCACCACAAAAATAATATTAGAAGAATAATAAACTATTTAAACACTAATGTTTGTCCTAAATAAAATTCGTTTAAAAATAAAAACGTCGATGCGGCGGCGAAGAGTTTTCACTGACAAAATCATGACATTTTGGTCAATGCGCGCGCATCCTAATCGATACGTGATTCGTATGTTCCACTGTGGCCACTGACCTCTTCTTAAACAAGTAAGTACACTGGAGCTGCGATTGCCGACCTCTTTTTGAAGTAACTTGGTACACAGTGTCAAAGCGAAGACTATTTGACATGAAATGTAAATTTTTATTCCCGGTACGCTCAGTTTCCTTGTAACAAAACATCGAGGCATCACCAACTCTGGCAGACTGTGCTGGTAGACCTATCAAATGTTATCGTCTACATTTGACGCTTGATAGGCTATGAAGCAAGCTATGAAGCTATGCTATGAAGCGACTAGGTATCTTTCATTCCACATCACTTCATCTAAGCTCCTAGCCTTATATTTGACAGATGACATTTCAGGATCAAACCGAGAGTTTCCTCACTCTCTAGAGAGTGAACATTCTGTCAGTGGGACACTTCGAATCAGCACAAAAAACTGACATTTTGTAAGGCACACCCATCGACATAGGAATACATAATAGGTGTGCTACGTAGTAGTACATACCTAAACTAGCGGCACGCTATGATGGCCGGTTTGACGTTTGTCCGCTCATGAAGTTCCGTATTAATTGATAACGACTTTGAAGGAAATAATTGTATTACTTTATTGACGATAGTGATGTGCAGAGATTCATAAATTTTATCGAATGTAGTTTTAGGTTTAGGACTCAAAATTTATTTATTAAATTGATTTCTTAAATGTATACAAGTGTAGAAAAATCAGTTTGCACCATTTAAGGGGTGAATGTACTTGTGAATATGAACAATTTTCACTATGTGGACAAACCTCTGAAATCGCAAAAAAATATCAATAAATTTTTAAAAATGGAATCTAATACGATCGTCACATAGGATCGCTGGCTAGCACAACTACTACCTCCGGCAAACTCGCGTCAATGCTCAATGCAAAACAAAGCAGTTTCGAATTGACGTTGCTTCGAAAAGTATAAACTGTCAGTGCAATGCGATTGTGATATAGTTTTGACCTGGCTTTGGATTTCAAATATTGATACTGCATTACTGTTGACCCTTGCTCGTTAATTTGGACTCTGTTCAAGCCCTTTGTTGTGGATTTCGTCGATATGACCGAACGTACGCAGAGAACTGTTCTAAATAGTCAGACACGTGAGTTCCTAATACGCCTTCGTAACTATTTCGATCGTGAAGCTCAAAATGGAGGGCCAATTTTACCTATAACGTCAGTGGTTGAACGCGTAGCTGATGCGCTTAATATTGGACAACGAACTGTTAGACGGATAACTAAAAAAAAATATGGCGAGACTGGCACAGAAGAAAATAAACTTCACACACCAAAAAAGAGAAAACGAGCAAAACCAGTCGTAGGCATCGATAGCTTTGATGCCGATGCTATCCGAAGACATGTTTACGGCTACTATTTACAGAAGGAGTATCCAACAAGAAAAAAGTTGGTGCATTCACTGAAGGAAGCTGGATTATTCTTCGGTGGGGAAAGTTCTTTAACGAAGATTTTGAAGACCATTGGATTTCGATACAAAAAATGTAACAAACGCAAAATATTGATGGAAAGATTTGATATAGCGATGGCAAGGTATACTTTTTTACGGCAAGTGAAAGAAATCAAAAATTGGCAAAATGTTGTGTTCTTGGATGAAACATGGCTTAATGCTAACCATACTGTAGGCCGTTCTTGGAACGATGACACAGCAGCATCTACTTCCAAAGTTCCTGTAGGAAAAGGATCGCGACTTATAATTTGTCACGCCGGAACCATCAACGGGTTTGTCGAAGGTTCTCTCATGGCTTTTGCGTCAAAAACCACTGGAGACTATCATGAAGACATGAATGGAGAAAAGTTTACTGAATGGTTTACCTCAATGTTGTGTAGCCTCCCTGAACCATCTATTATAATTATGGACAACGCCCCATACCACTCGATGCAAATTGACAAGCCACCTGCCCAATCCCAAAAGAAAGCTGATATCGTCGCATGGCTTCGTAAAAATGGCGTAGATGCAAACATGAATATGTTAAAAGCGGAATTAGTACGTCTTTTAAAAGAAAACAAACCAACCAAGATCCGATACGTCATTGACGAAATAGCATTAGAACATGGGCACAGAGTTATACGGTTACCGCCTTACCATTGTGAGTATAATGCGATTGAGTTGGTGTGGGCTCAAATTAAGGGATATGCTGCAAGACACAATACAGAACCCCCATTTACCACAAAAAAAATGCTAAAATTATTAGAAGAAGCTTGTGAACATGTGACTAAAGGAGACTGGGAAAAGGTTGTGAATAGAACTGTTAAATTAATAAGGGAAGATTATGAAAGAGATGTGAAAATAGATAATATTATAGAAAACGAACATATAATTATTAATGTATGTGATGATAGCAGTGACGACAGTGAAAATAGTAGTATGGACGAATCTGATTAATTATGGCCTTTTGTGGCACCTTTTTCGGTATCTTTTGTATTCATATGTTTCTTGTGTGCATATAAAGTATGTATATTCATTTTCGTTCAAATATTCAGTTCGTTCAAATAAATTAAATAAACATATACATTTTTGTTTTATTAAACCTATTTAATCAGGTACAAAAACAAAACTTAATTGTTTTTTGTTCGAGAATAAATTGACATTCCACATCACTATTGTAATGTGTCAAACCGGCCATCATAGCGTGCCGCTAGTGTACATATTCTTTGGGCACACCTCTTTCAGCGTCATTATAGCTCCATTTCAGTCAGCGCAGAACAAGCACTCTGGGCAGAGTGCTTGTTCTGCGAAGACTGAAATGAAATATCAGAGTGAAAATATGCACGAGCACTAACCCAACATGAGCCCAACGTATACCATTATCATCACCGACCCATCGCTGGCTCACCACTGAGCACGGGTCTCCTCTCAGAATGAGAAGGGTTTGGCCATAGTCCACCACACTGGCCAAGTGTAGATTGGTAGACTTCACACAACTTTGAGAACATCATGGAGAACTCTTAGACATACAGGTTTCCTCACAATGTTTTCCTTTACCGTTTAAGCAAGTGATAGGTAGGTAGGTATTTAATTGCTTAAAACTCACATAGGTCCAACTCCCAAAAATTAGAAGCCGAGATTGAACCCGGCGACCCAAGTGTAATAGGATTTGAACATCATTACAACAACGTAAATGGACGTACCGAACTACTTATTGACGGTCGAGGCGCGCTCTGAAGTCGGTGACCTCGTCTGCATTTGTACATCCCTTTCTGTCATACAACTTTAGAAAGAGACACAACTACTACATCCGATCCGACATTTTGACGCCGCTCGGCGCACAGTGACGTGTTCGGAGTCAAACAAGATAGATGATAGTCTTGCAAACTTTTGCTATCTTTATTATTGAAAATATTTCATTTTTAAACGTTTTTGAAGTTTCAAAATTACTTTTTGAACCATGCGAGAGTTTAAATACGATGTTGTTCAATTAATACACGCCGTAAAAGATCGACCGTGCCTGTGGGACAAGACGGCAGAAATTTACAAAGACCGAGCAGAAAGACGTGCCGCTTGGGAGGAAGTGTTTAGTCTTTTGGAGGAAAACTACGAGGAACTGTCGTCGGAACAAAAACGGGTTACTGGTAAGTTTAAACAAGATTTAATTTTAGCAAGAGGAAAAATGGTCGTAGTACCTACCTACCTACTTAATTTTGTGCTAAGTAAAGCGCTCTCCTAAGTAGCTACCTACTTCATATTACCACACGAGTAGATATATTAGACCAGAGGGGAAGCTTCATACTAGCGGCTGGCTGTAGGTTCACTCACTCTAGCGCAGCTCACGCACATATTACCACGCATTGTAATACTTAGTATGCAGTGTTTCCATATGTAGGTAAATCGAGAATTACCGTGTTGAAGGGTTAAAATTATGGTGTTTCTAGATTTAATTACGGTGGTTTAGCTAAAAGAATACCGTGTAAATTACCGTGTCATTTTTAAAAGAAAAAAGAATTTGCTTTTTAATCAATTATTAATATTATTCTGAATCTGACTCTCCTAGCATAGCAATATCTTTTTCATAAACGGATTTATTCATATTAATATTTTGTTAAATCTCATTAATTTTACATTTCATTCCTTCCTAATTACTTGAATAAGGACGAAAATAGATCGTTGAGATTTGATGCTTAAACCGAGAGCAAGAGAAATGTTGCCATTACGAAATATTCTAACGTGACTGAGATTCGTACTCGTATTACGCAGTATATTATGAATTTTTCACGTGATTTTTGTATTTCGGTGACACGGTCAAGGTAATGGGCATATTACCTTGACGGTAGATTAGGACTGAATTACGGTGCATCTACGGTAATTACCGTGTACATGGAAACACTGATAGTATGTATTATAATAACGTATCACGTAGACTGCATGTAGTACGCGACAGGTCGAGATGGCAATCGGGGAGGCCATAACACGGTGCGGGCGAGCGCAGATGACGTTCGGGTGTCAGGTGTGCGGGGCGTCCCGCCGCCTCATACCTCGATTGCCATCTCGACATGTGGCGTACCTAGGTGTTACGTACGTCTACGTTGCGAGTTTTACGCATTTACGTTTTTTCTTAAGAGATAAATGTCGTCCGTCTTTCCGGAGACGTGTTTGTGTACACCGGAAGTTACCATCCCAAATGACATAGGTTTCAACAGTACACTTTTTATAGGTTCATGTGCTATCATCTCATGACGTCACAAGGATTGGTAAGCAATGGTGGATTTCTTCATTACCATTACAATTTCAATCCATGTGACGTCACAGTCGGAATTACCATTGCGGCTACATCTATCATTTGCTTTAAGGTTTTTGAAGGAAAAACATCGTGAGGAAACCTGCACGCCTGATAGTTCTCCATTTCAAAGATTTGTGAAGTCTGCCAATACATACTTGACCAGCGTGGTAGACTTATGCCGGGCCCTATACCTTTCTCAGGACGCTTAGTGCTTGTTCCCAAGATTCTGATCCCACGTAGGTACCTATAGTATGCTACAGGTCGAAATTGCAATCGGGGAAGGAAGGCTCCGCACACCCCCCGCGCAAACCCGGGTGTGCGGGGGCGTTCCGCCGCCTCATACCCTGATTACTTTTCAACCTGTCGCGGACTAGTTGTCAGCGGGAGATTTGGTAAATTAAGACTATCAGCCCACGTTACCTATATCAGCAGGGTTAGCATGGGCGGGGATATAATTTTCTCCCCGGGGAAAGGATAAAATCTTTATCCCCTCCGACAGCTTTATCCACTCTCCGAGCATGGGCTCACGGGTGGATATAATTATCCACAGTGAATAAAACGGGGGACTTTTCGGTTTTTGGATCTTTTCCTTTACCTTTATTGGGTTAATGGTAATTGGTATTTGGGACCTATGTTGGGTTTATGTTAGGGTTCCCAACCATATTCCAAACATAACCCAAACACAACCCAAACATAACACAAACACAACCCAAACATAACCCAAACACAACCCAAACATAACCTAAACCCAACAGGTACCGCGAGACATGTTTTGATTTTTTAAGTTCTATGAGAATAAACTTAAACCCACGTCTAATGTCGAGGATAAAATTGTCCCCGAATTAGGGATAAACTTCTCCTCTCCCCTGTTGCCGTGCTTTGAGAGGTGGACAAGTAAATTTTATCCCTCGTCAGTGGATATAATTGGGGGATAAAATTTTTGTCTCCTGCCCATGCTAGGGGGGCTGGGCGAACAATTTTATGGCGCATAGTTACTTACCTACCTGAAATTCTGTTTTTTCTTTCAGGTGAACAAATTCTAAATAAATGGACAAACATCCGCGATACATTTGTCAAGACACTTAAGCGCTCCAGAATGGGAAGACCTCGTAGAAAATACCTATTATACGACCACGTGAAATTCCTTATCAAAGTTATAAACACAGAAGAGGATTTCAACGTCGAACTAAGCACTGACGATAACTCGGCGTATATGAAAACAGAAAGGGAAAGTCCACAAGAAATTCCAACTACCAGTACCAGAAAACGATCAAAGAAATTAAACTATTGTGAGGAAGAACCAAAAAGAAGCAAGGAATATGATAAATATGAGAAAATGGAAGCAGATTTCGCTGAAATAGACGAATGTAATGATCCGAGGATAATGAATGAGGACGAAGCGTTCTTTGCTTCGCTTCTGCCGTCGGTTGTTAAATATTCCGAAGATGAGCGACTGGAGTTCAGGATTGAGGTGTTGGCGGTTATGAAGAGAATCAAGGAGAAAAGGAATTGGTAACCATTTGTTTTACAGGCGTAAAATTCCTCATCCAAGTTACCAACACTAAGCAACGATGACAACTCAGCGTATATGAAAACAGAAAGGGAAAGTCCAAAAGAAAACCCAACTACCAGTACCAGAAAACGGTCAAAGAAATTAAATTATTGTGACGAAGAACCAAAAAGAAGCAAGGAACATAATAAATGAGAATGAAGCGTTCTTTGCTTCGCTTCTGCCGTCGGTTAAGTATTCTGAAGATGAGAGACTGGAGTTCAGGATTGAGGTGTTGGCGGTTATGAAGAGAATCAAGGAGAAAAGGAATTGGTAACCATTTGTTTTATAGGCGTAAAACTCCTCATCAAAGTTACCAACACTGAACTGATGTCAACTCAGCGTATATGAAAACAGAAAGAGAAAGTCCAAAAAAACCCCAACTAGGTACCAGAAAACGGTCAAAGAAATTAAATTATTGTGACGAAGAACCAAAAAGAAGCAAGGAATATGATAATTAATGAGGACGAAGCGTTCTTTGCTTCGCTTCTGCCGTCGGTTAAGTATTCTGAAGATGAAGAGACACAGGTTATGAAGAGAATAAAGGAGAAGAGGAATTGGTAACCATTTGTTTAATATAGATCAAGTATTATCACACGAGTAGATACTATAGACCAGAGGGGAAGCTTCACACTAGCTCACGCACACCAGGACGTGTCACGTGTTTGCGCCCAGTTCGATGGCAAACGGCGGCAAACGGAGCGTCCGTGACACGTCCTGGTGTGCGTGAGCTGCGCTATGAGTGAGTGAACCAACAGCCAGCCGCTAGTATGAAGCTTCCCCTCTGGTCTATATATCTACTCGTGTGGTATTATTATGCACTTCGATCCAACGTGTACCAGGCCCATGAAAAATTTCAGTTTCTGTAAATAAAAGAATTGTTTAATAGATAAGTTTTTTAATGATCATTTTTGTAGCACTTTCAAAAGTAATGTTTACACAATAATCATTAATCTCAAAAACACTTTTTGGGTGAAATAGAAAAAAAATGAAACCTAAATATTATCAAGTCATTTACATCTAATAAATTTTAACCTCTAAGTGAAAATAACAAAAACAAACCCTCAATACTTGTAGTTTGACAGTTAATATCGCAGGTAAACCGATCTACAATATCGAACAATAACAACATGCTTATGGGGAATATAAAAAACTCCAATTCTTAATTTTAAGAAAAGGCAGAAAAACTGTTTTGTCTTTTCAGAGTGAAAAATATACACTCAATTTTCAAAAAAAAAAACTTATGGAGAACGCGTCTCAATATTTGGATATCGGTTTGCCTTTAGTCGGTTCTTCACAAACCTTTTGAGTTATAAAATATAATCATAAATCCTCACACATGAAACGCTTTGTCGCGAGGCTCATCGAAACGACAGAATATATGGATAGTGTACAACACACACAAAAACTTCTCGAAAATCTTTTCTTTACAGACCTGCACCTACTCGTATTTAGACAAATTAGTTAAATCCATTTACAATTTTCATAATTATACGCTATGGCAAACCTGATTTTTCTATTATTGCATTCAAATTAGCTAATTTCATTTCCCGTATAGCGAAACTGCCCAATAAAATATCCGTTAGCAAAACTTGCACCCAGTCTTATCAAACGCCAAATATATTCATTCATCTAAACTTCTTTCAGTCAGCAGAACTTTTTATGAAAATGGGGGTAGTCGCAAAACCACAGGAAGAACTGGCTAAAGGCGCGTGTGAACTTTACCTAACAACGCTATCTTACCACTACTTGAAGTAACATCGTGAACTATGGTTTATACCGAATCCCACTCGATTACGAGCGCACAAAACATATTTGATACAATTCACTATAACATAGGACCGCTTTGGGAACGATCGAGCTCACTAAATTCACTAACTCTTCCCACATTTTTATATACATTTATTACGCGTAAGTACCACGAGAAAATTCTGTCATCGAAAAATGGGGATAGTCCCCCCATGTCTATAAGTTTATATACACAAACGGTAGAATACTGTATTTATTTGCGGCTTATAGCCTTAAAAATCGGGGAAGTACCCGATGATACCGCGTCGAATCTACACAAGTCTATAACGGTACGTAGTGACTAGAGTCCCCGTAACGATATTGGGGGACATAGTTATTTACACCCTTATTTTGGATATTTAAAATCACTCTAACTTAATAAATTCTACTATACTATACGGCGACGCGTCATCGCCTTTCGTGAACGCAAAAAAGCAGCACTGAAAAGGCGCATTGGCACCGATTGTTTCTCAAAACGTAATCTCGAAAAATAAACCGCCAAAGTTTAAAGCTCAACGTCTGTTCAACGTTCGATTTGTGCAGTTCCCATGGAAGTTGCCATTTCAATTAAATCTAATAATATAGTACACAGTATCGAAAATTAAAAGTACAAGACATCGGCATCACTAACGGCAATACACTAAGGAAAACTCTGTTTATCAGTCTAGCATTATTAAGAGGGGATATATAGATTTAACCATACATCTAAATCTAGGACAAATTCACATTTGAGTATGGCCTGTATCGTCTAAACGGAAACGCTTAACCTGCAGGGAGGTAGCCTATAAAATACCACTTATATACAATTAATATTATTAATACAGTATGTATACGAATATATTACACGAAATTTAACAATTAAACAAAATATCTTCTGAAATAAAAAAAACGACACGGATATAATTACGAAACAAAAGTTTTTAACTGTAAAAAAAATAGATTTGAACTCTTCTTCTGAAATGAATAAAATCGCCACGGATCACGAAATACTACTTGTATTTCGTAGAGTAAAAAATATATATTTGAACTGTCCGGTGACGGTTTATGAAACCATGATGTATGTAACACGATGTTAAAGGACAATAATTAAGCTTACAGCTAAAAATCAACAAAAAAAATACATGCGAACAGAAGCTAAGTTATTTATTATTATATACAAAACGATTTAACAATGTACCATCACTTAAACACTAGAGAAACCTCATAGTAGAGATCGGTGTCAGTCTGGTGCGGCGACATGAACGTATAAGGAGCATCACGGCGACTTTTTGCAGCAATACAGATTACAGACGCACGTATAGTGCATACATTTTGAGAACAGCTCACTCGCCATTTTTGCTCCATGTGGCAACTGTCAAAGCAAAAGTACGATTTTAGTCCTTAATCTAAGCGTAAACCGTACTTTTGACATACTAGTTGATACAGCAAATATACGAGCGGGTTCTCAAATTTATCCACAAATGTTCTCAAAATGTGTTTATGTTCTCAAAATTTATATCTTGATCACGATTTTGAATAGCGACAGTAGCTATACAGAAGCGCGAGTAAAGGTACACAGGCTAGCGACGCATCGCTACTGTATAGCGACCTTTTTGAGTCTGTATCGCTGCAAAAAGTCGCGGTGAGCGATCTCCTTAAGTCGCCGCGACGCGATATAAGTCCAAAAATCACTATACGTCTTCTAATTAGTAAAATCCATGGCAGGTTTTCTCTGTCGGGGCTTTTTCGGCCTCGGGGGAGCTGGGGAGCCAGTGCAGCAGTGGCATCCTCGTTTCACGACCCCACGACCCGATGCCCGGCGTCGTACTTCCAAATTATCAGGGGACCTTTCCCCGGCCCGAGTTTTTCCGGACATGCTCCGTTCCACTTCTCCGTCTAGAGCGTGGTACATCCGTTTCGCGGGGTACGTGCGCAGCGGTGGATGATGCGTATCATCCGCAGACGATCCGTCCGCACTGCCGCTCCGTTCGATCCCCCTCGCGTTTTTAATCACCGAGTCCAGTCTCATATGAGTTCCTACTCCACTGGAATCCGTGGAATTCGTCTCGTCAAATGAAGGGCTTTTGCAACACTTTTCGCTGTCGCTACTAAAATCCATTGGTCGTCTGCTTTCAGATCGCTCGGAAGCAGAATTCGACTCCCAGAATAATTCCGCGTGTCTTTCTGGTGAAGAGTTATCGTCGTCCACATCCCCAGCGATGGATTCTAAGGTTGCATCTCGGGAACTGTCTTCGGCTATCATTTTGGCGTCATCACCAGCGATTATTGCATCTGGTTCGTCAATAAGGAACCTCGTGTCCCTTTTATCGTCTTCGTAGCAGACTCGTCTAATTACTTGCGTAGCGTTTCCCGTCGAGTGAACGATCGCCGAAGCTGTATTGGAGAGGTGGAGTTCTCTTGAATCTGTCAATATATTATCGAACTTTGTGAGTCCATCGTCTTTGACCAGCACCGATGAGAGGTTGAGATTGCCGTGAGTGACCGGTGAGGAGTTGATGATTTGATCCATGTGAGAGTATTTCACGTTATTTGGTATTGCATGGTCGGGATTCGCCTGTGATATGACCGTGGCCTGGGGCGCTGTGACGAGCACGGTGGCGGGCGCTCGACCAGCGTGGAATATTGTGGATGTAATGTGACGACCTTTGAGGCCTGATATCGTAAATGGTTGTACCTGGAAAAAGATAGGTAATAACTTATATTCAAGATACTGTAGTTTGTTAAGAAATTGGAGCGGTAATAGCAAAGTGGTTAAGACGTCAGCCTCCTATTCGGGAGATTAGGGGTTCCATCCCGTGCGCGCAACTCTTACCTTTTTGGAGTTATGTATTTTAAAGTGTGTGCGAAGGAAAACATCGTGAGTAAACCGGCATAGTAAATTAATCAAACCGGCATAGTAAATTAATCTGACGCTGACAGACACTCGACTGGAAACTTTACCTAAGTGAGAAGAAGACCGTACCTCTCCTTCATCCGTAGGCTCGCTATGGAAGGTAGTGTTGGGATGCGAACGGGCAAACTCTTCCTGATCCAATTGTATGGTAGCTTGCATCCCGTCCTCGCTCACAGTCACTATGCCCTCATCTAGTCCAAGGGTAGTCACGTCCAATTCCTGCTGGTCTTCATGGACGTCTGGTTGCAGCAGTTCGTCTGTTGCTATCTGGTCATCTATGTCTGGTTGTGGGATGCCGCTTTGGTTGAGGATTGTTGGTTGAGCTGCAACAAAATACAAGTCAAATCTTTATTTTCCACTAAATGATGCGATATCGTCCTCGTAGATTTAGATTTTTAAGAACCCTAACTAGGGTCACTCTTTCGTCACCTTACCGCATAACTGCTGTCTAGACGGCGTCGTCGAACCTCTCTACAGTACGCGGCAGAAAGTAATATACATCGACCTTTAGAAAGAGCTAGGCGGTTTTTTAGAGCATTGTCTGTCGTTGAGACCGACAAAACCTCATATAGGTATGAGTGATAGAGACAACGCTCTACAAAGCCGAAGTGTCATTCTAAAGGCCCATGTACATTATTTTCTACCGAGTACTGTATGTACCTAATAACTAATATCATAACCTTAAGGCAGTTACGCACTCATCCGATCCGAGTCCGTGATAATACGTTCCTTTTTGTTTTATATGGTAGCTTATGACATGTCGTAGATATTTTTTATATCCGTATTTTCACGGATTCGGATCGGATGAGTGCGTGATCGAAGTATAAAAGAAAAATGTATTACGCGTGTGTGAATGTTGCGGGGCGTCGTGAGCTGGCGAGGCGGCAAACAACAGCTCTGCCTCGGGGAACAGCTCCGAGGCGGACGGCGAGTCCACGCCGAGGTCCTCGCACTCCTCCGATAGAGATTTCTGGAAATAGGCACTACCCTGAGGCCAAGGTCTCCAATTCAATATGGTTTCCTTATTTATAAGCTACATATAAAGTACATAACATAGTTTCTTAAGGCGCAAGGCCCACAGACCTTTAGAAAGAGAAAGCGGTTTCTTAGAGCGTTGTCTCTGCCGTTGGGACATACGTATGAATGACAGAGACAACGCTATACAAAGCTGAAATCTCATTCCAAAGGTCGATATACAATATTTCTTGCCGGATTTTAAACACAAGCTACCTCGCTTACAATTCGCGCGAACAAACATGCGCGTAGGCAACAAACAATAATAGAGGGACGGGCGGTATGATTGGCTGAGATATTTTCGCGCCATTCAAATATAAGATTTCTGCACAAGTACATAAGCATAACTTATAATAAAAATGGTAGTATTGTACTTGTATGGTAAAAGTCAGTGTTCTGGTGCTCGATTGTGGTAGAATGACAGCTACAATGTCACGATCGCAATCACCTCTGATTGGTTGACACTCGTTCACTATTGGCTACAATACATTGTTGCAACAAGAATCGCACAAATTCAGCCAATCACAACAATTGAGATTGTAATAATGATTGATGCAAGTTTTACAGAATCGACCTACAGAGCTAGTTCTATTTGCCTGAAGCCTACTATAACAGTTTTCAACTCATAAAGACAATCACATTCTATAATTCACAATACATACCTGCAATCGTAGTTCATGCTCCAATATAGCGTACTTATGTCTCAGAGCTGCCGCCGATACATGCGTTAGTCTGTGATGACGTTGGGAGGTACCATCCTTTTTGTGAACCACCTGTGTAAAGTTACTCTGTGTTATGACTAGCATTCAGTTATGTATAAGTTCCGCAAATTGCTCTTGCGCTGGAACCATGTCTCATTAACATCGAAATGACGTCATTTTGACATCAGCCGAAATAAAAATATACCATCAGCTCGAAACTTCAGTCTAGTGCTGACGTCACTAAAATGGTGGCCACGCGCATTAGCAATTTGTGGGACTTATACACGTTATAAAGAACCGTTTATAATGCTTTCAAGCTTTTAGTTGTTAATTAATTCAGCAACCCTCAATTGAGTAATGCATTCGACAATCATCATATTTGTCCGTAAAAAATGAGTTTTCATGCGCCATTTTAACTCTATGTGTCAACTGTCATGTCAAAAAACCGGCCAAGTGCGAGTCAGACTCGCGTACTGAGGGTGCCGTAATACAATCGTATTTTATCGACATTTTGCATGATAAATCAAAAACTATTATACCTAAAAATAAATAAAAATCTGTTTTAGAATGTACAAATAAAGCCCTTTCATATGATACCCCACTTGGTATAGTAATCTTACTTTGAAAGTTGAAAATAGCAATATTTGTTCATGACCACAATTTTTTTTGTGTCATGTAACCACAAATTCACGGTTTTCAGATTTTTCTCCGAATGTCTGCAATAAGACCTACCTACCTGCCAAATTTCATGATTCTAGGTCAACGGGAAGTACCCTGTAGGTTTCTTGACAGACTGACAGACAACAAAGTGATCCTATAAGGGTTCCGTTTTTCCTTTTGAGGTACGGAACCCTAAAAACGGTTCAACTTTTAAATGAGGACTAAATCGTACTTTTGAAATGACAGTTGACACAAAGCTAAAATGCCGAGTGAGAACTCATTTTGTACGCATTACAGTTAAATGAAATAAACTATAATAATCTTTTAACTAAATATACCGTATCTTTACTAATATTATAAAGAGAAAAGATTTGTTTGTTTGTTTCGCTAAACTTTGAAACTACTGAACCGATTTTAATAATTCTTTCACCATTAGTTAGCTACTTTATAAAGAAGTAACACATGCTATATAATATTACGTATACAGGGTGTAACCAGAACGCTAGCAAAAACTTAGCGTTATTGTTATACTACCTAAACACAATCCAATACCAATAAACATTTGCCTCATTTTGTAGTTTTAGTGATTTAGTATTTTTAAAACCCGCAATGTATAGCATGCAAAACTCGGGTCAATGCCCCGCCTACAACGCGTCATTGACTCCGAGTGGCCTACTTGCGTAACGTTCGTTGACCTCTAGCGTCAGTCAAATGTTTTATTTGCAATCTATCGTAAACTTTTACAATATTACAGGATTTTTTAAATATTTTTTCGCGTTTTTTTTGTGGTATCATATCAGTAATCATCAGTACTGTCTATCACCTGTCTTCCTTTTTGCCATCGTTCTGGTTACATCCTGCATATCTCAAATTCCACCCGAGCAAAGACGGGCAAATCAGCTAGTATTATATTATGAGCTTGTGTTTCCTAGGATAACAGATTATCATCGGATTCAAGTATCAAACAATTCTGATTGCGAGTGCATTACGCAATTATTCCCTCTATCTTTAGTCTTATGTTATTTTTCTAAAAGCGTTTTTATACCAAGCTTTTATAGAATTTTTTTTAATTATCACGCTTAAATTATTTTTTAGTTTTTTTATTTTAAATATGAAAGACACAATACAAGCGACCGATAACTCAATTAAAAAGGTTGTAACTATTTAATCTAAATATATAAAAGGAAAAGGTGACTGACTGACTGTCTGATCTATCAACGCACAGTTCAAACTACTGGACGGATGGCATGCAGATAGCTATTATGACGAAGGCATCCGCTAAGAAAGGATTTTAGGAAACTCATCCTCTATGGGGGTGAAATATGGGTTTGAAAATTATGTAGTCCACGCAGACGAAGTCGCGAGCATAAGCTAGTAATTATTATGTTTTAAGCTAGGTTTCATTCGAGTTAATACAACAACATCAAAGAAGAGAAACAGCATGAGATTAAAAAATTACGATTTTGCCTATTGGAAACTACAATACAATCAAGTCCCACTATACATGGGACAAAACATACGTAAACAGCACATTTGGAGGTATGTAAATGACTGAAAATATAAGATTTAACAAAATATAGTTTTATTTTAACGTTTAAACTATCGTGAGTGACTCCCATTGTATATAATATCTCACACGGCTTTACTCTCGTGTTCAGTCGACCCTAACCCGACTAGTTTCGAACCCATACGGCTGCTTCCCCCCCCCCCCCCTCACAACGGGCTGTGCGGGCAGCGGCGCGCAGTCTTAACCGCGACGCGTGCGCGAACTGACTCCGTTTGAGGACCCCGGACGGGGTTCGAAACTAGTCGGGCTAGCGTCGACTGAACACGTGAGTAAAGCCGTGAGAGACAAAATATCGTTTGTTGAATGAAGATGATTAACATGCACCATGATAGAGGCCGTACTTGACTATGGAAATACCGAGGAGTCATTGCCACATGCAAAAATTAAGAGGGGTTTATTCCTAGTACGCTACAAACAAACGTATAGTCCGCGATAGGTCGAGATGGCAATCGGGGAGGGAACGCCCCGCATAGCCTCTGCGGTAACCCTGTGCGGGGCGTCCCCCCGCTTCATACCCTTGATTGCTATCTCGACCTGTCACGTACTATAATTTGCCTCTCATTTTAATACTAACCAGTTAAACTCAATGAAACTTTGTAGATTCGTTCTAGGAACTAATAACTATGTCTGTGGTTTTTAAGATAACCATTAAAAAAAATTAAATAAAAGGAGGAGGCCGGGGTTTCGATTCCGAGTACACATCTCTAACTTTTCGGAGTTATGTGCGTTTTAATTAGACATCACTTGCGTTAACGGTGAAGTAAAACCTCGTGAGGAAACCTGCATGCCTGAGAGTTCTCCATAATGTTCTCAAAGGTGTGTGTCTGCCAATCCGCATATGGCCAGCGTATACTATGGCCCTTCTCACTCTGAGAGGAGACCCGTGCTGATGATGATGTGTTATTTTAAAAATAGTAATTTTTGAAAAAAGCTGGAAAACCACAGACGCGTGTTTCTATTAGTTTCTAGAAGGTGGCTACAAAATTACACGAAATTTACATCATCGAGTTTGAAATGAAATGAAATGATTTATTTGTTTTAAAAGGTCTTTTTAAAATTGTGCCAGGGACCCTGAAGTAAGTTTGCAAAACCTGTATCTCAGGGTCCCCGCTCTCCCTCCTCCGTCATTAACAAATAAACACTTATACAAAACTAGTATTTTGAGTTTGATTGGTTAATATTCAAATGAGAGTCAAATTACGTATGTATGGAGCGAGTTACGGAAAGGCCGCCGTTAAAGTCGTTTTAATATCAAAGGGCAAAATCTAAAATGTATGACGGAAGAAAATTTCAAAATAAGCGTTTACAAGAACTTTTAGTTCAAACATCCTTCTCAGAACATAGACAATTAAAGAGAAAAATCAAAAATACAAAGACTATTGGGAAGACATTTATGAGACTTAAAAGAATATGGTTTTTCTTCGTTACGTGTGTAGCATGCCTAATAGAAGCGACAATTCTTTGAACTTTACAATAAAAATTAATTGTTAAAAAGTGTAAGAAGTTTTATTTATTAAATGCGCCCACAAAACTAGATTTTTAGTAATATGGTGGCAAAATTTTACACATTCTCAAAACTAAACTAATGGACTAAGGCCAGGGCGTGCCAGACCTTCATTGATTTATAAAAGCTGAAAGTTTATCTGCGTATTCCAAATATCCAAACAAGCGTTCCTCCCCGTGTTGGGGACCATACGCAGAGAAACATTCAGCTTTAATAAAATAACGAAGGTCTGGCACGCGCTGGCTCTCTCTATAAATTGACAGAACAAAAATGCTATCCATTTTCGCAGACGAAAAGGATAGCTATATATTTAGACTTGTCATTTTAGTAGGATTTTGAGATTGTGTAAAACAGAATTTGCCACATTTTAAAACAATAAGCAAGCTAAAAGCATGACGCCAGTAATTGTTAAATTTTAAAAAAGATCTCCCATATATTTAGACTGGAAACATATTATGTCACGTAAGAGATTATGCAAGCATGTCGCATCTATATTTTAAGGCAAACTAACACCGAACGAAAGAAAAGCGCTTAAAAGAAATCGAGGCGTGCATGTCTACTAAGAGGCTTTCTAATCTGAGGGGTCGGCGTCAGGACTACGATATCACCTGGTGGTACACCTTATCGTCGCAGTCTGACGCGTCAATATCGTATGCGCAACGGGACGAATCGTCGTGCGAATCGATGTACGACTTTTTCGACTCAACGTCGAACATCTTATCAAATATCCTTTGCGCCTCCATATCGGGACTGTATCGATCGGGGATTGCTTCCTGAAGTTTCAAAATGTACGTCATAATACGATTCATCTACTAACTTTTCGGCATAATTGAAAGTGGTTATTGCGCGGGCCTAGTTTATTGACAAATACAAATGTTATGAATGTATAAAAATATACTTACAAGCACAGTTCTGTCCATGTTGTCAGTCCGAACAGTTTCTTCGTAGGTGTAGTCGTGGGGATCAGCCGATGAGGGTAGATTCCACGGTTCGGAGCCTTCGGGGCTGGAGTCCCGCTCGGGTTTTACATCCTGCGACTCTCGGTCGGTCCAAGGGGAACTGTTCGCCCTCGTCTCTATCAGCTCGGGAGGCGTCGGCGCCGGGGCTGGAGAAGCAGTGCTATCCGGCGGTTGGACTGCCGTCGCAGTCGTCAAGTTAAAGGCTTGTAGATTGTGTAAGGCTGCTGTCGGCAAACGGACGTGGCGAACTCCGGGCCGCGTCAACACCGGCTTTAGACCCGCCGGTCCGATCAGACGTTGTAGCAAGAGCGCGTTCGTAGCACCCCCTTCACCGCCACCGACTGTTAACAATTTGGGCCCACGGTTCGTTACTATAGCGATCTGCTGGCCACCTTTGACCATCGACACGGGCAAGATGTAATTGGCCGGCATCAAGACTGCCGTGGCAGGCTTCCCGGCCGTCCCTCTCGCGACGGTTATCGTTTGACCGTCGGCGACTATCACGTTCCGCTGCGGCTGCGGTCTCGGTTGGGCGACGGGGGAAGTCTCGTTTTCGAAGGTCAGTTTCCTGACGACTTTGCGTGGACTGTCCTGGGGCGAGTGGCTGTCGAGGCAGCTCTCGTTGCAGTCGCCCTGGGAGGTGCCGCAACTGCTGTCCTCGGAGCCCATGGTGCGGCAAGTGTCTTCGCCGTGCACCGGGCTCATGTCTCGAGCGCCGGGACGCCTAGAACCATTGGAGCTCTTTTTACGTTTCGAGGACCCCGATGGATTTGTCGGAGGATTCGATCGCCTTCGTGGCGCTGGTTTATCTTTGTCAGGAGAGTTTTCCACCTGTTCTTTATATTCCGCTAATATGTAAAGTATTCGTTGAGTAGTCTGTTCGTCTTCGAGTGGTTTTTGAGTGGGCTTCGGAGGCAATGTATTTATTTTCAATGAGCTTGGCGGATTCGAAGATGATTTTGGTCTCGATTTGGATTTGGATCCAACTTTCGCCGGTTTCGGTTGGCTCGGTTGTGCTGACGCCTCATTTAATGTCGATTCACTAGTAACAGTATGAGGAATTTGTATGTGCGAGGAAGAGGAAGGCGAATCTATGATCCCAGACGAATCGGGAGATCGAACAAAAGTTGACGTAGTCGGTGTAGTAGCAACTGTTTTCCTGTTGATATATGCTACGTTTAGTGATTGGTTTGATCCGATCGAGTATAGCACTTGTTGTGTAGACTCAGTCACCGTAGACGTCACGGATGTGCCTTCGTTTGTTTCCGTCGTTGGAGTCAGCAGTTTAGTAAAAGTGTTATTTGTATTTGAATTGGGTTGAACGGTACTTCTTTCCTTCACTTGTTCCAATACCATATCAAATTCTCGCAGCTGTTCGAGTGTTGATGAACTCATTTGAGGTTCGGAAGTTGATTGGCCGTCTGCAGTTGTTTTTGTAACTTGTCTGTTCGCCTGAGCTTGTGGCAGTCGAATAGTATGTTGGCCGAGCGGCGGTGCTGCCGTTAGAACCAACTGCTGATACACGTGTTGATTAGCACCGCCGATGACATTGCGCTGTATTTGAAAGAAAGATGGTCGTACCACCCTGGCACCAGATACCATTTGAGGAGTTTTACTCAGCATCGGCAATTTTATTCGCATTTGCGTTAACACGGGTTGATGTTGAGCTGGCGGATTTTGTGCACTATCGTTAGGCATCCCCGTGTGGCTATTAGTGTCATCGTGCGTACTTTCAGCGTTTGGCGTGTTTTGATTCTGCGGCACAATTTTTATGATTGGCGAGTCTAGTTCGTTTTGATTGACGAACTTAACATCGCCTTTTTGTTTTTGGTTGGCCTCGTCTATGAGTTCCGTGCTAGGCACCGTTATCAAGTTGATTGTCTGACCACCTCCTATATTGACGGGTATTTGTCGCGTGTAGATGACACCCCCGTGCATAGTTTGTATGTTCATTGGGGCGATGGTCTGCTTTAGTTGCTGCACTAAATTTGACTGTGATGGCTGCGAATGAACAGGCTGTGATGGAGATTTCCTCAGTAACAACGGTGGGCTGTTTAACTGTCCAATATGATCTAGGTTGACCGAATTATCATTGGGCTGACATTCAGAGCTTTCGGAATTGGAATTGATAGATGGTAGATTAGAATTATTAGCATTTATGTCATTTCCTTTTTGATTGCCATCCTGAAATACCTGTTTTCCAAAAGCTTGACCAAATTTTGGTAAGCTAGTAGACTTTTCGACAGATTTGTTGGAAGAATTTTGTATAAACTTTGCATAGTTTTCTTCATATACAGATCGAGATTTTATTTCATGCTGTGCATTAGTTGATTCTTTATTAGTGGTTGTATTACTACTAGTGTTAGATGTGGGACTGGAACTTGCATTATCTTGACATTCTGCTGTTTTTGGATTGGATTGAATATTTGGTGATTCAATTGGTTGTAATCTCAAAACCATACTTCTTTGATGTGGGGCATTCAAATGGATAGATTTTCCATCTGCAGATTTACAAACGAATTGAACCATTTTTTGCTCATTAGATCCTTGGACGTTAGTAAGATTCGTCAAAAGGTTCACTCTTTTTAGTAACTGATTATTCTTTTGGTTCCCAGTGTTAACAATATGAAGAAGCTGATTGCTACCTTGTTGGATTCCTGTGTCAACTAAAGACAGTCCACTGTAAGAATTTGTATGCTGTCCTGAATTCGCATTGGGTGTTGAATTGGTGTTTGCTCCTTTGTTTTGTACTATATGTAGCACAGGTGTGTTAGAGTTGCTAATTACAGAATTCTGAGAGTTATCTACTAGGGTGATTTGATTACCATTTGTATTTTTTCCTTGTACAATATGCAAAACCTGTGAAGTTACCGAGGAGCTCGTATTTGTTTGATTGTTTTCATGAACAGTAGTCTGATTTAGTGGTGGAGGCAATATTTGTGCTAGTGCTTGTTGCAATGTCATCGCATTTACCGGGGCCTTTGAATAGTTATTTGCGGATGAAGTAGTAGACGCAGCAGGTCCCTCTTGACAATTTTTTTGAGATAACATGTTTACTAAAGCATGGGCTCTTGTATTCATCATTGTTTCTGGTGTAGTTGTTATACCAGCAGCATTCATTGCATGAGCAATTTGGTCAGTTTTTTCAGTTGAACCATTTTGTTGTTTCTCTTGTGGTGAGAAATCGGTTTCATGATTGTCTAATGATTCATAAGAAACATCCGTATTTGATTGCGGTTCTAGTATACTGTTGTCATTCGAATCAAATGAATAGTCAACGTTGTTTATATGTTTGTTTACTAGTGATTGTAAATCATCGCTATCGTTGTAATCGATTGGTTCTTCTTTTAGTGGTGACAATTCTATCGTGATTTCGGTTTTAACTATTGACGTCATTTCAGTCTCCACTGGAATGTCTTCATGATGACTATTTGTCATTTTCGAAGATTCGTGTGACTCCATTTGTCGATCATATTCTTGGACTAATGGCAAGCTAAGATCTGCAGTAGTTAACTCTGTATATTCAGTCTTGATGGGAGAATGTGAGTCATCGTGCGGGCTATTTTCAATTGAACACTGCGGGCTAGCATCTGTCACCTGAGTGACGCGGGGATCACACGTCACCGGGTTCTGCGCTGCCGCACTAACTGGTAACTGACCTACCTGGACAACTTGTACTATTGCTTCAACCGGAGCCGGATCGATGAAATCTGAATTTAAGAGATCAGATGGAAAACCACTTTTAAGAAATAGGCTATTATTATTATATGAATTTTTATATTTGCTCTTCATGGTGTCCATAAGCCAATGGTAATTTAATTCCGCTGTTGTCTTCTTGAAAAATGAACGTATCTTATCTCTCAGTTGAATGTAGGAGATTGAACGTTTGAGAATTTCTTTCTGATGTTTATGAGACATACATAGCATTTGATTTTTGCCACAATATTCGTAATGCTTCGTCGTTAAAAACGGCTGAGATTGTTTTACGTCCGACAGAGTCGCAGCCGAAACTTTTGAAATAATATTTTCATCTTCCGATATTTGTATGACTCTGTCGGACCCCTCACCAAAACCCATATTAAAATTAGTTTCATTAATATCATAGCTAATGTATTGCTGCTCGTTGCATTGAGATATTTCTTGTGCTAGAGTTTGCTGCAAAGGATCGAAAGGATCTTGTTTTTCGAACTGATCTTCTGAGAAAAGAATATTTTCAAAGTCTGTATTATCAGACACATTCATGTTTGTCTCTTTAATAGGCCAGTCGTTCAATAAACCACGTATGTCAATATCTTCTTTATGAAATGGTCGTGAATATGAAAATTTGACAGAAGTCCAATAATCTAAAAGGCGCTTATACTCTTTACTATATCCAGACTCTAGTACAGTTGCTACGGAAAATTTTGGGTAGTCAATATTTTTTCCTTTTCTATATCGTTTTGCATGAAACTTATTATCATAACAACTGAGTTTCCGTTTTAAGTTCTTTCTATTTGTCTTATCACCTATATTAATAATATCATTATTTTTGAACCTTTGTCTTGAATACGTTAATTTTGGTAGTAACACGTTAAAATTTTCAACCGTTTGTAAGTCATCCAAGACATCGTGTTCACTGCATTCTTCATAAATCTTGGTCTTCAAACTTTCTAAAACATTAATTGTTTTATCATCACAAACATTGCTGCAATTTGTTTCGTCAGTTAACGGCGTTCTATTTACTATGGGGAACACATAACAGGTTCCAACAACTGGATCTTCGTATATGGAACCTTTTAATATAACATTAGAATCACCTTTATATACGAGCATAACACTTTTCTGCAATTTATCATCATTAGGTGAATTTGACTCAGTTTTACTTTCACTGCACTCCTTTTTTAAATTAACCTCATCATTTACATAAATACATTCCGCGTTTTCATTAATATCTTGATCGGTCTGGAATACACAATCACTATGTCTGATATCATTACCTATTATTTTCTCTTTAACAGAAACCAGGTTGTTGGTATGTGCAGGTTCTTTCTCTGTTTCGGTAATTTCATTTATATTGTTTAAGTCAGGTGGTGTAAATTCATTGGATTGATAAGCGATGTCATCTCTGTCAGTTCCATTTTTTTGCACTCCAATATCCTTGCCATTAACTTTGGCATTTGTTGTTATTTGAAGGACATTCAACACTACGCTGCAATTGAAATTCTCTTTTAGTTTAGAATGCTTCTTGGTGGCTTTTTCAACACTAACGCATTCACTTTCTTTTGAAAAACAACTTTTGAATATATCTTCATTATAATCACATAAGCTAAGATTTGGATTTATAGAGGAATTTATTTCGGCCTTTTCCATGGTTACTGGAGAATTTAAGTCACACGATGTTGACGTATTTTCTACATGTACTTCTACTTGTAATTCGTATTTCATAGAAGGATCTAAAGACTTTTTATCAACTTCAACATACAAATTATTTTTTTTCATTTCAATTATATCTAATACTCTATCTTGTGATTCTTCCGTTAGGCAAATTACAGCACGTTTAGATTGATCATCCGCTTGTAAACGTTCTTGACTGTTTAATATTGGTTGTAATAATGGGAAGGGTTCAGTTAAAATAGAAACAGTTTCAAAATTATTTTTATCGCTTGTAGAAGAAACTATTTTTTCTTTAGTTGTAGCATCGGATACCGCATTGTCTTCTATCTCTTTCAATTTATAAACTGTTTCAGGGCTAACTGTTTCTGACTGTATATCATTACAAGTGTCGATTACAATGTCGAAGTTCGTGTCTTTGTTTATGATACTGTTAACGTTTTTAGCGCCTATGTCTAATTTATTTTCAGGCAATTTTGTTATTGTTTCGAGACTAACTTTCTCCGAATTTCTTATATTGTAAGCATCAATTACAAGATCAAAGTTCTCTTCCTGTTTTATAATTTCAGCATCAATATGTAATTTATTCTCTGGCAATACTATTGGTTCATGAAATTTGTTGTTATCACAGTCATCACATGGATCACTTTCTTTCAATTTACAATCATCTATATGTATATGTTCGGAGGTGTCTAAAGGCCATTTTTCACTTTCTTTGCCACTACAAATATCAGTATCTAAAATTTTGGCGTCAACGACGTTATTTTTGGCCAGTAACTCTTCTGCCACTTTGAAAGAACTTAGAAGTATGTTATCTTCTATTTTCACGTCTAATTTTTGGTGCAGTACTGCTGACGTTTTTAAAGTTGGTGTAGATTCTAAATCCTCCAATGACACATTTACATTATCATCATATGAATAAGGATTGTACTTTAACCTATCCATTAATTTAGTATCCTGCGCAAAATTTGTACTAGATTTCAGGTTAACGTCCAACTGGTCTACAGCATTAATTTCTATTTGTTTTACTTTAATATCAATAAGTGATTTATCCTCGAATAAATCTCTTGCATTACTGAAGTTTGAATAAGATAATTTTGCTAATGGATTTGCTGTTGGTTTGTCTGTGACAGTCCAATCCAAATTCTTGTTTTCTTGGGTTCCAGAATTAATTTTATATTTTAAAGATACTTTATCGTTCTTAACAACGTCAAGTTTTATTTGTTGTTGTTTTTGTGTAGCATCATCGGTTGTAATCATCTCGGAACTGTTTTTACCATCGGAATCATTAACTTTGTCTGTTTTTGTATTACAATTAAATACGACACCATGTTCAGTCTGTTTTAATGCGTCATGTGTCTCGAGATCTGGTGTAAGGTCATTTAAAGAAAGTAAATCCAAATTAGAGTTTTCCGAAAGCGTTAGTAATGAATAAGCTTTTGCATTTTCATTATTAGCACATGCTTTTTCTTTCTCAGTCAATTTCGATGCGTGATCTAATTTTATTTCGGGTTTTGTTTGTAACTCGTCACTATTACCAGTGATATTTATTGTAAAACTAGGCCCACCCAAATATATTTCAGTATTTTCTTTAGTGATCATAGCTGCATCTTCAGGTGTTTGAATTTCAATCTCGAGGCTCGAGGTTGCATTTACATCGTAGGATTCTGATTGTAAAGCAGGCTCTGTTTCTGTTGATTTTGTGATTTGTGCCAAAATTGAACAAACTGTAATATCCGAGCCCTGTGCATTACATTCTTCAGTTTCATTAACTTCATCGTGATTTTTTTGTTCATATTTTGATACTTTTGCTATATCTGTTCCCACTTCATGTCCTTGCGTTGTATTATGTAAAAAATCGTGTTCATCCTTTGATTGGAGTGAACTTTCACTATCTTTATAATGGTCATTTTCTTTGACTTCCGAGACCATCATTAGGTCATCTTCAAACACATTTACCGTAGACGAATCTGTTTCCCATTCATTTTTTGACTGTGACAGGGATTGAATGTCTGTTATGATCGAACAAGGTTCTATATTATATTTGTCATCGATAACACACGTAGCGTGAATGATATCGTCATCTAACTTAGTTATGTGTACAAAATCGTTATTTTTTTTATTTGTACTAATATCGATATTTTTTATGCTATAGCCTGTTTTCTCATTAATTCCAATATGCCTTGAATCTTCTGATACACTTAAAGGGCATGGTTTTAGTCGTTTTAAAGATCGTATGCCTTCCGGTACAGGTTTATAACTTCCTAGATTACATTCATACCGTACATTGTTTTCTATTAAATCCATTTCAATCCTTGAACTATTTTCAAATGCTTTTCTAAAACAAAAATTTTCGTTTAAAGTTGATGGGGGAAGATTAATAAGCTTGTGTTTACTGGCTATATCTTCAATTTCATAGTTAACTTGAAAACTTTTTATTGCTAACCGCAATAAGGAAGCAACTTGTCGAAACTGCATGTTGTTTTGTAAGTCATCATTTATTCCAAGTGGTTGATTTCTGGATTCTTTCATTTCACTATCAATATCACTAGGCTTTTCGTTCGATAAAGAATAATATGACATTGCAACGTTTTCCGAAATATGCATTATCGTATTATTAATTTCTGTGTTGTGACAATTTTGCATTGATCGGCATCCATATTCATTATCTACATTGTTTACAATTTTACATAGTTTATTTTGTCGTCTCCTTTCTGCCCTGTCATTAGCTTTTCTTTTTAAAGGTGAAGAATTCATATTTTTTACATATTTTGATGTTAAATCTTTATTCGTAAGTCTTTCCAATATATTGGAATTGTTCGTAAATAAATTGACGACAAGTTTGACAAGACTTGGTACTTGAAAACTTTCACCCGTTGACAAACTAGAATCGTGGTCACTGTCACAATCTGTTAAACTATCATCATTGTTTTCATATTCCTCGTATCTTTCTAACAACACTCGATCACTAATATCAAAACTGTTATATTTATTTAAGAACGGTTTGGTCATACACCAATCCGCATCACACTTAGATAATCCGATTAAAACATCAGAATTTACTATACTATTTTCGGTGAGGCTTACAGGAATTTCAAGGTTGTCAATCAGTGATGGCGACATTGGAGCAGAGGATTCTTCATTACAATATGTTGATGATGAAGGATCAACAGTAGTAGCAGTATTATCTAAATCATTTAAAATTGATTCAGAGTCACTTCGTTTTAGTATTGTTTCTGTTATCTCATTTTGTAAGCATAAAACATCATCTAATGATTCTTCAATGCCTTTATAATAAGTGAATATGTCTTTTTTCTTTTCGACATCTTTTGAAGCGTCATCGCATCTTATTAAACTGACAAAACATTTTTGTTTTTTAATTCTTAATTTTTCAACGAGGTCGTCACATTTCTTTAACTTTAAAATTAATTGTTTTGTATTATTATCTATGTGCCGACCTGATATATCTTCTTTATCCTCTGTCATATTATCTTCTTCAATATTGTCATCTTCAATATTTATAATTTCATTTGTAATATTATTCATTTCTTTTTGAAGGTCAGTGCTTTTATGAACTGCTTCAATAGTTTTATGAATGTCATTAATTACAGTTAGCGTTTTTATTTGAATGTCATTGGAATTTTTAATTCCCCCCACATTTTTCGTAATTACTTTAGTTATATTAGGCGTATCTTCTACACCAAGATCTTTTAGTAGTAAGTTTTTTAGCTCATAAACTTTATCACTACCAAGAGATGTTTTATTATTTGAATTAGTGTTTGTCTCCGAAGAGATTACTGAAATACTGTCATTCGAGGAATCATCTATTTCTATATAATCTGCAACAGTTTCTTGAGAATTTGACACTGGTTTTTCAGTAGGCAAATTTAATTTAACTGGCTCATTTGACTTAATATTTGTTTGATCTATTGCAACAGCTTCTGGCATAACATTACTTTCTAGAAGCACAAAAGATTTCTGAGATAACTTCTTTTGATGTTTCAGATGTGTACCTGGATCCATTGATGTAATTTTGAAAGTACCAAATTCTGTCTTGAAGCTTTGAGGGCTGGTATCTTCTTCATCGTCACTAATTAAGTTAATAGTTTCTGTTGATGTTGGAAAAATTATGTCCTGGACTTCAGTTTTGAAAATCGATCCTTCTTTTTTATTTATTTGTTTTATATTTAATGTGCACTTCGTGTTATTATTGATGTTTTTCCACAATAGAGATTTGACGGTTGGATCATCAAATATAGAATCGATGTTGACATTTAACTTGTTTGATGTTTGTTGTTTGATTGTTGCTTTAAAAGTATTACCATTTGGAAGTGTAATACGGACACATTTTTTTTGTGGGCCATTATCTGAATTTGGTAAGTCCTCATACATTATTTTAGCATCCGACAAGTCAAAATTCTTCGATTTACATAATTTTTCAGTTATTACCGGAGATGTAAGCGGCGTAGCTTTTAGACCCCGCATCGTAATAGTGTCACTTACCAAAGAAATATTATGTTTACCTAATTCATCAGATTTATTAATCGTACTTTTAATCATAACCGGAGATATTAACGGAGAAGCTTTTTGCTCATGCGTCATATTATTGTCACCAACTATAGCAATATTATCTTTACACAATTCAGTTAGGTTTTTAATTGTACTTTTAATCATAACCGGTTTAGTTTCTACATCAACACACTTTATGTGTACAGAATCTGCCACAATTTTTTCTGTGCCGGCGTTCTTTTTTGATATTGTTTTCTTTTCAACTTCTTTGGAAATCTTTATTTCATTTTGTGGCGTAATTTTAGGAGCAACGTCTTTATTTTCGTGGACTTCTAACTCTCGCTGTGTACATTTATTATTTATTTTGCTACCACTGCCAATTGGTACGTCTTTACCAGTTTCGTTAGATATATATTCATGGGAGAGAAATTCGGATATACTATTATTTTCCTTAGAAAAATTATTATCTCTTTTTTGACAAGAATTTTTTACTACACCAACAGCTTCAGTGGCTTTCATTTGTATGTCATTTTCATTTTTTACTACACCAACAGCTTCTGTGGATTTCATTTGTATGTCATTTTCACTAGCTTTCACAACAAGTTGATCCATATTAATCAATTTTGAATTATTAGCACTTTTGATTTTCTCGACAATATTTTCCTTACAAATTGGTTTCTCTTTATGACTTTGATTGATTTCGTTGCTTGGTTCTACAAATTCAACATTTTCTGTATGATGTGCAGCTTTACTTTTTACAGTGTAAGAATTATCTAATTTGGAACTGCTAAAATCCTTCGTAATATTAGGTTCATTTCCGTCCCTGGTCAAACATTTCTTTTCTACGGAATTTTGTATAGCATCATCTTTAAAAGTGACCGGTACGTCCCTAAGAGCGGTAAGTCTCGCAGAACTACGATTAGCTCGATTTACTTTTACAGGAAGGCTTTGTTTCTGGCACGAGTCTCTTTTACCAGATATCTTTCGCCCTATTCTAATATCACGTTTATTTTTCTTCTCATTTGTTAATTTCTGTTCTTGATTTTTGTCGTCTTCCTTACACGATTCAATTGGAGCATAAGGTAGAGCAATGGGTTTCTCTTGACTACAATTCTTAAGATTTTCAAATTTATTAAATATTAGCATACGTTGCCTTTTTATTCTGTCTTGGTCCATTATGACATCAGATTTTTTGTTATCAAGAGTTTTACCTGTCAACGTATTTATATCGGTGCTTTCATATACGAGACCTTTTATATCTTCTTGAACTTGACTAACAGACTTTGTATCTAAATGACGATCCTCAATTATTTCTGACTGACTTTGCTTACTTAACTTTTTATTAAATGACTCAGTAACCTCAGGTATTAAATTGCAATGCTCCTTTGAAACTAATAAATTATGTTGTACCAAATCTTCCGTTATTCTATTACTTAAAACAGTCGGTATTGAAGTCGACATAATATCAGAATCTACTGCTGACGATCTACTGGCCGTAGTTATGAATTTTAATTCATCAAAATCATCCTTACTTGACAGACAACTTTTTTCAAGTACTTTTGCATTTGACGTTTTCGGTTGAATGGGTTCAGTCTTTATTATGTTTGATTGCTGGTAATCTTTACAAATTGGGCCAGTTTCAAGTTTATTACAGTTGAGTGATGTTAAATTCATGGAAATGTTTGGTGCAACTTTCTGAATAACTGGCAACGTAACAGAATTTTCAATAATCACGGGGCTCAAAACAGGACCAACAAATGACGTCGAATGCAATAAGGCTACATTCATTGGCGCTTGATTAACAGCAACGTAAGAGTTTCTATTTAAGTCTGTTGACTGAGTTATGTGTATTGCAGTAAATGGATCGTAGATTAAATCAGTTCTACCGATAAGCATTACATTCTGTGCTTGTGCATTTCTTTGGGGTACAGTTAGTAATACTTGTGAAGGATTTTGACTTTTTGGAGCTTCAGGAACATTGTTTACTAGGGATTTGGTATTATCCACCGTCTTTGGTAGTTTAGAATCACTACAAATACTAACAGACAATTTGTTTGAATGCTGGTTTTTCGTTTTGGGCGTTGTTATAAGAGGATTCTTCTTTACGTGAGAAACTTTATCTACACACAATTTATTGTTAGGCGCAGCTGCAGCCAGAAAATTACTAGAAGCATTTTTATGCAATTTTCCACTAAGAAATGATTTTTCAGCAAACTTTGAGCTGGTTATTACTTCATTAGAAATTATCTGCGGTTTTAAATTAACATCTTTGGTACAGCCTGAATTCTTCTGAATTATTGTTTTTGTAAGACTGTTGTTTTTCAAACATAAATCTTTTTTGAATGTAGAATAATTCGTATTATACGATTTTGTTACTGAATCGGAGCCAGGTATTGAACTATAGTTAAAAGGGTTTTCAGCAGTTACCACATTTGCTTTATTAATCGGAAAACTACATTCTTTTGCATGATGGTTATTTTTCATTTTAGAAGTACTAAAATTGGGTGTACGATACGTTTCTTCATCAGATGATAGTTCTCCGATTTCCTGGCGTAAGTCATCATCCATTAACTCTTCTAGTAAATCATAGTCAGAATTAGGTATGCCTGATATAAATGGGTCGTTACTATTTTGAATTACACTAGTAAAATGTTTATTTTCGATTTGTATTGGCCCCTTTTTTACTATTCCGGTGGCGATTTTATTGGTAGATTGTACTTTATTCTGATTTAGTTTCAAATCAGCTGAGTGTGCTGGTTTTAAAATAATTGAACTGTCTCTGCTCGTTGAAGCTTTAATATGAGTATTCTGAGTACAATGCTTTGTAGTTTCATTATTGGTGATATTATTTGGATTATTAGAACTAATAATAACTGTTCTATTATTCGGGCTATTTAAGCTTTCGGAAGACCTTTTTTCAAAGGAATCTTTTTTAAGTACAATGTCGAGAGCATTTGGCCCAATCATACTTGGAGTTTTATGTGCCAAGATATCATTCATAACGCTTTTCCAATCAGATTCAATCTTTACTTTTTGTTTAGAACCTTTAACTCGATTCTTTTTTGGTTCAGATCCACTATTTAATGGCTTATTATTTGCAACTTTTATTACAGATGTTGGACAGGACGTTGACTTTGATTCTTCTACTAATATTGGTATTTTGTTTTGAAGATCTAAACACTGCCTTTCATAGTTAGCACAATAGGAAGTGCTATTATTTATTAACACACCACTCGGATTATTCAGAAATTCAGTCTTAACTGGCATCTTAGGTGGATTCAACTTATTCTGTTGCCTTAGTAATGAAACAAGATCAAGTTGATCTTTCTCAGATAGAAATGATGTAGAAATTTTAGGTGCATTATTATTAATACACTGCCTAATACCTTTAATATCATTTGTGACCGGTTCCGTAAAGTCAACTATCTTTTTATCTGACGATAACATATTTGATAAAACGGGGTTATTTAGAGAGCAGCTACTAATGTTTTCTATATTCTGTACCAGAACTTTAGCCTTTTCAACTGTACATATTTTGCTTTCGGGTTTATCAATTTTCGCTAATACAATTTCCCCTGTTGCTTGCAAGTTGGAAACTTTTTCAACATCAATATTCTTTATATGTCGAATTTGATCAGTGGTAACATTTACCAAATGTTTATTTTGGATTATTGGGTTATTTCCTGATTTGAGCATACTTTCATAGTGTTTATTCTTATGCATATAACTCAGTCGTGCATAAGTGTTAGCTGCGTTGTCAACTTTTTTGTCTTGAATTATTTTTTTACTGGCAGTCTTGTCATTTGTTGATAAGGATTTTGAATCTTGCACATCGTTGGTGGCTCCAGCATTTATAGATACTTGTAAATTTTTTAAGAAACTGTGAAATTGTTTTTGACTAGGCGTTACATTTGTGTTCATTTGAGAAGGTAGTTGTCTTGGAAGATCTTGAGTTCTGGATGGTAGTACAGGCAGCTCAGTAGGTTGTAGATACTGCTTCTTAAGGAATTCCTGAAATTGTAATTGCCCTATTGACTCAGCTGGATGTCCTTGGTCTTGCATATCATCATATTTTCTCTGTAATAGAAATTCTTGATACTGCTTTTGACTTGGAGATTCAGAAAGCTTGTTTACTCCTTGTTTTCTTACTTGTGGTGGTTGTTTAGGTTTTAAAATTTTAGGTGATTTATCTTTTAGAATCGTTTGTTGTTTAACTGGTATGTTTACGGACGAATGAGGAGTATTGAGAAAATTAACGCCTTTAGAATTAATAACAGAGGAATGTATGTTATGGGGTTTTTTACTTTTTAATAAATCATGGTCTATACTATAATTAGGGCTTAGATTTTCGGGTGAATCCTGACTTATTGAATTATCATTGAATACTTTATGTCGCCTATAGTCAATGAGCCTTCGTATGCCTTTCTTCACTCCTACAGAACTAACGGTATCAGGTGAGTAAGAATACAGAGGAAAACTAGTTCTCTGTGAATTTGTCCCCTCGAACGTTTCCTCAGACGATTTCAGTTCGTCCATTGAGCAAAGAGCATCCGTCAAAGCATCATTAAGAGCATTTTCATTATATTCAGAATTAATAGATGATTTTCCTTGACTGTCGTAGTCACTATCGGTAATGCACGTATTACTTTTTATATTTGTGTCAGTGTTTCTCCTTCCTATGTCACTGATATTTGGTCTTGCAATTTTTATGCCTTGTTGGCATGAAAATGGCTTTGATAAATTGCTTGAAGACTGGAAAATCTTATCTTTTATACTGATGTTGCACGCATCCAATTTCTCCTTCTTTTTACGCTCCCTCTGTTCTTTTTTCTTTGCTTTTTTTTGTATCTCTTTAGTGATTATGTCCGATATCCCGATTTTTTCGTCATGATCCTGTATATCTTGGTCTACTTTGAGCTTGTTTTTCCTACTTTCTTTATTTTTATGTTTACTTCTCTCCTTGCTGTGTGGTCTCTCTTTTTTATCACTTAATGTATCAGAAACAAGACTTAGAGGGTCGACTTCCTCCTCAGCAGATATTTGTGGCTGTTTGTTTTTCTTTTTCTTTCTTTTCGGTATAGTTATGGACTTCTCCGAATCACAAGAGGCTGTTTCTGTAGTATCTGAATAATATGACATAATATTGTCACAAAGTACATCTTCTGGTGCCGGTTCCTCAAATTCCACTAAGTGTTCATAGCCTGTTTTTGAAAATAATATGTAAGTTAATAAAACATATTGACGAGTTTTTTTTCTAAAACATAATATCTGAGTAAATCTTTATTTGTTAGCCAAGAAATACAAAACATACAATGTAAACTCTATATAGCGAAATTGAAAGGACCGGGTATTTCATTGTTTATATCTAAATTTATAAAATGAAAAGGTGACTGACTGACTTATATTTCAACGCACAGCCTAAACTGCTGGTCCTACAGACATGAAATTTGAAGAGTGTATTCTTTTTAAAGAGTAGGTATCCACTAAGAAAGGATTTTTTGAAATTCCACCCCTAAGAGGGTTAAAAAGGGTATGGAAGTATGTATGAAAACCTGTCATTTTTAAAGTTACATCAATGAAAATTGGTATTTAGGCTTTCGGTTAAGAATAAAAGATAAACGTTTCAGGATTTTCCAAAATTCTACTCCCAAAGGTGTTAAATAGGGGATAAAAGTTTGTATGTAATGTAAGCCCGTCATTTTAAGTTATTTTCATTTAAAAAATTTGGGTTTTCAGTTACAAAAAAAAAATACGTAGGTACTCTATTTCAGGGTTTTTCAAATCTCTATCCCCACGACAATTTTCTAAATTCCACCCGAGCGAAGCCGGGGCGGGTCAGCTAGTTGAGAGTTTTCGTTAAACGGAAAGTAAGAGATAACAATGCAATTTTATTAATAAGTGCTTAGCACTAAACCGATAATAGGAAGTACAGTAAATACGTACGTACGTAGTAAATACGTGCTAGGCAATTATAATAAACAAATAAACACTTTTATAAGAATGACATTGTGCCTCTGCCTACTAAATATTTACGACTCTATATATCAGTATAGTGTTTAAGGTCAGTGAAATAATTAATGTTTATAGAGTGCTAAATGATGACGTATTGCTTCGCTATAGAGAGTGTTTTCTACGCTATATAGATTTTTTTAAATAAAAATGGCGAGCAAACGAGTAGGTGGGTCACCTGATATTAAGTGATTACCGCCGCCCATGAACATTTGCAGTAAAAGGCCTAAAAGGTTGCCGGCCTTTTAGGAATTTGTTGGTCCGCCCCTTGAATAACCCCATGTTATAAATCTAATGAGAACAATGTTCACACGAAGGGTTCCGTACAAGAAATAACACTTTTAATTTTTTTTTTAATTTAATGGCGGCCATTTTGCAATTTTTACTATTAATTGTTATTATAGCGGCAACAGAAATACACATTCTGTGAAAATTTCAACTCTCTACCTATTACGATTCACGAGATAAAGTCTGCTGACAGACAGACGGACGGACAGCGAAGTCTGATTAATAGGGTCTGGTTGGCACTTCAGAAACGGAACCCTTACAATTAACAAAAAATGTCCCGTCTTGGGCCCTGAGACTTATAGTTTTTGCCTGTATGAAGACGAGTGGCTAAGTAAAGTATACTAATTGCGAGCGTCTGATTGGTCAGACATGCACGCACACTAAGGCAATGCCCACGTAAACGACGACGACAAGTAAAGTTCACTCGCCTTGGTGAGTTACAAGAACTGTACCTTTCTCGATCCCGTAATAGATATCATTCTCGTCTTCATCTTCTTCTTCGGGTAGGTGCTGAAAGGATTTAGGGTCCAAATTGAGGTACTTCAGCTCGGTGGTGAGGGCACGGGTGCCACCGTGTGTCCGTTCCATGTACATCCGACAGTTTTCTAGGAGCATTTCCCTGGAATGCAACAATTTATGTACAGTCCAGGGTTGTTGCGTATGCCAATATTTTGACATGCTGATGCGGATTTTTTAGAAGTTCACATCCGCAGATGCGGATGTCTGAAATAATGCGAATCTTCCGCATTTGCGGATGCGAATATCCGTAACCATGTTGGGTACCATTGTACACTTTTTGATGGTCAATTAGCGAACGAAAATATCAACTAGAAAACACGCGCCACTTTTCAGGTCGTTACTTGCTGCAAATATGAATCCACATCAGCTGCGCGATTGCGAGAGAATGACAGCTACATAGTCACGATCGCAATCATCTTTGATTGGTTAACGCTCGCTCACTATTGGGTACAATGAATTGTTGCAACAAGAATCGCACAAATTCAGCCAATCAGAACAATTGAGATTGTAAATGATTGATGCAGGTTTTACGAAATCGCCCTACAGTATGCCAATCCGCATTGACTGGCCAAACCCTTCTCATTCTGAGAGGAGACCCGTACTCAGTAGTGAGCCAGCAATGTATTGATGATGATGATGATCAATTGAACCCAGCGTGCTAAAATGTTTGTCTGTTGTACATGCCTGGCTTGCTATAAATATAAACTTTATTTACCTATCCATATCCCAGTACAGAGTCTTGACCCGTGGCCCAGAGAGTAGCACGGCTAGGTCTTGGCACAGGTCCGCTTCGAGGCCCAGGCCTTCGCCCTCGGTAAAGATGGCGGTGGACAGGACATTAGCTTGTTTCGGAGTTTGCTTGAGCTTCAAAGTTTCGGAGGTTTTGACTAAGTTTGTCTGTGTTCGGCTGTCAGTCGCCCAGCTCCCATACTCTGTGTTTGTCTCCGTATCCTGTTCTTGGACGTCCAGCTAGAAACGCAAGTTTAGTTTTTACTCAACTGCAGTGAAGCCCAAAGGAGGGTTTTGTGTTTGATCTGTATGTCCATTTCTATGTCCGCTTGTAACTACTCAACGGCTCAACCGATTTTGATAAATGGGATTTTGTTAAGTGGGAGGCTTAAGCCGTGGTTATTTACCACCCTACCGGCAAAGCCGTGCCGCCAAGCGATTTAGCGTTCCGGTACGATGCCGTGTAGAAACCAAAGAAAGGGGCATGGGTGTAACAAAAACTTACTAAAGCCTAATTTACACGTATAAAGTTGTCAAGTAATTAACTTAATTATAAGCAAGCGTTTTCACGCATCGACAAGTAATTTAGTAAAGCCCTCAAGTTCATTCGCTGAATTTTGATTACGTACGGTGAACTTAATTTGAATGAATAAAATTGATCAATTGAAATTCCAGCATAAATAACTCACCATAACAAGAGGCGCCAATGGTGGCGCCCTCTTCACTCGTTCGTACATAGTGGGCGAGGGGTGAACTGAGAAAGCTGTCAAGGTACATTCGCAGCTCAGTCGCGAACTGGCGGATAGTAGGGTGCCAAGTTGAATGAACCACAACGCCAGTGTTTGCTCTATTCCACGTGCTTCCGATGCCTGTAAAAACATTGTTAAAATCAAGTTTTTCTTGTCATAATACAAGACTGTCTATAAATGCAACATGATTTTATGAATGTCAAGCCGCATTTGACTGCATACGATAACAGACCTAATGTAAACGGGGCAATTTCGGTTAACAATAATTCGTAACAAAAAATGCGGATCGGCAGGAATCGAACCCGCGTCCCCGGGGATCGCGCCCGGCGCTCTGAACACTAAGCTACGGCTCGCTTGCTGCCAGTGACGAAATTTGTGATATGTTTGTTCACTCAGTACAGAAGCGACTGTTTATGGCATCTGGTTACACTTTGCAGTTATCGAAACTACTTTCAAAAGCCCATATCACAATGTAACTCTTTGCATGAGAAGTGACATATTTGCTTTTTACTATAATTTTATAATTTTTATAGTGTTTTACCATACAATTCAAGTAATACCTAATATATATCATAGAAATTTCCTTGAAGTGTAGGTAAAACACTATTAAAATACATATAACAACAGTTCGGTTAAATGAAATGCAGTTGACGCGTACAATCTAAACGGGACATCATACCTTTTCAGTCTCCAATTTGAGTTTTTCCAGTTCGTTCATGCCGGCAGTGATCGCGCGAACGTACAGCGAGCAGACGAATGGCTTGCGCTCATCTTTACACTGGAATAATAGAGCATTTTTATTAATTGCTCACTTGGAGTTGTTACGGGTAACCAGTTTGGGAATGTTGATGTTGCAGATATTATAGTCATGTAAAAGCAGTTCGAAAAGAGAGAGATAGAGGGAAGGGAGGAAGAGAGAATGAGGGAGGACATGAGAGGCAGAGAGAAAATGGGAAGAGGAAGAAAGGAAAGATGGAAAAGAGAAGAGGAAGAGAGCGACGCGCGACGAGCGGAGAAAGAAATAGGAAAAGAGGAGAGGGGGTTTTTTTTTGTGTTCCTCCCTTTTTTCCACCGACATGGCGGTCGGAGACTGTTCTAGGTTGGTACTCAGATTGGCTTTTTTTCCATTTGCCTTTCTTATTGCTTTAGATTTACGCTTTTCTCTGCTTCGAAGAGAGGCGATAGGGGGAGAGAAAGGGAAAAGAGGGAGGAAAGCAGCCGTGTCTGCGCTTGGGTATATGCTATATACTTTCCAACAACTCGGTAGTGAAAAGTTGATTGACTTTGTGCCACCAAATAGATCGATAAATCAGCGCAAGTTCAGTGCGTTTTAGCTGATGCGATGCCTGTGTTATATGTACAAAATGACTCCTCATGCACCATTTTAACTTTATGTGGCCATGTCAAAAGTACAATTTTTAGTCCTTATTAGGTAAACCGTACTTTTGACATGACAGTTGACCCATAGTTAAAATGGCACGTGAAAAGTCATTTTGTACCGACTATACCATCAGTGTGTTTAAATACAAGTTGTGCCGCATGTTGCGGTCAACCTTAGCCGTAGTGCATAAGACTAAGGCCACACGATGCGTTTCCTGTGCGTTGCGGCGCCGCACCGGCAGAAAGTATGATGTAGCATCGCACCACCCCTCCCAATCTCGTCTCTCTGGTCCCAAGTCCGTCGCGCATGCGGTGCGGCGCCGCACGTCGTCGTAACGCATCGTGTGGAATGGTGCAGTGATTTCTATGAAGGATGACGCAGCAGCACTGCACAGACGTTGCACCCCCAACACAATGGGTGGCTTCACTCTAAAGCTCAGAATAAGGACTGTTAGAAGTAGCCCTATTGTGACACTTACTGTTAGAGCGAGATAGGTAAATGCATTTAAGCTCTTGTTAGAACGTGACAAAATGATTGTTTTGTCCTTATCACCGTGGCCACTTTTTTTTGTTTGTCAAAATGTATTTGTACGTGAGTATTTGAAGTGTAGAAGGAATGACATTTCACAAGTAAGAAAATCTGCTTGAGCGAGAGGGACTGAGGGGGCCACGCTAGTTGCAAATCTGGACATATCTGTGTTGCGGCCTATATGGCAATCTGCGGCGAGACGCACACTGCCATATACGCATTACGTCGCGTCGTCGTGTCGCGTCGTATTCGTCGCTCACGCAGGACACCAGTACCCGTAGTACAAGATTTTACGTCTCACCAAACCAAACCAAATTCGAGAGTCGAAATACTTCCGCGTTACAGTAAAATGGACCTAAACAGCCTTGAATTGAAGTCAAATATTCAATACCACTGATTTTAATTTCGCAATGTTTCCGCTTGGAGCGCTGGCTGTAGAAGTGTAGACAAACTTGAGCTTTAAAACAAGGCGTTTAAGATCCAGTTTACTGTAACGCGGAAGTATTTCGACTCTCGAATTTGGTTTGGTTTGGTGAGACGTAAAATCTTGTACTACGGGTACAGGTCAAGGCACTTACCTGCGCGTGCACAGCGGCAGCTAGTGTATGCAGATGCCGTGACGTAGCGGCGGGTGCAGCAAGCGCTGCGGCTGCTGTGGGCAGTTTTTCCGCAGGTAGCAACTGTACCAGCGAATAAACGCAGCCGTATAGCGCCGCGCGGGCCACGCCGCTGCAGTTTGGTACCACCATACATCGGGCTATCACCACCTGGGAATTAATTGAATTCATCATAAATTATTGTATTCCATACAATTCCCCAAATTCTCGTTCATAGGAAGAAAAACACAACTCTTCCTTTTTTTGAAAGTCGGTTAAAAAAGTAGCCTTTGTTACTCCTTGGGTAATCTTCTCCTTGTCTGTGAAAGTTTAAAATATCACTTACGCACTACACTTCCGTGATTCCGTCATCCGTGAGAATACCAGCGATTCATCATCATCATGATCAACCCATCACCGGCTCACTACAGAGCACGGGTCTCCTCTCAGAGTGAGAAGGGTTTTGGCCATAGTCTACCACGCTGGCCATGTGCGGATTGGTAGACTTCACACAACTTTGAGAACATTACGGAGAACTCTCAGGCATGCAGGTTTCCTCACGATGTTTTCCTTCACCGTTAAAGCATGTGATATTTAATTACTTAAAACGCACATAACTCCGAAAAGTTAGAGGTGCGAGCCCGGGATCGAACCCCCGACCTCCGATTAGAAGGCGGACGTCCTAACCACTAGGCTATCACTGCTTCTACCAGCGATTATCTACGACATAATATTATGTCATAAGCTACCATACAAAACAAAATGGAACATATTTTCTCGGCCTCGGATGAGTGCGTAACCGCGCCGTTAGGATGTAAGAAAATCTCGTTTTGAGGATGAAGATAATACACTTTTTATATTTGACTAGCTTATGCTCGCGACTTCGTCCGCGTGGACTAAGAAATTTCAAAACCCTATTTCACCCCCTTAGGAGTTGAATTTTCAAAAATCCTTTCTTAGCGGATGCCTACGTCATAATAGCTATCTGCATGCCAAATTTCAGCCCGATCCGTCCAGTAGTTTGAGCTGTGCGTTGATAGATCAGTCAGTCAGTCAGTCAGTCACCTTTTCCTTTTATATATATAGAAGAAGACTATGTTCTTTGGTTATGGGCAAGTGTGAATGACATACCTGTGCTACAAGTGTGGCCACTTCTTTGGCGTTTTTCCACAGTTTTTTCTCTTGGGGCGAATGTTCGAGCCTGTTGTGCAGTCGCTCGACTAGTTTGTACCCATTGCGCAGCGGCGTTTGCTTGGCCTGAAACAAGGGAAAATAAATAAACGTATAAAATATACAAAATTTAAAAGTACAGTACGCGGCCGAAAGTAATGTACATCGTCCTTTAGAATGACATTTCAGCTTTATAGAGCGTTGCCTCTGTCACTCATACCAATACGACGTTTTGTCGGTCTCAACAAAAGGGACAACACACTACAAATCTTACAAATCTGATATCTCCTTCTAAAGGTCGATGTATATTATTTTCTGCGCAGTATGTAATCAATCAAATAGCTGTGATAGCCTAGTGCTTAGGGCGTCCGCCTTCTAATCGGAGGTCGGGGGTTCGATCCCGGACACGCACCTCTAACTTTTCAGAGTTATGTGCGTTTTAATGAATTAAATATCACTTGCTTTAACGGTGAAGGAAAACATCGTGAGGAAACCTGGCATGCCTGAGAGTCCTCCATAACGTTCTCAAAGGTGTGTGAAGTCTACCAATCTGCACATGTCCAGCGTGGTAGACTATGGCCAAAACCCTTCTCACTGAGAGGAGACCCGTGCTCTGTAGTGAGCCGGCGATGGGTTGATCATGATGATGATGATGAAATTAAATCTTTGAAAATAGCAGCTGGTGAGCTTTTGCTCGCTTTTCTCAGTAGAAAAGCCAATTTGAACCAGTGGTAGATGCATTTGACGATTCAATAGTACTGTACAAGTTTATTTGACAAAAAGTCTATTATCTATATATACAAAAGAAAAAAGGTGACCCGTGCTCTGTATTGAGCCGGTGATGGGTTGATCATGATCATGATGACTGTAATCAATATTGGCGATCTATAGACTTACCAGATCAATGCAGCGCGCGCGCGACTCGCCCTTGTAAAGTAACACAAATTCAATGTCCGTGAGAAGCTCCCATATGTCTGATGTGAAGCCAGCCTCCTTGCGGAGTATGTTGTGGAAGGTAAGCTCGTTGGTGACCTCTGGTTTATCTGTTGACAAAAATCCCCATTAGATCAATATACTATACTATCAGTACCCTTATTATAAACTAGCTGATGCCCGCGACTTCGTACGCGTGGATTTAGGTTCTTAAAAATCAGGTGGGAACTCTGATTTTGCGGGATAACAAGTAGCCTATGTCACTCTCCAGGTCTTAAACTATACCCATGCAAAAAATCACGTCGATCCGTTGCACTCTTGCGACGTGATTGAAGGACAAACCAACAAACCAATAAACCAATAAACCAACAAACAAATACACTTTCGCATTTATAATAACGCAACGGATAGACGTGATTTTTTTGCATGGGTATAAATAAAGACTTGGAGAGTGACATAGGCTACTTTTTATCCCGGAAAATTAAAGAGCTCCCACGGGATTTTTAAAAACCTAATTCCACGCGGAAGTCGCGAGCATCAGCTAGTTAATATATAAATGAAATAATGTGTCGGTCTGTCTGTCTATTAGCTTTTCACGGCCAATCTGTTCAGTACTTACTACCTATTATGATGACTATGTGAAGTGATTTAGACAAAATTTGGTTCAGTACTTTTACAGTACTTATACAGATTTTTTTTATAGACTTGATGATAAGTGAACTTTGAAGACCAAAGCACTAGATAAAAAAACCGGTGTTTGCAATTTGAAGCCCAAATAGACAATAGGGCTAATAGTGCTAGGGCTGACTAAAATTATGGGCCTTGTGAGATTGATTAATTTTAAGACAAAAATCTATTAATGCACAACTCAAACTACTGGACGAATCTAACAAAGCAACCGAGCCAGTGGTAGATGCAGTTGACGATTCAAAAATACTTGTAAAAGTTTAATTGAATAAAAAATATTTTTATTTTAATTTTATTTTGATGTTTGATAAAAAGTTGCCGATTTGACTAGTAGTCATCATCTCTATTATGGCCATCTCTACTTACCTTGGGGTTGTTCCTCGGCCTGGTCCGCATCTGCCACGTGGCAGGTGTTGTAACGCGCGCGGTTCATGACGGCGGAGGCCAGCAGCAGCGCCAGGTCGTCGCACTTGGACGCCGCAAGCTGCCGCAACCGCGTCACGAACATCACCCCCCGCTCCTCCTTCAGCCATTCTAGCACCTCTCTGTCATGCGGCTGCGGCCCTCGCGAGTCCAGTAAAACCTTCAACACAGGGTGGCCCCAGGGGTTTGGCAGCACAGAGAGGAACCAGCATGCCCGCTGCAGCAGCTGAGTCTCCCACAATTGGGCGACTCCATTCCTCTTGGAGATAGCCCCTTTGCACTCATTGATGAACTCGTTGATTGCATCTTGAAGCCATGTGTGCTGTTCTGTACTCTTAGGTGACTGCCATTCCGTCTGTAAATAAGAATATTACAGAATAAGCAGTCATAATCCATACTAATATTATAAATGCGAAAGTGTGTCTGCCTGCTAACTTTTCCCGACCCAACAGTTTAACCGATTTTGATGAAATGTGGTACAGAGTTAGCTTACATCTTAGAAGGACATAGGCTACTTTTTATCGTGGAAAATTAAAGAGTTCCCACGGGATTTATAGAAAACCTAACATTTCCGTTTTGTAGAGCATTGTCTACAAATCTGCTATCTTCTAAAGGTCGATGTACATTACTTACGGCTGCATCCTGTACAAGTATGTATACAAGTTTAGGTTAATATACTTAATATTACTTATTAGCTTCACTTAGCTTAGTAGAGTAGTACAGCTGCCAGCACAATTTTTTTTCTGTATTTCATTGTCAATCAAGAAAAAAAAATTTGTTCAGCTAACAAAATATATTACAATTTAATGATAGTAAGTACAATTAATGTCAATATTCATTCCATAAAAATATCGTCAATCACAAGGTCACCTGTTTGCCCCTGGGCTAAAGATACCAGAAGATGCCAGCTTTATGCTGGCAGCATTGGCATGCTGAATGATGATGGACAACTATTGACCCAGGCAGTTCCCAGCTCGTAGCCCCTTCTCCTTAGACAACATCTGATGTCAGGTACAAAGCTCTTCGCCTCCTCAACTTTTATGATAATGTTTTATCTACACTCGAAGGAAATTTGCCTAAGGCTAGGACTCACCTGTAGTATAGTGTGCGAGGTGTGTCGCTGCAGCCAGGACAGCAAGTGAGGGTGCGTGGAAGGCGCGGAGTGCAGGCATAGGCAGTGCACGCGGCGCCACGCCTCGCACACGTGCTGCGTGCGCTTCCCGCCTGCGCTCTCGCCGCTCAGCCGCGCCTCCAATGACTGCAACAAAACAAATGAAAAAAAAATCGGCCAAGTGCGAGTCAGGCTCGCACACCGAGGGTTCCGTACTACAGTCGTACTTTTTAATCAAATACTAAAATGCATATATAAATAAAAACTGTTTTAGAATGTACAGGTAAAACACAAGCAATAAAAAATAGTGCATATCTTGTATGTGTGTGTGTGTTATCTTGTATAATGGTATGGAACCCTTTATGCTAAGTACGACTCGCACTTGACTACTTTTTATCATAATCACCAATTGCCTAGTGTTAGCACGTCAGCCTCTTATTCAGCCCCATAGGATTTTTTAAACCTAAATCCACATTGACAAAGATGCAGGCATAATCTAGTGGTAATTTAAATACTAATTACAACTATAATAAAATTATAAACTGTAGTAGAATTCAGCAATAAATATAAGTTATTGGCACCGATTCCGTTGTCTTCCTCTAAACTAAATTTAGAATATCTGCATCTTTTTCTTTTTCACAATGCAAAAAAGGGACAGAACATGAATTTTACATTTAAATACTCTAAGTTTTAGTGCACGCTACAAATTTAAACAGTAGGCTCGCGTCTGTGCGCTAAAATCACAGGTTTTGCCATCTAAACATTAAATTTAAAACTGTCAAACTGCATCTGTCCTTTTCATATTACATTAGTAAGAAGAGTATGCGAATACTCTAAAATTAAGTTATGCTCAGAACCAGTAGCATTGCATCAAATTTTATTTCTTCCATTAACTCTTCAGTCCAACTTGTAGGATCAGAATCAATTTCCTAATATTTGCTTTTATTCGCTAACAAAAGAGTTAATTATTAAAACATCATTGTGCAGTGATCAGTGAACTATAAGCAAATTAAGTAATATGTAGATACAATAAATTGTTGAGTAGGTAATAAATTGTTGGTAGGTAGGTCCAAGAATAAATTTTAGCTAAGTATAAAAAACAACATAAACAATGCTGCATTATCAGCAAATAGTGTTAAATGTTAAGCAATGGGTTCACTTTGAACAATAACAATATCATAATATTTTAAATAACAAGTTCAAATTGCTTGTGGGTTCTCAGGTATTTTTTTCACCATTTTGTACGATAAATCAAAAACTATTATGCATCAAAATCTGTTTTAGAATGTACAGGCAAAGCCCTTTCATGATATCTTACTTGGTATAGTTATCTTACTTTGAAAATTGAAAATACTATTATAGTGAATTCCATAATATGCACAAAACCCACTTTTCTTCATACATTCGATTATCCGAATCCCTAACGACAACTATTTGTCCGGTTAATCAAGTTTCCACTGTACTGTTGACTAGGTTGTCTCAAATTTCATAAAAATACAAGTTAGTTGAGCATATTCTGTGAATGTAGGTACTCAATAAAAGCTATAATTTAACTGACATTAAATAAAAAATATATATCATCCATGGAGTGTGCAAAGGGATAAGCTCTCTAGAAATCTATTGACAATGATATCATCACAGAAATGTACTATATACCTAATTTTGTAGGTATGTAAAATATGGAGTACGTGACTTCGTGTATGGCTTTTAGGGCTGTCAAACAATTAATATTTTGCAATACAAAAATATAGGTACCGAACGAAGTTTGTGATGTTGTTTGAATATAAACAGTATATAATAACTGTAGATTCAGCGATAATATGATCTTATTGCCAACAGTCAGCTTTCAAATGCAGTATTTTATTAAAAAATCAGCATTTTTACGGAGTGTTGGTGTGGAAGTATTTTTTACATCGAGGTTGAAATACACCATGCAATACCTTCATCTTGTATTATATTGAAATAGAACTATCGTAACGCAGATTTCAAAACGTATTTACATTGCAAAGCCCAAGTAATCTGTAAAAAATTAGGAAAACAAGACATCGGAGGAGACAAATATGGCGGACGCAAAGTGAACTTTACGGCCACAACGGCGTCACATTATTTCTTACTTTAATCACTATAATAAGAATAACACTTACCTTGTAAAGTTCAATATAATATGTCTTGCCTTTTGGGCCACTTGTTTGATTACTTTTCACGTCTTTTCCATCATTTGTGGAAGTCATTTCTCAAGAAATTATCCCGGAGAGACATTTATGCGCTTGTGTTTTCGAAATGGCCTGTCAAAATTTGAAAGCAGTGTTGCCAGTGCCACGGACCCATCTATCATGATTTAGAACATCTATACACGAGGAACATGAGGTCACAGAATAAATATGATTATGTGCCAGATCTGATAAAATCAGGCGCAAACATTAAGATTAATAAAAATATTGTACATTATTTTTGTTCCGTTTGCCGTGGAGACCCTGGGGCCATGGAGTCTTAGTGCTAAAAAAAATTTACAAGACATTTCTGGTGGGAGGCTTCGGCCGTGGCTAGTTACCACCCTACCGGCAAAGCCGTACCGCCAAGCGATTTAGTGTTCCGGTACGATGCCGTGTAGAAACCAAAGGGGTATGGGCTTATTAAAAACTGTCATACCCCTTCCAGGTTAGCCCGCTACCATCTTAGACCGCATCGTCACTTACCACCAGGTGAGATTGCAGTCAAGGGCTAACCTGTATCTGAATAAAAAAATAAAAAAGACACAAAAAAAACCGCGATTAATAGCCTCATCTGGTGACAGAAGGGCTGGCTCATTTTTTGCGTAACGGATCAGCCTGGCTGTCCAGCGCGGAAATGCAGCCAGTATTCTTGGCACCATTTCACGCGGGCATGATTTGCATAGTAATTAGATAAGGCTAGCTTTAAGTTTTATTGTTATATTTACATTAAAAAAAAATATATATACATATAATTTTAATATTATTACGATATAGATAGGTAGTAGGCTTGTCCAGTGTTTTAAATAAATTAAAAAATATGAAGTTCTATATAACTAGTATGGTTTCACTACAAGAACAACAATGGCGTCCTCATTTAATTTCTTCGGTATAATATACAAAATCTCTAAATCAGTTAGGCTATGTGCTGATTAAGTTGCATTTGGAAGTTCGCATGTCTGTAAAATCTTTACTGATAAAAGTTATGAAAATTTTAATATTGGCAACACTTAATTTGTACAAAGCAATATCCTATTCCTATATGTTATTGGTCTGCACCGAATAAAAGTTGGTCTGTGCAAAGCAACGCGATTTGTGTCAGTCGAAAAAATTATTGCGTTTTTCATTTTTAATTAAATAGAATTTTAGTGAACAATGTGATTAATACGTTTGTAAAACCGCTGATTGTGTATTTAATAATATTAATATAAAATTGTGAAAGACATCTGTTTAATTTGATACGAGGATTTTATTGTCTTGGTGTGTCAATTCGTACTTCGTAGGTCTGGAGTTCTGGACGAGAACACAATAAATTATTACTTTAGGATTCATTATTTGATGAATATTTTATTATTATAAACTAGTTTATCGTTTAAATTAACCACTGTGTATATATAAAGGCTATTATGTCTTTAAATTTTGACTGTGTTGTTAAATAATCCTACATCTGTTACAAGTTACGTTCACTCTTACATTTTCCGTTTTCACTAATTGGGAGTGAAAATATTTCTTCTTAGTGTTTGATTTGTGTCTAATTTCCACTTTTATTTCAACAAGAATAGTTTTCTATAATAGTTATACAGTTGGTCTAATCTACCAATTTCATAGATACTTCTAAAATATTTAATGCTTATATATTTATGCTTACTATGCTTTCCCATTTAGGATATTACCTACTAATTTTGTGTCCTAATTAACTTTATCCTTAACTGTAATTTGGATTTTCTTTATTTCATTTTTCTTTCTTTTTGACTGAATGATTGTGCTAGATGACTTCAAGTCATCTACCACAATCATTTTACATATGGAATATTATTATAATACTCTTATTGTGCTCACTTTTATCTACATATTCAGCAGTTTAATTTTCTTATAACCTAGTGGATCTCGAGTTGTGATGTGTCTACTATGTGTTTTTATATTTTCGTGTAATAACCAAAACAAGTGATAAAAATGGCCAAGAAATCTGAGAACACTGGTGGAAAATTGGTGACAATCTCTGTTGTTGGGCTGTCTGGTAAGTCTTTTATACTCTAAGCAATGACTTCTATAGACTGGTGTGGTGACAGACTGTTATATTTTGAAGCATGCTCGTAGATATCGTTTTACCTAAAGGTGTAAAAATTGCACCAGTATCTTATGCAGTCTGTACTTCTACGTGCATGTGTGTCACTCACACAAATGTGCTTTGTCTTCTCTTTTGAAATAAAGATGTATGATACTGTAAAAGTTTATTTGAATAAAAAGTCTATTATCTATATATACAAAAGAAAAAAGGTGACTGACTGACTGACTGACTGATCTGTCAATGTACAGCTGTTTACTACTGGATAGATCGAGAAATTTGGCATGCAGATAGCTATTATTACATAGACATCTGCTAAGAAAGGATTTTTGAAAATTCAACCCCTAAAGGGGTAGGTAATAGGGGTTGGCGGACGAAGTTGCTAGTGATAAATATAATAAAAATATTTCTTATTCAATTAAACTTTTACAAGTACTTTTAAATCGTCAAATGCGTCTACTGTTTTGGAATGTAACTGTTTTAAAGTATTGATCAAACTACAAAAAGCATATCAAATGTTTAAATGTCAAATGCAGCCAGTATTCTTGGCACCATTCCACGCGGTCATGATTTATATAGTAATTAGATAAGGCTAGCTTTAAGTTTTATTGTAATATTAAAAAAAAAAAAAAATTATATAAAAAGAATAAAGATAGTTAGGTACTTGATATATATAATAGGTATATAAAAAAAAAAAATGTTTAAATGACTTCACATTTCAATATTTCATACAAGATCCCAAGTACACATTTTGACCTTTGACAAAGAGTTAATGATTTGATTACTTGTCAACGTCCCCATACAGATACAGGATGTTTTTTTATCAGATCCCTCTAAAATTCTAAAGGCTTTTGTGCACTCATCCATATTCGGTTCGTATTCGTGTTTTTATATTAGTATAAATACGACAATCCGTTTTTTACCTACATATAAAAAACAAGAATACGAACCGAATACGGATGAGTGCACAAACACCCTAACAAATGAAGCCCCTATGATTTACAAAGTTCAATAAACAAAGCGCCCCTTTAGTAAGTAACTTGACATCAATTCAATTTTTCATCTGTCTATTGTAATGTTATCACATCTTGCTTCCTGTGGTACGCTCCTCCTTTTACATAATCTACTTGTCAATAAACAAACAAGATAATGGTTAGTAATGTAACTATACCTACTTATATCATTCATAATTCATAATCTATGGTATAATTACTCGAAGAAGAATTAGTCTGATGATTCAAAAGCACTTTTTAAAGTTTATTTGAATAAAAATTTATTTTATTCTATTCAAGTTAATTCATAATAATAATCCATAATTCTTTATTGCAAAAAACACACATGAAGTGGTGTTACAATATTTTTTGGAAGCAGTGTATTACCAAGTATGGCATGCAATGTTATTAAGTACATCTACTACTTCTTCATTAAAAAAAGTTAATACTTTATAATTTACACTGTACTAGCTTATTGTTGCAACTTCGTCCGCATGGACTACACAAATTTCAAACCACTATTTTACCCCCTTAGACCTTGAATTTTCAAAAATCCTTTCTCAGTAGATGCCTGCAGGAGAATAGCTATCTGTATGCCCAATTTCAGCCTGATCCGTCCAGTGGTTGGGGCTGTGCATTGATAGATTAGTCAGTCAGTCAGCTTTTCCTTTTATATAGACTAGTGGACCCGGCAGACATTGTCCTGCCGGGAAAAGCAGCACCACATTAAGTAATTTCCATATTATCTCAAAAGGAAATGAGAACTACCCCCTTTTTGAAAGTCAGTTAAAATGGAACCCTTATAGGATCACTTTGTTGTCTGTCTGTCTGTCTATCTGTCTGTTGGTCCGTCCGTCCGTCCGTCCGTCCGTCGACAGAAAAAATCCAAAAACTGTGTATTTGTGGTTACATCATTAAAAACGGTTAAAATGTGTTCATGAACAAATAATTAGTATTTTCAACTTTCAAAGTAAGATTACTATACCAAATGGGGTATCATATGAAATGGCTTTACCTGTAGATTCTAAAACAGATTTTTATTTATTTTTATGCATAACAGTTTTAAATTTATTGTGCAAAATGTCGAAAAAATACGGGTAGGTACTACACATACACCCGTATTTTTTCGACATTTTGCACAATAACCCTCGGTGCGCAAGTCTGCTTCGCACTTAGCTGGTTGTTTTAAATACACTTTTTTTTTAACTCTCCAGGTACTGAAAAAGAGAAAGGGCAGCTAGGAGTGGGCAAGTCTTGCTTGTGCAACAGATTCGTCCGTACAGATGCTGATGATTACAATGTTGATCACATTTCTGTGCTCAGTCAAGTAAGTCCTAAGTTTTCTATTGATGCGGAAATCTCCCGTTTGTGTGGTTTAACTCCAGGGGTTGGTAAAATCATGAAAAAAAAACAAATAAATCGAATTAATTTGGTTTAAATCAGATTTTTGATTTATTTTACTTTGTTGTCTTTTTTATTAATTTAATAGTCAGTTATTTATTTAAAAAAACAACGTATTTTGGTTTATATTATTTAATGAAAAAGTAACAAGGGAAGTCAAAACTTACAAGAATAAAAAAGGAACATAACACCACTTCGGTTCCACCGCAGTCGCAGTTACTTTACTTACTAGTAAGTATTAATAAACTTATAATATGTTTTTTTAGGAAGTTTTTATTTTTTTAGAATTTAGTCCCTTCAAAACGAAGACTAATTTGGCTGACACTTTTTGGCTTATTTGGTTGCAGTGAAAATTTATTGATTAAAATCAATGATTTAAAAAAATCAATTGATTAAAATCAAGTGATTTAAAACATATCAACCCTGGACTCTCCAGCCATATAACATTTGTTATAGTCGGACTTCAGCGGCCGCGTGGTGAACAACGACCACTTTCTATACTGGGGCAGCGTGCAGAAGGAGCAAGATGAACAGGAATACCGCTTCGAGGTGGTCGAGCAAACTGAGTTTGTGGACGACTCGTGCTTCCAGCCGTTTAAAGGTAGGAACATCGTCATAATCAATCGATGTCTGCCCACTGCTGGACACAGGTCTCTTGTAGTAACTTCGACACGCTACAGTATTGCGCCGCTTGAATCCAGCGGCTCCCTGCCACGTATACCCATGCAAAAAATCACGTCGATCCGTTGCTCTGTTGCGACGTGATTGAAGGACAAACCAATAAACCAACAAACAAACACACTTTCATATTCATAATATGGGTAACTACTGATTACATAAAAAATGCAAAAACGTTTCCACTTCTTACTAAACTTGTTCGATTATATCAATGGATGGATTGAGATAATACAGTACGCGGCAGAAAGTAATTTACATCGACATTTAGAAGGAGATAGCAGATTTGTAGAGCGTTCTCCCTGTCATTGAGACCGACAAAACGTCATACACGTATGAGTGACAGAGCCAACGCCCCACAAAGCCGAAATGTCATTCTAAAAGCCGATGTACATTACTTTCTGCCGCGTACTGTACTTACTACTTAGTGCATATATGTTAGTAATTGCAATTTCCTGAACTCATTATGTCGTTTAACATTCCTGAAGGGAGATAGAGGTACAAACCGTTCAAATGAGACGGATCGACGATTCCTGAGAGTGCTCGGTGCGGGAGTGAAGACAGCGACTTTAAGGCGAGTCACCGAGGCTAAGCGGAAAAAACTGGTTCGCTAGATCAAATGTTTTAGGTATTTACTATTAAATGACGGCCTTGCTAAAAATATACAATATACCTAAAGACATTGTCTAAGGAATGTGCTAATTTGATATAGTACTTCACACGATCAAATAAAATCTTGAAAGAAGCTAAAATAAAAGTCTAAAACGTATTATTAACGAAATATTTGTCTTTAAGTTCTACAGAGAACCTGCTAAATTTTGGTTTTCAACAGGACTTCTATAATTTATTAAATTCAAATTTAACGTTTGAAACACAGATTTTGAACGTTGCAAAGCGGTTTAATAATTACAAGCCGCGCTGCCCGCCTCGGTGATTCGCCTTAAGGGTAAACTCGCACTGCAAATTATCACCGCGCGAACTTTTTCCGCAGAATTTAAACACATGGGAATTGTGTGAAGCTGTTCGCGTGTATTTTCTCGCACAGAATTCTGCGGAGAAAATAGAGAGGTGTAAATTCGTAGTCCGGTTTACCCTGAGGCTTCACATTGACCCAACCCAATGCACTCGACGAATATGTACAATGCTTGGCCCACGTTTGGCGCATTCGTCCGATGCTTGCCGACTTGCCGGGTCTTTAAAAAGATGAAGAAGTTTAAACTTTGAAAATTTAGAACTTCAATTAAAATTGTATACATTTTTTAAGGACCTCTAACAATCATCATCATTAACCCGTCGCCAGCTCACTATTTAACGGGAGTCTCCTCTCAGGATGAGAAAGTTTGGCCATCGCCTACTACGCTGGCCAAGTGTGAATTGGCAAACTTCACACACCTTTGAGAACATTATGGAGAACTCACAGGCATTCAGGTTTCCTCTCGATGTTTTCCTTCACCAGAAAAACAAGAAAACGCACATAACTGTGGAACCAACTCCCAACGGCGGTGTTCCCACTAGATTATAACATGGGGTTATTCAAGGGGCGGACCAACAAATTCTTAAAAGGCCGGCAACGCATCGGCGGCTCGTCTGGTGCTGCAAATGTTCATGGGCGGCGGTAATCACTTAACATCAGGTGACCCGCCTGCTCGTTTGCTCGCTTTATCTTTAAAAAAAAAACTGGCTGGTTAAAATTTAAATTAATTTATATTGTCCCTTTTTAGCTGTTGGCAAAACGGAGACGTTCGTGAAGCGATGCACGGCCACCAAGCTACAATCGGCCGAGAAGCTGATGTACGTGTGCAAGAACCAGCTGGGCATAGAGAAGGAGTACGAGCAGAAGTTGATGCCTGATGGAAAACTGAGCATCGATGGCTTTCTGTGCGTCTATGACGTCAGCTTGGTGCCCGGCCGCAGTTGGGAGAGACAGGTAATAAGAAGTTCCATACTTATTACAATTACACAACCCTCCATTTGGTTGGGTGACAGGTTGCAGTAGCGACAGCAACGCGACAGCAGTAGCAATGCGACAGTTCATTTGCTGTCTCTCTTCTTCTTCTTCTTATTTTGCTTTGTGGCTATTGCTGTCCCTCTCTAGCCGGACATTTGACAGCAATGATCGCTAGATTTAACCAAACTCGCAAACCTGTCGCGAGATACGTAATCACCCCGCCGAATTACTGAACTCTGTCAAATTGACAAAAAAGATCGAATATTGAATAGAAGCAGGTGTTAATTTGCGGTCCATGATATACCAAAATGTGGTGTGTGAGGAGTCATTTTGTACGGACTATATATATAGGTATGGATACTATTGGATTTCATCAAGTTTGTTCAACGGTTCGGCAATGATAGTATTCAGATATGTAAATATAACTATAGCACACGACAGGTCGAGATGGCAATCGGGGTATGAGTCGGAGTGAACCCCGCACACTCGCAAGTGAGCCGCGCTATCCCGCACCGGGTTAGCGCGCTGTCCCGCACCGAAGCTGTGCGTTGCTTCGCTCTTGGAACTTCTGAAAATCCTTTTTTAATGCGAGTCTCATCATCATCATGATCAACCCATCGCCGGCTCACTACAGAGCACGGGTCTCCTCTCAGAGTGAGAAGGGTTTTGGCCATAGTTTACCACGCTGGCCATATGCGGATTGGTAGACTTCACACACCTTTGAGAACATTATGGAGAACTCACAGGCATGCAGGTTTCCTCAAGATATTTTCCTTCACGGTTAAAGCAAGTGATATTTAATTAATTAAAATGCACATAATTCCGAAAAGTAAGAGGTGCGTGCCCGGGATCGAACCCCCGACCTCCGATTTGAAGGCGAACGTCCTAACTACTAGGCTATCACAGCTTGACAGCTACATGCAACAGTGACATGCGAGTCTACGTTTATAGAAAACCTACAAGCAAAATCTCAACTTAAGATCCACGTTTTTTATGCTTTGTTTCAGAATGAAGTCTTAGCAGCGATCCTCCAAAACATCCTCAAACTGAAGAAGCCCGTAGTTCTAGTGACGTCTAAGAACGATGAAGCGTGCGAGCAAGGGGTCAGAGAGGCTGAAAGATTGGTCCAAAGGAAGGAGTTCAAAGGGTCCATACCAATCGTGGAGACGTCCAGCCACGACAATGTCAATGTGGACCAGGCCTTCTTCCTATTGGCGCAAATGATCGACAAGTCTAAAGCTAGGATTAAGGTTAGTTTAATTACAGTTTGGGATTGCTTTAAACAAATATTGTTTCAAAGAAATTGGAGTTCAAAGGATCCATTCCCATTGTGCAGACCTCTAGCCACAACAATGTCAATGTGTACTAGGCCTTCTTCCTATTGGCGCAAATGATCGACAAGGCTAAGACTAGGAGTAATTAAGGTAAGTTTACTAAATACAGTTTGGGATTGCTTTAAACAAACATTGTTTCAAAGAAGTTGGAGTTCAAAGGATCCATTACCAATTTGGAGACGTCGAGCCATGACAATGTGAATGTCGACCAGGCCTTCTTTCTATTGGAGCAAAAGATCGACAAGTCTAAAGCTAGGATTAAGGTAACTTAGAATAAACATAGTTTAGGGTTGCTTTGGACAAACATTGTTTCAAAGAAGTTGGAGTTCAAAGGATCCATTACCAATTTGAAGACGTCTAGCCATGACAATGTGAATGTCGACCAGGCCTTCTTCCTATTGGCGCAAAAGATCGACAAGTCTAAAGCTAGGATTAAGGTAAATGAATAGACTAAAGGTACAAGGTAAATCCTTCCTCTCCATGCCAAATTTCAGCCCGATCCATCCAGTAGTTTGAGCTGCACGTTGATGATCAGTCAGTCAGTCAGCTTTTCCTTTTAAATATATTATACAGATACAAGAACTAAATCGCTAATACCAAAAAATCCAGCTCTTTATAGGGTATTAATATTATGTTTTGTACAGGTCGCGAACTATGCGGAGGCGTTGCGAATCAGACGAGAAACTTTGGACTTCGTCACCGAAGCTTTCACGCAGCTAATCAGAATACACGTCCAAGATCACAAGTAAGTCTTTGTTTTCATTAAAATAGTTTTAGTGTTGAACTAAAATCCAAAGTTACTTATTGAGAGTATTGTTCTCTTTATGAAAAAGTATACAATGGTGCCGATTCTCTTGTCTTTCTCTAAACTAAATTTAGAGAATCTGCATCTTTTTCTTTTTCCAATCCAATCCAATCCATCAGCCTGTTTGCGTCCACTGCTGGACATTGGCCTTTCTAAGAGCGCGCCACCAAACACGGTCCTCAGCCTTCCACATCCATCCGCTGCCCACCACCTTCTTCAGGGCATCGTTCTTTTTAATATTGCTAAAAAAGGACGGAACATGAATTTTACATTTTAAGACTCCTCCTCCTAACTTAGTTATTTGTTTAGTTAAGTAGTTAGTTAAGTTCTTTTTATTTGTCAAGATATTTTGCAAATGCTGTGTACACATTTTATAGATACATTTATCAGCCTATGTTTGTTTATAAGTGTCGTAGTTTGTGTTAAATTAATGTATTGTATGTGTTCCTAATAAATAAAAATAAAATAAGACTAAATTTTATTGCACGCTACAAATTAAAACAACAGGCGCGGGACTGGCAGCTAAAGTCATGAGTGTCCTTTTCATATTACGTTAGTAAGAAGAGGATGCGATTACTCTAAAATTTATGTGTGCTCAGAATCAGTACCAATATAGTCTCAGAGTAAATTCTGAAATTGTAAGTTTAGAATAATTTGTTACAGGGAAATGTGGTCAGCTGTGAGCAAAAGGTTGTGTCACTACCCTGAGTGGATCAAATTCGTTCAGCAGTTCGGCAACGATGGCACTCAGGTATGTAGCCTATTTTATTTTATTTATTTTATTTTATTCATTTATTTGCAATCAACAGCGATACATACAATATAATTTTACATAATAACAGACTGAAAATAAGGCCAAATAGGATTACAATTTTGTTTTACAGATTACTTAAATAGTTATTAATTATAAATTTATGACAGTACGTTTGAAGAGACCAAATAATTTAAACAAGCTTTACAATATAATAATATGAAAATATAAAAGTCAATTAACTAGTAAAAATACCTAGTAGGTGATTCACAACATATGCATGTGTGTGTGTGTGTGTCTGTGTGTGCGTGTGTGGGTGTGACTATTGATTACGACACAATTAAGGAAACTGCCCGTCCGCCTTCTAATCGGAGGGTTCGATCCCGGGCACGCACCTCTAACTTTTCTGAGTTATGTGCGTTTTAATTAATTAAATATCACTTGTTTTAACGGTGAAGGAAAACATCGTGAGAAAGGAAATCGTTAAGAAAGGATTTTTAAAAATTCAAACCCTGAAGGGTAAAATAGAGATTTGAAATTTGTGTAGTTCACGCGGATGAAGTCGCGGGGATAAGCTAGTTGCCAATAAAGAAATTGCTACAACTCTATGATCCATACTAATATTATAAATGCGAAAGTGTGTCTGTCTGGACATCCCGGGGAAGGACATAGGCTACTTTTTATCGCGGAAAATTAAAGACTTCCCACGGGATTTTTAAAAAACCTGAATCCACGCGGACGAAGTCGCGGGCATCATCTAGTTCCTCATATTAAAAGAACATGTTGTATTGTGCAGGTAGTCTTCCGTCGTCACATAAGAAGGTTGAAGGAGGAGCGGTCAGCCAAAAAGCTGCGCAAGCAACTCGCTAAGCTGCCGCAAGTGCTGGCCAGGATGCAGCTGCCCACCGACGACTTGCAGGAGAAGTAAGTTGATGGTTTAGGGATACAAGTTTTTACTTTTTTAGTTCCGTACCTCAAAAGGAAAAACCGGCCAAGTGCGTGGCGGGCCACGCGCAGTGTAGGGTTCCGTTGTCACAATTAAGCTCGAAAAACAGATATAACTCCTTAACCTGTGAACCCTACTTAGCCGTGATAGTTTTCCTTTAAAATTGATTATATATACTACTGCTGTGATTTTTTTCACGTTCCTATATACTACCATTTGGTTGATAGGGGTCCCCTCTATGACTTGACTCTAATAAAAATTAGCACTTTAAAATATCATATTTTACAAACGGATCTAGAAATCGAAAAATGATGTTCCCACACCAACAGTATTTTTAAAAGACCTATTCAACGATACCCCACACTATGGGGTAGACGAGAAAAAAAAATCATCCCCACTTTACTTGTAGGGGAGCTACTCTAAAAAAAAATATTTATCACAATTGTATTTCACTACTTTGTCGGCGTGATTAATATTTATATCCATTGTAAGGGTGGTAAATTGGGCGGAATAGAAATATACCCGGATACGGAATAATCTACCACCTTACAAAGATTAGAGGAAAAAAATAATTTACTTTACTTGATCTATCTACCTAGTAAAGAATAGAAGCTAGCCGTCGACTCCCTTGTAATGTATATGAGGTGTTATAAATGAAATTTGCTAGATGTTAGGCAAAATTGTTTTTAATGTAACTTTTACCGGGGTCGCTTAATACATAATGATGGCTAATAATGCTTAGTTATTCTAGCTTAATGCCAAGACTTAATTTAGATACATTAGAATGCCTTAGGTAGATAGTACATAAAATCTATGTTTTAAATTTAAGATGCCATTGGCATGGAATAGACAATGACACAGTAAAATTCATAAAATTGTTTCAAAATAAAAGCTCAGTAGTAAAGACAGGGTTCTTACTGTACACATACACTAAGAAGGTTCACTAAACTGTTCCAGGATACAAACATTTGCTTACTTGTAGGTGCGAAGACTGCAAGGTAGCTGGACGGCATCGGCCAAGCTCCCAAAACTCGATTTAACTTGATTCTTCACAACCGAAATGTTTCATTACAAAGATTTTCACCAAGTCTTATCCATAGAATTAAGTTGCCAACGTGAATGTGCAAAAGAAATAAATACGGAAAACGAAAGCGAAATACGAAAACCGAAAACTAAAAACGGAAACGCAAACGGAAACCCTGTAACAAAGAAAAACAAGATTATAATTTGTGCTGTGTGAAAATTTCGACACGTGGAATTTTCCCGATCAAACACAACTCACCTATTGAACTCCTGGCCACCAATGGTTTTCAGGAGTCCACCCACAACCCATTATCCTCATTTATTTGGGAAGGTAAAGTAACTGGAACTGAAAGGGAAATCATGAAATTAGGATTTTCTCTAACCAAACCGCCATTTTGTCGAATCCACATTACTTGATTTTTCACTCACCATAATTGATGAAACATTGAAATACGTTAGGATGACTAAATTTATAACAATTGTATTTTCCCAGGCGAAGCCATGGGCGAAAAAAAATGAGATTTTCCTGGAACGAAAAAAATTCGTCTTCACATGTTGACTCCAGAAAAATTCTAAATCTCACCAATCGGTGTTGCCAGACGCAACCCGAGTGTGGCCGCTCTCATTTAGTTTGATCATGAAGCCAATTCATTTTTGAATATTTGCGGAACCTAAGGATATATTATAAGAACCGTTTTGTTAATGACTTAACAATAAACAAATGATATTATGGTTTTATTTAATTATTTTGTTTTATTTTTACGACAATTGACAACGAAGCAAACGCCATCTATTGTGGCTCGAATGAACTCTGAACATCGACCCACGCGTAGTTCTGCACCTTGATGCTAGGTGGCACCAACATACTTTGAACAAAATTGATTTTTATTAAAAACGAAACGCTAGTTAGTAGTTCAAAATTTACAACGTCACACCATGCCAAATTACAGATTTTTAGCACTAATAGTCTGCGAGATTAACCGAGGACGGATAGACATGGCGAAACTATAAGGGTTCCTTGTTTACTACGGAACCCTAAAAAGGAACCCTTATAGGATCACTTCGTCGTCTGTCTGTTCGTCAAGAAATCTAATCACATATAGTGCAGAATAGCAGTGCTTCTGTTCCCCCTGTTAGCTATTTTTACTACATGTAGGGCGAACTTCAGAAACACCTCCCTGATTATGTCGTTGTCTATTTCAGTGACTGGGGAGTGGTGTTGCGTCAACTGAGGGCGCACAGAGACTTCTCAGTATACTTCAGCGAAGGGCGCGCGCACTCCGGGGGCTCCGGCTCGGGCTCGGAGCCCGACAGCCCCCTCAACGCGGACACCACTCTAAGGGTGGGGGAGAGGGCGAGATACCAGGTCAGTACTCTATGAAGTTGAGGGCATGATAAAAAAAAATCAAGGAAAAATGCGTTGATCTGACCCTCTATAAGCAAAATATGTAGTTGCTTAACTAGCTCACGATGTTTTCAAAGATGGAAATTAAGTGATATTTAAGTGCTTAAAAGAGACATGACTCCGAAAAGTTAGAGATGCGTGCCCGGGATCGAAACCCGGACCGCCCCGAATAGTCTTACTTCGTAGTTACTCCGGAAGCTCGAGATATGCTCACAGATATAAGTCCCGAAGATTGCTAATGCGCGTGGCCGCCATTTTAGTGACGTCAGCACTGGACGTAGAAGTTTCAAGCTGATGGTATATTTATTTCGGCTGACGTCAAAATGACGTCACTTGGATATTAATGAGACATGGTTTCAGTGCAATAGCAATTTGCGGGGCTATAAGTCGCGCAAATTGGGCTTATAAGACCCCAATTAACTCCCGGACTTATAAGATACCAATTTTGTACTTTACTTTCAGACCTTAGGGCAGTCTCAGAAAATTCCATACGAAATATTAGAAACGAACGAAGCGGCAGCGATATTTAAGACGTACCTACACGAAGCGCAAGAGAAGCAGAGGAATTATGAGTAAGTATCTTCCTCATCCACCCGGGCCCACCACCTTCTTTAGCGAGCTGGAGGTCCAATGAACCAAAAGCTTAATTTGCTATAATCCGCTGAAACAGGTCGAATCTGTATGATGCAACATGCAGCATGCGAAATGCACCGCCCGCCCTCCCACTGCTAAACATGCAGGAAAAACCAGCTACAAAGCAAGCAATACGCACCACCACCACGCAGCACCACAGAAATCCCAAAACACTCGACGCACGTTTCGCCCCGACACCGGAGCATCCTCAGGAGATGTAGACCTTACAATGCACAATTGCAAAGTGAGTAATTAAGCTTTTGGTTCATTGCATATCATGAACTTCCGCAAAGTAACGCCTGCTTCTATACAACGAGCTGGAGGTCGTCCAACACTGCGCTTACGGGTACGCGATCTCCACTCCAGAACTAGTCTGCCCCCTCAGCCGTCGGTTAGGCGACAGACATGACCCGCCCATTGCCACCCCCAACTTTTCAGTAGTGCAGTGGTTTGGGACTGGGTATCTAAAATTATAAAACCCAGGGCTTCTTCTAAGACCAAGGTGCGCTCGGAACACATCGTAGTTTTAGTTTTACTTGATTAGTTATTACCATTATCTTACAAATTTCAAAATTATTGACAGGTCAAAGTGTACAATAGTACCCAATTTGAATAAATGAATTAATTTGCTATTTAAAGGGTACTCTATATGTATGTATGTATGTATATACATACTTTATTGCACCACAAAAACACAAATGACAGGTTACAAGAAGAAATCTTAAAAAGTAGGTACAAAAAGGCGGTCTTATCGCTAAATAGCGACTATACTTTCCGTCAGAATAGTTTAAAAAAATATGGCCTCTTTCAGATGGTGTCAACAATTCAAACGTCTTCTAGAAGAAACCGGCTACGTTACGCCAGGGAAGCAGTTGTCAGAAGTTAGAGTTCTTCTAATGGGAAGAGAGTGTTATGAAGCTTTGACTGAAGAGCAACAGCAGAGGGTGTATGACGAACATCAGAGGGAGATACAGAGACGAGCCAAGCATAACTTACAGGTAAATGTACTTATAGAACCTTCTATGGAAAACTGGCTATGTGATCTCGTGTAAAAAAACTACATGTCAGGAGTGCAAAAGGAAATGCTTTGAAAATGCTGGATCGAAAAATGTGACGCCAAAATAACCCTGTACCTGAAACGATAAAATATGTTTTTTTCGTTTCAAGACTGACATGACCCTATATCTAAAATTTTATAACATGTTTTATTCGTTTCAGGACTGATATGACCCTGTATCTGAAATTGTATAACATGTTTTATATGTTTTAGGACTGACATGACCCTGTATCTGAAATGTTATAACACGTTTTATACGTTTTAGGACTGACATGACCCTGTATCTTAAATGTTATAACATGTTTTATACGTTTTAGGACTGACATGACCCTGTATCTGAAATGTTATAACATGTTTTATACGTTTTAGGACTGATATGACCCTGTATCTGAAATGTTATAACATGTTTTATACGTTTTAGGACTGATATGACCCTGTATCTGAAATGTTATAACATGTTTTATACGTTTTAGGACTGACATGACCCTGTATCTGAAATGTTATAACATGTTTTATTCGTTTCAGGACCGACATGACCCTGTATCTGAAATGTTTCTAACATGTTTTATACGTTTTAGGACTGACATGACC